>NC_133430.1:36606332-37317552 GCF_011762505.2 Arvicanthis niloticus | reverse complement strand
ATCCATACCCCCTTCTCCTTTTGCTTTTATACTTTTTTTTAATGTCAACCAGCTTTATAGTTTGATAAGGCTCAATTCAATCAAAGTTTACTGAGACCCATCTAGATATATCAACTACGTTGACTGAGGAACCTGTGAACATCTGCGCCATGTCTGGGCCCCCCTCTCTCTTTCTCTCTCATCACCTAGCTCCTCCTCTCCTTCTCCTCCTCCTCTCCTTACTCCTCCTCTCTGTACTCCTCCACCTTAGCTCCTCCTACATATCACCTTCCTGTTAAATAAAACTTTTTCTCAAAATACAGTTAGAGCATAATTAAACCATTTATGTCAGGAGGTGCAGAAGACCCTAATACCCAGTCCATCATTTTGTTGACTAGCAGAACCTCTGTCATCTCTCTAAATAAAGACTTAGTTCTGAGCCTGGCATTTTTTTTTTCTTGGCTTTAGAATGAATGTCAGCTGAAACCACCTCCTCTCAAATGTTTTCTCTCAAGATAAATAGCAAGGATTAGCTATGATGACTAAAGTTTTTCAACCCCATCAGAATCCAGAATGACTGAGATAACTGAGATTATGGGAAGTGCAAGCATAGCTTCTAAACATAGACAATTTATAGAGACCGCTGGACACCTGGACAGTCCCTATACTACAGAATGTTGGAGCATCCGATCTTCAGCCTTCTGGCCACAGGATCATCTGACAGAACCTAGCGATGCAGAATTATTAAGGGCTGATTACTCTGTCTTGGCAGATATAATCAGTCGACTATTCTGCAAGTGTGTCCTTTTCTGGAACAATATTTTGTCTGTAGACGGAAAGAGGTAATTCTTGCCTAGTGGCTGTCTTACCACAATTGGAATAACTCCAAAGATGCTCAATTTCTTCTTGGAATCCAAGACAGAAAGCTGTCAGGAGCATACAGGTCTCTAATCAAAATGAGCATTAATACAGAAATGTTTGTAACGTCAATTCTGTGGATTTCTGATGTTTGAAAACCAACTATTTATGTAAGACAATCTGGGCTGTTGTCTGTTAACTCCTCTCAGCTATTTCTAAAGAAATATAGAAAACTCCCTAACATAAACTCCAAAGCCATGAATTTCTATAGGCCCTTAACTCACAGTCTAACCATCTCAAATAGTTAAAAAAGTTAAAGAGGACTGGGTCTAAGCCTTGTATTCCTAATGTGTTATACAGTGAAATGCCTATGATAGTAACAATATTCATCCCACTTTTATATTAATAGAGAAGCTCGTATCAATGAAAACCTTAATTTGAAATCAAAGTAATTTGTACCATTTAAGAAAGTATAACTTCATCTTAATAACAATTATACATATTTCTACCAGTAAGTTATGGCTATGCAATAATCCTAGCTAATCCTCCCTGTTCCGCAAAACACTACTTTTCCCTAAAGACAGCCCAATATTAACCACCTCAGTCCCCAAGCCCAGGGAATAGGTGAGCCGACTCTTCATTAACTTCTTCAAGCTGATTATGGGTGTTGAGATATTAGAAGACGGAGTTGGGGGAAGAATAAATTGATAAGCCTCTGACACTGTGTCTTCACTGCATCCAGCTGAAATTCCAGGACATCAGAGGTTCGAGCAGGTGTGCTCAGCTTGCCTGATGAGTAGATACACCAAGGCTATGTATTCTGCAATATACAATTCTCAAAACAAATTTTAGTATCAAGATAGTTGTTTGTTTGAATTCTGGAATCTAGTTATCTGGCTGCCTGCGTCTATCATGTCTAATCCATATTATTCTGGGCGTTTCTATGAAAGTGTGCTCCCACCATTCTCCCATTTTCACCTCCCTGTTCTCAAATTTCTCAACACTAGGGAATCCAATCTTTCAGGCACCAAGGCCCTACACTTCCCCTGATACCTAACCCCTTACCCCCCTCCAATTACTATGAGGGTGTGCTCCCACCATCCTCTCATTCCCGCCTCCCTGCTCTTGAAATTCCCCAACACTTGGGGATCCACACTTTCAGGCACCAAGGCCCTCTACTTCCACTGATGCCTAACCCCTTACCCCATCTTTCCTCCTCCAATTACTATGAGGGTGTGCTCCCACCATCCTCTCATTCCCACCTCCCTGCTCTTGAAATTCCCCAACACTAGGGAATCCAAACTTTAAGGTACCAAGGCTGTCCACTTCCACTGATGCCTGGCAGGGCCACCCTCAACTACCTATACAGGTGGAGCCATGAGTCCCTCCTTTTGTGTTCTCGGGCTGGAGATTTTAGAATGGCTACTCCAGCTTGTTTCTTAGGACCATTTGCTTGAAAAATTGTTTTCCAGTCTTTTACTCTAAGGTAGAGTCTGTCTTTGTACTGAGGTGGGTTTCCTGTATGCAGTAAAATGTTGGGTTCCCGTTTATGTATCCAGTCCATTCGCCTATGTCTTTTAATTGGGGAATTGAGTCCATTGATGTTAAGAGATATTAAGGAACAGTGATTGTTGTCTCCTGTTATTTTTGTTATTTGAGGTGAAGTTATCTTTGTGTGGCTATCTTCTTTTGGATTTGTTGGAGGAGGGTTACTTTCTTGCTCTTTCTAGAGTATAATTTCCCTCCTTGTATTGGAGCTTTCCTGTTATTATCTTTTGTAATGCTGGGTTTGTGGAAAGATATTGTGTAAATGTGGTTTTGTCGTGGAATATCTTGGTTTCTCCATCTATGGTAATTGAGAGTTTTGCTGGGTATAGTAGCCTGGGCTGGCATTTGTGTTCTCTTAGGGTCTATATGACATCTGTCCAGCATCTTCTAGCTTTTATAGTATCTGGTGAGAATTCTGGTGTAATTCTGATAGGTCTGCCTTTATATGTTACTTGGCCTTTCTCCCTTACTGCATTTAATATTCTTTCTTTGTTTTGTGCACTTGGTGTTTTGATTATTATGTGATGGGGGGTATTTCTTTTCTGGTCTAGTCTATTTGGCGTTCTATAGGCTTCTTGTATGTTTATGGGCATCTTGTTCTTTAGATTAGGGAAGTTTTCTTCTATAATTTTGTTGAAGATATTTATTGGTCCTTTAAGTTGGGAATCTTCACTCTCATCTATACCTATTATCCTTAGGTTTGGTCTTCTCATTGTGTCCTGAATTTCCTGGATGTTTTGTGTTAAGAACTTTTTGCATTTTGTGTTTTCTTTGACAGTTGTGTCAATATTTTCTATGGTATCTTCTGCACCTGAGATTCTCTCTTCTATCTCTTGGATTCTGTTGGTGATGCTTGTGTCTATGACGCCTGATTTCTTTCTTAGGTTTTCTATCTCCAGGGTAGTCTCCCTTTGTGATTTCTTGATTGTTTCTACTTCCATTTTTATGTCTTGGATGGTTTTGTTCAATTCCTTCACCTGTTTGGTTGTGTTCTCTTGTAAGTCTTTACCTGTTTACCTGTGTTCTCCTCAAATTCGTTGAGAGTGTTATTTATGTCCTTCTTGAAGTCCTCTATCATCATCATTAGAAGTGATTTTAAATCTGAATCTTGCTTTCCTAGTGATATGGGGAATTCAGGACTTTCTTGTGTGGGAGAACTAGGTTCTAATGATGCCAAGTACCCTGGATTACTGATGCGTATGTTCTTGCGCTTGCCTTTTGCCATCTGCATCTCCTAAGTGCTACCTGCCCTGTCCCTGACTGGAGTTTGTCTTCCCTATTTTCTTGGTTGTATCAGAATTTGTGGGGTGGGTGTAACTATTGCGTTAAGTGCTGGGGCCCAAAATCTGCTCAGTGCTCAAGCTCAGACAGGAGTTAGAGAGCCTGGGATCCCTGCTTCCTCTGGGTTCTTGGAGATTGGGGGCAGAGTTGCCATCCAAGATCTGCTCAGTGCTCTGGCCCAGACCAGAAGGAACCAGTGTTCCAGGCTGGGAGTGACTTCCTGGGTCCTTGTGGGTCCCAGTTACTCCCTGTTTGGGGCGGGTCTTGCTGTCTGCTTACCTAAGATACTGCCCGAGTTAGAGCACCTGGGATCCCCGCTTCCTCTGGGTTCTTGGAGACTGGGGGCAGAGCTGCCACCAAGATCTGCTCAGTGCTCAGGCCCAGACCGGAAGGACCTGTGTTCTCAAATCAAAGTTCTCCTGCCTTTTGAGTTGCAGGGATTACAAACATGTGCCACTATTTCTTAAATATAAATTTATTCCATTATCCAGTTTTAAAATTTTGTTCTTTATATTTTTGGCGTTAAAATATCCTCTCTTTTGCCTAGTCCAGTAGCATGCATTTGTAATTTCAGCTATTCAGGAGGCTGATGAAAGATGATAGCTTGAGCTTCAAGAGTTCAAGACCAGCCTGGGCAATGTAGTAATATTTGTGTCAAAACAAATAGATCACAGAGAACAGATATCCTTTCTTTTTGTAAACTATGGGTGAGAATCATTGGTGCTCTGGTTATTTGTGATGATTCATGATAACTTAATTGTATCTATGGAATTTAAAACTCCATCTATAAATGGGAACTGAGCCATGGAGAAGATACAACTCTCTCAAAGTGAAAAGTATTTGCAGAGTAATGACAGCTGGGTCTCCTGACTTCCAGCCCAGGTCCTTTCACTAGAGTCCTCTGTAGCTCCTTTGGACCTCTTTCAGTAGTAAGTGATTGAAATCCAACTCAAACAGGCTTTTAAGCAAGGGGAAAATTCAAGTCTTTCAACTAAAAAGAGAAGTAGATTCTTGGCATAAATAAAGCAAAACACTGGATTCCCATGAGTCTTCTAGAAGCAGATGCTCTCAGGACCAAACCCTTCTGGTTCAAAACTCCCACCTAACTTGAGAGACAGAGGCAGGTAGATCTCTGTGAGTTTGAGACCAGCTTGATCCATACTATGAGTTCCCGGCCAGCTGAGGTGACATATGAGACTCTGTCTCAAACAACCAACCAACCACAACCACCAATAAAATCCAGCTTATACTTAGAAACCAGACATATTAACATACATTGGTAATTCTAGCCCTTGGAAGGACGAGGCAGGAGGATTGTAAGTCTGAGGTCAGCCTTGGTTACGCAGAGAGCCCATCTTTCAAAACCAACCAACTAACCAACCAACCAAGCAAACAAACAAAAAACACCAACAACAAAACTCCATAATTGGGTGGCTCTCCATCTTTTTATATACCACTAACACACATACACACACACACACACACACACACACACGCACACACACATACATGCACACACGCACGCATGCACACATACATGTATACACACATGCACGCACACACGCATGCACACACATACATGTATGCACACACGTGCATGCACACACTCGCGCACTCACATGCACGCACACACAGATAAGCACACGCACATGCATGTACGTGTGCACACACACACTCCTGAATCTACATGCCTTGGCTCATTTTACTCTGACTCACAGCTTCCCTCAGGATACACCTGCAGAGAGTGTCTAAGAAACTCTAATCCGACCAAATCTCTCCTGCTGCTGGGGAGGTGGGACATCTTCCCCAGCAAGGATCATCAGAAGACGCTGTCCCAGCAGCTTTCAGCTGTGACTTATTAGCTGTGTGATTGCGGGCAGCGTCTGCATTCCCTCTGTTCTGTTGCTAGTGATTAGGACATCCCAGAGAACCAAACATCAGTGACGGGAGATCAGAGTTGTTTGAAGCTGAGCACACGTGTACGTTCTCAATGACAAGACCTCCCTGATGTGGATGGAAGTTGCCTGCAATATATGCCTCAGGCTCACAGACTCCAGTATAACTCAAATGCTCAGGTGGGTAAAACACTAAAACTCAGCTTTGAAATTCCATCCGTTCACCTTGCCCTGAGATGTGATAGCGCTATGCAGGGGAAGCACCACTGGCTCTATTTGCCTTTAGCCTGCACACTGAGCAAATGGGCTCCTCTCCTACCTGTCTGCCTGGCTGATGGGCAGGAGGAAGCGAAAAGACAGCAGACATCAATCCTAACACTTGAGGTGTCACTGGCTCTTCACAAAGAACCTTAGAACTTGCCTTGTTTCAAATCCATTTTCCCAGAAAATTCCCAGAATTTTCCATTGAAGCCACAGGATGAAAGAGAAGCATCAACTTCCATTTGAAGAAAATAAATCTGAATATAATATGAATTAGAACGCAAAACTTACATAAACATTTAAAGTAATTAACTACTTTTAAAGATGTTTTTTAGACACAGACTCTCACTATATTGCCCAGACTGGAATCAAACTCTTGAACACAAGTGATTCTACTGTGTCAGTCTCTGAGCCATTGAGGCTACAGATGTGTCCACCTCTAGGTGGACAATTTTATATCTGTTGACTTAGTGTGTGATTGTACACATGTGCCATCTGCTTTTGTGGCGATCAGAGATCAGTTTTCAGGAACCTGTTCTCACCTTCTACCTTATTGAGGCAAGGGATTTCTTGTTTCTGCTGTTGTGATGTGTACTATAGATTAGCTGGTCCACAAGCTTCTAGACAGTTCTCCTATCCTCACCTCCTCCTATCTCACCACAGGAGTGCTGAGGTTACAGATGCAAGTTACACATCTGGCCCTTTAAATTTGTTTTTATATGATGGGGCTGTGGTGGCACACGCCTTTAATCCTAGCACTCAGGAGGCAGACGTGGGTGTATGTCTGTGAGTTTGAGGCCAGCCTGGTCTACAGAGCAAGTTCCAGGACAGCCAAGGCTACACAGAAAAAACACTATCTTAAACAACAACTACCATATGTGTGTATGTATATATATGATGTATATGTGTGTGAGAGATGTATATGTATGTGCGTACATATTATATATGATGTATGTGTGTGTGTGTGTGTTTTGCCTGCATGTATATGTATGTGCACCATATGTGTACAAGAAAAAAAGGTTCATCTAGGTGTGGTAAAATATGCCAGAAATCCTTGCATTAGGGAAGGTGAGGAATGAGGATTGCCATAGCTTTGGGCTACATAATGAGTTTCAGATCAGCCAGTATCACCAAACTTAAAGTTCTTGGCCTGTATCACCAAAAAACAAATGGGTGACTTGGCTCAGTAGGTAAGAATGCTTGTTCAAACTTGAGTTTGAGCCCAGGAATCTACATGGAACAGGAGAACTGACTCTCAAAATTCGTGCACACACACACACACACACACACACACACACACACACACACACACACTGACTTCCTCTTGCTCTCTGTCTTTCTGTCTCTCACACACTTTAAATAAAAACAAAACAAATGAAGACAGAGGGAGAGAGAGAAAGAGAGAGAGAGAGACAGAGAGAGAGAGAGAGAGAGAGAGAGACAGAGAGAGAAGAAAATAAGGTCTTTTTGAAGTGTAGCCTGTGATCCATTAGCTCCCATGGCTTTGAGCCTTGTTGAGTCAATTCAGGGTAGCAAGAAGGCAGAACTGCACACCATGTAGATCACCATGACTGAAGGAAAGACAAAAGGGAAGAAGAGAAGAGGAGTCCCTTCTCTTGTGTCCTAAAGACATCTCTCTAGGTGCTGGCACTACAGTGCCATCCTGGTGACCTAGCCTTTACTGCATGAACTGTTGGAGAACATCCAACATCCGAACTGCAGAACCAGGTGACCACTGTGTATCAGCCATGTCTTCTGTGGGTCCCACATATACAAAGAGGTGACTCTGCAGAAAGGACCTATGTCCTTTCTACTTTCACATACCCAGGGACAGCTTCTCCAACAGGCTCAGGACAGACAGTGTCCAGAGCTCTGTGATGATCCAATGAGAACTTCACTTAGT
The DNA here is from genome assembly GCF_011762505.2 of Arvicanthis niloticus. Classification (NCBI taxonomy): domain Eukaryota; kingdom Metazoa; phylum Chordata; class Mammalia; order Rodentia; family Muridae; genus Arvicanthis; species Arvicanthis niloticus. The sequence goes on along the minus strand of NC_133430.1, from coordinate 37,309,827 downwards.
TATCCAGATACTTTGTCAAATGTCATTCAGGCTATCTATGAGAGTGTTCCTGAGTGAGATTAATGTACTGACAAAGTGAATTGTGGGTAGGTCTTGTCAAATCTGTTGTCAGCCTGAAAAAAAGAATAAGGTAGAATAAGGCATATACAGTCTCCCCTGAGACATTTGTCTTCTGTTTTTGACTTTAGTCTCTGACTGGTTTACAAAATGACTCTCCAGAGTCACTGGCTTGCCAAAGGCAGATCCTAGGATTCCTGAGTCTCCATATACTCGTGAGACATATGTATCTTCATCTTGTTAATTCTGTTTTTTGAACATAGGCATGTTTTGAAATATTTTATCTATGAAAATATTTTTTTGAGACAGGATTTCTCTGTGTAGCCTTGGCTGTCCTGGAACTTGCCCTGTAGACCAGGCTGGCCTTGAACTCAAAGATCTACCTGCCTCTGCCTCCAAAATTCTGGGATTAAAGGCATGTACCCCCACCATCCAGCTCTTTGAAAATATTTTATTTGTAATATCTTTTTAAAATTATTAGGAAAGGGTTGGAAAGATGGCTCAGTGAGTGAAGTCCAAAAAAAAAAAAAAAGAAAAAAAAAAAAAGAAAAAAAATTGAAATCATATATCCAGAATGAAGGTCTCTACCAGGCCCAAGAATAGCAAACACAGGCCCGAGCACAGCAAGCCCAGGCCGGAGTTCTACAAGCACAGGCTGGAGCATGGCAAAAAAGGACTATTTCCTTATTTGGCCACTTCCTCCCCTGACCACCAAGGTGTAGTGAGAAGTTTGGTTTCTTAAAAAACCCAGTTATGTTATGTGAATATGTTTTTTATTTACTCCCAGGTAAGATTGTCCACAGCTGCTAACTATGATTTGTCTCATGCTGTAGGAAGGGTGTGATTTTTGCCAGTTGCAGTTAGTTTACATTTGGAATTCTGGGGACTCTTGAGAGAGTATAAATGCATGAGCTATTGTCCCCTCGGCTGATGGTCCCTTCTGCTGTGCTTGCTGTTTTGCTGCTTTTTCTATTGCTGGTTACTGGTTGCTGGTTGTTGGTTGGAGATATTCTGACAACTAAGAGTAGACTTGTCTCAAGGAACTTGATGCTCCCAATCAGCAGAAAGAAGTTTAAGGAGATCTATGCCTCCTTTCCTCTCTAATCTTCTTTCTCTTCTACCTATTATTGGGGGGTTGGAAGGAATAATGGTTGGAAGGATGGTAGATATAAGAACCCAATAAAATAGCGCGCGCACACACACACACACACACACACACACACACACACACACACACACACCTCAAACAAACAAACAAAGAAACTAACCAACAAACAAACAAACCAACCTACACCAAGGTCCAGCTAGCAAAGTATTGAAGTTCAGCAATCAAAAGCCCCTTCTGGCTCACCTAATTAACATGATCAATCAAAACCAAACCAACGCATTGATGTCCCAGGGTCAGCAGGAAGCAGCCAGAGAGAATGACATCCATTATCCAAGATCTAGTTACCCAATAATAAGGTGGGTATGAAGGGCTCTAATAGGCTCAAGCCCGGTAAACATGAGCCAGACCACGACAAACACAGACCTGACCATGGCAAAGATTGCACTTTTAACCCTTTCCCTTTCTGCTAAAAACCGTTTTGTTCTTAAAGCTTGCCCCCAAGGTCTATTCTCGTATTTGTCCATTGGTCATTCCTAAGACAAAACAACCACGGTCCAACAATCAAAATAGATTATTTGACTACTATGTCCAATCAGGACTTATCAACTCTGACTTCCTCTTTTTCCCCTTAAAAACCCTACTCCTGCAGAAACACTCTCTTTTGCTCTTCTTGCTCTCGTTGAGGGATATTCACCAGAGAAGACTGCTCAGACATGGATTTAGACCAATATAAAGTCTTTACTAGTCAGCAGAGATTACACTGGTGTTCTGGATCTCAAGTGTAGCCCTGAGCCTTTCTCAGGGTGAACATTTAAGCACAAAAGCTATGTTCTGGGTTGACATACTTCGGTTAACAAGAACTGCAGAAGCTGAAAAAAGCAAGGTTAGTACATTCTGAGACTTTCCCAGGAGTATATGGACTTTGATGGATTAGGCCTTTGTTTTAGTCTTGATGTCTGTGCTGAGTTTTACAGCCTGAATGGTACTTCCATCATGGAGTCAATCGTTCTAAGATCTGGAGCTGTTTCACTCTCTTGATTCTCTTGCTTGTGCTTGCTGCTCAGTCTCCAGGCCCCACATAAAGGCTTACATGGCAGCACTGTTAACCCAGCCCTGGTGAGCAGAGTCAGGTGGCTCTCAGGGAATGTATCCAGCCAGTCTTACAAAAGCAGCAAGCTTCAGGTTCAGGAAGAGACCTTGTCTCAAAAACAAAATGTAAAATAAAAGGTGTCTAGCAACAGAGTAACATACCTGAAGTGACCTCTGGTCTCTATGAGTGTATGCAAAGGCATGCATTTGCTCAGGCATGAACTATACCTACACACATGTATACCACACATACACACAGGAACACAAAGGAAAAGGCCCTTATAACAATAATGAACATATAAAAATGAATAGAATTTGGAGCATTTGTCTTTATAATGATAAAAATATACAACTTAAAAATATAGTATAAGATCCAGCAGGATGGCAGTGTCTAAGACCCGTGAAAGTCACAGGAGGACGAGCTAATATTTTTTAGCATATTCCTCTTTGAGCCAATGTCTGCCTTCTGGTTCTGGAGATGCTGGGGATGGTGTTTCCATGGCCTTCCACTGACCTTGAAGAAGAAGTTATTTTTGGAGTCACTGTTTTGACTTTTGTCTATGAATAGAATTGTGTGTGTGCGCGCACACACACACACTCGAGAACAGTGGGGGATGATCTGGTCACACAGAGGCCAGCAGGCAGGCCTAGCAAAAGGTGAGAAATAGTTCTTTCTGACAAGGATGGCTGTCCAGAGGCTGCCTGCCTCCCTTCCCCTCTTCCTCTGTGTCCTGTTCTGTTTTCTGTCTAATTAAGTTGACTTCTGCCTCCTGTAGACCAAGGCTCAAATGTTTACTGTTCATCATAGGTCAGCTACCCTATCATGAGGTAAAGATAAACTATTCAATGCTCAGAGTCCTCAAGAAAACAGCGCTGTAAACAAGCCGCTCTAACCACTCAGCACCTTGTTCTCTCACAGAACTCAGTGTCCTCACTCTGCCTGGATCACAGAGCAGGGTCCTGTAGAGGAAGGGGATTTGAGCAGGGCTTGGGGGTGTGAATGTGGTTTGACCATCAGTGTGGCCTCGGGGGAGAGGGGAGGAGGGCAGAGCCTTCTACAGGGAAGGTTTTGTGAGGGTCAGAAATGAGATGAATCACTAACAAAGGCTTCAACCTTCCTTACACTTCTGTGAAGGATAAAGCTATTTCTTTCAACTAAAAACTAGAAACAATATCTGAGAGGACTCCCAGTGAGGATCCAGTACTGATGGAGTAGCAGAAGCCAGAGGCCTCGTACCAGAACAGTGACTCATTGCAATGAACATTTGCAAGCAAAGAAGTGTGGACAAAGGGTAAACTATGGGACAGAGAGTGACACACTGCAGCTTCCATGACGATATTTTTTTTTTCTTCTGTTGAGAGGAAGATTACATGGGTGGGGGGGGTCTGTACAATGGGTGGGGAGATGAGTGGGATTGAGGTGCATGATGTGACATTCACAATGAACCAATAAAAAGTAAAAGAAGGAAGGAAGGAAGGAAGGAAGGAGGGAAGGAAGGAAGGACGGAAGGAAGGAAGAAAGAAAGAAAGAAAGAAAGAAAGAAAGGAAAGAAACAACAGGCTAGAGAGATGGTTCAGTGGTTAAGAGTGTCTTTCTCTCCCTGCTTTTCCCTTCCCTTCTTCCCTCCCACAAAAGCCCTCTCACCCCTGAGCCCTGCCCCACCTTTGCTGAAGGCAGAGCTTTGAGGCGCTGGTCTTCAGGGACAGCTCTGAATCACTGATTCCTTCTTCCAACTCTCATCTTCTTCATTTTGACCACTTGGGGAGGTAGACAGTAAGACATTTGATGGCAATAACAGAAAGTGGTCATTCCAGGAAGATGGTACGCACGGCACAGGCAGTGAGGAGAAGCCCAGGGTTCTGAGAGTGGCAGGTGGCCCCGCACAGTTAGAAGAAGGATGTGGAAGAGCCTGGTACAGTTAAGACTGTTATTTGGAAACTAGGAAAAACAACTCACCTCGATGGTGAGTTGCCTGTACCAGGCCCTCAGAGGCTGTCTCTGCTGGAAGCATGGACTCTTCACTTGGGCCCAGCGATGTCTAACGTAAAAGAGCAGGTGGTAAGCCCTGCATTGCTGCCTTTATTTTACATCTGTTTCCTTTGATACTTTAAACTTTGGGTGGAAATATCTGCACAACTCTACACTTAGACCTGTCAATCACTTAAGGGACATTCATTTAAATAGACTACCAAGTCCCAGCTGGCCTTTAATCTCAACATTTAGTCCCAAGCACTCAAGAAAGGCAGGCAGATCTCTGTGAGTTCAAGGCCAACCTGGTCTCCATAGTGAGACCTTGTTTCAAAAAAAGAAAGAAAGGAAAGAAAGAAAGGAAGAAAGGAAAAGAAAAATTAATTAATTAAACATCAAGACTGAAATCATAATTACCATATTTTACAACAGCCTACCAGATGTATCACCAGTATAGTGCCTGGAAGTCCCCGGTCATTATCCTAATGGTGAAGAAAAGCCCAGCTGTTGACATCCATTAACCTTGACTCTCTTTCCCTTCCTTCCTTCTCTCCCCCCTTCTTTAGTTTTTTCTCCCCACATCCCTTCTCTGGCTTTATTTTAATGTTTACTTATGTGTATGTGGGAGTGTGTCCTGTATACAGCGCTCATGTGTCTGAGGAGGTCAGAGCTGTCAGATCAGAACTGGAGTTACAGGTGGGTGCTGGGATCCAAGCACCTGTCCTCTGCAAGAGCAGCAAGTGCCCTTAACTGCTGGGCCGTCTCTGCCGTTTGTTTTTGAGTCTCACTGTGTGACCTGGCTGGACTCAAACATGCAACTCTTTCTCAGCTCCATCTTGTCTCTCTGACTTGTCCTTTCTCAGAGTTATTCTTTAATGCAGTCATCTCGGGTTCCAGGTCTGATCGTCATACATCTACGGCAACAGTTGAAACTACCCCACCCCTGGGCAGCAGGGATTTTCTTATCTGTCACAAGACTCCTATGATGGATCTCGACACACTGGAGTCAGTTCTGTTCCTATTCATCAACAACTTTTCCAACTTCTTATTTGGAGCAAATGTCCCAGCCTGGTCTGCTTAGACTCTCCCCTGAGCTAGCGGAATGTGGCTTTAGGCTTCTAATCTGTAAGGTCCTAGCCACTTGGAAAAGCACACAGTTTAGCCTACTCCAACACAAATAGCTGTTTGCCCTTTGACTCTGCTTCCTTGCACGTAGCTCCCAACCCAGTGGGATTGCCGATGATAACAAGCTCCTTCCTAAGAATGCTGTCAGATCCCTCAGAGCTCACAATAATGAGGTGAAACTCCAAGACATCTTCAGGATGGTGGTTGGTGGCCAGCAAAACCAACACTTAATTAAAGGGTGGGGGTGCTCAGCCTCACTTCCTGACCTCCAGGGAGAGGAGAGGCACCAGAGGTTGAGCTGTAAAGACTCGTGAATTATGAAACCCAAGGCTGTTCCCTGTTGGTGAAGAAACACCTCGCCTTACACATCTGTTTGACTCTTCTGACACACACCCTCCCTCAGTCATAAAGCCATGAATGTCCCTGCATTCTGTTCTCATGGATGATCATTCTGAGAAGGATGTCATTAGAATCCCTTATTTTGTAGATAGAAGTGCAGGTCATCTGGGGACCCTGCTTTTGTGGGGGTACATTGCATAGAAACAAACCCTTTAATTCCTGAAATCTAATGCAACTCCAGGAAGAGAGTGTCAGAATTGGGTACCAGTTTCTATAGGAAAAATGGTGTGAAAAAATAGCATGTATTTGGTATCACCCCCCTTAAGTCCAGATATGATGTCATAAAGAATCACACAAACAAACAAAGGTTATTCTCAAGGAACTTTTAACCTGGCTTAGGGGAAGTGAGTCACAGAGCAGCCCATGAAGTTCAGTTTGCTTACGTAAAGTTCTTTTAGCCTCGGGACCAAGCCTCTGAAAAACAACACACATGCACTCACGCACGCACTCAGTCACTCACGTATGCATGTACACAGGCACTCATACACACACACAAACCACACACCATACACCATATGCACCATACCACACACATTCACCACACACACCATAACACACACTCACACACATACACACTATACCCCACACCCACACCACAAAATACACACACAGACCACACACCACACACATACCACACACCAAACACACCACACATACACTCACACAGAACACACACATGGATGCACACATAAATGCACACATGCACACACACGCACAAACCACATACTATACACATCACATACACCACACACATACATACACTACACCACACATACAGACCACACACACACACCATATCACACTACACATCACACACCACACACACCCCACACATGACATACTACACACATACAGACCACACACACCATATCACACTACACATCACACACCACACACACCCCACACATGACATACTACACACATACAGACCACACACACATCATACATACACCACACATAGGCACCACCCCCCCATACACACCCCACACCACATACTATACTACACTACACACTATACACACACACACCACACACACACCACACACACAGCACATACCATACACACACACACAAACACACACACACACACACACACACACTCACACACTCACTCACTAACACCACATACCATACCTCAAACAAAACCACCAAGGGGCTAGGCATCTTTGTTCTGTACTGTGGACAAGGACTACTGAGGCCTGGAGAGATGGCTCAGCAGTCTGGAGCACTGTTGCTCTTGCAGAGAGTTTGATGCCAGCACTGTGGTTCACAAGGTCTGTAACTCCAGTTCCAGAAACAGAGTATCGATATCCTAGTTTGACCTCTCTGGAAGTGAGACAGGAAGTGGTACATAGATATACACGTAAGCAAATACCAATACATTTAAAATAAAAATAAATCTTAAAAAAAGAAAGATTACCTGAGCCTGGAAAATGTGTACAAGAGTTGGTTTATCTTTCAGAGTTTTTGAGACTGGGAAGGCCAAGATCAAGGCACCAGGGTCTGCTGTGTGAGGAGAGCATGGTGTCTGTTTTTAACACGGTGCCTTGAACACGCCTTGGGTATAGCACTGCTCTTTATGTGGAAGAAGTGTGAAAGAATAAAAAGGAATCTGCTCCTAGGTGTCTTAAAAGCCTTTAAATTCATCCACATTGGAGGAATCCTCCTGGTCTAACCACTTAGAGGCCCCATCTTTCAATACTGTTACAATGGAAATTAAATTACAAATGAATTTCCAAGGGCCAAATATTCAATAAATCACCAAGAAATCTTCCGTCTTTGGTTGTTTCAATGACAAGCTGGGTGGTCCTGATGAGTTTCCTCAGACATCTGTCCTTTGACCACCAGGCTAGTGAAGGGCTCCCCCAGGGGTCACCACGCGACATGGAAGCCCTGCCGAGGCTGGTTCTCTGGGAGGATGTGGAGGAGAAGAAGCAGAACTCCAGCTTCAGTCTAGCTCTTCGTGGGTGCTTTCTTGGGCTTCTCTTTTCTAGTTTGTAAAATGGGGGACCCTGAGATAACTAATTGCTAATGCCCAGCCTTAAAAGTAGGATTCTGAGTCTAAATGCAGAGTCCCTACCCCCTGACACACATACCCCAGAGACTGCTAGAGTTAACTGTAAAATAGCTGGACAACAGGCCCATGTTGAACAACGGCTCTAATGACAGCCAATGGCCTCCACTGTACCTCTGTCCCACCTGTAAGCCAAGCATTCTCTAAGAAACTGACACCAGAGAGTTAAGGACCAAGCCAACAGAGGCTGTGTGCCGGGCCACTGAGAAGGCTGTCTTGCCAAGCACCACACCCAGTGCTGTCCTGGCTACTTACTAGTAAGACGTCCCTCAGGAGGGGTAGAGTGGGTCACCTCTTGCCACATCTTCAGGGGACTATGCATCCAATAATCCTTTAAAACACAGAAACTTCTAGGTATGGTGATACATGCCCATAATCCCAGCAGGAGGAGCATGAGCTGGGGGTTAGCCTGGGCTACATAGCAAGACCCTATCTCAAAAGAAAAAAAAAGCTATACAAATTAAATTAATATACATACAACCCAGCTGCTATTCTGGGTAATCAAAATCAGGATTTAAAAATATATCACTGAGCAGGGCATGGTGGAGTATGCCTTTAATCCAGCACTTGGGAGGCAGAGGCTAGCCTGCTCTATAATGCATATTGAGTTCTGGGACAGGCAGAACTACAAACAAACAAACAAACAAACAACAAATACCAATCAAACAAAAACGTTGCTGAGTTGAAGGATGGGCTAAAGCTAGTAAGAATATATTTAATTACTGAGAAATGAGGATCTGAACTCAGAGCCAGAAAGAGCTACTAAACTGGTGTTTGCAAACTACAGTGTGTGTTCCAGATCTAGCCTCTGCCTTATTTTGCTTGCTTTGGATGTGGGTTTTATACACAGACCTTGAATATATATTAAACTGGCTGGCCCCTTCTGCCTGTTACTACAGCATGAAGTTTTAGCCCACGAAACTCAGCCTTGTTTGTATGTTTCTACTCTCCCCATAGCTTCTTTTGTGCAGTGGATTGACACCTGACCGGTGAACGTGGGAGAAAGCAGTCAGCATCCCTTTCAGAAAGAGGCCACTCAGAGCTTTTGGGCTTTCTCCATGTCTGCCCACCTCCACCCTCTCTCCTGCAATTGGAAATGGAAGACTTAAAATGATGGAGCCTCAGAGCAGCAAGGTCTTGGGTCCCTGAATCTTCTCAGGAGAATTGCCTAGCTGCAATTCTCAGGACCGTAGTTTTGGTGACTTTCCAGATCGGTTCATTTTCAAGTATTTGTTATTTTATCTTGATTCATATAATTAGACATAGATTTTGATTAGTTTGTTTTAAAGATTTGATTTTACATTAATTTTTTTTTAAAAAAATTATTTATATATGTGTATGTGTGTGTGTACATGTGTGGGTACCTGAGGACATTGGATCTCTCCAGAGATGGAATTAACAAACTGTATTGTAAGCCTCCTGACCTGGGTGCTGAGAACTGAACTCAGGTTCTCTGAAAGAACAGGATGTATTTCTAACCACCAAGTTATCTCCTCAGACCTAACTTATTTCATTTTTAAGTGTTTATGTATGCGTGCACTCACACGTGTGCAGGCATGCATACATGCTCTCGCACATGCATGTACACATGTTAGTGAGTAGAGGTGCCTGCGGAAGCCAAAAGAGGGCATCAGATCCCTTGGAGCTCGAGGTGCCGCTGATTTTGAACCACTTGATGCTGTGGATGCTGGGAACCGAACTCTGGTCTTCTAGAAGACCAGTAACCATTCTTAACTCTTAAGCTATTTCTCCAGCACTCTGTTTGGTTTCCAAAAGTTCCTCTTGCTTTAGTCTTCCAAGCTCTGGGATTCCAGCATATCCCATGTCCAGCTAATGCTGCATTTGTATCTTCTAGTTTCCATCACCAGAGAGGCACGGGGGTTCAAAAATTCCAGGAAATGAATTAGGTAGACCATGTTAAATTGAGGGCCAAACTCTTAGCTAGTTAACTGGGCCTGGGAACAGAATCATGGAGAATCTGGAAACTGCTACTGTACACTTTGGTGGGAAAGGTTTCATTTCTGGGAAAGTCCTGGAGAGTTGGGGAACAGCAGGTTGAGGAATGACAAATGGAGCCCCCCCCAGACAAGAATGCTGGCCCCTGAGCAGGGGCATTGATGTGTTTGTTCCGGGACTGGGAAAAAGATCCTGAGTCAGGGCTGCTGACAGATCCATTAGAATATGCTGGAAAGAGAGGGAACACCCTGGTGACCTGAGAGAGGGCCAGGCAAGGGGAATATTTAATCTCCAAATAGGAGAATTGGCAAAGCAACTATGAGCTCTTCAAGAATGGGAAAGACTGTTCCAGGAGGCCTGTGGGATGGTCACATCAGGGTAGTCAGATGGCGGCCTGGCTTCAAGACTGTTCAACCAGAAGGACTTTGGGTGCTTTATGCTGAGGACAACTGCTCTTGGTCTTTGTCCCTGCCATACATTCCTCTCCAAAACTGAGTCTCAGAATTACCTTAAATTAGTTATCCCATCATGCCAAGAGAATTCAGGAGGAGCTGGTTCCAACCCAGACCAAATAAACAGAATCCCACCTGCAGTGGACGAGATCCATATTTTCCAGAAACAGCTCTCTCAGAGCCTTGGAGCTGCAGAAGAGGGTCACAGAAGACACTGGGAAAGGATCCTCTTCTCCTCCCCTCCCTTCCCCCCTCCCCTCCCTTCTCCTCTTCTTCTCTTCTCTCCCCTTGTCTTTTGTCCTTTCTTCTCTCTCCTCTCCTTCCTCCCCTCTCTCCCATCTCAGGTAGTAGAGGCTGGCCTTGAATTAACGATGTGGATGAGGATAGTCTTGAACTTCTGATCCTCCTGCTTCATCGCCCAAGTACTGAGGTCACAAGCATGCACCACCACACCTGGTTTATATGGAGCCAGAGAATAAAACCAGAGCTTCCTGCATGAAAAACAAGTGCTCTATCCACTTAGCTACACTCCCACCTATTTCTCACTTAAATTTTTCTCTGCCCCATTTCTTGATTATAAATTGGGACTAAGGTGCTGCTTGCCTCAAAGGCAATATTTTGAAGATTGGATTGCGTTGTTTTCACAAGGCTCTGAGATGGTAATTTGTCCAATATCGCATAGACAAAAAGAGGTAGAACTTGAATTTGAACTTGGTCGAAACAGGGGACCTCCCCACCCCGCCCCTCATCAAGCTCCTTCTCGGTCCACAGGGTACTTCCTGTTATCAGCTCAGATAAGGCTTCCTTAGTCTAACTCTTGTGTGTTAAAAGCACAGGAAACTTCAGGCCTCACATATGCGGAAACCAAGGCACAGTGCAGTCATAATGACATATTACCTCCAGAAAAGAGAACCAGGTGGCTGAAGCAGGCAGCAGATGTCCTTTAAGTCATGATCTGGTGATAAAAGTGACTAGAGAGAGCCAGAGATCCACCTGCATTGGTTACCCCTAGGGGATCTGCTTGGTTCTGCTTGGTGCTGCTGCACTCGGTCAGGAGAGTGGGTTGACGGGTCAGCTTGTCCCTCTGTGTGGGACGAGGCAGCCTGCCTATGTCCCAACACTCAGGAAGCCAAGATGGCAGCATCACTTGCGCCTAGCTTGAACAACATAATGAGACTTGTCTCAAAACAAACAAACAAAAAAACAAGTAACTAAAGACAAAAGAAACATTTAAAAGTGGTCCCATTGTCTTGTTTCAGTTGCTTCCTGAACCTGTCAGCTCTTCTGTAAAGGAAGCCCAGAGAGATGCAGCAAGAGAACAGAGTGGGTCAGAACCAGGAAGAACATCCTCTAGAAAATGGACACAGGGGGGTCTACTTGAAGCTGCTTCTCCTGCCTATCTGGATGTCTTGCATCAGCCCACTCAGATACCAGGGATGCTGACTTGCTCAGTCCTTGACTGGCCTTCCCTCTGATTGTCTGTTTCTGTCCTTCCCACCCAGGACATATAAATAGATTTTAGCTGTACCTATTTTTCCTCCCAAAGTCGCTGATGCTCTGAGTTGTTCTTTCTCCTGCACCAGGTCAAGGTGGCATCCCAGTCTTCATTGTGGTAGATCAGGGGTTCAGAGCTCAGGGCTCAAGAGCCAGCTGCTGAGTCAGAAGTGTACATGGGACACACCATCTGCTGGGCCTTATGGAGGCTCCCAAGCTGCAAAGAGAGTCACAGACAGAGGTGACCTCAGCCTACAGTTCAGCTTTGAGCATCTGGAAGATGGAGGAGGCAGCTGAGTGGCTATAACTGGAGATCTTGGTTTTGCAGTTTGTCAGCTGCCTGTGCTTTGGAGAAACTCGATTATCTCATTAGCCGTGTGTGTGTGTGTGTGTGTGTGTGTGTGTGTTCTCTGTCTCTAAGGAAAGCTTTCAAATGTGTGTTCAGACTGGGAGTGGTGGCACAGGACTACAGGACTGTCATCCCAGGTACTTGGGAGGCTGAAGAAGGAAGCTCAGAAGCTCAGTGTCTGCCTACACTTCAGGTCACTTAACGAGAACTCTTGCAACTCTTGCCTAGCATCTCTGCCTTCCTTCACACACATACACGCATGCACACACACACACACACACACACACACACACACACACACACACACCACACACACCAGCCAGCAAAGGCTGGCTGGAGGACAGCACCTGGTGGAGTAAGAATCTGGACTCTGGAATGGTATCTGTAGGGTCCAAAGCCTTGCTTTGTCACTCAGGGCTGCATTTCCCAGGCACAGGGCAAAGGGGTGTGTGCATGTAACCTCTGAGCTCCCCATCTTCAACATATACATGGTTCTAAATCGAATGCTCTGCAGGTTAGTGGGGGAAATTAGAACAATGCCTGACGTATACTGCATGGGCAGCGGATGGAGACCCACCTGATGCTCCATGCACTGTGGACCTGCTGAAATGTTTCCCCAGCATTTGGAAACATGGTCCCCTTGAAGGCATCATCCTTCCTTTCTTCTAAGAATGGCACCTTCAGTCTGTCCCTCCTTTGTGTGGCACTAAATTCACGGCACCCTTTACCTTTCCGTCTTTCAGCTTTCTGACCCCTCCCCCTTCTCTCACCAAAGCCACCAAAGCCCCTTGTTCTCATTCCTGTTTGCAGCCCAGACTTCCCCAGAACTGGACAGAACACCTGCCCAGTTCACCCTAACATGGCACCTGTCTTGACCCAGGCACTGCACCAGGCAGCTGGGCATAGGATGCACAACCACAGTCTCTGCAGAGAGATCTTCAAACTGAAAGAAGGAGAAATTGAGAAAGCAGATCATTAAACAGGCCTGGTAAGAAAGGAGTGGGGTCCTGGCTCATCAGTACAGGGCTGTCTTGGTGTGTGAAAAGGCATAGTCTTGTGTGACTAAGGGATGCCTCCTGGGGATGACAAAGAAGAGGCTGGGAACTGTATCTCAGATGAAGCCTCCGAGGCCAGGTCAGCAGTATCAAGTACAGTGGACACTGCCGGCCTTTCTGCTGCCTCTCTGGCCACACCAGGGGTCTGCTATAGAGCCTGTTGTGTTCCATCCTGTCCACCCATCCTCACCCTTTCTACACACCATTGCCCCTCAGCTTCTGCCCTTTCCTGGGCCTCAGTGGGCTCTCCCCTGACTCTGGCTTGTGGTTACCAGCCCACTTCCTCATACTGGCCTTGGTCACAGACCCCTATTACTGATGCTCCCAGAACCATGTAGCCTCAAGTTGTAGTTTTGAGGTGTGTGTTCTGAGGTTATCTATTTTGGGACGGGGGTTGGGGGGCACAAGTTTCCCTGGGTAGTCCTGGCTGTCCTGGAGCTCTCTCTGTAGTTTAGGCTGGCTTCAAACTCAGATCCATCTGCCTCTGCCTCCCATGCCTGGCGATGTTATCTAATTCCGGTTTCTCCAAAAAGCAGGGTAAGAGTGAGTGACTAAGAAATGGATGAGGCAGGACACTGTGCTTATTAATCTTGAAAAGCTATAGAAATGATTGTTTCCTTTAAAAATTATGAATAATAATCACTTATCTGCAATAATTATTTATAATAACTATCATTTATCAGCTATCATAATATTGCTGAGGGCTTTTTTTTTCCCATCCAGCAAGTGTTAATTCTGCACTGGCTTTGGGTGAGGCACAATTCCCAACAATGGAATGAGAAAGCAATGTGGATACGATTTTTGCCTTCTTATATTTGGGTGGGCTCTGGGCACACTGAAATGACTCCCTAGGGGCTGAGGAGACGGCTCAGTGTATACAGTGCCTGTTGTGCAGGCTCAAGGGCCACAATTAGACCCCCAGCACCCATGTAGGACCTGGTTGTGTCAGCTCATGTCTGAAATCCCACTACTGAGAAATGGAGGCAAAAGAATCCTCCGGGCTTTCTGAGCCACCACCTTAGCCAATCACTGAGCTTGAGCCACCACCCTAGCCAATCATTGAGCTTGAGCCACCACCCTAGCCAATCACTGAGCTCCACGTCCAGTTAGGTACCTTGCCTCAAACACTGCCATAGAAGAACTAGAGAGGTCTCATGGGTTACCAACACCTGCTGCTTTTGCAGGGGTCCCAGGTTCAGTTCCCAAAATTCTCATGGTGACTTACAACCCTCTGTAACTCCAGTTCTGACCTCCAAGGCTTCCATGTGCACAGACATATGTGCAGGCAAATACACACAAAATAAAACAAGAAGTGGGTGGGAAGTAATAGTGGGAGGGCACTGATACTGATCTCCAGCCTTCACACACACCTGAACACACATGTGTACACACGCATACATACCACACACACAACTTAAAAAAAAAAAAAAAACAACCCAATAACCTTAGCCCAGAGTGGGATCCCACTGCAGTTACTAAAAGCCCAGAAGGACCAGGGTGGCTAAAAGACAACAGAACAATGAAGACCCTGGGGGAGGGGCACAAGGTGTGAGCATGGCCACATCTGTATTCATTATCCTTCTTGACTAATCTGAGTGTGCTCAGCTGGTGACCTCTGGGGCCTGCTGTCCCTTGCCTCATCTGCCAGGGGCGGGAAATGAAGGGCGAGCCAGCTGATGAGTTGTGGTAGTGATTCCTGCAGTCTGTGTAACCTGAGAGTTTGGCTGAGGACAGCTCTTGTCTTTTGTCCCTGTCCCGGGATGAACTTCTAGCTTCAGGTTTGTACTCCTCTGAATGAGATACTTGTTATGACAGATGCAGGATGTCAGGACCAGGGTGCAGACTATCTGGAGAGGATGGGTCTGTGGGCGAGCTGGAGAACGGGATGAAGAGCCTCGACCTCAGGTCTGAGCCAATGCTCTGGGAAACACCATCCCTTATGCATTCATCAGAACACCTGCTGGTTCCCTGGTTCAGTCAACAAATGTTTATTGAGCTCCTACTATATGCTAGACCCATGCTGTGCTGGGTGCTCAGAATACAGTAACTGATAAGCTGTGGTTTCCAACCTCCTTTTGTACATCATTTGAGAAATGACTTGCTATTTCTTTTCTTTCTTTTTTTCTTTGTTTTATTTATTATGTATACAGTATACTGCCTGCATGTTTGCCTGCATGCCAGAAGAGGACACCAAGTCTCATTCTAAAAGATTGTGAGCCACCACCTGGATGCTGGGAATTGAACTCAGGACCTCTAGAAGACCAGTCAGTGCTCTTAACCACTGAGCTGTCTCTCCAGCCCACTCTTTATTTACTTAATCTGAGTGTGTATGGTGTGTGTGTGTGTGTGTGCGCGCGCGCGCGCACATGTGTGTGTGTTCAAGTGTGTGAATGTATAAACTGTGCCATAGATCATACATGGAGGTCACAGAACAACCTCAGGGGTCGGTCCTCATTTTCCACCTTGTTTGAGATGGGGTATTTTAGTGTTTGCCACTATGTACACCAAACTAGCTGATTTGGAAGCTTCCAGAGATTCTCTTGTTCCCCAACCCCCATCTCACTGTAGGAATGTTGAAGTTCCTGCTACTATGTCCAGCTTTACATGGACTAAATCTAAACTTGGGGCCTCACGCTCTCTGTACAGGTACTTTACCCAATGAGCCATTTCCCTAATCTTCCCCCCCCCCCTTTTTTTTAAATTAGACTGTTTACGTATTTTTGTTTGTTTGCTTGCAATATGGTCTTGCTGTTATCCAGGCTGCCCTTAAACTCCCAAGCTCCCTCTTCTTAAACTCTGTGATTACATGAGTGCACCATCTCACCTGGCTTAAGGTTTTGTTCTTTCTAAAGCATCTGCTAGGATTTCAACTCAATCTTGGTCAGTGTTGAGAAGAATCCTCTAGAACATGGGGCCTGGTACAATGTACTATGGGATACAGGAAATGGCGTGATGTTGATTTTGAGGGAGTAAATTCATTCTCAGAAGAGTGAGGTATTATAAGTACAAAAGGAGCCACGTACACATCCCTACTTCTGTGTCGTTTTGTAGACACAGAACACCAGCATCACGCTGTATGGACTCACTAGCCAGCAGACTTTGGAACCAAATAATCTTTACTTCCTGTTTCCCAACCTTAGGTATTTTGCTATATCAACCAGATGGACCGATATACTGTTGTTTCCATTTCATGAACAGGCAAGAGAGACAGGGAAGTTACTGGCATTTTACATTTTAAAAGGGGTTTTCTTTGTTTGTTTGTTGCTATTGCTGTTTTTTTGTTTGTTTGTTTGTTTTCTTTTGTTTGAGACAAGGTTTCTCTGTGTGTCCCTGGCTGTCCTGGAACTCACTTTGTAGAGCCGGCTGGCCTCTAACTCAGAGATCCTCTGTCTCTTGAGTGCTGGGATTAAAAGTGTGCACCGAGCCGGGCAGTGGTGGCGCATGCCTTTAATCCCAGCACTTGGGAGGCAGAGGCAGGCGGATTTCTGAGTTCGAGGCCAGCCTGGTCTACAGAGTGAGTTCCAGGACAGCCAGGGCTACACAGAGAAACCCTGTCTCAAAAAACAAAAACAAAAAAAACAAACAAACAAAAAAAGTGTGCCCCGCCACTGCCTGACTGCTACTGCTGCTTCTTCCTCTTCCTCCTTTTCCTCCTCTTATTCTTTTTTTAAAAGCTGACTTCCTTACTTGTAAAAATAGTTCAGTGTGTGAGCAGTTGCTTAACTTGGTGCATCTGTAGGGAGGTCTCCAAAAGATCTGAATTTCCCTTGTTAATTTTGTTTGATTCATTTTGGTTTTGAAACAGGAGTTCACCATGTAGCCAGGCTGGCCTTAAACTTAAAATGCTTCTCTTGAGTTGCTTGAATGCTGGGTTCACAGGTGTGTGTCTATACTATTTTTAGTGGGTTCATGTAACCTCAAGGGTCTGATATTAATGCTTGGTGAATTAGAGGAGGCTCCATACCACCCCTGACAGTTTCTATATTCACTATTTCATTTTTAGCAGCTTCTTGCCAAATGAAAGCCAAGCCCTGAACAGGCAGGAGGACAGATGATAAACCTATGTTGAGTTCCTGCTTTCACCACAGTCTTCATGTCCAGATGCCCATCTGGATGACCTCTGCTTAAGGGACCCCATTGGTTGGATGCAAACATGGATGAAAGGTCTCCCTGGTTACACGTAAGCTCCTCGGGGGTCAGAGACACAGTTTATGCTTCTGGATCTTCCAGCAGCAGAGAGTGAATTGTTCTGCACTCAGGCACTCAATAAGGCATAATTGAGTTGATTAGCTGATTGGAAACAACACCTACAGAGTCAAAGTGTCTGGAAAGACAATCTCCCAAGGCTGATGGCCAGTCGGGGTCAGGGACAGCTCAGGAAACAAGTTATTTCAAATCAGTGTGCTTGCTCAGACTCAAGATAAAGTTTAAAGTGAATGACTGAAGTATTGTTTTAGAATAGTGCAAAAACTGCAATCCTAATGATGGGGGAATAGCTAAGCTGACTAAGTTATATATTAAGAGTCTGAAAGGGTCCACAGTTATTTAAAGGCATGGATGTTATCTATTTCAGTAAAGAGCAATGCATACCAGATACTAAAGTGGGAAAACCAAAATCTGTGGAAAATGCAGAAATACACGTGCATGTACACGTGCGCACACACACACAAAGAGAAAAAGAAATACACGTGCATGTACACGTGCGCACACACACACACAAAGAGAAAAAGAAAGCTTGGCTATGCTCATTTTCAAATTTTAGATTGATGTTGTTTTATTATCTTATGTGTATGGATGTTTTGTCTGCGTGTACATTTGGACACTACATGCATGCCCGGTGTTCACAGAGGCCAGAAGAGGGTGTCAAATCTCCTGGAACTGGGGTTACAAACAGTCGTGAGACACCATATGGGGGCTGGGAATAGAACCTGGATCCTCCAGAATAGATCTAAGAGCAGCTGGTGCTCTTAACTGCTGAGCTAGCCACCCAGGCTTTAAAGAAATTGCATTTTTATTTATTTGGAGGGGTTGCAGTAGCAGGGGCAATGCCATAATATGCATGTGGAGGTCAAAGGATGGGTCACACTCAGGTTGTCAGGCTCAGTGGTTGGTATCTTTACCTGCTGAGACATCTTGCTTGCCCAGTAGCTTATGTTTTAAAGTGTGAAATTCATAGAACAAAGAGATTGGATATAGTAGAGTCAGGTGTCATAGGAGAAGTCCCTGGGCCAGATGACTCAAGGATCATAGTATTGACAGTCTAGACTATATGACCTTGACCATTCCTCTGTCCTCAGCTTGTCATCAGTGTGGCAAGAATTACATATAATATTTGCCCTGCCTGTCTCACCAGGGAAGGAAGGCAATCTGGAATCTTTCTATACCCTCATGACATATATTTATAGGTATAAAAATAATATTACCTTTGATAAGAGGATCTAACTCACATATGTCTCAGAAAATACAAATTATACAAGATAAAAGAGAATGTTTTAGCTGGGCATGATGGTGCTTGTCTTTAATCCCAGCACTCAGGAGGCAGAGGCAAGAGGATCTCTGTGAGTTCGAAGCCAGCCTGGTCTGTATAGTGAAGTTCCAGGCCAATCTGGCTACCAAGTGAGATCCTGTTTCAAAGATAGATAGATAGATAGATAGATACTGAGAGATAGAGAGACAGACAGACAGATACATACATACAGAAAGGGGGAAGAAAGGAAGGAGGGCAGGAAGGAAGGAGAGAGGAGAGAGAGGGGAGGGGAGTAGATATTTCTTCTGATTTCAGACATTGCATGCCACGCACTTGACAATCACTGTCTCAGCTAATCTCTTCACTTCTCTGAGAGGCTATTATTAGCTCCATTTCAGATGATGCCTAGACAGGTTATATAACATGCCCCAACGAATGAGTCAAGGGCCAGAATTCAAAGTCAGGTCCGAAGTTATGGATACTGAATCTTTTGTTGGGCAGTCAAAATGTTCTCAGGGCACATGGGGTACAGATGGCAATGTCTGAGAGAGGGGGCTGATGGGAAACATCCATGAGTATGAGGCAACCTGACTGCTTCCTGGTCCTTCCCCGACCCTCTGTTGCCCTTCCTCTCTCATCCTGGTACCTTCTAGATGATAAAAATCAGCTCTCATCTCTGTGGAGGAAATGTAAGCCTCACATCTCTGTGGAGGAAATGTAAGGACTGGGTCAAGTGCCTTCAGCAGAGTTAGTGGGAGAAAAAAAATTACACAAATAACTGGAAGGGATGTACAGACATGCCACTCAGAAGATGAGGAGGTATCTCTTAGGATGCAAAGGCAGGCACAGTGAGATGTTCCAGTACACGGTGCCATCTGGTCCTGCTGGTCAGCAGGCATGAGATCCTGGGGGAACAGATTGAGAGAAAGTCAGCAAAATAACATCTAATGTCATTGTGTTTCCACATCTAAGGGGATCCAAAGAAAAGGCTGACGCTTCAGTGTTTAATGGGTCCAGACAGGCTCCTACCTCCTGCCTTGATGCTTGGCAGCTCACACCATTGCAGAAGCTGCCAATGAGAAAGGAGGGAGATGCTGGGGACTAGCTGACCTTGACTGCCTGCATCTAAAGTTCTCCTGTGTATCCCACTGTGGAGAAAGACAGCAACTAAGTTGGATTAATTCCGAAGGGATCAATCTGTATCCTGGGGTATGTGTAAAGTTTGAAAGATCTAGGTGCTTCACAGAGAGCACGTCCTCTAGCTTTCAGCAGTTAGCCCAAAGCACAGGAGCAGGTGAAGCTACACTGAGCAACTGAGCACAGACTGCGTCAGGTATGTGGGAGAGTGGTGAGATTAGAGGCTTCACACGAATAGTGAAAATATACATACACACATATATATGCTAAAGAAAAAATGTGTCACAATCCTGATCTAGCTTCAGGCTGATCAGCAGGTACACATAGTACTTTATAGGAATCATAACTCCCCTGTCTTTGTTCTGCTTCTGTAATTGCAAGGCTTTCTGCTTTCCTTCCTGAGTAAATACAAATGCTATAGTGACACAACTGTGACCTATTCTTGTTCAAAAGTTTTCGTATCCTGTCATGCTTGGTAACAGCCACAACAGCTACTGTCAATGGGAAGTACCAAACGTGTGATTTTTACCTTTATAAAACCCCCTGCTCACTCAGCTTGGGGCAGCCGCTTTAGACTTCTGGTCATGCCCCCTGGCTGGGACTGTGTGACTCAGTCAAAACTTCAGATTCATAGAGAGCTCTCATCCTGGTCTCCTTCTTTTGAGTGAGAACAGCCTGCCTACAACAATGGCCCATGAGATAGGAAGACAGTTTGAGGGCTAAGTGTATAAAAGCATAAGATAAAATGCTTTAAATGGGTTTGTACACCTAGTTCAGTCTTTAGAGTACTTGCCTTGCATGCATGAGGTACTGGGTTCAATTCTCAGTACCACATGAGCATGGTGGCATAAACCTCTAACCCCAGCCCAGCATCTGTAACCCCAGAGAGGTAAAAGGAGATGGATAAGAGTCCAGGGTCTTTCTTGGCTCTGTAGTGAGTTTGAGGCCAGCCTAGATGACATAAAACCCTATCGCAAAAAAAAAAAAAAAAAAAAAAAAAGATCAACAACAAAAAATATTTTAAGAAATGATGTGTGAACTCTTGGGCATATACCTGAAGGATCCTCCATCATACCATAAGGACACCTGCTAAACTATGTTTATTGTGGCTTTATTTATAATAGCCAGTAACAGGAAACAACCTAGATGTTCCTCAACAGAAGAATGTGTAAACAAGATGTGGTATATTTACACAATGGAGTGTTACTGTGGTTTTTTCTTAAGACATCATGAAATTGCAGGCAAATAGATACAGCAAGAAAAAAAATTCATCCTGAGTGAAATAACCCAGACCCAGAAAGGTAAGTATGATATGTATTCACTTATACGTGGGCATTTGCTGTTTAGTAATGATAATCAAGCTTTAACACACAGACCCAGAAAGGTTAAGTAAAGAGGAGGGCTATTGAGGGATCTTCCTGGGAAGGGAAAATAGAACAGATTCTGTGGATGGACTGGGGGTGGGTGGAGATAGGAGCAGGAGGGATCAGGTCGAGGGGAAGGGATTAAGAGAGAGAATGCAGAGAGAGACAGCTGAAGTGGAGGGGTGGCATTAAGGGAGTGGTGTGGAAACTTCCTGAAGGTTATGAGGGTGGCCCTGGTGATGATGCCTGGTAATAGAGGGTATGGAGTCTGATCTGGCCGTCTTATGCAGCCAGACAAGACTTCCAGTGGTAGGAGGGGTTGCATTTGGTTGAGCAGTTGGCCGAGGAGTCTCGAGGAGATCCCTAGACAGCCCAGGCTGATGCTAGGACAGAAAGTCACCCCCTGAAGACTGCCCGCAGGGCCCTATTGCTGAGCACAACTTCCACTCAGTTCTTTGAACATAGAAAGGTCTAAGTGGTGAGGACTTGGGGGCTTCACCCCTACATTCTAGTACCTTTGGCAGGGGAAGGTACTCTGCAGGCTATAGAAAGAGAGACTGCCACAGCCACCAAAACCTCCCCCTACAATCTGTCCTGCCTGTGCTGTGGCAGTGGTGGCACAGAACACGTGGGAGTGGCTAACCAATGTCTGGTTTAACTTGAGGTCCACTCCACGAGGGGGAGCCCATGGCATACATTGCCTAGATGACCAGGAACCAGAGACTGAGACTGTATAGTCCAAAGATCAAGGGTAGACCAAAACATGACTGACAAAAAGAAATTCAATGCAATGCAATGATTCTTAATGATATTCTGCTGTAGTCATAGATCAGTGCCTTGTCCGGTCATTGTCAGAGAGGCTTCTTCTGGCAGCAGATGGCTATGGGTGCAGAGACCCATAGCCGACATTATGTGGAGAGTCTAAATTAGAGGTCTCCATAGGGTCCCTCCCCTAGGAGATTGGAGAACCCCATGGAAAGAGGAGGAAAGACTGTAAGAGTCAGAGGGGATGGAAGACACCAGGAGAACATGGCCTACTGTATCAATTAAGCAGGACTCACATGGACTCACAGAGACAGAAGCTACAAGCTTGAGGCCTGCAGAGATCTGCACCAGACATGGTTCTCTGCATATATGTTACGGCTGTTAGCTTTTTGTTCTTGTGAAACTCAGAACAGTAGGAGTGGGCGAATCCCTGACTCTTTTGCCTGCTCTTGAGACTCTTCCTCCTATTGGGTTGCCTTGTCAGCCTTGATAGGAGGGCTTTCACTTTGTCTTATTATGTCTTGTTCTGTCCTGTCTGGCTGTTGTCTCTTGGAGACCTGCTCTTTTATGAAGAGAGAACAGAGGGGAAGAGGATCTTGGGAGAAAGGAGGTTGGGGAGAGCTAGGAGGAGTAGAGGGAGAAGAAACTCTGGTTGGGATGTATTGTATGAGAAAAAAATCCTTTTCTTTCTTTCTTTTTTCTGAGAGAGGGTTTCTCTGTGTAGCCTTAGCTATTCTAGAACTAGTTCTGTAGACCAGGCTAGTCTTGGAATCACAGAGATCCTCCTGCCTCTGCCTACTGAGTGCTGGGACTAAAGGTGTGTACCAACACTGCCCAGAAAAAAAAAATCTATTTTCAATTAGAAAGATGAGGAGGAGAAAGAAAAGGAAAAGAAGAAGAAGAAGAAGAAGAAGAAGAAGAAGAAGAAGAAGAAGAAGAAGAAGAAGAAGAAGAAGAAGAAGAAGAAGAAAAAAAGAGGAAGAAGAAGAAGAGGAGGAGGAGGAGGAGGAAGAAGAGGAAGAAGAGGAAGAGGAAAAAGAGGAAGAGAGGTATGTGGTAGAATCTAGATTGTTCACAGAGAACATTTCTGCTGCATACAGAGTGGAGAGACAGACTGTAGTAAGTAAGAGAACCTGTTGATGTAAACCAGAAGGGAGTTTATGGGAACCCGTGAGAGGAGCTCCTCAGTGTCAAAGGTAAAGCTGAGAAAACAATAGAAACCCACACAAGTCTAAACATCCAGATAGTAGGAATTGGTGGACAGCCAGCTTAGGGTCTGAGGTGAGGCACCAATGAAGGAGAACAATGCTGGTAGTTCTGGTTCAGACCTGAGAAGAGGACCCACCAAGACCACATCCAATGGAAAAGAGGGCTTTCTGCAAAGTGGTGTCTTGTGACTAATAAGAAATCTGCTTCTACTAATGTGCTTTGCTTTGTCAGTTTGGATATTAAAGGTCCCATGTCCTAGCACACTCCTTAGCCTCAGGCACACTAGGATATCAGGACACTCTGTAACCAACAAGGCGATGTGCTAAAATGAAAAAATCTTCCAAAGACCTTACCCGCACGTTGCTTAATAACACAGGTGTGTAATGTTGCAGCTGATACACTTGCTGGGCTGAATGGAACCCAGTGACAATTCTAACCCAATTCTCTTGCTAACAGAATCTCTGCCATGGTTATGTTCACACTCAGCCTGGGAGAGAAAAGGTCAGTATTCTCAATACAAAAATGAATCAAATCTGTGGAACGGCACTGTCAAAGGGGCCCAGTATCTTGTCAAATGCTGTCTTAGTTATTGTTCTATTGCTGTGAAGAGACACCAAGGCAACTTGGATAAAAGAAAACATTTAATTGGGGCTTGCTCACAGTTTTAGAAGCTTAGTCCATTATCATCATGGCAAGAAGCATGGTTGAAGGCATAGCAAGCATGGTCCTGGAAAAGTAGTTGAGAGCTTCATCCTCGTCTACAGGCAGAGAGAATGAGCCTAGGCCTGGCATGGGCTTTTGAAACTTCCAAGTCCATCCCCAGATGACACACTTCCCCCAACAAGGCACACATCATAGTCCTTCTAATCCATTCAAATGGTGCCACTCCCTGGTAACTAAGCATTCTAATATATGAGTTTATGGGGCCATTCCTATTTAAACCACCACAAATGCCATACAAATAGACAGTAAGTGGTAGGAACAGCGGTTAGAAACTCAAGTCCATCTGGCTTAACACATGTGATGTCCACCACTCATATCCTGTGGTATCTTCTAACGCAGCCAAGACCCCTGATATTCCACAGGTTTGCAGGAAGGAAGGGATCTGAGCACCCAGATCACTTCAGGATGCCCCCCCCCCAGTAGCCATCTTATAAAGGATCAGGTAGGGCAGCTATGTTTTCAAGTTTGCAGCTCCTCAGAACCCACAGGTGCTATCTATCCCAGAGCAATGATGCTCATGTAGCTGGGAGAGAAAGGGTTGCAGAAGCCGGGGAAGTATGCTTTGCAGTCTTGCTGGCCTCAATCCATAACCTGGCCTCTGAGAAAGCAAGGCAGGTGCTAAGAGTACAAGGACTTCCAGGATCTGCCTGCAGCCTGCTGGCACTTGGTCCTACTCCTCAGGAAGGGTTATCTGTAGGGACCTGGGCAAGACCCTACCTCTTTCTTAGAACTTTGCTACATTTAGGTAAGCCTCTCTTATAGGTCTGTATAGTAAAGGTCTTCAGCTGGCAACAGTATTGGGAAGCAATGGACCTTTAATAGGTGGAGCCTAGTTAATCATAGGATGTGAGCTTGTGAAGGTGGTGTTGGTAACCTCACTCTTTTCTCTTCCTTTGTACCTGGCCATGGAGGTGACAGTTCTCATCTGACATGCACTCTTGGATGGTGGTTTGTGCTATCATAGGCCTAAAGCAAGGGAGTCAGTTGATTATGGATTGAAATCTCCAAGACTGTGAGCCAAAATAAACCTTTCTCTTTTTCTTCTGTATGGTAGATCCTTAACCAGAAAACTCCCTGTTCAGTAGGTATGGTTAAAGCAGGAGCAAAGGCTATGCATCCTCAGTGGATTTTCCTTACCATTGGACTCTAAGATGCCATTGTTTCCGAGGTCAAGATAAC
Source organism: Arvicanthis niloticus (assembly GCF_011762505.2). NCBI lineage: Eukaryota > Metazoa > Chordata > Mammalia > Rodentia > Muridae > Arvicanthis > Arvicanthis niloticus. Next base: position 37,284,856 of record NC_133430.1, on the reverse strand, counting down.
ACAGCACCTGAAAGTACCAATCAATAGAACATGAAAGCTCCAAGAAGACACTGGCAAGGCTCCTTAGGGACTTAGTGGATTTGGAAACAGGAGCATGTCTGTCAGTTGCTCCATGATGGCAGCCACAGACAGTGACTGTGATAGTTGTCTGAACAGACTCTCTAGCCTCAGGTTCCCAAAAGAACCTATACTCTAGAACACAAACCTCACTTATCAGTTGGTTGTGTTGGTGGCTCATGCCTTTAATCCCAGCACTAGGGATGCTGAGGCAGGAGGATCATTGTAAGTTTTAGGCTACACAGTGAGCTTCAATACAGCCTTTGTTATAGTATTAGACTCTATCTTGAAGAAAAATATCATTCATCATGAGATCCTTTAAACACCCACTATGTTCTAGCTTCGTTCTGTTTCAAACTCAGCTGAGACTGCTCAAGCATAGAAAATATTTGTGTTTTCAGGACAGTGGGAAGCCAGCCCATCTCTGAAAGCATCAAAGAACGGCAAAGTTCTGTGTAGTTCCTGGGTACCCTTATCTGTCCCTGAAGACAAGCAGGGTCTCTGTTGAAAAGTCCCCCATGGAGGAGCGAGCACCCATAACTGATAGGGTCCCTGTCACCATTTTTCTCCCTGATCATACATCATTGTCATTAGCCTGGTTCCTACTCTTGTAGATGTCCAATATGGAATTGAGGAGCTAAAATGGTGAGCCCTCTGACCTGTCTGAGTTGGCAGAAGGGCCTGGCAGAGGGTTCTTGCCTTGCCACAAAGAGGTTTCATCTGGTAGTTTCAAACCCTCAGAGAGTACATACAGCCAGAGGCCCAGACATCTCTTCAAGTTGAAAATAGGATCATTGAGAAAAGCCTGGGACAAAAATAAAACTCTGTAGGAGGGACAGAACGAATGTCAGGGATAAATCTAGCATCCAGAGGCCAAGATTTCACAACCTCCTCCACTGGGAGGGGTCTTTGGCCAGTTGTCTCGGCTTGGCTAAGATGGCATTCTACAGTGCCCACATTGTAGCCCCCTGACACCCATCCTGATACAAACATTTCCATTTAGCTTCGTAAATAGCATTCACATGAGCTGAACTCAAGTCACCACCTGACTCCTTACAAATCCTCCTTGAAAGATCTGCTTGAGTCAAAACAAGATTTGTAAAGCCGGGAGCCTTGCCATGTGCCAGTTGTCAGCAGAGACGGGCGCTGTTGGGCCTGGGAGTTTGGGTCAGTGGAGGGCCATATAATGAAATGCTATTTCAGAAAAGATGGCGGAGGGTGTTGGAAAGAAATATGGTGGGTGAATCCAGGCTAAAGCATGGTGGTGTACAACTTTAATCCCAGGCCTTGGAAGGTAGACACAGCTGGATCTCTGTGAGCTGGAGTCCAGCCTGGTCTACATGGTGAGGTCCCGGAAAGCCAGAGCTACACAGAGATCCTCTTGAAAAAAAAAAAGTGATGAAGCCAAGGTTGTAGACTGAGTAGCAACAGTCTTCCTCTATAAACAGGGACAGAATGGTGCCTGTCTGAAATGAGAGAGGATGAAAACGTCAGCACTAGTGCCTGGCTGCAATGCCATAGGAGCCACCGCTGCAGTTAAATGAGACCCAGCTCCTCTAACTTTGGACCAGTGGCACCATCTTCCTGTATCACCTTCCCAAGGCAAGCAGTCTGCCTGTCGTCTGGTTGCACCAGCACACAAGGCAGAAATGCACACTTTGAGAGACTCACTCTGGGAGGAAAAAAAGTCCAAGTTCTAGTACTTTCTTCATTGTTGTTAAACATCATGCAGAGCTTGGTGTGAGCTCTCCTAGGCTGTTTGTGTGAATCCTGCATCTTTAGTTCTTTGGGTTGGGTTGAGAAGGGAAGAGGAAAGTGGGGGGTAGGTGTCAAGAAAAGATGGCAGGCAGCCAGGGAGCAGACTATCAGTGAAGAGCTTGCTTTGCAAGTATGAGGACTTGACTTTGGGCTTCAGAACCCACAGAACGCTCTGGCCTGGTGATGCACCTCTCTTAGTCTCAGGGCCAGGGAGGCAGAAAAAATATTTTGGGGATTAGCTGGCTGGCCAGACTAGCCTAACCAGTGAGTTCCAGGACAATGAAAGACCCTATCTCAAAGGAGGTGGAGAGCATTCCTGAGGAATAACACCTGAGGGTGTCCTCTGGCCTTTATATACTTTCGAACACATGTATAATGTACCTGTGCATACATGCTTGGTGTGTGTGTGTGTGTGTGTGTGTGTGTGTGTGTGTGTATAACAGGAAAATGCCACTCACTGAACTGGCTACTTAATAAGTCTTGGGTCCTTCAAGCATAGGTCCTGCCTCCTCCTCCTCCTCCTCTTTCTTCTTCTTCTTCTTCTTCTTCTTCTTCTTCTTCTTCTTCTTCTTCTTCTTCTTCTCTCTCTCTCTCTCTCTCTCTCTCTCTCTCTCTCTCTCTCTCTCTCTCTCTTCTTTGCTTCTTTTTCTTTCCTTTTGTGTTTTGCTTTGTTCTTTGAGACAGGGTTTCTTTGTGTAGCCCTGGCTGTCCTGGACTGGATTTGAAGACCAGGCTGGCCTTAAACTCTCAAAAATCCACTTACCTCTGCCTCCTGAGTACTGGAATAAAAAGCATGCACCACTACACCCAGCCTGTCTCTTTCTATGGCTCCATTTAGACTTTCATTGTTAGTCTCTTTCTACAAAATCTTACTCTGAAAGAACTACCTTATAGGTTTATACTAACATGCAAATGGTTGTTAAGGTGCTTTCATTTATAGTCCCATTTTATAAGGAGACCAGCTGTTGATATAGGTACAGTAAAAGCAAAAGGCCTTCCCAGTGACTTAAAAACACACTGTCATGCTCTTTACCCTGGCTATGGCACAGGGGCCAGGACAGTTGGGTTTAGCAGATCAGACTGAACAACTGTCTGTTTTTGAGGCAGGGTCTCTCCTTGTAGTTCTGACTGTCCTGGAACTCACTCTATAGTCCAGGTCTGAAGGATTTCTAAACTCTCCCTCTTCTTCCTAGAAGCAGGAAAGTAGTCAGGAGTACAGTATATGGCAGGGGTTGGGCAGAGGACCTAGACAGAGCCAAGCTCCTGAAGTAGGAAAGGACTGCATCATCCAAAGGCCTTCTCAGTGAACATAGGTATAAAGGAGTAGGGAACTGTATCTTTAAGTATGGTTTTCATGTTGTAAAATGGTTTCTTGGCTCTTATTTTGTTTGTTTTTTTTTTTTTTTTTTGTTTTTTGGTTTTTTTTTTTTTTTTTTTTTTTGGTTGTTGTTTTCAAGTATCCCCAAGCCTTCTCTAATCATGGCACATATGAGGTTATTGCCAATATGTCTAAAAGCTACTCATCTCATAGACGGGTTTGGCAACCCAAATTTATCTACCTTTGGCCTGGGACTACAAGAGTTAGGGAGCACTGGAGTGGATTCAGGTGACTGGAGAAGGTGAGGGCTGATGCCAGCGCCACACTCTGTCACCACCAGCCATCCTGGTTCAGGAAGGTGTGATGTAGATACTGCCAGGTATGAAGGGCCCAACCTCCAGTAAGCCCTGGGAAAGGGGCCCCACAGTGGAACAGATGGGTCACAGCCAGTCCGGGAACACAAACACCAGTATATTTTATGTGCACAGTTATGAAAAGGGAGAGACAGACTAACAGAGACATAGCAGGCAACGGGCTCACAAACTAGTCATGTGCCTTTTCAAGAGCTGTCCAGTTGGAAGAAGACAGTCCCATCCACTACACAGGCCATGTTACAAAGCTGGGGCCTACGGCTCCTCAGGTAAGGGAGGCTTCAGGGTGGAAGGCACGCCCACTGCCTTACTAGTAGTTCAGGGCTGGGCCTCTCACTTGCCTCCTGTGACGTTTTGCACAGCCCAGAGCTTCATAAATAGATTCTCACATGAACTGACTCACACAGAGTCTCCTGGGAGATCCATGAAGAGTAATGGTCCAGGACAAGGGGGACTCACAGACGTTCCCTATATATTATTGCTGTGAATGAGCACAGGCCATTGTGACTCTCTGGCATGAGGAGGGGACAGGGCACTGGAAGCCTAGCAGACATCCAAAGCAACTCAACCATGCAGGGCAGCATACTTACTATCTGGAACTCCTACCTTGGGCTCAGAACATCAGAGGGAGGCTCCATAAACAGCCAGCAGACTCCCCACTGCTCAGAAGGGCTTAATTATCCCAACCTTCGAGCCCCTAAGCACTAAGGGGTTGGAGCCCTGAAGATAGCCAATACGCAAGAGCTAAAGTCTAGACTACACTCGGTGAGATCTGACCCTACAGGTCTGTGGTCAGGCCTTAAGGTGTAGCCTCCCCTGGCTGGGGGTTCTGTGCTGTGAGGGGCCCTAGGAGTAACAGGGGACCACAGAAAGCAGATCATAATGCTGAGTATTTTCAGGCATGCAGATCTGCTCTGGAAAGCCATCCTGACATGGGATTAATAAAGCTTTGAGAAAAAATGGTACTAGGGGATGCCAACAAGATCTGGAGCACTGAGACCTAGGGGTCAGTCACCCAATGGCCTTTTCTGGTTGAAAATTGGAATCTCAATACTGGGACACGTCGCAAGCCAATAGATCAGTTGTGAAGACAGGTGTGAGGTGGCCTGGAGAGGCATTAGGATTCAGGTAATTAAGATAATATAGAATTGGAGAAAATTAGGTATCTTCTCCACTTGTGGATGGAAAGCAACCATTCCCATTGGAAGCCTGAATTCCTCCCAGAAATCCCTGGAATTAAGGATATAATAAGTGCTCCACCCAACCCCGCAACGGAATGGTGTTTGGTGATTTGAGAAGCCTACCCAGGGAAACACTTTGCATTCTACCCTAGACAGAGAAAACTCTGGGAAAAGATGCCTCAGAAGGTTGTGTCTCCAGGTGTTTTCCCACAGCCTAGGATATCCCTGCTGCTGGCCCTGGCCTGGCCCTGTCTGCATGGTCCAGAGACTACACACAGGTGGTACGGTCATTTAAAAAATGATCTATAAGAAATAAGGGCTGATTTCAACCTCTGAGAGCCCCAGGACGGCCTCATGGGATGCTACAGTCTTTGATGATCCCATCTTCTCAAAGAGGGACAAAATCAGAAGGGGCCTAGATTTCACCTGTCCACTGCCAGCAATGGACCCATCATGGGGTAAAGTTACCATAACCAAGCTGACAAGGCCCATGAGTGAGACAGGGTTAACACTGTTTGAGAAACAAGCTAATGAGATCGGCTGGCCAGGGGGAGCTATAGGAAGAGCAGCCCCAAGGGTTGACTGCTGAGCTGAGACTATGGTGGAAATCATCTTTTTTCCAAGAAAGGGCCTCTAAAGAGACATGGTTCCATGGTCTTCTGTGTCTGTCTTGTTCTCTATGGGTCTCCTCTAACTGACAGAAAGCCATACAGGCTAACTGGCTGAAATAATAAACCAGTGTGGCCAAACAGGACCAAGAACTCTGCCTTTCTTTTCCCACTGTGGATCCACCGCACACCTCTGGACCTCACTGTACATTGTGGGGGTACTTTGCATTTTCAGTAGGACCCCTGCAGGGAAGGGGCACCAGACTACCATCCCTGGGCCAGGGAGACAGGGCACCCCCAGTCATCAGACGAAGGTAAGAGGGAAGGCTGCAGCAAGGCAAGTGGGGTCCATTCCAGAGCTGTACCTCTGGCCACTGCTGTGTTCTATAGGGAGCTGGGAGAGGGGGAGGGTATGGTGACTGACACAGAGGAAAGGGCTGCCTGCTAATGGTATATGTCTTGAACATAAGAGAAAGGGGAAACGCCACCGAACACACGGGATTGAAACCTTCAAAAGCCCAAGGTTGGTGGGAATCCAGCACCACAGGGGCCCCCAGAAGGCCAAGGGAGCAGCGTGGGGCCCTGGGAGAGGGAGAGGAGCCAAAGGAAGTTTTCCCAGCCTTTGCACAACACCAGTGTCACCAAGCAGCCCAATTGGCTACTGGGTCTCTCTCTCAGGCTGCAGCTCAGAGGCCCCTGGGGAGGTATTGGTTGCAAGCAAGCACCTGAATACTGCCTAATGGAACCAGCCAAAGCCCAGCTGAAGCCATGGGGTCAGGTGGGGCGTGGCCCCAACAGCAGCCGAAGCCTTCTCAGACCTTGCCTCCCACCTGTGGCCCCAGAGAGTTCATGTCCCTTAGCTGGGACAGGTCTGCTGCTTCCAAAGTCATCCAGAGTCCAATTGTTCATCACACAGGCATGGACGAACCTCAAAGTCCTTCAGTTGTCTAGACACCCAACTCTCCAACACCATCCCACTGCCCACCATATGTGGTTATGTTTGCCCTACTGGGCTAAGACCCAGTTGGGGGCGGGGCTTGTGCTGAACCAAGGGGTAACCCCACCAGCTTGGTCTCTTCTTTGTTCATGGGTTCCTACGAGACTTCAGGTCCTCACATTCATCTTCTGACTCAGTCGGTCTTGACATGGCCATTAGCCAGGGCTGGCGGGCTGGCAGGCTCCCCAGGCTCTGCGTCCTTGTCAAAGCGCAGGCGGAGGGTGTTGCGGATGATAAACTGCTCCATGATGAGGGCCCCGCAGAACCAGGGCACAGCATACTCCAGGGTAATGAGGCCCATGAAATCAAAGTCGAACTGGGAGTAGTCCCAGGGACAGGCGTTGAACTGGCGTAGAATAAAGCCGGTGGTGAACTCCCACAGGTAAGTCCAGAGAGTGTAGATGACACAGCGCACCAGAAGAGGACAGCGGCCTCGCAGGCGCAGGTACATGCGCTCCACAATCAGGATGGAGGTGCCATAGATGAAGAGGGCCCACACGCTCGTGACCCCTGGGAACTTCCAGTTAAAATTCACCACGAACTCCCATGCCGCTGTGAACATCACCTCACAGAAGTAGCCATGGATAGCATATAGATACCATCGAGACAGCGCTGTCAGGGGCTCGGCAGAAGCCATGGTTCCAACTGGGGCCTCCTGCTAGGGATACAGAGAGACAGATGAGAGAGCCACCCTGTACTTCCCCCCTACCTTCTGATCCCTAGCTCTCTGTGATGACCAGGCTGGAGGGGATTTTAAATGGTCCGCCTTTGTTCATGGTCATTGGTACCAACCATAGTCCCAGTCTTCTACCCTGCTGTACCTCAACTCCCTGTTAGCCAGCTGGGCCTGGGGAAAGACAGGAAGAAAGTCTAACCCATTGGCTTTCTTCTGGGAAACTCTACTCAAATACTATGTAAAAATGTCTACTGAATTCCATAATATTTATGGCTATCTGGTTACCATTATAGTTACCATAATATTTATGGTTATACACCGATTGGGGACCTTACTTCTTCCCCAACTATTCCAAGTCACTCATATTTCCGAGATCTAATATTTCTCTGTCCCTGTCTCTGTCTCTTTCTCTCTCTAGTACATACACACTATTTTAACAATTTTTGAGTCTCGTTCTCATATATTTCTCTCATTCACCATTTTTATAGTTTTAAATGTATGATTCAATAGCATTAAGAACATTCACGCTGGGTGGTGGTGGCACATGCCTTTAATTCCAGCACTTGGGAGGCAGAGGCAGGCGGATTTCTGAGTTCGAGGCCAGCCTGGTCTACAGAGTGAGTTCCAGGACAGCCAGGGCTACACAGAGAAACCCTGTCTCGAAAAACCAAAAAAATAAATAAATAAAAAAAAGAACATTCACAATGTTGTACAATCATTACTACCGTGGTTTCCAGAACCTTCCCATCATCCCAAACAGAATATTTGAATATTCTATTCAGTTGACAAGAGCTTACCTAAAGCCATATAAACCGGATGTGGTGGTATACACTTGTAATCCCAAAGACATAAAGGTAGAAGGATTAGGTCATCTTCAGCTACGAAGAGAATTCAAGGGCTACCCTGGGCTACACTGGGCCCTTGTCTTAAGAAAACTATATTACTAACTGCCGCTGTCCCCTTTCCTCCTTCCCCCAGCTTCTGGCAGCCACTGTTTCAGCCTCTGTCAATTTGACAACTCATAAAATTCTTCTCTTACAGCTGATTTACTGGACTACGCTCAAGGTTTATTCAGGTTGTAGCCTACATCTGAGCAAACCCCTTCTTTGGAAAGACGGAGGATACTTCTACTGGATGGAGCATTGTTTTTGCACTGTTCTTAGACACCAGATGACTTCCGCTTTTGAACGGTGCTTGGCACACACAGGTGAACAGGCATCTGTTCAAGGCCCACTCCCAGCTGCTTTGGATCTGTACCTGGAAGTAGAATTATTAGGCGGTGGAACAATTTTGTTGTTGCCTTTCAGAATAACCCCAGTACTGGGTTGGAGAGCACCCACCTGACAACTATCAACTGTCTATAACTCCAGTTCCAGGGAATCTGACACTCTTCTTCTCTGGCCTCCGTGGGCACTGCACACATGCCGTGCATATACATATATGCGTGCATGCAAAACACCAATACACGTAAGAAATAACTTCTCGAGAACTGTGGTATTGTTGTATACTTTTTACATCCTTGGCAGAACATGTACAAATTCCAACTTCTTTGTATCCCTGTCAACATTTGGGCTTTGTTTGCTTCATAACGGCTGTCCTAGACTAGATACCTAAATATGAGATCATTGTGGTCACATTTTATTTTTAACTGCTACAATAGATGGGGCTTGGTTAGCTTTTTTTTTTCCTCCTCTCTCAAACCCCACCATTGGTCTTCAAGGCCTGGCTCCCCTCCCATCATCCTTCCCTAAAGCCTTGTCTGTCTCTTAGGCCTCTGCCCTTCTAGCACTCGCTCTATCCTCCCCGCTAGCAGAAGCCAGTCTATTTACCTTTTGATGTATGAACCCTTGTGATTCCACATGCTCTCCAACTTCTGAGTGAACTCTTTTGAGAGTGTGACGGTTTTATAGCCCTGTTATCCAGCTATTGCCCCAGGCCTCTCCTCTGTAAGAGGTCTAAACAATACAATCTGGTCTGTGCAGAGGGCAGTGTGGGAGAGTTCTTAGTTTATTAAGAATAAGTTTTATCAGCTACCAATGGTCATCTGGCTTGCCATCTACCAATCCTCTCTCCCAGGCAGGACAAGGGACAGAGGTTATTAAGGTAGCACCTGCTGTTTGTCCACCTGACCAAGAATCCTAATATCATCTTTTAGCTACACAGGCCTCGTTGCTGTAATACTTACCCACCTTTGTGCCTTAACTATATTTTTTTTAAAAAACTGGTTCTTAGGAACTCATATGAAGCCAAGTGTGGTTTCGTGTGCCTGTAAGCTTAGCACTTAGACCGCTGAGACAGGAAGGCTTGCAAGTTCAAGGCCAGCCTAGAAGACTTAGCAAGACTCTATATCAAAACGGAAACAAAAACAAAGGGAGGGGCTTGCCTATCATGCAGAGGCCCTACATTTAATCCCCAGGACTGTGTAAACCAGGTAGGCAGTACATGACCATAATCCCAACACTTGAGAGTTGAGGAGTAGAGGCAAGGAGAATCAGAAGTTCAAGGTCATCCTTAACTACATAGTGAGCTCCTGTCCAGCCTGAGCTGCAAGAGATCTGAGAGCCAGTGGGTAGAGGGGAAGAGAGAGGATGTTGCTCCTACTTACATGTGAGTCTGGGAGGAAATATTATCCACCTTACACCCTGGGTCTGTAATTGGAAGCCCTAGAACCTGCTCCTGATTCCCACTCCAGACTTGGCCCCCTGCATAGCTCTGTATGCCTCCAAGGGCACCTCTCCCTTTCCTAATGAAACATCCTTGGCCTGACACTCAAGGCCCCAAATACCTCTTCCACCTCATTCTCACCATCCAGGTCTCCCTGCCTGGATCATGTTTATTCTGTTTGGTATGCCTTCTCACATTCCCAGCAGCACAGCCCCAGTGTCTGGGTGATTGCTGGAGCAAATGTTTCCTCTCCCCAGCCACAAATCCTCTTCCTCCTGAGTTTCCACAGCACCCTACCCCTCTGATGCTGATTATTTTGTTCAGTCCCAAGTGAGACCTTATCCTCTCGGCCGTTAAAGCCTAGACCTCTTCCTTCAGTAATACAGCTAGATTCCTTCTCCTTCCTGGACCAAGTTAAGTATCTTTACCCCAAACCAGTTTCTCACCTTTGCCTGCTCCTGATAGATGGCACCACCAAGCAAACAGTTAGAATTGAGAGGCCCTGTTACCTTAAACCGAGTATCCAAGTGTAGAGACCTGTGTGTCAGGTTCACTGTAACACCCCTGTGTGTATACGGGACTGCGTTCGGCAGAGGGATGACGGTAGTTCTCAATCTTAGCAAATGCCACCAAACATACCACCTGCAAACCATATCCTACACCATCCATCATTGCCTATGGTAGCTCAGGCATCTGTGGGTCAGAAGATCTCAGCTGGCCTAAATCACAAGGCTGGGAGTCATCTGAGGCTCTGTTCTGTGCTCGGCTGGGGAGGTTAAGCTGGGTTGACTCTGCCCCGTCAGCTTCTTGTCTTCCTCTTGGATCCAGCAGACTAGAACTTATCTCATGATAAGTTTATAAGTCACCAGCCCACAAGCAAGCCAGCCCAACCAACAAGTGGTCTTTCACTCTGGCCAAGAGAGAGAAAGAAGGGAAGGAAATCATGATTAAATGGCCCAGGAGGACAGTTAAAGAGAAGGAATAACTTCTAATGTCCTGGGGTATGCTAGGTTAGCTATGGTTGATTTCAATGCATTGTGTATCTCAAAATATCGAGTTGGGAGGATTTTGAGTGTTCTCAAAAAAATGAGTCATATCTCAGGTGATAGTGCCAGTTATCCTGATCTGGTTAGACATTGTGACAACGCACGGAAAGCTCACACTGCATGTTTTAAGTACTAACAATTACTATATGGCCACTAAACAATTTTGTGTGTGGCAGGGTCTGATATACCCAAGTCTGGCTCTCGAATTCACTATGTAGCCAAACACAACCTTGAACTTCTGGTTCTCTTGCCTCTACCTACCAAGTGCTAGGACTACAGGCATGCATCCCCGCACAGTGCACACGTATGCAATGGGAATCAAATCCATGGCTTCCTGTGTGCAAGGCAAGTACTCAAGCAACTGAGTACATCTCCACCCCCTATTCAAGATATGTTTAACATTAAAATTACTTAAATTCTTTTCAATAAATAAAAAGGCATTCCCCTCACTCTGCTCTTTAAAGCCCTACTTAAGCATTGTCTGTGAACATCTCACTGGTCAAGGTAACTCCCACGGCAAAAACCTGGACTCTACACCTTTAAAATCCCGTGGGAACCTGTCTCCTTGCTGCCGCTCAGGTTCAACCGTATCTCACCAGGCAGCTCTAAAAGTCTTTCAGCCTTGCCGTGCCTGCTTACAGTTCAAGTCCATAACAAAAGTGTATGGACAGGGTGATCTTTCTAAAACGCCAGTCTGATGTTTCTCCCCATTAAAAGCCCATTAGTGGATCTTCAACATCAGCATCCCTCAGAGATAGCTGGCAATGTCCTCCTGGGCTCAGCTCTGCCTCTGGATCCCAGCCAGCTCTATGCTTTGGATCCTAGCATCGCTGTCTTTGCTGGGATGCCTTTTCCATTTGCTGTCTGTGAACCCCTTACCCCCACACCTATCTGCCATAGTCCATGAACCTGCCAATCCTACGATATTCAGGAGCTGTCTACTGCCCGCTGTGCCACCTCCACACACCTTGTTCGTCTGTCGCAACAGTCAACTTTCACTTTGCTACGATCCATCCTGAGGCTAACCCCAGTAACCATCTGAGGGACGTATCACACAATGTGAAGAGGAAAATGTCAGGACTCGAAGCTTTGATTTTGCAAAGGTGCATACCCACATATGTGTGTAAAACATTCAGCCACAAATGATCTCTAGTTGTGACTGTGTGAGATTCTTCGTTACATTTTCCTGTATACTCTAAACTTGATAAGTAAATGGACCCAAGGAAACCTGAAGTCACAAAAAAAACTGATGTAAGTTTTGCTTCCTGTGCCATCCTCAATACTTCACAAATTAGATGTGAACATAGTGTACTGACTGACGTCAGGAACCCTAGATCTTGTCTGGGCAAGAGTCCTGCCTGATAACCCAAAGCTAAGCGATCCTTGACAAGCTACCTCACTGAACCCAGCCTTAGTTTCTTTTTACATAAAGTGGGAGTCATTTGAATATCAATCACAGTTGTTGTGTAAATGAATTATCTAGCTATTTCTAAATACTGCAATAAGGGGTAGAGAAACAACTCAGGTTTAGATCATTTGTTGTTTTTGCAAAGGACTAGGGTTCAGTGCCCAGCAGCCACATGGTGGTTCATAACTGTAACTCAAATTCCAGGGGCTTCAGTGTTCTCTTCTGGCCCCTGTGGTAACTACATGCACATGGTACACTTACATACATTACATTCAGGCACGCACACACACACACACACACACACACACACACACACACACACACAAAAATATTAAAAACAAAACACACACAAATACTTCTGTAAGAATCCTGTCCTTTCTGTCATAGCTTCTGCTGCTACTAGGGTCAACTCCACTTCAGGCAGGGTCACTGTGTCCCTGTCCTAGCCAGCCTGCTGGCAGCTTTTCCTGCTAAGCAGGCTTACAGGACATCAGCCATGGAACCAGGAAACCCTGTGAAACAATAGTCCCACACATATAGCCTGGGAGAGCCAATGCAAAGCCCCTGTTTCCCTGTGGCTGCCCACAGATGAATTAAGATGAAAGGCCAGCCCTGAGGGTCAGGCTTGAAAACAGGACAGAATAAAAGAATAAACATTCCCAGGCAGAGCCTTGCAAAGGTCCACTGTTTTGTAGATTTTCTTCATAGACCAAGAGAGAACAGACTTGGGTGACAGGAAATGCATGGGGTTGGGCATAGGAAGGGGAACACTGATGGGTTTATGCCAGGTGGCCCAGGCACAGAGGTCCAAGACTACTGGGCCTCCTAACATGATTCAGGCCCCTTTAAACTTAGGTCTGTCCATTTGTCCTGTACTCAAGCCCCTGACTCCTCCCTATGCAGGGGACCCTGGGATAGGAAGTATCCCACACAAGTGGTCTCCCCTGCAGTCTCCCCTGCAGCAGCTTGACATGACTATGTAGATGTCCTTATAAGCCATCCTCTGTGTGTGTGTATGTGTGTAGTTTGAGTGCATGTATGCATGTATGTGTGTGTATACACATGTGTATGTTCATGTAGTTTGTATGATTGCATGTGTATACATGTGTGTGTACATATGTGTATGTGCTTGTAGTTTCTGTATGTGCGTGTGTGTGTGTGTGTGTGTGTGTGTGTGTGTGTGGTGCTGGGGCTCAAATCCAGGACTTTGTACATGCTAGGCAAATGTCCTGCTTCTGAGTTCCTTCCTCAACCCACTCCTCCCCTTCTTCAGGTTGACTTTAAATCCTGTTCTACTTGTCTCTGATCTCCTCTTCCTGGAATCGCCAAAAAATGTTTTCTCAGCTAGGAACCATCGGCTCCAGCTTTCCCAGGTAACTGGGAAGAGCTGGACTTCAAAACTTCAGCAGCAGAAGCAGGATGGAAGGAGTACATGTCTAAGAGAGAAAGAAACATAGGATAAAAGGGGACCAACTCAGAAAAAATGGGGGGGAAGACAGAACAGGGAACAGGGGGGGCCTCAAGCACGGTTCCATTTCTAGTCAGCAGAAAGTGCTCGGGCAGATGGAAAGCAGACCTAGGCTAGCTCAGACCTTGTTCAAGGGATCGTGGCAGGAGAACACAGCTGGTCCATGCAGGATGAATGTGGCCAGCTGGAAGACCTGGCTGGGGACGGTCTTTTTGGAGGTGAGTCTTTTTGGTTGGGATGAAGCTCCGTGTGGTGGGAAGTGCTCAGATGAAAGGTAGAGTATTGACTTTAGAACATTTCAGAGAACTCCCATCTCTAATTACTGCAGGTGCTGTGTCTGAATTTCTATCTAGGTTGGGCTCATTCCATCCCCTACTGAGCCCAACAGGCCCACTCCTTGTGCTATTCCCTCCACTCAGCTTCCTTACCCTTATGCCCTTTCTAATAACTCCGTGCTCAGCTCTGGAATCAGCCCTGGGAAAGCCTACAGCAGGGGCCAGCATCTCCCGTGGATGATGGCCTCTAAAGATGGGACAGTCCAAGTAAACATATTCCCGGTGGCTCAGAGGAGAGTGTGGATGGGAAGCATGGGGAAAAGGCATTTGAAGAGTATGGATTTCACACTCATTGGAGAAAGACTACAGCATCCCTGAGAAAGATCAAAACTCAAGGGATTTGTCAATATGAGGGAATGGGTGGTGGGGACAATGAAGCTGGCTTCTTACATCCAGTCCCTAGGAATATCTCACCTGACGCTCTCAGAGTGTGCTGAGCTCTGTCATAGGGTGGTATCACACAGAATGAGCAGTGGAGACAGGTGAAATCAGAGACCAGGATAAATCTGGCAGTGGTGGTGCACGCCTTTAATCTCAGCACTTGGGAGGCAGATGTCTATAAGTTCAAAACCAGCCTGGTCCACAGAGTGAGTTCCAGTGAAACCCTGCCTCAAGAAAACCGGGGAGGGGGGAGGGGGGGGCAGATCAGGAAAGCCAGATGGAAAGGCTTTGGTTTTGACTTATATTCTGATCTTGTTCCAGGAAGCTAAGACTCTGTAACACAATGGCTCTGGGGATGTTTTGCTCAGGGAAAGCATCTTGCTAGGCTTGGCATCCCATTCTCTTTCCAAGCTTACTCTTCACCCCAGGTACACAAATCATTACTAACCCATGCTCTGAGAAGCCACACAGCCCACCTGTGAAGTCTCTTGGGGCAAGACAGGAAAGACCTTCAGTCTTATCCCTAACAGGAGTGGTGCTGAGGGTCAAAGGAGTCAATGGGGGTGGGGGTGGGGGCGGTGACTATTCTGCATCTGAGTTATTGCCAGACCTGAAATGGCCCTGGGTTTCCCTTGTCATCAAGGTAGAGGAAGGAAAACAGACATGCTTTAAGGCCAGAATGGGCCAAGGGAGGGTAGTTCCTGTGGCTAGTGGCTAACTCAGCTACCAACTTTCTCTTGACAGGCCCTTCTTTCTCTTGACAGGTCCTTGGTATCACACTGAAGGCCCTGATGAGGTAGACTCCTTACCTCTCAAGTGACAATAATAATCTTTTCTCAGCACTTTTCACGTTTTAATTCAGAGAATTCTGAAGCCCATTTTACAGAGGGAAAAATGGGGCAGAAAAAGCTATATAATTAGCCTATGTTCTTACAGATCTAAATGGCTGGGCTAGGAATTAGACCCTCATGAGCCTGGCTCCAGAGTTATCACCCCTGATCAGCACCCTGTACTGCTCCAAAAGCCAGCTACAGGCTCCTCTGAGATACTACAATTTCCAAGGTGCTGTCTCTAGATACTGAGATGGCATCTGGAGTAATAAGACTTATGGAAATGAATGTGTACTTTCTCACTGGGCCATCTACCAAGCTCACCACTAAGTGTTAGACATAACAGGCTCCTAGCCTATTTCTCAGACCAAATTCTGGCAGGAGCCACACATAAATATTCCAAGGTCAAACAGCCTCACGGCTATGGCAGCAGCTACCCTTCAGGGCTTCAAGTCATGAGCCATTTAAAGACCCTTTGCCAGGGCACACATTACCCAGTATCTTCCCAAGTGCCAATCCACCCTGGTATGGAAACCTGACACAGCTCAGCCTTGCTTTGGAAATGCCAGCCAAGAGCAGTGGCCTGTGTACAGGATGTCCAGAGGGGCCATCTGTCCAGTGCAGCAACAGCCAGGGTGTCAGAAACAACTATCCCACCCCTGACTTTGGAAGGACTCAGGCTAAAAACTGAAAAGGACTCCCATCCCAGATGGGAAGGATGAAGATGCTGGCACCAGGGAATGCAGTCTGTCCTGGCCTAGAGATTCAGTGGGCTTGGGAAGCAATGGGTGACTGGCAGGTGAGGGCACAGGCTAGGCATTCTGTGCCCTGACTGGAATGCTCTTCTAGGAGCTCCATGTGGCCATCTCTCTGCTGTCACTCAGGTCTCAACTCGGCTCTCACCCCTCTGGGACCCACCTGATCTCCAATCAAAGGTGGATGTTTTGTTACTCAAACCATTCCATGTTATTTTCTTTGTAGTGTCTTCTAATAGTTTATGGCCTTTCTCCTATTGCAATGAGAACTCTAAGGGGTGAGGCTTAGTTTTCTTCACTGATGCCTGGCAATAGTATCTAATGATGAATGCATAGATGAATGAATGGGTGGGTGGGTAGATGGGTGAGCGGACAGATAGATGGGCCCAAACAGGCCCAAGACCTTACACACAATGGGAAAAAAGAGCTAGTTGACTCAGTCTTTCTCCTCTCCTTTCTTTGGGAAAGATTGCCTTTTAAGAAGTTTTAATTCTAAAATTTAAAATATCTTTCTTGTTTTATTTCAATTACTAAAATAACACATGCTTACAGCTAAAATTTAAATATTCTAGGAAGGAATGACTTAGCAAGCAAAAGCCTCCCCCACCCCTCACTCCCACCCCCCATTCTTAGAGAAAGTCACTATTAATGGTATGTTCTTACAGACCCTCTGCTTAACTGCTGTAGAAGAAGCTTACTCTGGCACCACAGAAAGGAAGCGCATTCTTAAGGAGACTTAGGTCACAGAGGCAGTGTCTCTTCCTCTTAGCTATCTGCCCGCAGGTGCACAGGAAGTCACTGGGACACGCACTCTCTTACTTTCTGTTTTCACTTACATGGGGACTGTCTTTTCCAAGTTCTACAGCCTGTGTGCTCATCCTTATAATAGCTATATAATGTCCCATAAAGTGGAAAACTATAATTTACTTGACTAAGATATTCAACAAAGGTAATCATTGTTTTCCATTTCCCCTGTTACAGAGAACGGCACAGAAATATCTTCCCTGCCTGTAACAAAAGAAATGTAGCCATTTTCTTCTTTGAGATTATTTTATAATAAAAGATACGTCTATTCCTTCCCCTCTCTTCCCTCCCCTCCCCCTCTCTTTCCCTCCCTTCCTTTCTTCCTTCTTCCACCATTTTTGTTTGCTTGAAGGCTGGCCTCAAACTACTGATCCTCCTGCCTCTCAATTAAAGACATGCATCTCCACATTCAGGTAGCTTCCTTGTTTTCTTTCCTTCCTTCCTCCCTTCTTTCCTTCCTTCCTTCCTCCCTTCTTTCCTTCCTTCCCTTCCTTCCCTTCCTTCCTTCCTTCCTTCCTGCCTTCCTGCCTTCCTGCCTTCCTGCCTTCCTGCCTTCCTGCCTTCTCTCTCCTTCCCCATCCCTAACTGGGGAAGCCCAGGCTTACCTCTATCTAGCTATCTCTCTATCTCTGCCCTCCAAGTGGGGAGGTTACAGGCACCTGCTCATGTGCTCCTATGCCCAGCATGAACAATCTCTTCAGGAATAACTTCAGCACTGGAACTACTGAGTCAAAGGTGTGGCAGCCTTCAAACTAACGGTGTAGACTGCGGTGAGAGCCTGTGCCTTGTCATGGCTAGGTCTCACATCTAGGTCACTACATCCTCACAGTGGCCTCCATGAACCTCTTCCTCCTCCTCCCAGGCCCCTTCAAATCCAGGCCCACTTACCCCACTCCGGCTGCAAATCAAGAACACATCCTGAAATGACCTGTTAGTAGCACATGACTTTGCAAAACAAGCATAGGTGGACTGGTAAATAGAGTCTGACCCTCAGCTAGGAGAGTCAAGATCTATCTAGCTGAGAAATAACCCAGTTACCTGGTTCCCACTCTCTGCATACACCAGTATAGAATCAACTCTGGGCTGCAAGCCCATGAGCTTCTTAGAGGCTATCCAGTCAGGATGGCCTCAGTGCCAGCCTTAGTGCTAACTATCTACCCTGGCTTTTTGGAGCTTCCTTCTTTCTGATCCCCAATCATCCCACCATTGTATTGTCTGCTCTGCACTGACATAATGGTCGTTGGGCCTCAGGGGTTAGGGAAAGCATCCAATTGCCATTCTTTAAAGTATCATCAAGGAAAAGCCAGAGGCAGAGACTGGGATAGAGGCCAGATAAGAACAGGCATGCTCTGAAGTCAAGGCCTTTCACCCTGTGTAGCTTGTTTGGACCCCCCCCCCCCCAGGACCAGTACAATAAGTGTTCATAGCATGGGGGCAGAATTCAGATTCTAGGTAAGCCATAGCCCCCACTGCTTGGATGGAAAGCATTCAGGAGCGTCTTGAGGAGACAGAACACAAAGACACCCTCTCCCACATGTCTAGTTTTATCCTGACCAGCCAATCTGGGTCTGGCTGAGTTTTAGAAGTCATAACATGGCTCCAACAGTAGCATAGCCTGAAAGTGCTCGGCACTCCCCTCCCATTCCAGAACTGTAGCCTGTGACAAGCCCTTGGACAGGATGTAAGCTGAGAACTTGAACCCCTAGACCTGTACCCATGCTGATGAGGTGCCAAATGGGAAGGCAGACTGGGCCAGTGTTTCCCCTCCGTGTCTGGGGCAGACTCACTTATCACAGTCTTGACTGCGTGGCTGGGAACAGACATCAGGATCACTGTGCTGCTGTGTCCCAGTTTAACCTTGTCGTAGTATCAGACTGGACCTTGACGCCATTCTCAGCAATGTAGACAAGCATTCACCCCAGTGCTCAGTTAATTCTTGGCTGGCTGAAGGACGGCTTTCATGTGTCTCTGGGAATAAAAGAGGAGGCCATCATTAGATTAATCCACCCCCGGTTCCGGGCAACCAGGCCAACCAAAAGGCAGATCTAAGGCCAAGTACTTAGCAACAGGCCACCAAGGTTCCTTTCCTAGAACCTGACATCTCTCTGCCACTCTGTCTGCTCAGGGCAGTTGATTCAGACATCAGAGGCTGGGAAGGTTCCCAGGCGATCATCTTGCAGGGTTAGTTAAGACTTGGGGCCCTTTTGTACCACGCATGAATGCACACTTTGAAATCTAGAAGAAAATAAAAATTTTAGGCTCCAGCTCCATTCCTAGCTTTAAAGTATACTCTGCCATGCAGTGGAGACATCTATTCGCAGGGGTAGTTGAGAACCTCATGGAGGCCAGCCAGTACAGGATCTTAGCATTTGGAACAGTGGTTCTTGATCTTTCTAATTCTGTGACCCTTTAATAATTCATCCCTCATGTTGTGTTGACCTCCGACCGTAAAATCATTCCATTGCTACTTCAAACTGTTTGCTGCTGTTAGGAATCGTAATGTTTTCTGATGGTCTTTTGGGGGTTGCGACCCACAGGTTGAGAACAGCTGATTTAGAGAATTAAGTATAGTGCACAGGGAAATACAGGAAAGCGAAAAGAACCTGAGCTTCCCAGAACCTCCCAGAACCTGAGCAAGTTGAGCCTGGTGGCGAACCTCTTTAATCTCAGCACTCAGGAGATTTAGGCAGAAGAAATTCCCCAAGTCAGATATCAGTCAGGGCAACATATTGAGTCCATGTCCAAGAAACAAACAAAATAACAATAACAAAAACAACAACAACAAAACCCAAATCTTACTTGTAACTCACTACTGTAATACTCAACCATGTTAATACTATTGGTGAGGTCCTTTAAGAATAAGGTTAGCAACTGGCTTGAAGCAGATATAAATCTTACATCATAAGGCCTTTTGCCACATACATTCTCTCAATAATATCCCTAAGACATTTTTGTTTTCTTTTTACAATACCGGGGATTGAACCCAGGACTTGGCATACACTAGACAAGGGTGTGACCACTGAGTTATATCTGTAGATCTTTAAAAATTGTGTATCTCCAGTAAGATATACACAACTGTCCTGCCTCACAGTAGACAGAACTACAGCCCAGGCTATCAAGACTAGTAAGACTTGATGCTTTATTTCAGGAATAATGAGATTACATTGAAGGTGCCAGAGCTCCTGTCAGACTCCCCTTGACACAGTGCCTTCTGTGCAGGTCCCAAGACAGGACTTTGCCCAGCACATAGGGGCAGGCTGAGAGGTGGCATTGTCACTCCCACACATGGGTAGAACACAGAGGTGCCAGCCTGTACTGATACTCCAGTATCATCTTCCTCCCTCCCAGAGGCTCTGAGTGGAAGCAGACCCTCTCCCATTGTTACCTAAAGGAGAACTGACAAGACAAAGTTTGAGTAGGGGCCATAACATGTATGCTGCCAAGATTGCTTCAGAGGCTCACCTGTCCCCATGTGCGCTCCTTCCCTGGTGCCCCAGGACACTGCACAGAGAAAACTGAAGGTACGTGCTATGCCTGTGGAGGCTGCCGAGCTCAGGCTTGCCCATCCCTCCCAATTCCTCCACAAACAGGAACCTCAGCCCTAGCTCACCTGTTCATCTTCCTCCCCTCCCCTAGCCTGCCTAATGGGGGCTGGGATCAAAGGTCACCCTGGCACCTACCTATCGCCTTGACGAAAGAGTCTTAATGAAGCATGCTCCATATCCTTCACCATTTGCACCACCACGACATATGGCCTGGAAAGTTCAATCCCACCCATAGGCACTTCCTTTTTCCTGGGGCCTAGGCAAGCCACAGCAACAGCACAAGTCAGAACAGAAACAGAAACCAAAAACCACATCCTGCTTGTTCGGCCTGGTGCTGCAGCAGTTTGATGGCCATCTGCTATGGGCTAGGCAATGATACCACTGTGGGGTGGTCAGAACAGCTCTCTGGGAACCAGCCTCTGGTTGGATACTTCCTGCTTCTTGGTCTGCTGGCTTTTTCTCAGGGGCGAATGAGAAGCAAGGGTTACAGGGGTCCCACCTTTGTCCTGCAAGTGCACAAGCTATCCCTAGGTCTCTCTTACATTCTAGCCTTCAAGAGCAGGATCCACGCTGGGCAGTGGTGGCACACACCTGTAATCCCAGAAGTAGGGGAGTCAGAGGCAGGCAGATCACTGTGAGCTAGAGGCTAGCACAGTCAACAACGTGAGTTCCAGGACAGCCAAGATTATACATACACAGAGAAACCCTGTCTTGAAAAACAACCAACCAACCAACCGACTACCACCACCACCACCAATAACAACAACAACAATAACAACAACAACAACAACAAAGAGCAGGATTCAGGGGACAGAAACCACGAGGCTCTTTGGTGGTTCATACAGCCTGAGTCAGAAGCCTGTGCAGCATATGAGTGTATCAGGAGCCCTCACAGCAGCTAACATGCAGGCAGAGATGGGCCTAATCAAGCTTGACAATTCTCATGATTCTCTTAGGACCCCTGTGGAGCAGGGAGGGCTGAGACACCATCTATTCTGGGGAGGTAGTGGTGGCGACAGATATTAAGGCTTAGGACATTAAGAGATTTGGTCAAATCTATGCATTGGATGAAACCCCAGGCCTTGGGCACCTCACTCCTTTGAAGCCCTGGAGATGGAAGGCTCAGGGATTACGACTCAGATTCAATCCCTGTCTCCTCCAGCCTTCCTCTGTGGCATACCTACTCTGACTCTCTGCTGCTTTGAGAGGCCACTACAGCCTCTGGGTCATCCCAGCATTTTCATTTCCATGAGACTTTAACCCTATTTACATAAAACGTATCATCCCATCTGTAAATAACCTCACATGTGTGTACTGCACACAGGATGAGTTCCTGGAGACTGCAGGTTTTCTATTGGACAGCTGAACAAGTAGCCTAGAGAAGGATCCAGCTAAATTCTTGGCTGATGGAGTCATCTAGCTTGTTATTAACCAAAGTGAGCAATGCCTGGAGTTTGTCTCTTACATCTGGGGTACATGCGTGGAAAAGGAGTTCTTGCTTGGAAGCATCATCAAGGGGTCTCCAAGTCTGTCTCTGCGGATGAGAGGAACAAAGGGGATGGTCCTCCCCATTCTTCCATCCCCAAGCATCAGCACAGACCCAGAGGGGGTGGCATGGGTCTGGGTGATACAGCAGACCTGTCTGAAAGCACACAGGGGGAAGTGAGGTTGGGAATAGAGTGTCCCAGACAGGCATCCCTGGGGACACTGCAGGCTCCTACATAGCAGAGGTCCAGGTAGGTTCAGGTCAGAGAACAACAAAACCCATTTTGTTATTTCTACAATGTGCATGGGCAGCTAGTTCTCCTGAGGAGGATTCATTTCCCAAAGAGGTTTACCCAGCAGCTGCTGGCAGGAATGTCCCTGCATCATTTTCTCTCCTCTGTAACTATTTAGGGTAAGCTGGGCTTGCAGGATTCAGTCTGCTTCTCGACTGGAATCCAAATCCTCTCACCTACTCCATCTCCATAGCCTGGGACCTAAGAAGGGAGCCAGAGAGGGTATGCAACAACACCCTCTCATCTGCAGGCCTCTATTCCCGGAAACCCCCAAATCTCTCAGGAAATAGTAAAGATCAAATATTCAAATTGGGCTTGGTATTAGCTTGCAATCCCAGCACTCAGGAGGTGGAGGCAGGAGGATCAGGAGTTCAAGGCTGGCTTCAGTTACTTATCAAGTTCTACATGAGACCTCGCCTAACATAAACAACAACAACACATCAACCCCAAGCCTACTGACAAAAAATGTGATGATTCATCAAAACAAACGAACAAAACACACTCTCACAATCAAATACTTAGTACTTCCCTAACCATCTGTGGGGGATTTCCTACACACACACACACACACACACACACACACACACACGGGGTGGGGGGAGAGAAAAAAGAGAGGGGGGGGCAATTGGTTTCTCAGCTGATACCAGTTGCTTATCCTAACAGTTTTAAAATCTGACATTCTACCCCAAGACAATGCCAGTTTCTTCCAGAAATGTGAGGGCTCTCTCCCATATGACTGCCCTACCTCAGACACCAACAACAAGCAGGTTTTCACCCGCACTCCTGACCACTGACTACAAACCATTATTTCCAGAACCTTTGTTTCCACCTCATGGATGCCTCATAGAACTCACAGAAACACATACCTTGAGGAGGGCGGCTGGATGAAGAGAACACTGGAGCAAGGTAGAGATGGCCGGGTGTGCACAGCCAGTGCCCTCTCAGCAACTGGGAGCACAACACGTATTGACAAGACTGTCAAGAGGTTTTATACTCTGAGAGGTTAATGCCGGTGACTAGAAGGTCCACCCCTTTAATCCCTTTATCACAAGGTGTTCTGGTGATTGGCCAGGGCCCCACCCTAAGTACTTCATTAGTGAAAACTCAAGTGTAGCCAAAGAGGCCAATTCAACCGTGTTAGCTTGTTCTATAGTGAAACCAGCTTCCGACACCGATGGATTTGGCAGGTTCCCAAGCCACAGAGTGACCACCCAAAGCTACGAACACAATTGGTGTCCACACATTCCCAGGGAAGTGAACAGGGGGCAGAGGCACATGCATGCAGATGGCGGCTGGCCCCTTGCTGCTCTTGGTTTGGCCTTCCACTTGGCCCTTTGCTTGGGCTTGAACTCTGGAGGGCCCTGCCTCCTCCTCTTCTCACCCCTACATTCTCTCTCACTTAGGACTTCTTGTCCTGCCCCTCCCGTCTCTCTTATTGCTCCTCACTTAATTCAGCCTTAGCAAGCCCCTTCCAATCACCTTCTCTTAACAAAACACTGGTTACCCAACCAGGACACCTGGGAGTGTTTTTCCTGACAACCTCCCCAACACAATCTCTTTCCTTTCCTCCCCAGGATGCTCACTGGCACCTGGTACCTCCTGCTTGGTGCCTGAAAAGCTGGACAGCTGCTGAGCTTTCTAATTAGCCTCCTGGCTGCCGTCCCAGAGCTAGGCATGTGTTACAGTAGAGTCTCCTTCCCTCTCTCCCTTATCCACAATCCCCCCAATGTGCTACAGTAAAGTCTCCTTACCTCTCTGCCTTATCCGTAATCTCACCTCCCACCCTCCAATGTAGATCCCATCAGGTCACAGCCAGGCTCTAGAAACCTCATGGCATGACACTAGCAAGCCACCTCCTGTCAGTCATAAGAGACCAGCAACCTTACAGCCCCACAGGAGTGACTAGGAATCCGGGTGGGCTCCCACCCCTCCCCTCCCCCTCTCTTCCCATCACTGTCAATGTCTTAGAGAATACCTCAGTCTTCAGGCGTAACGAGGACTCCTCGGAAAGAAAACTAGAGGTCATTATTGTTTTTAAGAAATATCATTCTGAGTGAGGGAACCCAGACCCAAAAGAACATGCATGACAGGAACCTAGCATAACCGTCCTCTGAGAGGCTCCACCCAACAGCCAATGGAAAGACATGCAGGGACTCACACCCAAATAGTAGATGGAGCTCAGGGAGTCTTGTGGAAGAGTTGAGAGAAAGACTGAGGGACCCAAAGAGGACAGGGACTCCACAAGAAGACCAACAGAGTCAACTAACCTTGGGGACTCCTAAAGACTGAATCACCAACCAAAGAACAAGCATGGGCTGGACCTAGGCCCCCTCCACATATGTAGATGAGCAGCTCGGTCTCATGTGGGTCCCCCAAACAACTGGAGCAAAGGCTGTCCCTGAGCCCATTGCCTACCTGCCTGCCCATGGATCCTACACTCCTGAATGGACAGCCTTGTCTGGCCTCAGTGGGAGAGGATGTGCCTAGTTCACCTAGTCTGGCAGCAACTGGATGTGTGGGGTGGGAGGTGGAGGGATAGGGGGCTAACACCCAGAGGGGGGCTTCCCCTTCTGAAGGGAATGGGGAGAGGACTTACATGAGGGGGTATTGGGAGGAGAGGAAGGGCTGGTATTGGGTTGTAAAGTGAATAAATAAATACATTTAATTAAAATAAAATAAAACCACAGCTAGAGCTGCCCAGCAGTGTGGTTCAATGCTCTGCTTCCATAACTGAGCCACCCCAGAGGCTCTCAAGCAACCACAGCCCAGCCCAGGAAGTCTGAGTTCACTGTAGGCCAGGCACTGTATGAATGTGAATTAAGATAAAGCTCTTACCCCTCCCCCCCACAGACAATTCCCACCGATTGTTTTGAGGTACCCAGTGTGCTATACAACGCTGGCTCAGCCAACCAAAACCCCTGCCTGCCAAACAGAGATGCACTAGCTAGAGATGCCCCTGGCAGGCAGGCACTGGCTGCACTAACAACAGGCTTGTAAGTAAAAACAAAACAGATTGCTTTGATCAATGGTCTAACCTTCTGTCTGCCTGAGGGCAAAAGATGTTTGGTGTTTTTGTTTTTGTTTTTAGACGGGGTATCTCTGTGTAGCCCTGGCTGTCCTGGAACATACTTTGTAGACCAGACTGGCCTCAAACTCAGAGATCCACTTACTTTTGCCTCCTGAGTGCTGGGATCACAGCTACTGAACACTCCTTTTTATCCAGGCTAATAGGATGGGTTTTCTATCACTGTCAACCAGGAAACTCCTAAGACCGGCATGAGTTATCCACATAGCCACCTATACAGCTCCAACAGCAATGGTTCTGATCCTGGCAGACAGAAAGGGAAACATGGAAGGAGGTCAGACCTCAAACTGGTGAGACAAGTTAAGCAGTATGGCTAAAGCAAATCTCCCTCCTGGTCACTGTCTGGACCCTAATTGGTAGAAAGGAAAATTTACCTTGCCTTTGCCGGCAACCTAGCAAATCGTGCCCTTCTCCTGTGAACAACACTCATGTGGGCCAGAGACAAAGCACATGCCACGAACAGGAAGTGTACAAATTCATTTTTTTTCTCAAAATTCCAAAAATATACCGTCTAACTGGATAGCCCCCCCCTAGACACGTGAGATTATTTTAAGTGTTAATAAGTAAAAGTGAATGAAATTGAAAACTTACTCTCTAAGGTGAATTAGCAACATTGCAAATACTCAAACATGGCCCTTGTTTGCCATATTGGACAGCAGATATAGAATATTTCTGTTGTCACAGGAAATGTCATTGGCTAGTACTATTCTAGCTTTGATAACCCTGAGTTACATACCCTTGCTCCCGGGTATCTTGCTGGTACCTGCTCTGAAGGTATCTGTATTCTCTCATCAAATCAGAAACAGGCCAAGGTGTCCAAGGCTAACATTTGAAATGAAGGGAGGGTAACCTTTTATGGACGTTATCATCTGCTGTCTAAAAAGTGACTTCTATGCAAGAGACTAGAAGTCATGGCTATCGATGAATATGGTCAGCCCTTGGTTCTCTAGCTACAGCTCAGACTATCAGTAATGCTTTGGGTGTTGAAAACCACTTATTGATTTCTTCTGGGCCAGACAGCTTCTGATAGGCCAGTTCACCTGACTCCACACCAGTCTATGAGATGCACATAAACCCACCAACTGATTTAGGAAAATGAAGCTCAAAGAGGTTAAGGGACTTGCTTAGGTCCACAGCTAAAAATTTGGAGGGCCGAGGTCTCTACTAGTACCCACCCCACGCCCCACATGGAAGACAGAGATATAAGGGGGGATCTAGGAGGACTTGAATTGCCTATAGCAATGGGTCACTTATAGTTGACAGCAGTTCCTCGTGAGTTACTGGACATTACCTATAAGCCTAGGATAGACCAATCAAGGCTTGAAAGATGCCATACCATAACCGCAGGAAGGTCACAGTACCGTCACAGTGGTAGAGGTCAGAAGACAAGCATGTGACATTTATCCTGGGTATAATGCATATGTATTTAAGGAAGCTTTCTGGACCATGGGCTCCTTATCTCTGCATTCCCATGTTCTAGACAGCACTTGAGGTATGTGTCCTCCAAGAATGAGGAACTTTGGCCACAAGCAGCCTGAAGGGCAGGTATCTTGGAGTGAAGGGTATCCTGAAGCACGATGGATGGTTCATTGGTGGAACTGTGAATTCTGCTGTTTGCTCTCCACCTGACTCCATCTGGCCCATTTCATTTAAGCAATGGCACACAGGAAAGGCTGCCAGACACTTGGCAAGGCAGACTGTAGCCACCTCAGGCACCGTCATCAAGAGCTCAGCAGTCCTGGCCCCTCCCTCAGCTTCTTGCTGGACAGCTCCATCTACTGAGCAAGCACCCAGCCTTGCAACACGCTCAAATTATGGCTCCAAACAGCAGTTAGGCAAGAGTAATTAAAGGCAATGTTATCTCAGTCAGTCGCTCATTAGCCATATAATTAGACTGCTGAAAATAATTAACATTCCTTTTGACAAAGGAAACAGAGGACCCATTACATTCATTAAGGGAGCCTCAAGCCAGCCTAAGAAGTTGAGGACTCCTAGTCCTGCCAGTGGCACAGCAACATTGGGTGACTCAGACCTGGTGGCAAATCCTGCCCAGGGTGAGCTGATGCATGTGACACCGTATGCCTCCATGTATCTGTTACAGATAATAATAACACACATGCACACAGGGGGAAAACAGCCCCTGGGGGGAGGGGCAGAGCCGTGTCGGGGCTGGAGGCCAGGGGCAGGCATGTACCTCCTCAGGGCCTGAGAATGACAGAAAAGACGTTTTCTAAGGACAATTAACCTAGACAGCACTGGAAAACAAGAAGGAATCACAAGGCCTTCCCGAAGACAAAAGTCAGATGACAATAAGTTGAGGAGAATGCCACCCCTCCAAAGAAAACAATCACATAGCAATAATGACAGGTGACATTCAGGTAGCACATGTGATGGATTTGCCATGTATCATCTCACTTAGTGTTTACAAATATCCTCTGCGTCAGAGACTGTCATTGCCTCCCCTATAGAAATGAGACCCGAAGCGGTTGTGGGGAACCGTCTCCAGATCATGATACCAGGACTAGGCTGTAACACAAGTAGTGTGGCTGCAGATTCTCTGCACCACTGGAGGGGCACTTTCTGGGGTCCATACTTAGAGAAGTGACCAGAAAATGTTACAATGAGAGGCAAGGAGCACACAGTGTTCTGGCAAAACTGCACCAGCAAAGACAGCAGAATGAAATGACCTAAACCGTGATAAGTAGGAGTCTGTCCTCTCCCCTACAGTGCGGCTCATTGGAATTGAACTCCCGTCATTAGGCTTGGTAGCAAGGGCCTTTACCTGCTGACCCATTTCATTGGCCCCAAAAGCTACTTTTTAAAATGCCTAGTAACATGATACAAGCACTTAATAAGATTTTGTTGAACAAAGCAAAAAGCAGTAGGTCCTGTCTCTTATACCAGCCCAGGCCTTAGCGGGGCAGCCCTTAGCTAGTTGTTCCTCAAACAGGGGCTCTAGCCTCTTGGGGTCTCTGCTCAGGATTTCCACCCCCAACATCTGGAATGGCTCTGTCTCTCATCTTTGTTTACCGTTCTCCCCACTCCCGTCCTTCAGTGCTCTCTCTCAAAGATTTCAATCTCTTTCAATCTCTCTCTCTCTCTCTCTCTCTCTCTCTCTCTCTCTCTCTCTCTCTCTCTGTTTTTTTTTTTTTTTTTTTTTTTTTGAGACAGGGTTCTCTGTATAGTCCTGGCTGTCCTGGAACTCACTCTGTAGACCAGGCTGGCCTTGAACTCAGAAATCCGTCTGCCTCTGCCTCCCAAGTGCTGGGATTAAAGGCGTGCGCCACCACCGCCCGGCAGATTTCAATCTCATAGAAAAAAAAAAATTACTCTCTCTGAAAAGAGTTCACTACAATCCTTCTGACCCCCAAACTCTTACAGGCACCCATTTCTCCAAGGTTCCAGTGCTGGTTGAACAGTCCTGTGAGGGTACAACATTGACAATTCACAGGCTTCTTACCTTTTAGGAGGCACAAGTCTTGTCTTGGTAGGCCAAAGAGGGAGCCCCACACCTCCTTTAATAACCCCACTGTGTGCAATAAAGCTGAGTAATGTCTGTAGTCACACTCTTATATGTCATCTGCGTGAATGACATGTCAGCTTCTGCTGATGGGAGAAGGATGAGGAAACATGTGGAGAAGCCGTGACTCAGCGGGTCCAAGCTCAGGGCAGCCTGACTCTTCCACATGGCCATGTCTTCAAAATGGCCCACCTGGCCCTAGAGAGATTCGAACTCCTACCCTGTAAGCTAATCAGAAGTACCTGTAAACACACAGTGGCTGGTTGGGGATCTGAGTAGAACAGACAGGAAAGTAAACCAGGAAGAAGGAAGAGATAGCCCCTGTAGGCACACAAACTCCACCCTGGGACTTTTATCATCTGCCAAAGTGGCCCCCATGAGCGCATTCTCTCCCTTCTTTGCCTTGGTCCTCTGCCATTTTTTCCTTTCTCTTCCCAGGATCATGTGATCTGTATTCTAAGGCCAGAAGACATGGTTAAGCTTTTGGCACTATACCTACATGTCATTAATGTATTCTGACACCTGGTTGCTCCATAAGTCCCTAAATGTGAGTCAAGCAAGCTACTGGTTAAAACCAGAACCTTTGAGGTTTCAACAACTTGTTAGTCTCACTCACACTGAGGCTTCCGGGCCAGTTTCTCCCTTTTGAGATCTCACCTGGGCTTTCTAGAGAAGAAACTCCGTTTTCAAGACCCTCTACCGTCCCTTCCACTGAATTCTAAAAATAACACCTCCCCACCCCCCGCCACACACACACACACACACACATACACACACACACACACACTCCACATATCCCCTCCTCAGCTTCACTGCCTAGCTCTGTGTGGCCACTTTAAGTAATACACAGCCAGGCAGCAGAGTCTTTAAAGAGGCTCACTGAGGGCAACAGGGGATAGAGCGAGCTACCCATTACACAGATTCATTTACTTAGTAATACAGAAATTCTTACACGCATCTTGCATGTGCAGACCACTGGATGCTGAAGAGGCTGAGTGGGGAAGCTGAGGCACAACAGGGAGCTAACTGTGTTTAAAACATAAAATCATGGGAGGGCTATGGGTACAATATCAAAGCCCCCCCAAAACAACAACCTATTCCCTATTACAGTGCAGTTTCACTGTAAAAGCAGGATCTTTTAAGTCCATCTTATTATCCACGCCTTCACTGACAAGCTCATTAAACAATCACTCAGTACCTACTTGCTCTGTCAGGTGTGTACATGCAAAGACCACGGCATCTGAGGCCCTGGCCCAGGCCAAGCATCTTGACACTTTATCAAGCACACTCCTACATGCATAGGACACCAGAGAAAAATAGTTAAAGAATGGGATTGGGGTGGGTTCAGTGGCAGAAAATTGTCCAGCATGTTTGAAGCCCAGTTTTTATCCTCAGCATAAGAGGTCAAGGAAAGGACCTGATATTCATTCTGAAGGCTTACAAACTCTTAATCCAGCCCAACAGTAAATTAGGTATTGCATTCATTCTAAATCCTGATGAGGAATGAACAACCAACACAATTAGCTAAGACGATTAGGAAACCCGACCCATGTTAATGCAGAGCCATCATGGGAGACGATGGGCAGGACTCCTGGAAGGAAGAAGCCACCCCTGGCTATGGTGGTGTCATTCCCTGAGAGAAGAGGATCCAGGAAGAGGTGCAAGTGTAGGGACCCACAGGAGCTTTGTTTCAGATGCTCCATGTGTTTGAGGTGCCGATAGGATGGCCAGCTCAAGGCTGGACATGGCCTGGGGTCCTTTACTGTACCTCTGATCCCGGGGTCTTTGCATGTACACACAGGATGGAACAAATAGGTAACCCGGTGACCGTTTAACGAACAAGTCAGGATGGAGCACAGCAGTGGAGGAGCATGCTGGGGCAGAGGGCGACGTCTGAGGCCGGCAGAGGATGGGCCCTGTGAAGGAGCCAGAAGAAGACAAAGGAAAACAGGAGCTTTCCCCACACTGGGACCCTGTGAGATGGGAGGGAAGAGAATGCCAGAGGCCAGGACCTACTGGAGAGGAAAGCTGTGCAGGGGATGCAAAAACTTTACAGCATAAGGAACTGCTGAGTGTTTAGAAAGGTGTGGCTGCAAAAAGTGGACACTGGGCTGGCCCAGGGACGCACTGAGGACTTGAGACGTCAGCTCATGAAGGAGAAGGAAAGGCTGCTGAAGCAGATATAGGAAAGGTCTCCTCCCACCCATTCTTCCTTCTCTCTCCTCCCCACCCTCATCCTGCCCCACCCCTTTCTCTCTCTCTCTCTCTCTCTCTCTCTCTCTCTCTCTCTCTCTCTCTGAATATAAGAGAAGTCTAAGAGAGTTTGAGGGTTAAAAAGAAACCAAGTGAGGGGGAGGGGTCCTAGACTGACCTGAGTGAGCGCCAATCCCAGAGTAGGTTGGACACATGTGCCTTTAGTAGTAGTGGTAGAGATGAAACCCAGGGCTTCTCGCACACTAAGCAAGTACTTAGCCCTATATCCTCAACACATGTGCACTACTTGAATCTTCTTGACTGAGAAGACATGCAGACATAGAGAATTAAGCATAACCTATGCAAGGTTATACAAACACTGTGATACTGTAAGCTAGACCTAGAGCCCAAGCAGCCTAAGTAGTACCTGGTCCTTGGTTCTTCCTCACCAGGAGAGAGAGTTGGAAGGTAGCTATCAACACCATGGCAGGTACTACAGGTTCTCAGAGGTTCCCACTTGCCAAACACTGCCAATTCCTACCTGATGTTAGAGGGTTCTACAGAAAAGATGCTCTAAATTATAACTATGATTAAATATGTAACGGTTGTTCAAAACAGAGTTTCTCTATGTAGCTCTGGCTAACCTGGAACTTGCTCTGCCTCTGCCTCCCGAGTGCTGGTATTAAAGTCATGCAACCACCACTGCCGGGCTTTGATTCTGTTTTGAGGTGCTGGGAATTGAGGGTCTTATTATGCCAGACAAGCACATGACCATTACATGACACAATATGAGATAGATCCCAGTCCCTCTTGCATGGTTTTTGTGTTGTTGCTGTTTTATTTTGGTTTGCTTGAGACACTGTCTCACTATGTATCACAGGCTGGCCTCCAATAGAAATCCTCTTGCCACAGCCTATTAAATGCTGGGATCACAGGTGTATGTGTCACCACACCCAGCATTAGTGTGGCTTTGCTGGATGCGGCACTGGCCAGGAATTCCATAAACATGTCAATTAACATGTCAATAGATTCTTTTGAATGCTACCCGGAAATGTTTGTCATAATGGAGAGTGACATCAGTGCTCAGTAGTGCCTTTCCTGGTACAGTGAGTCACCCACAACACACACCTGAATCTCTTTTCTGTCATCTCATTTTTGGCAGCTACTATGCAAAGGACCCAGTTTCTGACTTCCAGGGGGTTATGACAAGCCAGTTACACACCAAATATATGATACTGCATGATAACTAAGTTATACCTTTATTTCTCTTTTAGATTAGAGTTGGCCATTTATACTGACATTTAAAAAATTAACATAGAGGAAGCATGTATGGTTGCATCTGCCTGTAATCTCAGCTCTTGGGAGGCAAAGGCTGGAGATTTGAGAGAATTTAAGGTCACCCCCAGGGACAGAACAAGTTCAAGGCTTAGCCTGAGCTAATCAAAACTATATCTCAAAAACAAGACTAAATAAAACCCCCAAAAGCCTAGTGTAGTGCTCATGCCTGTAATCCCAGCTACTCAGGAGACTGAGGCAGGAAAGGTGCAAGTCTGAAACTTTCCCAGGCTACAAAGGGAATTTAAGACAAGTTTGGGCAACTTAGTGAGGTCCTGCTTTAAGATAAAAATACAAAAGGCCTGGGCAGTGGTGATACAGGCCTTAAACCCAGCAGAGGGCAGATCTCTGAGTTCAAGGCCAGCCTGCTCTACAGAGTGAGTTCCAGGACAGCCAGGGCTACATAAAGAAAAACTATCTCAAAACAAAAACCAACCAACCAACCAACCAAACATGCTTAGTATATAACTCAGTGGTAAAGTACTGGGACCAAGCTCCGGTGCTACACACACACACACACACACACACACACACACACACACACACACACGTACACAGACAGAGAGAGAGGGTGGGGAGAAAATAAACACAAAGAAATAGCACCAACAATAACAAACAAGGGTTGGGGGGTGTGAGTCAATAGTTGACCACTGGTTTTGCATGTTCAGCCCCGAATTTGATCTCCAGCACTGAAAAATGGACAGAAATGTATGTTTCTATAGGCAGGTGCCTGTGTCTGAGGTTTTTTTGTTTTATTTTGTTTTAGTTTTGGTTTTTGTTTTTGGTTTTTGGTTTTTGAGACAGGGTTTCTCTGTGTCTGAGTTTTATTCAGAGTAATTAGGAGGCCCTCCCAATATGCTCACTGAAATGGGACATCACTGTAAGTTGAGTCTTTAAAAGCAAAGGACACTGCAATGGCAGGGGGACGAGAAGAATTAGGGTACAATTCTTCCAAGTGATCTGTCCCCCAGAATAAAGACAATGGTCTTTTCCTGACACAGCCCCGACCTCCCAAGTGATCGTTATATAAACGATACGGCCAAACTTCAATTGAGCATCTTTGGGAAATGTTATCTGCTTACTAATCCAAGTTATACTATATCTCAGCATTTTTTTTCCAGCACAATATAACAACAGAAAGATCACAAGTCATCAGGAAAGGGCAGGGAAATGATAAATGGTTCAATGTCTGGAGGCAGAGATTGTGCTTAGAGGAGGCCAAAGAAACAGGTGCCAGGCTGAGTCTGTGGAATATCTTCCTTAATGGATATAAAGATGAGTACACGGCACAGGAGAGGGTGCTTAGGGACAACTATGGAAGACGCCATATCGTGAGGAATCGTGGCAGGACGTAGGGACAGAGAAGACAGCAGCGTGGAGAACTCCCGACAGGTTAAAATGGCAGAGCCAGTAATACTTACAGCTCAGCCTCTTGAGAGGGGCTGATTAATTAATAGTCAGGGGGAGTGGCCTAACCTTCCACAGGCCTGGCCATCATTTCTCAACATAGACAAAGTCAAGAGAGGTTGATAGTTGATTTGTGTGTCTCTTATAGCTGAGGGACACGTAGGGGCCAAGTGGAAAGGACAGGAAAGAACCCACCTTACCTCAGAGCCTTCACCGGTAACCACCCAGAGAGTGTGACTTCTAAAAGTTGGTCAAGTCCAGAATAGACATGGCATGAAATATTTTTCCCAACTAATACTATACATATCTTCCGGATGTCAAGCTTGTATGGAGTCCTGAACGCTCAGGATCCAAAGAGCTAATAGGAAACAAAAAGGTAACTGAGATGTGGTGGCTCCAACTCCTGTACGTGTAGTTCCAGAGGACCCAACACCCCTCTGACCTCCACCAGTCCCACGTCTAGTGCACATACACACACTCAGGCAGGCACAAATATACATACAGTCATTTTAAGCTGAAGAAAATCATAGACTATTCTAAGTTGAAGGGACCTAATCCATGCCTCCATCATAATGATTAAAAAAAGAAAAAGGTTTAGAGAAGCCAGGGCTTTGCGTAAGTCAGCAATAGGCAATTAGTGGCTTTGATGCCAACTTCATGTTCACTGCCCTTGGCATGAATGCGTGCAGTAATAGCAACTTAGTGATGAAATGACAAGAGGAGTTGAAAGAGACCAGCAGACATGATTTGGGCCATATATATACCCTGTGGCTGAGTTCTAATGTAGACAGCCAGCCAGATGA
Organism: Arvicanthis niloticus; assembly: GCF_011762505.2. Classification (NCBI taxonomy): domain Eukaryota; kingdom Metazoa; phylum Chordata; class Mammalia; order Rodentia; family Muridae; genus Arvicanthis; species Arvicanthis niloticus. The sequence goes on along the minus strand of NC_133430.1, from coordinate 37,250,533 downwards.
AGGCCCTGAAGCCAGCTCGCCCATGGGAGGCAGTGAGGGCACAAGCAGGTCACCTAGGTAGGTGGGTTAGACGCTGAGCCTCCAATGCCAGAGTAAGGGAGCAAAAGTACATCCAAAAGCAGCATCTGTCAATCATACGAGTGTCGTCTTCATGGCCCCTCCCTCACGGGAAGCGGAAGAGCACTGTGGTATAAAGATACATGCTCTGGAGTCAGACTTCCTCCATTCAAATCCCAACACTGATACAAACCAACTTACAACCTTAGACAAATTGCTATACCCTCCCTTTGTCTCAGTTTATTCATTTGTAAAATACAGATAGCCCAAGCAACTCCCTCGTGGGGATTGAGAGTGCGTGTTGACTGAACTGAAACCAGCACTTATCACTTCAGTCACCGCTTAGTGTTGAAAGGCGGCGGTTTCTAGGAAACCCCAGCAGATACCAACGTCTGCAAAAATACAGATCTCCTATACAAAATGCATATAGCCTAGGCACATCCTCCCCATGTTTTAAATCATCTATGGACTGCTTGTCATACATAATAAATACTATATAAATGGTAGCTGTGTTGTGTTGATTAGAAAATAATAGCAAGAAACCTCTATACATGTTCAGTAAAATACAGTAATTTTTCTGAATTGTTTTGATCAGCAATTGGTTGAATCCATATGTGAATAACCTTTAGATATAGAAGATGACTATGTATGAGCTCGATAAATGTTAATTGTTCTCATTAACCTGTTTAAACTGGCTCTCTCTATCTCACTCTGTGTGTGTGTGTACATATTCTTGTGTATGTGTGCAGAAGCATCTATATAGAGGCCATAGGTTGACATGAAGTCTTCCTTAGTCACACTCCATCTCTTACTGATGGGCACTTTGATTCAGCTAGGCTGCTTGGCCAGCAAGCTCCAGAGATCCACCATCTCTGTCTTTCTAGTGCTGGGATTACAGATGTGTGCTGTGGTGCCTAGCTTTTACACAGGATCTGGGGATCTAAACTCAGATCCTCGTGCTTGCATGGCAAGCATTTTACCAAAGGAGTCACCTCCCCAGCCTCAAACACACAAGCCTTTCCTCGGTCTTCAGTTTCCCGAGTGCTGAGTATGTACAACTACACGTAACTTGACAGTTGTTTTTTAATTATATGTATGCACATGTGACTTGTGTGAGCATGTGTAAATGACTGGTAGCATTCATGGAGGTCAGAGGAGGTCAGAGGCATTGGATTCCTGGAGCTGGAGTTGTGGGGAATTGGGAATAGAAGTCAGGCCCTCCAGAGGATCTGTCTGATCTTTTGTTGTTGTTCCTGTTCTTGTTTTTTTTTTTTTTTTTTGTTTTGTGTTTTTTGTTTTTTGTTTTTTTTAAAGACAGGGTTTCTCTGTGTAGAGAAAGTTCTAGGCTATCCTAGAACTTACCCTGTAGACCACCTGCCTCTGTCCCACTCCCTTGAGCAGTGGGATTAAAAGCATGAGCCACCATCACCCAGAAGTATGCTCTCTTAACTACTGAGCCATCTCTCCAGCCCTGATACTTATGATTTTAATGAACTACGTATACAAAATCAGAAATAGTAACTATGCCACCAAGATACGAAAGGTATCGTGTTCTCCAGTGTGATACCAGTCAAGGATGGACTTTAAAAAAAAAAGTGTGCAACGATCCTTCCTCAAACTGAGGGCTCAAATGGTCAAGATGGGCAGACACTGAGGAGCGTCTATGTATCGGCTGAGTGCTGCTCCTGGGCTATGTCCCCACCCTACCACCAGAATTTTCTCTGAGGGCTGGGTGGTGAGAAGAGCTGTCACAGGACCACTCAGGAAACTTGATGTCTGTTCCTTGCAGGTGAGAAAACAGCAGGTAGGGATGAGAAGGTGGTGAACCACGGAGCGGCCATCACTGCTGGAAGAACGAGGGAGACTGCTGAGCTGGGAGCAAGCCTGTACTTCAGATTCACTGCTCCAAAGGATATGGGATTGGTTAGTTTTTAGAACTAACATGAGTGGGTGGGAGTAGGACTTGTCCAAAGCACCTACGTGGACAAACTAAAGGGACTTAGTGGACAGAGACTGGAGGTAAATCACTCGCTTTGGGGACCGCAAGGCAGGAGCAGTAATATGGGATGACGGATAATTTTCTCTTTTTTATTGATTTGTTTGTTTTGAGACAAGAGTAGCACTTTATAGCCTAGGCTATCCTGGAGCTCACTCTGTAGCCCTCACTGGCCTTGAACTTGTGGTAAACCTCTTCCTTCAGTCTTCCCACTGCTGGCATCATGAGCATGAGTTACCGTAACCAGTGATAAATTCCACTGTGAATACCTCAGCATCTGGGAAAAGAGTGAACTCTAAGAAACCCTTGAGCATGGCCACAAGAGAAAGAATCAGCATTAAATGCCTATCAGGCCCAGGGAACAGAAGTGCCAGCCACTGGACACCTGTCCTTTGCAGTTCCGTGACAAAGCCATGGATGTATGAAATTCTGAACTCAGGCCATGCTTGTGACTTAAAGTGAGTACAGGACCCTCTACTGCCCATGAACAACCAGAAAACATAGAAAGCCTGACTGTTTGTCCATGGGTAGGGAAAAAAGTAAAGTCACTGAGTGAACATAAAGGCATCCTGGGACACAGAACTGTTCATGAATAGCTATTAAAATGAAATGCTTGTCCTTGTAGTTAAAATGGCCTCTCATGGAGCTAGAGGGTGCTTAAGAGCAGTGGCTGTTCTTGTAAAGATCTAAAAGATCAGGTTTGAATTCCAGGACCCCCCCCCCCCCGGGCAGGTTGTAACCTTCTGTAACCCTAGTTCTAAGGGACCTAATGCCTTCCTCTGGCCTTCATGAGCACTGAATACACATGGTGCATAGACATATATTCAGGTAAAACACTCATATTTTTTAAATAAAAAAAAATAAGCCCCTCATACCCTCTGAGGTACAGTGATCACTATTAGAAATAACTAGTAGAGGGGGCTAGAGAGATGGCTCAGCGGTTAAGAGCACTGACTGCTCTTCCAGAGAACCTGGGCTTAATTTTCAGCACTCACAGGGAAGCTTACAACTGTCTGTAACTCTCAAGACCTGACACCCACATACAAACATACATGCAAGCAAAACACAAATACACATAAAAATAAATAAATTATTTTTAAGGGAATAACTAGCATAGAGAAACAGGGAGCAAAGAGGGAGAAACAAGGTAGGCAGGGACAGAAATGAGTGTTTGGTGGATCTGGGAGGAACTCACTTGCTCCTCAACAGTGAACATAATAAAATAAAAAACCAGAGGATGAATAAGGAAGAAAGAATGGGCAGATCCTTATATAAATGGCCCTACTCAAAGGAGACCCAGATGCTTCAATTCCATGAGCAAAGAGGCCATGACCTTTAGAACCCTGGCTGAGCTCTTGGTTTGGTCTTGTTCCTTCAAGCAGAGGTAGGGCAGCAGGAGAGATGAGTCCTCCCAAGCACTGTGTTACCCAGGAGGTTTCAGGCAAAGTCTTGAAGTCCTGAAAGCCTAGGAAGCAGAAGGGAGAAGGAGGAGGAGGGGGAAGAAGAGGAGGAGAAGGAGGAGGAAGAGGAGGAGGAGGAGGAGGAGGAGGAGGAGTCCACCCAACCCAGATGCAGAATATGAAACATCTACAGGAACAGCTGTGCTGCAGCTTTCCCTGGGCCTGGGAAGGGATGAAGCGAGGTTTCAGAGAAGGCAAAGGGTACTTACCATGCTGCAGGGAGTGGGTAAGGAAAGGCCCACAAATGCTACCCCTCCGCTCCCTCCGTGGGACAGGAGGAACACCAGTCCTGCTACCCCATCACTAGAAAGTTCTTATTCTAGCTCTGGCTTTGCCCCTTATCTTCCAGGATGGCTTCATTTTCCTTCCACTCCATCCCAGCTTCCTCAGCTCTGACTTCCATCAGTTCCATAGGAGTTGAGTCCTCCCTGAGAAAGGCCAGAATCATCCCAAGCCCACTGGATCATCCAGCACACTTCCTAGAAGGCTACAGTCTTATCTGGCAATTTCTATTTTATACACAAGGGTACCAACCCCCCCCCCCCGGAATTTACATCCCATGTACAGAGTCACTGAACAGAGTCCAGAGCTCATCTCCTTGTCCCTACCATATGTTTCTATCAAAGAGCTTCTCAGCAACTCTAATATGGTCAGCCAACCTGTCCCAGGCCTCCTCCATAACTCTCATTCCTTTTCATAAACATCCCCAAATTATGTAAGAGATATAAAGTCGAATTGTCTAGGGCTGAGGATAGCTACCATTGAAGTAGCTTGTTATCTCTAAACGGAGTAAATCCTTTCTCAGAACAGGTAGCCAAATGGATGTAGAGTAATCTGATGAATATAAGGTGGATCTATTTTTTCCAATGCTGGGGATTGATCCCCTGGTCCTCATGTGTTCTAGGCAAGTTCTGTACCATTGAGTTATATTCCAGACCTTAGGCTAACATTTCCTGTGCTTTGCAAAGTATATCTGGGACTTGGGCCATAATCAAGTCCCCCAGATGCACAGTGATGGTCAAGGGAAGGAAGGGCTTGGAGGACAAAGACAATAGTCAAGAAATTGCTAAGATGAGCTGCTCTGATGAACAGGAGGGTAACAGAAAGGAAAATGCTACCCAAGAGCCTACCAAGCAAGGGGAAAACGATAGTATCCGAATGAAATGGGGTTTATAAGATACATTGCTATGCCAAGCAGAAAGCTTGTTCCCTTTAAGATAACTTCCAGGCCACCTGGTCTACTTCCCCACTGCAGGGTACAGATTTCACCCTCCTTTCTGAACACTCACGAGGATGCTAGTTTTCAAGCACGTGTCCTTCAATCTTCCTTTAGTTGCCATGTTTACTCCACATCAACTCTATATGCTTACACCACCTCCTCTGTCAGTCACTCACCAATGTTTGTTCTATCACCTAACCAATGCAACATTCACAATCTGCAGCAGAATCAGACCTCAGCTCAAATCCCAGTCTGGACATTTCCTAGCCAGATGAGATGTGTGATCGCTCTTGTAGAAGCTCAATCTTTCCAGCTGTAAAATGGGAATAATCAGTAGTAGCTTTCTCAGTGGTGTGCAGGAGAACATATAAAGAGTACTTAGCCCAATGCCTGGCAAAGAGAGTAAGTATTCAATACATGGTGACTGTCAACTGTTAGCGCTCTGACCACTGAAGCAACTTGAAATTTCACATGTGGAATTAAGTCTCAGAGCACTGAAATGGGTCACCCAAGGTCAATCAAACAAGTGGGATGGGGAGTACTCTCAGATTTCCTGATTTTGGAGTTGTTTCTTTAAAACGATGTCATTGTCCAGTGACCTAGAAGTCGGTGTGTCGAATGACATCCAACGATCACAGCTGGTGATTTAATAAGTACTTTCACATGTCAGGAACTGTGCAGACATACGCACTTATATTAGGTCAGTTTAAGAAGGTCACCTTATTGCTTTGGGTAAGGAAAAAAAAAACAAACAAACCCTCTGGATCTGCTGCTTATGTTGCCCAAATGATAGCAATATTTATTGTCCATATTTGCTTAATAATGTAGATAAAAGTGTGACAATGTCCAGGTTCTTAGTCCTGACTTTGGAGGTGTATGTGTGTGCGTGTGCGTGTGTGTGTGCATGTGCATGTGTGTGTGTGTGTTTTTATTGGGAAAAAGAGGGAGAGGGATCCTAAAGACTAGGAACTTAGGAACTAAGAGGGAGATGAGCTAAGGACACCATGAGACAGGCAATGGGGGCTGTACATGTGCTAAATAAATACAGATGCATGATCTCCCCTGAAACTAACTCTCAGAGTACTGGAAGGTCCTGTGCAAGCTGCTAAGGGAGAAAAGCAGTCAGCTTTCTTAGCCAGCTGTAAAGGCTAAGAACCACAATGACGACTGGCCTACCAAGATATCTCCAATGGTGCAATAGTTGCACTTTTATCTTGGGGGTAACCAACAGCTATCTAACTGGGCTTAAAGCCTGCTTAAGAGGAAGGAAGTCATGCCAGGTACTGCAAACTAATCAAATACTTATAGCTGGAGGGGGTCACAAGCCCTAGAGCAGAACCTACCTCTGCCAGTTTCCTAAACCAGTATAATTTTTAATAGAAATCTAAATGCTTATCCCTATACCCACGGATAAGTATAGCTCTCGCCCCTTATCAAAGGAACTTCTTTTTTGCAACAGATAAAGACTATTATGGAGATCCACAACTGTCAAAAGTAGAGAATAAATGGCTGAGATGATCCCTGTCCCCAATTGATACATCTGCAACACAACCCCTAGATCTGAGTGTCAGAGGAAGCCATCGAACAGGGTGTAAAAAGATTTTAAGAGCTGGAGTACCAAGATGCCTGCCCCTAGAAAATATCTTCCAGATATAACAGGGAAGCAGAAGCTGCACCCAGGAAATCTCAATAATATGGTTGATACACACACACACACACACACACACACACACACACACACACACACCCTGCAACACCAGTTGGCATACAACATGGATGGAGGAAATTTCGTAAGATCCCACCCACAGGTAATCATTGGCTGCTGAGAGGGGGAGACTCAGTTTTCTTTAGGGATGAACCCCAAGATCTATCCAACCCTAAGTGGTCAGCCCTAAACACGTCTACAATGAGCAACACTACATAGACCCAGGTATATATGGAGGGTTCGGAGAAGAACCCTCTCTCTGTAGCCCTCCGTCTCTCGGCTGTCATCTCTAGACTTGTGGTTGCTATCGAGGCCCTACTAAAACTCTTGTGAAGATGGACTACTCCAGAAGCTCATGTGGCAGAGGTGCCTCTTAAAAACTGAAACAACGAATGGACAGACCTGCTAGGAGCCATCTATCATTTGAGCCCACCTGCTAAAGCAGTCCGAAGTGGATGAACCAATACATCCTGAATGTGGCACCTCAGGAGAGAAACGGTGTGAGAGAGATATTCTGACTTACTAAGTCCCCTTATCAGTTAGAATTCCTAATACTACGTGGCCAGTGAGATTTTTACACTGCCAAGTTTCCAGAGGAAAGAGCAGTTTCAAGACCCAGTTCCTGCCCATGTAGACTGTTTGCTACAATATTCATGTTGCTGGCTCTTTTTACAACACCAGCCATGATAGAAAGCAGAAGCTCTCAAAGTCCCAGGGAGCCATCAGAGAAAAAGAAAGGGTGGGGTCTAGAAGTTCAGAGATGCAGAGTCAATGGCTGCGTCCAAGGACTTGACCATGTCCAACCCCATCACAAAACTGCCGGCACTGGAAAGGCACAGGAAACTTCGTCTGAGAACCATTCTCTGGAGGAACCGAGGGCCAGCATTACCCTACAATTTCAACCCCACTAAATTTACAGGTAGAGAAATTGATGTCAAAATGAACATTAAGCAGAACCTCTGGTTGGAGGCGTGCAGGAACCCACTCCTGGAGTCTAATGCACGAGAGCAAAAGGGAGCACGCAGGCTTTCCATGTCAGCCTGAGGATCAGCAGCTCACTTACCCGGCCTCGGTTGAATGGTGAATATCCGTGCCACGGGAGGAAAGCACTTCCCTTTCCATGTACACTCCCATAAATGGCAGCAGCATGGAACATCCCATAGCTTGATATGAGGCAAATGTAATTTTTTCCCAGCTAAGGTGTAACCCTGGTTGGTCTGGAACTCTATATGTAGACCAGGCTGGCCTCAAATCCCCTGCCTTTACCTCCTAAGGGCTAGGATAACAGGCATTTGTCACCATACTTGAACCAAACCTACAGCACCCAAACCCTCCTCTAGCATCTTGGAGAAGGTTAAGCCAAGAATCATAAGACAATTGATTCTAAACCTTCTCTAATCCAAGAAAAAGAATGTTAACACCAGACATCCCAGGGTACCGGGGGTGACTTGAGAACCAGGACCCAAAAAATGCTGCTCCTGTCCTCTCCCCCGCCCCCCTCCCCCCGACTCGCTTACACTCTACTTTTCAAAAACAAACTGGCTTCTGAAAAGGCATAGAGGGAAGAAGCAGAAAATATAGCCAGTTTCAGATGATCTTAATCCCCTTCTGGATTCCCTCCTTGGCTAGGTTTGAACAAAAGGAGCCAAAGGGTACCAGGGCAGAAATTATTCACGCTTTAAAAGGAATGTTCTTGAATTAAAAAACAAAACAAAACCAAAACCCACTAAAACCCAAACCACCTTGTCTGTAATTAGGGGGCAGAGGGGTGGGGAGAAGGAGGGTTAAAGGCTGCAAATTTGAGAGCAGTCTAGCAAAGGGAGGGTTAGCTATCCTTTTTCTCCCTCAAGGACAGCCAGATCTGATATGGCTGCTGCTAAACAGAGCTGCCTCACTTTACTGCTCTCATTCTCCCTGTGAGGCCAGAGCCCACCCCCACCCCCATCATCAGAGACCCTTTTCAGAGCTTCAAGAGTGACTGCCACTAACACCCTGGTTTGTCATCTCCTTTGGAGAGCTCAGAGATGACCCATGAGCAGAGGAAGACAGAAAAACCACCCATCCCTGTGTACTATAGCAACTTTTCTGATAAAAATGACACTTTTAAAACTAACACCAACCTTTCCCTATCAAAAAAGCTGTAATTTAGCCCTTCTCTGTAAAGGGACACTTTACCCCTTTGAAACAAATACGCAAACCGGAGTCAACTGAAATAAACACTGTAAGACTCACTAACTCTTCTGGTATCTTTCATTCAAGAACTCCAGGCTCTTAAATCAATTTATAAATGTAGGAGATCACATCCCATCGCTTTCAAGGAGGGAGGTGAGGGAGCCCACACTCTTACCTCATAGACTGTGTATCTGAAGAACAGTCAGTCCACAGAGAAGCCTTCTTGTACCCTTTCCGCTGGAGAGGTCAGGCCACTGGGCACTATCCTCAGCTTGTGAATCAACAGCTTGGGATAAACCCAACTGAGACTGAGCCATAATCAACCCTGCTAGCTAGACATAGGATCTCCAGAGAAGTGGTGCTACCTGTGTTGCCCAAGTTAGCCACCTGACCTAACCTCAGCCACTTTAGTTCCGGGACCACAGATGGAACACTCAGGGTACTTCCTCTCTCCTGTGTTCCCTTACAAGTCCTGGAATCTCCCTTGGTCCTATCTTGGAGTAGCCAAAAGCAAGACTAAAAGGACTTATCATTTCTCTCCAAAGACCAGCGTTCCATCACCCTAATGCCTGTCTCTGTCTCTGAACCCAAGGTCTCAGAAAGAGTAAAGGAGGTTCACCTCAGCCCATCCCTCATGTCTCTAAACCTAGTTGTCCCTGTAGATGCATCCTTGGTCTAGCCAAATGTGCCATCAGCTCCTTCACAGAGATGCAAGAGGATCACCCAGAAGTACAGAGCCTACTGTGCCACCTATCTCTGGTCAGATCACACACAGAAGTCAAGTGTGGCTCTGCCTTGCAACCAGCTAAATGACAGGAGCTCCTGGATGGCTGTGCTGCCTGCCATAGGACAAGAGCCAATGGTCACATGCATGCCATCTGCAAGCTGGAGGAACCTGGTTCCCGGAGATACAGATTGGGAACTGGGGTCTTGAAACCTGACCCATTTGTCTTCTAGAGAGAAAGACCCTATACTATCTTAAGGCAGGTCCATCAGCTCTCTCTTTGACCCCTCTTCCTATTAGAGAGGGGGGGGGCTTAGGCTTTCTGAGGACCCCAGGGTGATGATGTTATTGGGGTGCAGAGAACACTCAAAATGGGTAAGCAGAACCCCAAGGTTGCATTGGTATGCAGCTTCCAAGGGTCCTCCAGTGAGCATCTAACCAGAGTTGGAACAACCTGACACCACAAACCCTGCACTGGAAGAGATCATACATCTACCTCCTAAGAAACCCCAGGGAAGAAAGGAGAAATGGTGAGGGAAAGAGGGGAAACGGGTCAGTTTCTGACTGGTCATAGAAAGAGAGAAAAGAAGACACCTGGGAAAGATGCCAATACCTCCCTGGCCTTGCCAGAAATAGGGCTACATGGCTTCCCATCTCAGTCCTCTAGTTCCCACAAGGAAACAGAGATGGTGAATGCGAATGGAGAACTAGCAGCCAGGGACTGGGCACTGATCTAGGCAGCCACCTGAAAAAAGAATGCCAAGGTGTGCAACCCACCATCACCCAGTTCCTTCATGCCCTCGGAGGAGAAGGCAAATAGATCATTTTGACAGGGATCCTTCCCCAATCTGCAAAGTCAGGAAGGTCCCTGGTTCCTACTCCCAAGACCTAGCTATCCAGCTTCCATCCAGTCTGGCGCCCCCCTCTGTCCTTTGTAGAGGCCCTCGGGGTGCACTCCACTGTGTTAAGGAGGAGGTGTCAACCTTCAGAGGTCTCAGCTCCTCAGTCGAATCTTTCACCCTCGGCTCAACCCGGCACCCCTTTGTTTCAGGCGGGGAAAGTTGCCAATGTGCACCCCTTTCGCCAACACGCCCCCCTGTGCGCCCATCCCCCTCAGGGAATCCAAGCTCAGACACAGCATCTAATCTGCGGCTCGCTCTCCAGCCCCGGCAGCTACTCCGAAACCGAAAGCAAAGAGAAAGCAGGATCCGGTAGTGTCCATACACGGGGTCGCCGAGTCTGCCCCATCACCGCCCCATCACCGGCGCCCCCGCGCTCGCCGCTGCCCGCCCCGCGCAGACACCTCTCTCCGTGGCGGAAAGGCCTCTCTGCGGGCATCGCGGGCACCTACCGGTGCGGGACCGGGGACGAGGGTGAGGCAAGGCAAGGCAGGGTCGGCGGCCGTCTGCCCAACGCAGGTGCAGCCAGGAGCGCGGTCTCACCGGCTGGCTCCCGCTCCTACTCCCGCGCCGGGTCTCGGGGCGCTCTCCTGCGCCGCCTGCTCCCTGCCCCCACGCCAGCGCTCGGGCTCCCCCCGCGCAGAGTGACCGGACGAGCCTCCCCCACGCCACCCGCCCGCGACTATTCCCGCATCGAGTGTCGGCGGCCGCTGGGGCGGCGCGGGACCCGGGGAGCTGCAGCCGCTGCTGCCCCACGGAACCCAGCCCCAGGCGGCGGCGGCGGCACTCACCCATAGTACGGATGCGGTGCAAACTGCACATGCTCGCTTCTGACAGGCGCTCTGCCCCCGGCCCTGTTTAACTCCTTCAGCGCCCGCGTGTCCGCCGGGCCCGCTGCCCCCGCCAACCCAGACGACTCCCGCCACTCATCCTCAGCCGGCGGTCAGCCCTGCCAGGACTCCAACCGCAGCCCCGGCTACTCAGGTGGCTGCTGTAAAGATTCTTTGGTCCTCCCTGCCATCCATGTGTGGAGTAAGGGTCACCTCCTGATTGTAGGAGTCATAGCGAACAAGCAGCCTGCATTCACTCTGGGTATCTGGGTAGCTTGAAGGTTCAGGCTACCGGAGATCCACATTTCACTTGGTGTTGCCTACCCTCTCTGTGCTCTCAATGTGTTTCATACAAGTTAATCGTTGAAGTGGGCCAACCAGGTCCGTTTATTTGTTTTTTGTTGTTGTTGTTGTTGTTATTGTTTTTATTTATCTCTTCTTCTTCTTTCTCTTCCTCTTCTTCTTCGTCATTTTCATTTATTTCTAAGATGGAGAAACTGAGTCCTGTGAAAAACTAGAATTTGCCTCAATAAAGACCCGGAATATGTTCTTTCTAAGGTCTTCTTAGGAGGTCCAAAACAATGGACATTACAGCAAAAGCAGCAGAAGAACAGCAACAAAAACTCTTGGCAATTTAGAATTCAGAACGTGGGAAATCAGCTCCATGACGCCAAGTTCAGATAGGCCTTTCAACTAGTCGTGGGTCCTGCAGGAAACAGGAAAATTTCCCTTTCAGACATCAACCATGAGTCCTGGTGCTGGGTACTTCAGCCAAGAGGGACATACAATCTTGAAGACCTATAATAACATATGGGAAGGTCTTATTTTCTATTTTTAGGATTGGTCTTATCTTGAATTTCCCATCCTCCTGTGCCCACCGGATCACTGGACTAGGATCACTGGAAGGCCCCAACAGGTCTGACATGGAAGTGCATGATGTCCTTTGAAAAGATAAATCAGAAAGAACAGTCTTCCACAATCCTCATATACCCTATGAGTGCCTAGGCCTGATCTCAGAGGTCTGGTGGTTGCTTCTTCATACATTTGTGTGCATGTGTGGGGTTCACAATCCACCACCCCTACACAAATGGGGTGCTGGGAGAACTAAATTAAAAGCCTGCACAGATGCAGCATGGAAAAAAAAAAACAGGGAGGAAAATTTAAGGAGAGGGGTGACTGTATTGGTCAGAGTTCTCTAGAGGGTCAGAACTGATAGAAAAACATATGTTGGATTTATTGGTATCGCTTACAGCTAGGTCCAGCTAGTCCACAGATGGCTGTCTCTTAACAGAAGGTCCAAAAATCCAATAGCTTTTCAGTCCACAAGGCTGGATGTCTTACCGGGTCTTCAGTGTACACCAGGATCCAGTAGAAGTAGGCTCTAATGCAGTAAGGAATGACTTAGCAGCAGGATAGATGAATGTGCCAGTGAGAGTGAAAGCAAGCAGGCAAAAAGCAAAAACCTTCCTTCTGTCATGTCCTTTATATAGGCTGCCACGAGAAGGTGTGGACCAGATTTAGGGAGGGTCTTATCACCTCAAAAGATACAACCAAGAAAAGTCCCTCACAACTGTGCTCAGGTGCTTGGGTTTTTAGTTAATTCCAGATGCTGTCAAGTTGGCAGCCAAGAATATCCATCACAACGATCAAAGAAACTACAACACTGCCAGGCAGTGGTGGCGCACGCCTTTAATCCCAGCACTTGGGAGGCAGAGGCAGGCGGATTTCTGAGTTCGAGGCCAGCCTGGTCTACAGAGTGAGTTCCAGGACAGCCAGGGCTACACAGAGAAACCCTGTCTTGAAAAAAAAAAAAAAAAAAGAAACTACAACAGTTACTTCCTTAAAAAACCCAAAAACATGTGTTTGAGGTTTTGCCTGCCTGTATGTGGGCCACATTTTTGCCATGTGCTCTCAGAGGCCACAAAAGAACATTGAAACCCCCAGTACTGAGTCACAGGCTGTTGTAAGTGGCCCTGTGGGTGCTGGGAACCTAGAGCAGGAACTGCTCTGGATTGCTGGACTATCTCCCTCAGCCTGTCCACCTCATTTTTATAATGTGCCAGGAGGGTAGAGGTCAGAAAAGCAAGGTGACACAAGTTTAAGAAAAGGATCACAGGGTTCATTCAACCCATCTTGCCCCACTCAAGACAAGGAGCCAGGCTGCACTTCTACTTTCTGAACCTAACTGGATAGACCCTGTGTCTTCCCTTGATTGCCTAATGAGACACCACAGATCTCTGTCAGTCTTCTGTCCCTGGCCAGGGTATTCCAAAAATCAACAATGACACATGTCAAAACTGGAGTGGGCAGTGTGGCCCAGGGACTTTAAGTCCATCCCCATACTTACTCTGTTCTTGGCCTAAACTATCTGTTCTTCAGTAAGGGATGAGCGTGGAGCTGGAGATGAGGCTCTGAAGTAGAGCACTTGACTGATATGTATGAGTCTGGAATCCATCCAATACCATGGGGGAAACATTGGAGTTCAGGTAGGCATCATCTTGGGCTCCTCAAATCATTAGCGGACCTATACAGCATCAAGATGCAATTGGTAAGAACTTTTGGCCTTCCTTATCTTCTGTGGAGTAGAGATACTATCACCTACTGTGGGTCCCTTGTTCTTGAGGGTGTCCCACGACGGTCTCTCCCAGGTGCTGCACCTGTCTCTCCACGCTGAGCCGGTCCAGGCCCCGGCTGGGCCTCTAAGGAGCCAGCTAGCTGGCAAGGAGGCAGCTCGGTGTCCCAGGCAAGTTCCAGGAGAGCAGAGCTCTCCTCAAGTGTTACAGCTCTTGTGACAGAAACTCTCAGATACCAGGATGATTCTTGAACTCGATTTACTTCCCCTAAATAGAGCCCTTATATACAGTTTTGGAATAGGTTAGGGTCTGGCAGCAGATAATGCCTATTGGCTTAACCTGAGAGCGTGGAGATACCTCATCTGCATGTGGGAGAGCCTGAGGGACTGTTCCTGGTGACTGAGGGTCATAAACTTCTCTGTGGGAGGGGTTGTTGGAGGACTGAAGCTAAGTGAAAAGAACCAGGGCCTGGGAGCAGAGCTGAACTCCTGCTATCCGATAAAGGTTCTGGGGTTCGAAACTCATGCTCACCAAACACCCATCTGCTTCTCACAGCCCAACGCCCTACAACCTACCTTATGAATATGATATAATAATCCTGTAACATAATACATGTGAAGTCCTGAGCACATAAGTAGACTTTCAATAACAGGAATTGTTTTCTGTCGGGAGTAAAGCAGGGAGAGGGCTACAAGCAGTGGGCTACACAGAAAGACACAAGACTGCTCCCAACTCAGACACATTTGGCTAGAAGCGACCTGGTTAAACCTAGCAGCAAGGTCAAGCTGATAAGGGGGCATCCTCTACACCCCTTGCCATAGAACAAAGCCTCTAGTCCTCTCTGTGTCTGGCAGCAGCTTGGCTTTCTTCTGGGCTCTGGGAGGCAGCACTCTGCAGAGGAAGGAGCTGCAGGCAGCCAGCTCTGAATTCCCGGAAACTTAAGCTATTAGGTCCAGTAGGCACAGTACCTAGTGCCAACAATATTTTTAGGGGCCCACAAAAAATGCATTTTTTTTACAATAAAAAATGGATGCAAAAAATAAACTTTGAGGTCAAAGAAAATGTTTTCATGTAATATTCATATTTTCATCCTCAGTCTGGAACAAGATGCCAGTGGCAGAGGACAACAGAAGAGAGTCAGCAACTGAAACTTGGGCTTAGCACCGTTTGATCTCCGTTCACCTTGCCCTCAGGCTTAACAACACGGTCGGTCGAGATTTTCCTCCCTTCTTTAAAAGGGATCACTTCCTCCTAGCAACAGTTTACACAGCTGACCTCTCTTTGGGCAAGGCAGCTATTTCTATCTCTCATTACATAAATAAGGAAATCAAATCTGAGAGAGGGTGTGTAGTTTTGCCCAGGTTACACTGCTAGTAAAAGCAGAATATAACTCAAACTCAGGTCCTTCAGCATTCTAACCAAGATCTTCTCCACCGGCACTGAGATGAGAAATAAAACCAGTCATACACAGGACAGAGCAGTCTGCTGCAGCAGGGAACCTAAAAATAGCATCTGTAGCAATGAGTGGGTCTCCAGGCTTTCCACCCAAAGGATGCTGAGTCCTGTGTGCTGGGTTGTGGGGAAGAACTGGGCATGTAGCCCCAGGTGAAGGTAAGCACCATAAAATCATGGCTGTAGTGACTCAAGTATGCACTAAAGGTGGAGGGGCCCTGAGAGAAACCAAGACCCAGCATTCATTCAGACAGACAACATCAGTCCCTTTTTCTTCTTGTCTTAAAAAGCCAGTGAGGTAGTGCAGTGGGTCACACAGACATTTTGCATACACAATCTTGTAGCATATTATATGTATATTATGTATTATATGTATTATATTATCTATTATATCATATATTTATATTTATATTTATATTTATATTTCAGGGATATGGCTGTGCTTGCCATGCAAGCCTGAGGACCACAGTTTGGATCTCTAGGAATTCACATAAACATTGGATGAGCATGGGGACTTGCCTGTAACTTCAGCCCAAGAAGTCTAACACAGAGGATTTTCAGAACAAGCAGCACTCAAGACTAGCCAGGTAAGTGAGCTCTGAGTTTGATTGAGAGACCTTTTGCCTCAGTAAATGAAGTAGAAGAGAATGATTCCTGAAATTAACCTGGGACTTCCACATGCATAAGCAAATAGGTTCACCCATAAACATGCAAAAACATGCATACATACATGCATACCACACTTACACACATAAAAATGGGTGGGGACATGTCTTAATTAGAATTTTTGCAGCATACCAGACCTGGATGTGAACTCAGACTCCACGTCCTAGTTGGATGTCTTAAGGCAGCTCATCTTTCTCAGACTATTTCCTCATCTGCAAAGTAGACATAGCAACAATACTCACCCTAGAATGTTGTGTGCATAAGATGATATGTTAAAGGTGCCTTGCACAGTGTCAGGCACAAAGTACCTAATAGCACCTATAACATCATCATGGAAAGTCCCTGTCACAGTCAAGAGTTATCTTTACACGTCCTTTCTACTATCATGATGCAAAAATGAAAATGTTTTAAGTATCTATGTAGCCTCTAAAATGTCTTGCACATATTAAGTTCTTAGGCATACTTTCTGAAGAACATGAGATGTCTGCTTTTCCTATAAAGCAAACTACCCATAGGGTTTACTCTTGTCTCCAGCATAAGGAATGTTCTTGATGGCTTTCGAAGGGAATCAGAAAGATCACTTTATGCTTGTTAGAGAGCACTATTTCCCTGGCAGTTGCCCTCTGACCTTGAGTCAGGAGAGATGTGGCTAAAGAGAGTAATTTCTGTGGAGACTGGCTTGGTCTGGGCACAGAACCTGGAGGCCAAGAAAGGAACACACAGTCTACGGAGGATGTGCAGTAGGAGGGAAGTGAGGCAGAAACAGAAAGAACATGTATCTGAATGGGCTTCCTGGGGAAACAAGTTAGGTGGTGGGGGAGCAGGTATATGGCTCTTGGTGAGAGCTGGTCAGAGTAACAGGCTGGCGTTTGAAAATGGGATTCTGTGTGATACCTGCTCCCCAGGGGGGAAAAAACCCAGCTTCTTTCTGAGACAGAGTACCACTCCATTGCCCAGTCTGGTTCCAAACTCACAGCAATCCTCTGGCCTCAACCTTCCACAGGCTGAGGTTACAGGCACGAGCCACCACTCTCAACTAACAAACTTGTCTTCAAATAGGAAAGAAAGGGTGATTAAAGAGACTAAGGATCTGTATCATTTAGGATTCTTTGACTAGGGTTTCACATAGTCCAGGCTTGGCGTGCAACTTGCTAAGTACCTGAAGATGACCTTGAAATTCGTATCCTCCTATTTCTACCTCTTTAGCGTTGCAATGACAGACTTTGGCATCATAAGGATTTTATAGATATCTTAAATTTGGGGGTGGAGTTCAAGACAGGGTTTTTGTGTGTAATATCCCTGGCTGTCATGGAACTCACAGATATCCAAATACCTCACCTCCCGAGTGCTGTGATTAAAGGTGTGTAAGACCACTGCCAAGCTGGATATCTTAAATTTAAAAAGAATATAATGAATAGTACAGAAGACCAACAATAAAAAGGAAAAAAAAAGTACCTGAAGGTTGAAGAGATGGCTTAGTATGCAAAGGCATTTGCCACTAAACCAAATGACCGGAGTTTGACCGTTGAGAACCACATAAAAGGAGAAAACACTCCCACCAGCTGCCTTCCAATCTCTGTAAATCTTCAGTGTCAGGAATATATGCCCCACCCAACCCCGGCTGCTGCCATGCACACAGAGTACATACACGTTTAAGAAATGTATCTTTTGTATGCAGCCTGTTCAGGTAGGTGTCTTCCACTCAGTAATCTGCATTTACGTCTTCTCCATATTGTTCCACTGCTTGGTATTGCATTCTTTGCATAGTGCATTTAAATATTCCACAACCTAGCTTCATTAATGATCAACTTGTGGCAAATCTTACCTTATTTATATATCTACAAACTCTCCCCATAATTTTTAAAGCAAATATTAGGCATTATGTACAATTTTTGATACTGCGTTTTTAAATACTGAATAATATTCCAGTGTCAATGTACACACAGTTTGTATATACACCTACTAAAAGAACATCTTTGTTGCTTCCAACATTCAGTAATTAAGAACATGATTGTTAGGGTTGGAGTTGTAGGCCTGATGTATAGATAGCATCTGCTTTGAATGAGCAAGACTAATCTTCAACACTAACAACAATTTGAATGTATTAACAAAGGTCCCAGTACTCAAAAGAAAGAGCAGGGGTCCCAGTGAGGTGGCTTAGCAGGTAAACATTCTTGTTATATGTGGGATTCACACAAGGCAGGGAGAGAATTTAGTCACACAAGTTGTCCTCTGACCACCACATACATGCCCCCCCTAAATAAATAACTAAAATAAACAAACAAATAAATGTAATACAAAAATACAAACATAGGAGAGACCAGCACCATGGCACACACCCTTGATTCTAGTACTTAGGAGACAGAAGCAGGAGGATCTCTATGAGTTTGAGTCTAACCTTGTCTACATAGAAAGTCCCAGACCATACAGAAAATGTGGTACATTTACACAATGGAGTACTACACAGCTATAAAAAAAAAAAACAATGAAATTCTTAGGCAAATGGATGGAACTAGAAAATATCATCCTGAGTGAGGTAACCCAATCACAAAAGAATACACATAGTATGCACTCACTAATAAGTGAATATTAACCCAAAAGCTCATAATATCCAAGATACAATTCACAGACCACATGAAGCTCAAGAAGAAGAAAGACCAAAGTGTAAATGCTTCAGTCCTTCTTAGAAGGGGGAACAAAATACTCACGGGAAGAAATACAGAGAAAAAGTGTGGAGCAGAGACTGAAGGAAAGGCCATTCAGAGACTGCCCCACCTGGGGATCCATCCCATATACAGTCACTAAACCCAGACACTATTGTGGATGCCAAGAAGTGAATGCTGACAGGAGCCTGATATAGCTGTCTCCTGAGAGCCTCTGCCAGAGCCTGACAAATGCAGAGGTGATCCTCACAGCCAACCATTGGACTGAGCACAGGGTCCCCAATGGAGAAGTTAGAGAAAGGACTGAAGGAGCTGAAGGGGTTTGCAACCCCATAGGAAGAACAACAATATTAACCAACCACACTATCCAGAGCTCCAAGGGACTAAACCACCAACCAAAGTGTACACATGGAAGAACCCATGGCTCTAGCTGTTTATGTAGCAGAGGATGGCCTTGTCGGACATCAATGGGAGGAGAGGCCCTTGGTCCTGTGAAGGCTTGATGGCCCAGCATAGGGAAATGCCAGGGAAAGAAGGCAGGAGTGGGTGGGTGGGTGGGTGTGTGGGTGGGTGGGGGAACACTCTCATAGAAGTGAGGGGAGGGGGATGGTATGGGAAATGGGGGACCTAGAAAGGGGATAACATTTGAAATGTAAGTAAAGAAAATATCTAATAAAAAGAAAAAAAGTTAAAAAAAAAAAAAAAGAAAAGAAAGAAAGAAAGAAAGAAAGAAAGAAAGAAAGAAAGAAAGAAAGTTCCAGACCAACCAGGGTGACATAGTGAGACCTGCCTCAAAATAAATAAACACATACATTCAAGGGTCTATGAATGCTGTGTAGGTCTGAGTGTGGGCATAAATTTTCAGCTGCTTTGGGTGGATACCAAGGATCTTAAGTGCTGGATCACACAGTGAGCAGAGGTGTGGTCTCAGAAGCCTCCAAACTGCCCTCTAAAGTGGTCGTACCATTCTGTATTCCTAGGAGTTCTGAGTGCTATTGATTTGGGCCTTTCTATCAGGGATATAGTGTCAGCTCATCCCTGCTCTTCATGTGGTTCTCAGTCATAAGAGGAGAGGGGAGACACAGTTAAATCGCAAGAAAGCTGCAGGAGGTTCTGAAGTACTTGTTGAACAATATTTGTTTATCTTGAGGAAGTTGGTATAGAGTTGGGTGATACACAGCTGTCAGTCAAAGCTCAACATTCTTATTAGGGAAAGTTTATAGATGACATCACAAAGGCAGGCACGTGGGCTTCACTCTCATTATGCTCTGGTATGAGTAGATTTCTACAGGAGAAGCTAACGCAAAAAAGTCAGTAAGAAAGTTTTTGAAGGTTCATAAAGTCTCAGAGTAATGAAAAGAGAAAAACCCACAGGCAGATACAAAGCATTAGGCTCAGAGTGGTGGCGGCTTGCACCTTCAATCCCAGCACTGGAGAGACAGAGACACGAGGATCTCTGTGAGTCCGAGGCTAGCCTGGTCTACAGAGTGAATTCTAGGACAGCTAGGGCTACACAGAGAAACCCTGTCTCAAAAGACAAAACAAGAACAACAACACAAACCTGCAAACAAGCAAAAACCATTAAGATCTGGGGACATGATCAAGGTGACCATGGGGATAGGGACATACACTTCCACAGAGCTCAAAAATTATTCATTTTTCTACTTTGCGGGTATGTTCCTCTCCCAACCTTTGGAGGATAATAAATAAATAAATAAATAAACATGTAACAACAAAGGTGTTATAAATGATGTGCAAGTTTGGGTGTGGACATAAATTTTCAGCTGCTTCCGGTGAATACCAAGGTTGCTCTCACGATGTAGCCCAGACTAGCATCCCCCTGCCTCAGGAACTGACTACAGGCTGGCCTTCACCCTTGGCTACTTTGGGATATTCAGAAGTCATGTCCTCTTCCTTCTTTCCTTCCTTTCTTCCTTCCTATTAACAGAAAGAAAATATACTGGGTAATAACTGTACATCCTGAGTCTGAAAATAAGTAACTCACAAATCTATGCTAATGTGAATTATCCACAAAGCATTGAGATATTAATAACAACCTTGAAAATTAGTGCAGACTCAGAAGGCTAGCAGTAAATTAAGAAAGTACAAGTCAAAGCTAAGGAGATAACCGTGAGAGCCTGGAGCTATAGCTCAGGTAATGAAGCACTTGCCTAGCATGAGTGAAGCCCTGGCTTTGATCCCCAGCACCGCACAAACTGAGAGTGGTGGTGCATGCCTTGTAACCTCTGCTTGGGAAACCCCAGGACTCTGAGAGGTGTAGGCAAGAGGAAAAGTTCAAGGTCCTTGGCTATACAGCAGATTCAAGGCCAGCATCTAATAAAACCTGGTCTCAAATAATTAAAGAAAATATGATGTAACCGGGAAAACGAAAAACAAGAATAGGAACACACTGAAACCACATCACTTCAGACTTCTAAGTGTGGGTTTAAATGGGAAGGCTATAAATCTATGGGAGGAGAGAGTTGAATTGAACACCTAGGAATCATGGGAGAGCTCCATTACACACACACACAACACACATAAACACTGTGTGTTTGTCTCTCTGTCTCTCTGACTCTTTGTCTCTCTGACTGTCTCTGTCTCTCTCTGTCTCTGTCTCTCTCTGTCTCTTTCTGTGTCCCTCTCTCTCTCTTTCTGAATTTTCCCTCCAATTCTGTTGCTGTCCTTTCTGACCCAGCAGTCGATCCAGATGCTAGGCATATTTAACAGAATTTCTGCCCCAGAGATTAAAAAAAACTGAACTCTAAGCTGGTCACCTCCCCTCTGTGCCTCCCTTTGCCAGGATACAGGGAGCGCAATCGTCTGAGGAGGGACAAAGGAGTATTGTTAAGGGGAGCCTGGTTATGAGAGGACTTTGCAACTAAAAGCTTTTATGCTGCAGTCTAATCCTTCTCCCCCCAGGGGACACTATGTGCTTGTCCCAACTTTACCATATCAGTTCAAAGGGAAACTTCAGCCAGACATAGCGATTACAGAAAGGTATCTTGGGACTTGGCAACATTAATAGGCCAAGAATTTTTATCATGACATCTCATCCAAGCCCAGAGCCCAGATCACCAGCTCTTCTAAGTCCTGGGATGAGGTAGAATAGGATTTGTTTGTTTGTTTGTTTGTTGAGAATTGTGTCAAGAGATTCTTCCCCTAGGAGCTGGCTGAGAGCATACTGGCCTGGGGCTCCAAGATACACGAATTACATCATAGAAAGTAGGGTAAATTCCAGCTCTCTTCTTGTCTGGCTCTTCTAGAACTCAGTCACCTTAAGGAAAAGATGCATGATTCAACAGAGTCTATCTTGCCTAAGAAATTAGTTCAGTTAAGACATCCCATTAGCTTCAGATGCTAGTTGATTAATAAATATACATTTGCTGTCTGTTCTGTCTTGCTTAGGACTGTGCTGTTTTGAGGACTAGGTTCTAGAAATGTCTATTCAACATCCATTAATGTATTGTACATTTTACTACAGATTTAGAGCCCACGGGTAACAAATATTTACACCTATGCATTATGGCAGGGGAGAACAACACCACAAGATGGCTTGTAACTTACCCCAGCTCCAAGAGAGCACTTCAAAATCTCCACCTTCTGTGCAGTGAAGAAAGAGTATGGGGTTATTGTGTTCTATCACAGGGCTGACTCCATAGGCACGCTGTACTTTTACCACACTTCATTTGCAAAGTAAACTCTCTGGTTTGTGCTCACAATTGACCAGCATCTACACAACGATGTGCTCCCTCTCCCTCAAAACACTACGGCTCCCTTTTCTGGCTCACATCTTAGGTGTAGGTTAGATATAGTCTTCACAAAGTCACCATGTGGGAAAGGACAGTAATGTCTTTGGTAGGATTTCCCCAGCTTCTCTATAGGCCTGAGCAGTAATGTCAAATATATAGATGTTTGACTTCCCCATAGAAGAAGAAGGGGAAGTCTGGGATTAGGGAGGAGAAAACTTGGGGTTTTCAGTGACTCAGAGGAAGAGCACAGAGGGGAGAGCCTTTCAGAATGGATATGTGTTTAGAAGACATTCTAGAAAGGAAACTGCTACCCAGCGTGGTACCCTCCTGTAACTCTGAATTTGGGAGTAGAGGAAAGAGAATCACCTTTGGTTTGAGGGCATCCTTGTCTTCAGGGGGAGGTCCTGTCTCAAAAAGCAGAAAATATCACGGTGTGGGGATGAGTGCTTGTAATCTTAGGTGGAGACAGGATGATGAGGGTCAAGGCCAGCACTGGGGAGCTACCTCATGAAGGAAAAAAAAAAGCACCAAAACAAAAACCAAACAACAAAACAAAACTCTACTAGCCTGCTACACATAAACCTAATAATGACCTGGTTTGGGTCTTCAGAACAGTAATCCCAGAGGGCCCCACAGGAAACAGGAAGCAGAGACAGGAGAGCCTCCAGAAGCTTCACAGCTAGCTACTCCAAGCTACTTCAGCAGCCAAGAGCTCCTATCTCAAACCCAAAGTCTGTCCCCTGCCCTACACACGTGCTCTATGGCATGTGTGTACCTGTACCTACACATACAAAAATGCACACACATGCATATTACACATATAAAAAAATCATTAAAAAAATTTTTTAAAAAAGGAATTCAAAACCAGCCCTGGAGACATACCAGACTAGAGTCGGCCTAGGTGATGAGACTTCATTTATCGTAGGATGTATGAGAGACTGTTAACAGTTCATCAAGTTCTTCATTTTTCACCATTTAAATCTAAATCACGTTCTCGACATACACTAGACCTTATAGGCACCAATCCCTACTGTAACTGCTGATGGAGCTTGACTGTAGCCCAGCACTAAGATCAAAGAAGGACCATGAGGAAATGGGGGGCCAGGGGGACAGTTAGGAGTATGGATGAGTACAGTACGGGAGGTTATGGATGGGTGAGAAGGGACAGAAGGGAGATGGGTTCAGGACTTCCTCCTCCAACCTCTAGCTATGCTTCTCCCCTGAATTCTTTAGGCCAGGCCTCTGGGCCACACCCACCCAGCCAGCACAAGCTTCCTTCTTTTCTCGAGTGCAGAAAGAGGCTGAAAACAGCCTTTCACTGGTAGGATGTGAGATGGGCTTGGATTAGAAATAAAAGCCCAATGTAACTCTGTCCCTAGACTTGTGTCTGCTTCTTTACTACTTGGGCAACAGCCAGACCACAAGAACACAGTGTATAATAGGAACCCGGTAATGCTCTTGTGGTCATAGTTTAATTGCTTTGAAGAGATAAGAGGGGAGCCACACACTAATAGAGGCATGTGAGTCTCCTCTGACCTATAATTGATTCCTAACTCCCCCAGATCCCTGCTGCCATGTTCCTCACCAGTATCTTATCCAGCTGGAGATGGGATCTAAAGGCTGGCACTGTCTGAGGGATGGGGCCATATTTGCTTTTGGACAGAGAACTGCGGCTTTATTGAATTGGTTGTCAGCTTCCCCTAATCTCAGCTTTCTCCCTTCCTCATAAGATCAATACTTTTTAAACATCTTAGGAGCTTTTATTAGAAAATGATTCATGCTTCTTGTAAAAATTTTTGAACAATATAGAAAAGAACAAAGCAGAAACTAAAAAGAAAACATACTGAATTTCTTTACCCAAAGAAAAATCATTTTGTGTAGGGGCGGGGTGGGGGAGATCTTCCATATATGCTTATAAATCATATTCTACATAATTCATATGCATTTTGTTGATTTAATACAAAGTGTGTCTACATACTTTTTATTCAAAATGTTTTAATTTAGCTCTTTGGGAATCTCATACACTATATTCTGACAGTATGTGTTCCCCTCCCCAGCTCTTCCCAGATCCTCTCTCTCCTTCCCACTAACCCAATTCCATGTTCTTTCTCTCTCTCTCTCTCTCTTTTTTTTTTTTTTTTGGTTTTTCGAGACAGGGTTTCTCTGTGTAGCCCTGGCTGTCCTGGAACTCACTCTGTAGACTAGGCTGGCCTCGAACTCAGAAATCCACCTGCCTCTGCCTCCCAAGTGCTGGGATTAAAGGCGTGCGCCACCACGCCCGGCCATGTTCTTTCTCTCTTAAAAACAAGTTTTTACATCTATTTAGTTTATTTCTTGTGCATGAATATTTTTCCTGCATGAATGTCTATGTACCACATGCATGCCCAGTACCCTGAGAGGTCAGAAGAGGGTGCTAGATTCCCAAGAACTGGAATTATAATGTTTATAGCCATCATATGGGTGCTGGGAATTGAACCCTGGTCCTCTATTAGAGCAATAAACATTCCAAACTACAAGCCATTCTTCCAGGCCTTCTCTTCTTCTCGTCTATATACTTTTTTTTTTTTTTTTTTTTTTTTTTTTTTGGTTTTTTCGAGACAGGGTTTCTCTGTGTAGTCCTGGCTGTCCTGGAACTAACTCTGTAGACCAGGCTGGCCTCGAACTCAGAAATCCACCTGCCTCTGCCTACCAAGTGCTGGGATTAAAGGCGTGCACCACCACCACCCGGCGTCTATATACTTTTTAAAAAGTTGTTTTACATGACATCGAGTAATGACTATATATCCATACCAATAAATGTCATCCATCACCTTAGAGTTTAATACTATATGGTGTTTATTTTGTAGTTGAATCATCACAATAATGTTTATTCACTAGGCCACAATGAAAGGTTTGCCACCTTCCCCCTCTCTTTATTTTGTTCTTATCACTGTTATAAATCCTGAGAATATCTCTCATTCTTCTCTCAACATGATGTGGTGGTTTGAATGAGAATGGCCCCTGTAGGCTCGGATGTTTGAATACTTGGTCCTCAGGTAGAACTGTTTGGGAAGGATATGGAGGTCTTGTTGGAGAAGGCGTGCCACTCTGGTGGTGGGCTTTGAGTTTTCAAGGACTCGTGCCATTCTTTATGTGTTCTCTGCCTCCCGCTTGCAGTTTTGAAACACAAACTCACAGCACTTCCTATTACTATGCTTTTTCTCTGCCACTACAGACTCTAACATCAGCAGAAGCAGAGGTTTGGGGTAAAGACTCTAGGGAAAATTGCCGTCTTCCTTTTATGAAGCTCCTGGACTTATACTCATGACTGCACATGTACATTACTTTTTGACTGGCAGCATGAGTGGCAAATGTATTTTGGGAACCTTATTTTCAGCATCACAGTGGACTTACTTCAACACTGAAAATTTTGCTTCTCAAGCCAATCACAACTTTTGCAAGAGTATCTTTTGTTCTAGAGAGCCTGGGTCTATAAAAGTATGAACTCTATGTCCAGGAAGCCTGTGCTTTCATGATCAGAACATTCCAGAAGCCACCTGAGTGTTTTCCCAATGGAACAAAGTGTGCTTGAAAGAAGCAACAGACTTGGGGTCACCCCAAGAGCAGTGCCATCCTAGGAAATTGTTCTGCTCCACCTACACCCTCCCTCTGCAAGTCTGAAGTCTGTGTGCCATCTACTTGATTTCTCTGGTTGGGCTGCCTCGAAAGGGAAGCAGTGGCTTCTCTTCTCTCTGGACCTGAACTAAGATGTTCAGAGCCTAGACATTTGGAAATTCCATGTTTAAGGGGTTTTTTTTTGTTTTTTGTTTTTTTGTTTTTTGTTTTTTTCGAGACAGGGCTTCTCTGTGTAGCCCTGGCTGTCCTGGAACTCACTCTGTAGACCAGGCTGGCTTTGAACTCAGAAATCTGCCTGCTGCCTCCCAAGTGCTGGGATTAAAGGTGTGTGCCACAACTGCCCAGCCATGTTTAAGTTTTTTTTTTTTTAAGTTTTAAAGATTTATTTTCAATTGTGTGTGTGTGTGTGTGTGTGTGTGTGTGTGTGTGTGTGTGTGTGTATAGGTATGCATTTAGGTGCCTGTGCAGGCAACAGGTATCAGATCACGCTGGAGCTGAAGCCACAAGTGCTTGTGAGGCACCCAATGTAGGTGCTGGGAACTGAACTTGGGTCCTTTTTGAGAAAGGTCTGCACTCTTAACAACTGAGCCATCTCTCCAGCCCCCAAATCCTTTTTAAAAGGTGCATTGTCTATGTCTGTGATGGTTTGTATATGCTAGGCCCCAGGACGTGGTGCTATTAGAAGGTTTGGGCCCTGTTGGAGTAGGTACATCACTGTGGGTATAAGCTTTAAGACCCTCATCCTAGCTGCCTGGAAGTCAGTATTCTGCTAGCAGCCTTCAGATGACGATGTAGAACCCTCAGCTCTGCTTGTACCATGCCTATCTGTACATTGCCATGTTTCCACCTTGATGATAATGGGCTGAACCTCTGAACCTGTAAGCCAGCCCAATTAAATGTTGTCTTTACAAGAGTTGCCTTGGTTATGGTGTCTGTACACAGCAGTAAAGCCCTAATTAATGCCCTTCCCTGAAATTCCAAAAAAAAAAAAAAAAAAAAAAAATGCTCATTTTTGTCCATGTCTCCAGAGGCATGAAGCTGAGAACTCTCGCCCCAGCTCTGTATCTCATTACTTTATTGCTAGATGAGTAAAGGTGGCCCTTAAATGTGCAGCTGAGGGGGAGAAGGCATTTTCCATATTTCCCAGCAGGAAATATGGCCTCTCCCTGGCAGCCAGTGCTGGGGTTTGAGCCCAGGCCCTGCCATATACCAAGCAAGCGCTATACCACGGAATTGCACCCCCAGCCTTACCTTTAGTGTTTTACTATCACAGGGTTTTCCTGCTTCTCTGAGGTTACATAAGGTTAAATAGAAGGAGCTGGGTCTCACCTAGAATAAGTGTTGTAGGCTGCTTGTTCAATCCCCTGATCTGTAGAAAAACAAAGGAGAAGAATTGGAACATAGTGTAGAGAGTTGAAAGTCTTCACTTCAGGTTAAGGATGTGGCTGGGCTGGTAAAGTGCCTTTTTAGCACGTGGAAGCCCGGGATTCAGTCTCCGGTACCACACAACTGAGGTAGCACTCAGGAGGTACAAGCAAGGTGACAAGTCCAACGTCATTCTCTGCTACGCAGCGATTTTTGAGCCCAACCTGGTTTACATGGGACCCTTTCTTTAAAAAAAAAAAAAATCTTCATTTTAAGTGAAGATTATAGCTCCACTAAATGTCTGTGTTTGAAGGTTGATCAAATCACACAGTGGTCAAACCAAAAGAGAACTGATCTGGCCCTTGGCATGTCTGGAAGTCAGAATGCTGGATCTCTGGGTCCTTTGGGAAAACAAACAGGCCACCATGGCCACTAGATGGCACTGGGAGATAGCCTCTCATTTCCCTCTGGGTCATGCCCAGAAGAGGGAAGAAAGGTTAGATGTGAGTTGATCACTAGGAACAGCAGAGTGTCCAGGAAGGTATGAGGCTGGTGAGCAGATAAATGTGACAGCTTAAGTCTTGAGCTGATAAAGGAGAGAGACACCCTGCTCTTTTCTAACTAAACCAGTGTAACCAGACCTATCAGTCCCTGAAGTAGGCCCCAGCACTGACCTAAGACATGCTCTTTGGAATAGTCAGGCACAGCAGGGCTTGAGTCCCAGTTTGACTGCATATCTGCTACCTTAGTCTGCCTTACTCACAAAAGTGGACATAAAAAACAGCTCCAGGCACATAGAATTGTGAGAACTGAGATCACTCCTTTGAAATTTTTTTCTTTCCTTTCCTTCCTAATGTTCTTATTCAAATGCTTTATAAAATGCTCAGCAGATGCCTGGAAGAGCATGCTCACCCCTCTATGAGTATTGGCATTAAATACGTGTTCCCCCGATGAGAACATCAGAGCAGGTCTCTTGTTCTTAGTGCCCTGGAATGGCTGGCTGTGTCCCAGGTATGACTAGTGATGCTGCTTTTATTCCCCGCTGGCCATTCTGACACTAGCCAGAAGTGAGCTTTGTGCTCCTCCCAGATCCTAGCTCTCCTGAAGTGCCCAGCATCTATCACTGAGGATGGGAGCCAAAAAGCACCTCGTTCTCACAGATAAACAGAGTCGTGAGAACCTGGGGAGACTGTCCTCAGATTACAACAAAAAGAGTGAGCCCTATGTGTTGTGTAGGTCCCCACACCAGACCATAGGGCTCTTCCTCCTGGAGAAAACAAGGGCTCAGAGGAGGGCCAGCCATGGTGAAGTCCTTCAAGACCCAGCTGCTGGGGACTGGCCTCTGCTCCACATTTCCTTTCCTGGCCTACAGTGGATGTGCAGCAGACATGACTTGAACATATAAATCAGAACCCTGGCTTCCCAGACCTCTTGCCCTAGTACCTCTGAACCTCAGATGAGCTATGGAAGCTGAGATGGAGCCAAGTTGGTGAAGTAGGGAGTGAGACTTCTTCAGCTTGTCTCTGTCATGGGCTGAACAGTTCACAATGTCAGAACTAAGCTAAGAGCTGCAATTTAAACTCTGGAATTGGGATGTCAGAGGTTACATGCTGTCACCTGAAAACTCATGGATTTGATGTTGCCATATATTTACCACAGAAAAGAAGTCAAAGGCCATGGGGCTTCTCTGCTGGAGAACCTGCCACCCACTTAGAACAGGTCACCCCGCCCAGCTCGTCCCTTCCTGAGTTGATAAGAACAGGCATTTGCTTTTATCATTGATGAAAGATGATAGAGAAACAGACCATACAGAAGTGGGATAACAATCTCTGTGATGATCTAGAACTGGCTACATTTCCCCAGTCCTCATTTTCTACAGTCCACAGCTCAGCTTCTTTTTTTTTCTTTCTTCTGTTCTCATCACACTGAGCCGCCCCTGCCTGGCTCCTTCTTGCCCACAGCTGCACTGGGCAGATCATTTTGCATTGACATAATGTTGTAATTATATCCGTTCTACCCTGTGTTTCCATCTGGGGTTGCTATTCTCTGAGGCAATCACAGAAATGTCAGAATATGATGTCTGGTCTACTAGTCGATACAGACACCCGACGAGTCCTAAGAAAGAGAAAACACAGCATCCTATTCACCCCCAGATCTGCTGATTCAAAAGGTCATGGGTGGGACCTGGAATCTATGGTTTTAATTAATGCTCTCAGGGTGTTATAATGTGAAGTCAAATTGGAAATCTGTCTAGCCACTCATCAGGCTCTTCCTTGGCCAGAGTCCCTTTCCATCCCTCTCTGTCTTGTTTAGCACCATGGCAGTCTTTTCTGCCTTTATTCTTTCAGGATTGCTTTTTATTGAATAACAATTCCTACTTGCTTATAATATGCCAGACGCTAGGGCAGGCCTTTGATCTCCACCTTTTAAATACCATTTTAGGAAATAACTGATTCCTGTTCTACAAAGGAAAAGGCCTGACTTCCCCATCCTCTGTCTGGCTCCCTCTGACTCCACAGATCATATAGCTATATGTGGTCACTGAATCAGGTCCATCCTGTGTACTCCTCTGGGAACAGCCAAGAGTGTAGGGTAGGTAATGAAGCTCTAAAGTCTGTCTTCTCAGCATAATGCTTAGAAAACTGCCGGTAGTTAAGACATATGTATTGGTGAACAGCTAGATGAGCAGATGAGAGAACAGGGAATACTGGAAGTTGGGACACCTTTTGCTCATCTGCCTTCAACATTCATTCATTCATTCATTCATTCATTCATTCATATTCCTCCTCACTCTCCACTCCTGCTTCCCCAGGTCTTCCATCAGACACTTCTCTGCATGCCCAATCACTGCCCATCTAGGCCACTTTAAGATGCTAACCCCTCCTTTAATCCCAGCACTTGGGAGGCAGAGGCAGGAGGATTTCTGAGTTCGAGGCCATCCTGGTCTACAGAGTGAGTTCCAGGACAGCCAGGGCTACACAGAGAAACCCTGTCTCAAAAAACAAAACAAACAAACAAAAAAAACAAAAAATACAAAAAAAACAAAACAAACAAACAAACAAAAAACAAAAACAAAAACAAAAAACAAAAAACAAACAAACAAAAAAAGATGCTAACCCCAATCTTGGCTCTTGGCTCAACTCCATAATTGCCCTAACT
The DNA here is from genome assembly GCF_011762505.2 of Arvicanthis niloticus. Taxonomy (NCBI): domain Eukaryota; kingdom Metazoa; phylum Chordata; class Mammalia; order Rodentia; family Muridae; genus Arvicanthis; species Arvicanthis niloticus. Next base: position 37,220,226 of record NC_133430.1, on the reverse strand, counting down.
GTAGCAAATGACCTCTTGACTTCCCTCAGGACTACCATGCTCTACCCTGGCTATGAGGCATAGATTAGACTAGGACTCTCTCTACTTCCCCATTCCTAGAAATCTGGGTTCCTCCCTTCTTTCTTCTCTCCTCTTCCCTCTCTATTTTTCTTCTAAAAGAAGCAGGCAGAAGGAAGGCTGCTTTGATTCGAGAAGGTTTGAGTGAATCGAGGGGGCATGGTTCTTTGCATCGCAGGACCTGCTCAGAGAAAACAAAACAGGCAGTCTCATGAGAACATGACTTGCTAATCACTCTAATTCTGGAGTTCTAGAGTTCTCCTGTTTCTCCTTCCAGGAGAGGCAGGAATTGCAGTCCTGTAACAAAGGGGCTCTTTAAGAGCAGATAGCAGGTCTTGACCATCTTTATATTCTACTGCCCCAGACTTTATTTGAGTGTCTGAGAAACATTTGACCTCCAGAAAATATGTGTTCAAAGATCAAATAACAGGAGCTGCCATATATAGGTCTCCTGCTAAATGTCAGCTACCATATTATCTCATTTAATTCTTTCAGATTTATTTTTAATTTCTATTTATGTGTATGTATGTTTATGTCTGCATGTGTATGCCATGTGTATGGGTGCCCAAGGAGGTGAGAAAAGGGTGTTAGATCCTCCAAAGCTGGAGTTTCAGGTAGTTGTGAGCCACCAGAGAATGTGGGTGATGGGTACTGAATTCAGGTACTTTTGACCTGGGAGACATCTCTCCAGCCCCTCCCTCCACTAATTCTTCTTAAAGAATTTATTACTAACAACACTTTACAAAGGAAGAACTAACCCAGAGAATCTAGCAACTTCTGGAAAGTCACATGACCACTAAAGTGACCAAGAGGGGACTTGAACTGAAGTCTCTTCGGTTCTCAGGTTCCCCTTCTTTCCTACAGTGCTGTCCAGGAACCTGGGACCAGACTAAAATACTATTATACTGACTCTGTATGGATTTAGTCACCATTCCAACCTCAGCTTTCTAGTGTGTGTATACAAACAGACTCCTCTACCCCAGAAGTGAGGTTAGCGTCTGTAACGGTTTAGTCATGAATCTGCACTCCAGGGCTTGGTTACATAAACACTTCAAAGGCCATCAAAATATATACCCAACACTAACTAGGTCTTAATGTGCTTGAGAGAACTAATCTTTCCTCGGTGAAATAAGTGGTTTTCACGACATAGAATCAGCCAGGAAGATTATCTGGGCCCGAGATGCCTTTGAATGAATCAGATAAGGCCAACTGTTGGCCTGCCTTTAAGTAGGGTAGGTGACTATTTTGTGCCTGCTTGCTGGTACATGGCCATTTGTCAGTGGCCTCTGCTCATGTTCCATTGCTGCTAATAGGAGAACTCTACTGCCACCAAGGGTCCAAATTGGTTCAGACTGGATTTCATCCTCACATCCCAAAGGTACCCCAAGGGATCCTTGAAGCCAAGGCACATTCTTCCCACCTCGGGTGCTTTACCCTTCAGTGACGACAAGCTAACAATCTAAAGTTTGAATACTTGTTATTACAAATGTAAGTTTTTAAATACATCATACCAGTGTCAACAATTGATGTCAGGAGTAAAGAGCAAGCTGGGTGTGGTGGCACACATCTTTATTTAGTCTTGGCATTCTGGAGGCAGGAGCCGGCAGACCTCCATGAGTTCAAAGCCAGGCTGATCTACAATGTGGGTTATAGACCAGCCAGGGAGATACATGATGTGATCCCATCTAGAAGCCGGGAAAGTGAAAAGAAGGGCTGCTTAATTAGTGTTAAAAGATGATTGTAAGTACATATATACGGATATAGACAAATGCATATGAATACATATACATGTATGAATATGCATATACACAATATGTTTTGACAATAGTTGTATTTGGGTAGGGGTGATCTGCCAAAAAGGGAGAAAGATTTAGTGTCCATTGTTAACTCTCTGTATTTGAAATTCATATTATGCTCATGATTGCCACGGGCATATTCAAAGTGTATGGATGAGCCCCCTTCACAAAACCCAGAGGTCCTGCCTATAAAAGCACTTGGAGTCCCACCCACCCAATTTAATTGCCTTCCTAAGTGCCTGAGCTTTCAAACTCCTGCATGAGAATGCCTGAGGAGGTTTTCGGGCAATTCCCCGTCTCCTTTCCCACCCCCAGATTCAGATTTAAACCTGGGGTGGGGCTGGGGAGTTTTCTTTGTGAGTGGCCGGAGTGAATATTCTAAGCCCAGCGGGGTTTTGTTTCTGTTCAGTCTACAGAACTGGGAAAGGCAACTTGTGTGTGTGTGTGTGTGTGTGTGTGTGTGTGTGTGTGTGTGTGTGTGTGTGTGTGTGTACGTACGCGCGCGTGCTAGGAATCAAACCCATGACCTCCTTCACGAGTTCCACCCAGCCAAAAGAAGCAGTATTCCAAAGCGGCTCCTTCCTAGCTACGGTTCATTTGCATCTTCCTCAGCCCCATTCCCTAAGCAAGTATCTAGTGTCCCACTCCCTCTGGATGTGTAATTATTATTGTGTGAGTTAGGTATTGCAAACCAGGGCTCCTTGCCCTTCTGGCTCTCTGGCTGTCGTCTTTAAATTAAGTAAGACATACAGAAACAAACAGGTTCTGCTGGAGCTGTAGTGACACGCTCCCCCTTCTCTCTCTCAACTCCAAATCAGTTGCACAGACTGCCCCCAGTAACCTGGTGGTACTTTCCTACAGGTGGCTAGACACCCGCTGGGACCTCCTTCGGAGGAGGAGGAGGAGGAGGAGGAGGAGGGAGGGTCGCTCTGGTGAGCATCCCGCGGGGGTCCCACTCTGTCTGGGGGTCGCAGCGCGCAGCCAGCCCTCCGGGCGGCCCCGGCCGCGCCCCGCGGTGGGAGGCTGCGGCTGCTGAGGTCATTTCCTGTGCCTGGCCGCGAGCTGCCCGCCGAGCGCGGTGCGGACACAGCGGGCGCAGCGCTGCAGCCAGCGCCGGGGCGGGCTTTGTGCGGAGCTCCGGGGACCTTCCAGGCTCCGACCGCGGCCCGCCACGCCCACCGCGACCCCTGCTGCGGGGAAGCGGAGACCCGGCGGCCTCTAGGCAATCGAGGAGAGCCACTGCGGGGCAGAGGCGCGCGTGGCGGCCGGGGTCGCGGCGGGACTCCCGGCAGCTCGCTCAGGTGAGCCGGGCGGGTCGGGAGGGCCGGGGGTGTGCCGCCGGGAGAGGGCGTTCGGCGGGGCGGACGGGGCTGACTCGCGGCGGGGAGGGCAACTCCGGAGCAGGTGCCTCCCTACCTGGGAGCTGCGGGACGGGCGCAGGCAACCGGGAGCTCCAGGACACCCGCACTGGGAGGCGGTGACTGCCCCTCCCGCAGTAGGTCTCGCCGTTCGGGACCGGCTTGATCCAGTTGCTCCTGGGAAGGCCCCCGGGATGAACGTGCAGGCTTCCTTCCTCCCCGGTGCTCCTCGCAGCACCTAGTCCTAGGTTGTTTGTTAATGTGATTTCTGGATGTCTCTCCTAGGAGCCTTAGGAGTCAGGCTGGACTCTTCCTGACACGTCCGGCCAAGCAGAAAAGAGCACAGGTTGGGCTCTGAGTGACATCAGGGGCTTTGTGTCCTAGCAGTCTTAGGAATACGGAGGGTGGCAGAGGCAGCGAGACCGTCCTGTGGAAATAGAATGTTCTCCCTGTTGCTCCTTCAGCATACTTCCTGCCTGTCAGGATCTTCATCAGCTTCTACTGTAAATCCGCCTCATAAAACGTACTGACACTGACAAATTCCGGGTTTCAGGAGAATGCTCGAAAGATTGTTATTTGAAATAACTCCCCCCACCCCTGCCCCCAATATTAGCTATCAATTCCTCAGCACCAGACTTTCTGGACTGTCTTGTTCCTGACACTGCGCGGTGCAAAAAGTCGCCACTCAGTTCAACAATCGATTCACCTTTTTCTGTGAAGGAGGAAACTAGGACTCAGAAAACTTGTGTCTTGCCCAAGGTTATAGTGAAAGACTGTAAAGGTCACATAGAGACAGGGCTCAAACCCAAGCCTTCTAGATTCCACATGTGATCTGTCCATTGCCTTCCCCCAGTTGCCGCAGGGACCTACTCAGAGCTGTTTTATAGTTCACCCTGCGGTCCCAAACTTAGGGAAATGAACAATTAGCCTAAAATAATGTGCTGCCCTTCTGATTGAGACGGTCATCAGCAACAGAGAGAAGTGCGTTCCTCTCATTCCACTCTTCATGGTGTATTTTTTTTCTCTCTTCTTTCTTTTTATTTCTTTTCTCTGTTTGTCTTTCTCCTTCCCCCTCCTTTCTTTTCTTAGTCTCTCAACAACCCCCCCCCTGCCCTCAGCCTGTCTAGTGCTGGTGACACATCATCACATTCAACTCATCCCTCCCAATTATTCTCCTTATCGCTACAAGGCTGTGTGTATGTATTAAAATCTGCATTCCTTGTTCCTTAGACGTTGGAGAATGCTTTATGTGTGTAGATGTTTAGGTGTGGGAATTCCCTCCCTCACTGCACACCGGTGCTGAGCCACCATCTGTATTCTATGGATGGACCAATAAGCTGTCTAACCCTGTCTGACCCTCTACCAATAGCTGGTTCCAGACTGATAATAGAGCCTGGCGTGGTGGTCCATCCCTATAATCAAATACTTGAAAGGGTAGGAAGTTGGGATCACAGATTCAAAGTCTACTATGTAGCAAGTTCCACGCTTGCCTTGGCTACATAATAAGACCCTGAGAGAAAACCCAAAAGCTGGAGTCTGATGTGAAGAATAGGCACTTAGAGTTGGCTGAGGTATGAATTAGGAGAGTCCCGAGGGAGTGCACTTTACAATGTACATTACTTAATCCTATGATCCCATTTGTAGGACTGTCCTTCAGATATATGCTGGTGATACATATAAAATGAGGCATGCTCATTGAATATTCATTGTAGTATTGTTTAGCAAAAGTTAGCAAAAGGTTGGAAAGAACTCAAATGTCCATCAACAAGGGATCCTTAAATAAGATCATGTAATAGCCTCACAATAGGATGCATTAAGGTTCTTGAACAGCCTAGGGAGGTACACAGTAAGGATGTGTGCTGAGGGGAAGAGCTCTGAGTTCTGCTGTTAGGTACAGTGAATATGGCGTATCAGGCTATAGAGATGGCTCAGCAGTTAAGGGCTTACTGCTCTTGCAGAGGATCTGAGTGTGATTCCCAGTATCTTCATGGTGACTTCAATGCCATTCCATATGATACCCCATCCTCCCTCTGGCCTCTGTGGACACCAACACACACACACACACACACACACACTATACTATATATATATATATATAGATATGCACATATATATTACATATTACACATATACATTATATGTAGTGTATGTGCGTAGCATATATAGGAATGCTTGTTCTCTGGCCAGGTGGTGATAGTGCACATCTTTAATTCCAGTACATGGAAGACAGACACAAGCAGATCTCTTTGAGTTGAAGGCCAGCCTGGTCTACAGTGAGTTCAGAAACCCTGTCTTAGAAAAAAAATGTACTTTGGATAGCTCTAAAAACCGAATAACTGTTGAAGTTCAGTGGCGGGAAGAAGTTTTACTGTGTACCTTATACTCCTTTTTGATACTGAAAAATAAGAAGACAATGTGGTTATTAAAAAGTACCATGTGGGGATGCCAGTAAGCATATTCATGAACCACATATCCTCATATGCCTGGGGAGCATTAACTGTCAGTTATTGAGTGCTTATAAACTCAACAAGGGTCAGACTTATAATACTCTTACAATTTCTTTTTTGTTTTTTGTTTGTTTGTTTTTCGAGACAGGGTTTCTCTGTGTAGCCCTGGCTGTCCTGGAACTCACTCTGTAGACCAGGCTGGCCTCGAACTCAGAAATCTGCCTGCCTCTGCCTCCCAAGTGCTGGAATTAAAGGCATGCGCCACCACTGCCCGACATACTCTTACAATTCAAGGAAATTCTGTGCAATGTCTCCTCTACCTCTCCCTCCCTTCCTTTCCATTGTACAGGTATAGAACCCTGGCCCTCACACATACTGTAAGTACACACAACCCTGGGATTGCTGCCCCCCACACCTTCCCCCAGGCTATCCTAGTTAGTCCCCTCCTCTCTCTAACTCTCAGGTACTGGGAATTCGAGAAGTCACACCCAGATGAAATTACTTTTGTTTGCTTGAGACAAAGTCTCACTCCATAGCACAGGCTGTCCTGGAATTTGAGGCTGTTTCCCTGTCCTTAGCCTCCTAAGTGCTGGGGTTACAGTTATGAACTACCCTGCCCAGCTTGGGATTGCTGTTTTAATGATCAAAAAGTTAGTTGAACGTTGACAGCGTTATAGGTCTCAACTGGTATCACCACTCTTGCTTTCAAATATTGCTGTCAATTTCAGAGTGGAACTGAGGACCAGCAGAGTTAAGCAAATGGATTATTTAGTGTCTGCCCAGTATTCAGCCCCAGGCTGTCTTAGCTTGGGATCTTCAGAGCTATGATGTTTCTCCCTCCTTCTGTTGATACTTAGGTTCTCAGGGGATAGGGCATGCTCTCCCGAGTTCCTGTATCTCCTCCAACACTGAAGGATGGGATGATGCTCACACCCAACTGAGGTGAAGTGTTTGTTGTTGTTCAGAGAGTGAAGCTGAGATCAGAGAGATCCCTATGTCTGTTCTCCTCCCAGATGCATCAGAAGGAGGCATGGTGATCTTCCTTTCCTACAGTTGGCCTTTAAGAGAGTAGCACTCAGATTAGGTGATCACCCATCCCTAGAAATGGAAGTAACACAGGCCCTAATATCCTCACATTCCAGAAATGCATTATCCTTTTCTCCTCCTTCTCCTTCTCCTTCTTCACTTCTTCCATCCCTCCTTCCCTCTCCCTCCTCCTCTTCCTTTCCTTCTTTCCTTCCTCCTTTCTTTCTTCCTCTTTCTTTTCTCCTCTTCCCGTCTTCCCTCTTGTTTCCTCCCCTTCCCCATCCTCCTTGAAAATTTCTTACTAGTGAACCCTCTGCCTCAGCCTCCAGAGTGCTGGGATTACCCATGTGCATCACCAAGCCTGGCCCTCCTTACCTTCTGGTAATGTTGTTGGAAGCATTGTGTGGTCCTGGGTCTGTAGTAACCAGACTTGCAGGCTTGAAAGATAGAAGATCTTTAACAACCCTACTGCTCAAATATCACACGTAGGAATCACCACAAGTTAGCTGAATTAAGTTAAATCTCAGCATTTTGTCGATTTCTGGCCAAATTCGCCCCAGCAATCTCATAGCAAGTTTGTGTTTTCCATGATGTACAAACTGAGTCCAAAGTCACCAAACTGGTCTTGTGTCTTTTTTCCACAACCTTTTCTAGCCCCAGCCCTTGCCTCTAGCATGCCCCTGTGGGCCTCTATGACACTGTGTCCAGGGTGCTGGGAATGCAGAGCTTCAGGACAGCAGGTGGGGCCCTGGAGATCATCTGGTCCATCTGTCATGCACTCGGCCTTCTGGGCCCTAGTAAAAGCAAGAGAACAGGTTTCAGACGGTGGACATGAGATGATGAAGTTGTTGTCGAGTGGTGGACACAGGAATTTATTGTGTGAGTCGCCTCACTCCTTGTGTGTGTTGTAGCTTCCCAACAAAACTATGGAGAAGGAAGAAAAATCAAACAAAATCCAATTGTGCTGGGTCTGTTTTCAGCTCATTATGCTACATCCCCAAACTGTCTCGTTGATTTCTTTAGCTATAATGTGTTTATTCTAGGCAAGCCAGGTACTACTGATGTCTACCGTCGCTACTGAAGCATTTTCACAGGAAGAGGACTGTTGTAGGTGTTGGGATAGTTCTGGCTCAGTTCTGCTCTTTCTTGTTTGACTCTAAACGGATCGCATGTGCAAGTTACCTCTTGTGTTCACTGTGAATAATTATATTTGCTCTCTCACAAGTTCACACGTTGTGATGCTTTGAAAAGTTAAGAACTGGGACTGGATTGGTCAAGCACCAGCCTGGTAGGCATGAGGACCTGGGTTTAAACTCCAGCATTCTTATAGTTAAAAAACAAAACGAAACAGGGCGTGGCAACATACCTGAAATCCCAGCTCTGGAGAGGCAGAGACAAGAGAATCCCAGGAACCTGTTGGCCAGTGAGCTCCATGTTCAGTGAAAGACATGGTCTCAAAAAACAAAAACAAACTCATAAATAAATAAAGTGGAAAGTGATGAGAACACACACATTTTTTAAAGTATTCCTTTCTGTTTATCCTTGAACATATTTGTGTGTGTGTGTGTGTGTGTGTGTGTGTGTGTGTGTGGTACACCTGCAGGAACACTTAGGAGGCTAAGTTCATCTTGCTAGCATCTTCCCTTAACATCTGCTGTACAGCTGTAGGCCCTACCACTTGCTTTAGCCTGAAGAGCCTCCAGGTCTTTGACTTGGCAGTAGACACCCTTACTCTAGAACTGATTCCAAACCTTTAAATCCCTTCATGTGCCAAGACAAGCCTAGCTGGAGCCCCAGCCTTCTCAGGACTCGTCAGCATCCCCAAGGAGGAGAGAAGGATTAACCAGATCACGTGATAGTCTACGACTATGAAGTCATGAAGATTCTCCAATGGAGAAAGCACTCCCTGGAGTCTAAGGATAATCTCAGATATCATGGCCAGGCAGGGACTTGAAACATTCCTCCCAAATTCTAGGAGACTGATCATCTGGCATTTCCCAGACCCCACAGAATCTCTGCAGCAGTTTGAACAACCAAAAGAAGGACTTAAGTATTTAAAGCAAACTCAAGTCACCAAATTTCCAGTGTCCCTGCCTCTCAACTTCTGGGCTTTGCTTAAGGTGCTTTAGTTCTTAGCCCTGGACTAGAGAACAAGACAAGTCCCAGTCTCAGATCTACCACCTTTCCTGTTTATAGGACGACAAACACAGTTTCCCTGAAGGACAAGGAGACTCAAAACAAGAAGCTTCCCAGCCTTCTCCCTGCTCTCCTAGACTCTGTTTGTCTTTACAGCAGTGATCTTAGCTCAGATAAGGTCATGTTTTGTTTTTGTCTTTTGTCTTCCTGCTTGTTCCAGTCGGTCCCAGTCTTTTGAAGTGGGACTGGCTGGGAGGTCACAATGTCCCTATTGTCTGGGATGACACTTCTGGGCTTAGGTCATGTGTCCAGTGTTCAGAGGATCCCAGAACCAAAAGAATCAGACACTAGACCTATCAGTGGCTTAATTGTTCTGCCCTTTCCCTCCTGGCTACTGACGAGGTAAGTGTCTGTGTTTATAGAAGCTTGTGGTGGCAGAAAATCTGAGCCCCACATGCCTTGGAAAATCCGGGCCATAGGTTTTGAAAGACATTTGAAAATACTAACAATTTATCTTACTCTTTGTGGAATCAGGAATAGAATGCCTCAAGTATGCTAGACTAGCAGGTGTGCTAACACTGTCCTGAACCGCTGTGCCACCAACCTCTCTTTTCTTTCTTTTTTTCTTTTCTTTTTTTTAAATTTTACTTTGATTTTGAGTGGGATTTGGAACCAGAACCCCAGTCCACTCCTGACCGGCCATGGAACCGTCTGTAGAAGTTATTCAAACTCTCTTCCTCAGTGACTTTCTATGTATGGACAGTAGTGTCTTTCTTACAGTGCCACACACTTTTAGTGCTAGCAGAGAGGCTGAGGCAGAGAGGCTGAGGCAGAGAGGCTGAGGCAGAGGCAGGCAAAGCATTGTGAGTTCAAGGCCAGCCTGGTCAACATAGCAAGTTCCAGGATAGCCAGGGCTATGCAGTGAGACCCTGTCTTAAAAACAACAAACAAAACCACACTTGGAGAAATCTATTAATCAAAATCAAGTGTGAAGGGAGAAACAGTGTTGGTGATTAACCATGAAAGAAGCTCACTATTACTCCCAGGTAGTGTAAATACCTGCCAACAGCACAGAAAGTAACTGGGTTTGCAGAGGCTGCATGGCTCCTGAAGAATGAGAGGAGAGGATTTCAAAGCACAACACATTTTATCATAGAAGTTTCCAAGCATATTTTTCAAGTAGAAAGACCAGTATAACAAACTTCCGTAGATCTATCACTCAGCTCCCCAAATCATCAGCAGTTAGAGCTAAGGTGTAGCTGAGAGCCAGGGAGGGCACCTAGCATTCCTGGGTCTCTAGAACACATGAAATTATGAGTTTGATTTCCAGCAACAAACACATATTCATATATATATATATATATATATATATATATATATATATGATATATATTTATTGTCTTTTACAACAGGGTTTCTTTGTGTAGCCCTGGCTGTCCTGGAACTCCTACTGCCTCTGCCTCCCAAATGCTGGGATTAAAGGCATGCTCTACTACTGCCCATCGATATGTGTATTTCTCTCTATTATGAACATGACCTCCTCAGTCCATATGTTACTTATATGCATGTGTTTTCAGGACTGGTCATTTGGTACTGTGTAGCCAGTGTGCTCTTCCCTGGGGAAGACCTTTTCTCCAGCTCTCGGCATGTCTAGGGCTGAGACCTCATGAGCTGCCCTCTTCCGTGTTATCTTGTCTATTGCTGCTATCCTTGTCCAGGTCACAGCTGTATATTTTTAACTTTTTATTTTATGTGTATGAGTGTTCTGCTTGCATGTGAGTCTGCACCACATTCATGTCGCCCTGTGCCTGTCTCCAAGCTCAGGCATCAGCAGAGGGCAGAAGAAGGACTCAGATCCCCTGGAACTGGAGTTACAGATAGTTAGGAGTCACCATGTGGGTGCTGGGAATTAAATCCAGGTCCTCCAGAAACTCAGTCAGTGTTCGTAACTGCTGAGCCATCTCTTCAGCTCAAATTGTCACTATTCTGACAGATCTGACTTGACATATGTTTTTACCCCACTCTGTCACCATAAGATATTTCATCATTTTCCCTACAAAGCATATATAATACTTAACATTAACAGGTGACATTAAAGAATACTATCAACTTAGAACTATTAACAGTTCTTCTTTTTTGGGGGGGCGGGGGGAGGTTTCTCTGTGTTGGTCTGGCTGTCCTGGAACTCACTGTATAGAGCAGGCTGGCTTCTGATCTGCCTGCCTCTGCCTCCTGAGTGCTGGTTTTAAAGGTTTGCACCATCATGGCCTGGCTTTAACAGTCATTTCTTAAAGTGATTCAGTATTCAGGTAACCTTTGATCATGGTTTGGTCCAGGCTTTCTTTATGCCTTCTGCTGAGAGTACCAACTTGCTACTTGGGATACTTGCAAGTCCTGATTCTGATGGCACCTTCCAGCTTTCCTCTCCAGCTCACTCTCTGTCTCCATGCTCAGGCACACTCATGCCTGCTTCCTTTCTCATCCTTGACCCAGTTTTTTTCTTGTCTAAACTACAGGAAAGGGGCTTCTGGGTAAATTCCCCTGGCTAGGGTTATGAAAGGTAGCTTTCACCAGAGGCTGGAGCAAAACATCTAGAAGTCTTCTGGCTTACGTCTTATGACTTGAAGGGGATGAGAGTTTGTTCCCAGTCAGGATGATCCGATGACAATTGGCAAGATCCCAGCTAAACAGAAAAGTGTCAAGGAAACCAAAAGCCTATTTCCTGTCCACTCTCAGGCCATCTAACATCGACGAGATAGAGTCAGGACTGAAGCAGGAACCGGAGCTCTGCTTCCAGTTAGCTGTGTGGCTCACTTTAGAGGAATCTAAGGTTTTCTTAAACACCAAGGCCCCCCGCCTCTGCTATACTCAGCCCCTCGCCCTGCTCCTATTTGTTTAGCATATTGATTGCATGTGTGTTATAACGGAAAACTTCAAGGCAGGACCTCTCCTTCTTCAATGGCAGAGCCTAGGATAGGATCTGACAATATGGCAGTTGAGCAGACAATTAAATGAAAAACAAGGGAGCCCTATGATTCACTTCTTATCTGATTGGAATAGCTTCCATCCAGAAAGCAGGCGACGGCAAATGCTGGCGAGGATGTGGAGAAAGAGGGAGAGTCATTGCTAACAGAAATATAAATGGAAACTAGTGCAATATAGAATTTACTGTGCAAGTTTCTCAAGAAATTAAAAACAGGGAAGGTGTTCATGAATCTCCACTCCTAACTGAGGAGCTATGCACAGTAGATGGCTTCTGGAGGGAGAATCAGGTTTTTTGAGGGTGTGGCCTGGTAGGTGCATCACGCTCTGGTGGATGGCACCAAGCCCAGAAGTATATGGACACCACGAATTGCAGTCACGTTATTTTTTTAAATGTCATAAAAATTAAGAGTATAACTTCCAAATGACTCAGCTGTAGTACTCCTGGGCATATTCCCAAAGGACTCCATATCCTATCACAGACGTACTTGGTCATCCTTGTTACCAGTATACTGTTCAAAATACAAAGGAAATGGAGCCAGCCTGAATGTTCAGCCCGTGAGTGGCTAATAAATATGTGGTATATGCCAAATGGAGGTTTGTTCAGCAGTAAATAAGAATGTAAGTGTGAAATCTTTAGAAAAACTGATAGATCTGAAAATTATTATATTAAGCAAGGTGACCTCGTCTCAGAAAGACTCTACCTCTTCTTATCTCACACATGGATCTTAGCTTCCAGAGTGTGTGTGTGTGTGTGTGTGTGTGTGTGTGTGTTGAGCAAGAGGGGTATAGGTTCTTGTAGAGCCCCATCATCCAAGTTTAATAGCCTTCATTTAATCACATCAGCTGTGACTATTTGCAAGTGACCCCCACGACCCCCCAGATGGGGATTGTTGACTGTTGAAGTTTCCACACAGAAGGAGGGGCTGGGAAGAGTCATTGGACCCTCCCCTGAGATTCCTGAAGCTCCGGTCTCACCTCCTGCCCTCGTTTCACATGGCCTTGTGGGGCTAGAGTATATAGACTGGAATGTTAACTAGAGTGAGGAGATGCCATATATGCAGCTATAGGGAAGTTGTCATCCATGCTGGGGTGAAACGACTTTGTAGTCATCCACACTCCTGTAAGCACCCTTTACCTGTGTTCTGTAAGTTGGACTTTGGTGGAATTATCTTCGGCTTGTGGTTGGTGCCTTGTAAGGAGGGAGTTGGTGTTTGTTTACATCTCTCCAAGGAGAGAGTTTGAGCAACAGTTGGGAAACTAGAAAGGGATCAAGAGAGGGAAGAATGGAGCTGAGGAAGGTGGCGGTGTGGGCACGAGAGCACGTAACAGGAGATGGAAGAAGGTGCCTATGGGTCCAAGTGGGGCAGTGGGGTGGAGGAGGGAAGTGGACAAAAGCCACTTCCATTTGAAAATAAGACCTAATGCTTTGTATGCTAATTAAGAGAATCTAAAGCCTGAAACTCTTCATAAGGATCACTTACTAAAATATATTAAAACAGTCAACAGACAACAGTCAGAAGAAACCAAGTTCTTCTTAAAGTGTCTTGGGGTTTTGTCCTGAAACTGCTCAGCCTCCTGGTCCTGGCACTGGATGCCCTGAGCTGAGAGAAGGGGACACAGTAGGGAGAGTTGGAACCACCCTCATCCCCACCCTGTTTTCTCTGCCCTTTGCTCTCCTTTTCTTCCCTCACATTTCTCCTCCTCAGACTCTCTTATCTTTTCGTTCTCAGTGTGCTGGATCTTGGAGCTCCTGGGAGTATCTGAAGTTGGTTCCATCATGGCAGAAGTCAAGGTGGAGGTGGCCAGCATAGACTGGCAGAAGCGTTGCCTTTCCCTGGAAACACAGCTTTTCCGATTCCGACTTCAGGCCAGCAAGATAAGGGAGCTGCTGGCTGACAAGGTGAGTCCCTGGAGAACAGGTAGTTCCCTCCCATGACCAGGGCAGGGGCAGGCAGAACTCTCTCTCTCTCTCTCTCTCTCTCTCTCTCTCTCTCTCTCTCTCTCTCTCTCTCCCCCTCCTCCTCCTCTTCCACCTCCTCTTCCTCTTCTTCTTCCTCCTCCTCCTCCTCCTCCTCCTCCTCCTCCTCTTCTTCTTCTTCTTCTTCTCTCTCTCTCTCTCTCTCTCCCTCCCTCTTGCTTACTCGCTCCCTAAGACTTTGCTACATTTTTTCCATAAAAAATGAAAACTCAGAAGCTGTCACCTGACGTTTCTCCTGGCTCTGCCACCTCAGTGCCACATACAAACGAATGACACAGTTGAGCTGGCGCAGCACACAGCTTTAATCTCAGCATTCAGGAAGCAGAGGCCCTCAGGGCTCTGTGAGTTCAAGACCACTCCCATCTTCTAAGGATTCAAGGCCAACCCGAGCTACTTAGTGAGATTGTCAGAAACAATTAAAAATTAAGAACAATGGGGGTCTTCTTGGCTCTCTGTCACTTTGAGTCCTAGTGGCTCATCATCCTTATCATTTCTCTTGCTGTCACTGCTGCTGCTAACACTTTACCCACACTTTGGGCTGGACCACGCTTTAGGAGGACAATGGGAATCCCCACCCTCCTGCCCATCCTTTATTATCAGAAGAGTCTTAGAAAGTGCCTGATTTCCTGGGCATTATTACAGCAAACAAGGTTTGGAAAAAGACGTGCCTGGCTCTGTGAACTTCCACCTCTCTGGCCAGGGCATTATTATACCTCTGAGTTATTTTGAGATGTATCTGATAACTTACGTAAGAGTTCAGATACAAATTAAGTAATGTGAACAGGTGTGTTATCTTTCTAAGCTTAGGTAGGCTGGGCTGCAGGACTGAGCACTGTGGTCACATTTCTCTGGGAAGGTACGTTCAAGTGGCTGACTTTCGCAAGTATAACCTGTTTAGAGAGTGGAGGCTTGCAGTTAAAATGTATTTGTTGTGGGTACACAGCAGGTGAGTGACTCAGCTAACTGTTCTGTTGATGGTTCTGATTATCGTATCAGTGTACTCAGCTAGTCCTTTCTTGGTACAAAGATAAAGCTCAGCTCACCCCTTATAAGTCAAGTTTTGACTAGTAAAGCTGGAAAGAATGGAACAAATGACCTGCTCCTTCTGGTGCCCCTGCAACCTGGAGTTTGGGAAAGTAAGGGGGTAGTGTCAGTTTGGCATTCCCACGACTGGGGCGTGGCCTTGGACTAGGCTGGACTTGAACTCTTGAACTTAAGTCTGTTGGCATTGCCTTCTTAGTTCAGACAGCATAAGGTTCCTGAGGGTGCCAGTGGGCACTGCCACCTCAGGGAAAGGATAGTGGATCTAAGGATGGCGTGGTCAGAACCCCTTTGCCAGAATCACCTGGTGGGTTGCTTGCTCAGGGTGTCTGTTCTTGGGTTGCTCAGCCCTCTTGTCCTAAGTCTTCGGAGTGCTGTTAATGTCTGGTTAACAGGCTCCTAAGAAATGGCTTTGTCAGTATAAAGTTTGAGGACCTTGCCTTAGGCTGTGGTGTTAGCAGAGGGAATAAGGGAAAGGAATTCTAAGGGGGCTCTGCTCAGCCAAGTAGGCTGAAATACATCTCAGGGGGAAGACTTCTAAAATAAAAAGCAGGACAATGAAATAGCCTCAGATAAAACAAGAGCACCTCAAATGGACTCCATGGTAACTCTGGAGGAAGGAGAGATAAGTAAGCAGCTCTGAAACACAGCAAGACGCTTCCCCAGAGAAGGGGACAGAGGGACAAAGCAGGAGTGAGACTGTAAGTGCCCAGCCTCCCAGTGGTCACACAAGGTTTCTAGTTGGAGTGTTTACATCTGTGGAGTCAGATGAGGTTTGGTTGCTTGGAGCTGGGCTAGAGAGACTGCTCAGTGATTAAGAGCACTGACTGCTCTGCCAGAGGTCCTGAGTTCAATTCCCAGCAACCACATGGTGGCTCACAACCATCTGTGATGGTATCTAATGCCCTCTTCTTGTGTGTCTGAAAGACAGCTACAGTGTACTCACATACATTAAATAAAAAAGATCACCCACCAGTACCAGGAGATGGCGGAGGCTTCTCTGACGGAAGGCTCTAGGAAGACCCATGCTTTACGGTTGGATTTATACAGCTGTGTGATTTAAGAACCTGGGTTCTGGGTCAGGGGTGACACAGGAGAAACGTGTAGGAACAGACTCAATTGATTTGGAGAAACAAGACTTCAACACAGGAGTCCCCAGGAATCAGAATTAGTGAAGATGAATGTAAAATCCAAAATGACTAGTGCCGAGGGGATAATCTATAGTTAGTAGGAATTCACATATGTAAGAGACAGTTGGATTTCCAATGATACAACCATGGACAAGAAACTGTAAATTAATTCATTAAAAACTACTGATGAGCTGGGCAGTGGTGGCGCACGCCTTTAATCCCAGTACTTGGGAGGCAGAGGCAGGCGGATTTCTGAGTTCCAGGCCAGCCTGGTCTACAGAGTGAGTTCCAGGACAGCCAGGGCTACACAGAGAAACTCTGTCTCGAAAAAAACCAAACCAAACCAAAACAAAACAAAACCTACTGATGATAGAATAAAGAAACTGAAAACTTGAGACAAGAACAACACTGTATCAAAGAGACCAGGCTGACTTTAAAAGCCAGATAGACCTTTGAGAAAGTCTCCTCACTGAAATTAGTTTTTCAGTGGATAGATTAAATATCGGGTTGGGCATCATAAGACGGGCGGTATGCCTGTTACTAGGATCAAACTTAGTGCCTTGTGCATGGCAGGGAGGTGCTCTCCCAGAAGGTATGAACAGCCAGAGACATCAGAGGAAGTCACCAAGAAAACAACACCACACATACACACACATACACATACACACACACACACACACACACACACACACACACACACACACACGATAGAGCAAAGTGTGAATACAGGATACTGAAAACCGGTCTATTCCAAATCACACTCCCTGACAACCATGGAGAAGAGCACGGAGAAGAGGGATTATTTATTTGAAAAGCAAATGCCTATAAACATTTCAAGCTTGAGGAGAGAGGTGAAGCCACAGATTCGGAGAACACAAGGAATGAGAACAGGATACAAAACTTAAACGTCTCTGTCTTCTGTTTTTAGTTACTTAACAGTATGGCTGCTGTCAGAACCAAACAGCAGCTTAGACAGACACATGCTTGTGTCTGTCATGTGTAACTTCCCAGACAGAGGCAGTCCAGCCCTGAGCTGGACGATGGTTCACCCTGGTGCCCGTGGTCCCACCCTCTCCTTCTAAGTGTACAATCCAGAGCTTGCTTGTGTTCCTTCTGCCCAGATCCCACTGACCAAATCTTAGACACGTGGTCATACTCAGCACCAAAGAAGGCTGAGAAATGTCTTTATTCTCAATAGCCATGTGCTCAGCTACAAGTTGGGTGTATTATTATGCAGAGGAGAGAACCTATCACATAAAAACCAGCTGTTTCTCTCTGTCCTTCCCCCTGCCTTCTCATGTTGTGGTACTAGGGATAGAACCCAGGACCTCATACATGCTACGCAAACCCTCTACCACCAACTTACTGGCTCAGTAATCAGCTTCGAGTCTAGAATAATAAAAGTGATAATGAGTAAAAATAAGTTATACGCTAACTGAGATCACTACAGTGAGGAAATGGAATGAAGAAGTCTCCTGGATACAGATGGTAAATAGGAAAGGAAGTCCAGAAGAGGGGAGTATAAGCCAGGCACGGTAGAGGACGCCTGCAACCCCAGCACTCAGGAGGGATTCACCTCCCGATTTCCTGGCAGAAGGATCATAGCAAGGTCATATTGGGCTACATGAAATCTTGGCTCAGAAAACAAACAAAAGGAGAGAGGACTACAGAAGGAGCAAAAATGCAACGGTAGAAACAAATCTAAATGTATCAGTCATACGTGACATATAAGAAATACATATAGTAGCACTGGTATGTGAAAAGTAGGAAACAGTCTAGTCAGGGGCTAAATCTGCCTGTGATCACAGCACTCAGGAGACCGATGTAGTATTCTGAAGCCACACTGAGGACATCAACTAGGCCCCCAAACCTTTGCTTCTACCTGTACTGTTTGGTCCAGTGTGTAAAAGATTGTAGTAAGAATGTTGGGCAGGAACTTCGGGGTGTTGGGGATCAGGCCCAGGGCTTTGAACATGATAAGCAATGCTTTATTTTTCGGAGTTACACCCGCAGCTTTTGGGGGATTTTGTTGTTTTGAGACAGTCTCACAGAGCCCAGGCTGGCTTTCAACTTCTAAGTAGCCAAGGATAACCTTGAACTTCTGCTTCTGCCACCACTTCCTAAGTGCACCCCCACACCGGGCTTGAGCTCCCTTGTCAGAGGGACAGTTGAGACCCAGGTCCCAGCTCAGGTCTTAGCTCAGGTTACTCTTGCAAGGCAGTACTGGGTGTAGGAGAGTGCCTGCTACTCCACTGCTGTGGGGTTGGTATTTCACGGTGCTGCCATGTGTCACAAGTTGCTGTGGACATGAGGAGTTGAATACCAGATTGGTGCCAAGTGCTTTTCATCGGATTGCTACAGCCAAGTCCTAGGGAGCTTATGAGTCGTAACTGTAGCTGGTGAACGTGAATCCTTGACAGCTGCGTAAACCTGACACCGCCTTGGCTGGCACATCAGGAGAGACCCACACACAAAAGGACAGCTGAGGACATGGTCTTAGGGAACCCTCTGAGAGGAGGAAGGGAACCCAGATGCAGAGTGGCCTGCCCATAGAGGTCACAGCTCCAGGTGTGCCTCATGGAGGTGTGGAGAAGCAGTGGCATCAGCGAAAGGAGAGTTTAAACTTATTTTTCATGGGCCTTAGGAAGTGCACTACTTTTCATTAAACGTGTCAGCATGATTAAACCTGCGAGCGAGCACTCCAGCAGCAGTGCAGAAAATCTCTCTTCATAAAAACAAACATTTAAAATTTCTCTTCATTCAGGCCAGTATTGGTAACCGTTTAGTACAACAGAAGACACACAGATGGCGTTATGCTTTTCTCCTGTCAAAAGCTGAGTGTAGTGATGCACACGGCCTTTAATCTCAGCACTCAGGAGGCTGAGGCAGGAGGATCGTGAGTTTGAGGATGGCCTGGACTACATAGGTAGAGTCTCAGTCTTATGAACCAAAATAAAAGTTCTTTTAAATTTTATTTCACTTTATATTTATATGTGTGAGTGTTTTGCCTACATGTATGTATGCACCCGCAGAGGTTAGAAGAGGACTTTGGATCCCCTGGAACTGGAGTTATAGACAGTTGTGAGCCACCATGTGGGTGCTAAGAATCAAACCCAGGTCATCTGTAAGAGCAGTGAATGCTTTTAACTGCTGAACTATATCTCCAGCCCCTCAAAAGTTCCTTTTAAAAAGGGGGAGGACTGGAGAGATGGTTCCAGTTAAGAGCACTTGCTACTCTTGCAGAGAACCTGAATTCGGTTCCCAGTATACATATCTGGCAGCTTATAACTGCCTGTAACTCCAGACCCAGGAGATCTGACACCCTCTTCTGACTTCCACAGCACCAAGCACTCATGTTGAGCACACACATGTATTTAAGCCACTCATACATTCACACAAACAATAAACCTTTCAATAAAGGGGAAAACAAGAAGTTCTATATATTTAAAAATCATCTAATGTTACAGAAGCTACTTTTAGGACTTCCTCCTCACCCCAAAAGAAGCACAGAAGTGAGTGCAAAGTTCCCTAGAGCGCCATGTGTCCTGAGAAGTTAATCACAGGAGGGTTGGCAACAGAGGACCATCAGCAGCCATGGGGCAGAGCTGCTTGCCAGTGGCTGACAGGAGGTGGTTGACTCTGGATGGCTTTACAGGGTTTCTTTGGTGTAGACCAGGCTGGTCTCGAACTCAGAGATCTGCCTGCCTCTGCCTCCTTAGTGCTGGGATTAAAGGCTGCGCCACCACCACAGCCTGGCTAAGACAAATTTTTTCCATATGACAAAATTAGAAAATGTCAGTTATCGTGGAAGGTCGTAAATGTGAATCATTTTCTTAGGAAAGCCTATGGCTTTTGAGCCAAGAACAGATGTTAGAACTACAGTCTAACCATCTGGGAAACTTGTCAAGGAGCCAAGACCTTCCCATTCAACAGTTCATTGTATTCAGAATACTCCCAGTCTTTGCATTGATTAGATCCTTTCAGGAGGATAAAACCCTCCACACTGGTTAGCCAAGGCAAACAGGAACTCTATTAGAAGGACCAGGGCAGCGGGAAGCCCTTCATTTCTGTCCAACAGCCATGACATGGTGAGGCCTGTACTTCTATGCAGCTCCCTGGCCTCCGTCTTCCTTCCAGGTTTCAGAATCTCAAGAGATTTAACCTGCCCAGAGCTGAAGCGACAATTATTTAATATTCAGTTGGTCAGCACCACTGTCTATCATTCAGCCCTCCCTCCAGCCACCTGGAAGATTTGTATGGGCGGGTCAGCTACCTCTATCCCTGCAGAACTGTTCTGTGCAGTGTGAGACTGGCTGGAGGCCAGGGAGCACTGCCCTAGGACCATGTCATTTGACCTAAATGAGTCTGGCACAAGCAGCCCTCTCTCCTAGCTTGAGCTGAGTAATTTGTTTATGATGACTCAATTCAGTGGAGGGTGAAGGGAGGAAGTGCACACGCCCTTGGTCCTTCTCACCTGTTGGGAGACCTGTGGGGGCGACTTTGAGTTTTACCTGGACTTCTGGAGAAGCATCCCCCAACTGCTTCTCAGATGCAGTGGCTACTGAAAGTAGCCGTGACTTCTTGATCCAAGGGAAGGCAGCCGCAGAAGAGAGACCCTTGGGGCCTCAAACCTGATCTGCAGCTCTCTCTGTGGCGGTCTCTGGTCCACACCAGCACAGCTTCTCTACTTCCCTTCCCACCTTTGCTCAAGGAAAGCAGAATTGTAGCTGAGGTATGCCTGTGAAAAGACACGGGGAATTGCTTACTGTCTCAGAAACATCAAGCCAAGGGATCCAAAGTTATATTTCTGGAGAAGTCCTCAGTGAACGGTGGGGTGAGGGCCGGAGTTTGGAAAGGGAAGGGCTGTGCGTCTACCCAGCCACAAAGAGAAGGGTGAGGTGTGTCTCACATGAATGAGCAATGTGTTGCCCTGGGACGGGAGGGAGGGGAAGCAGCTGGCACCATCTCAGAGAAGGCACAGGACCTTTGACATGAGAACCTTGTGAATGGTAAGTGGCTCATACAGCACACAGAGGTGTGCCAGCAGAGGGAAAATCTATACTCCACGCTAAGCCCTGGGCTTGTGGGGGCTGCAAAGGGGTGTCCTGTTGGCCATGACCTGTCCCTTAGGCTGCAGCTTAGAGCTTGTCCCTGAAGAGCCCCTGCATAAGATTCCAGAATTAGCCTTTAACCCCAGCACCCAGGAGGCAGAAGCAGCCAGATCTCTGTGTAAGTTCCATGTAAGTACATGTTAGGCAAGAGCTTTGCCACTGACTGTACCTCCAGCCAGCAAAGTAGGTAGGTAGGTGGATAGGTAGGTAGGTGGGTAGGTAGGTGGGTGGGTAGGTGGGTAGGTAGGTAGGTAGGTGGGTAGGTAGGTAGGTAGGTGGTTTTGTTTTTTAAATTACATGATGGGTTTGTGTAGGTGCACATGACATGACCCATGTGTGGAGGTTAGAGGACAACTCTGTGGTGCCAACTCTCTCCTTCTCTCTACCTTTACATGGTTTCAGAGCTGAGCTCAGATCACCAGGCTTGCACAGCAAGTATCTTCCATCTGCTGAGCCAGATAGCTGGCCCAGTGTATATTTTGTTGTTTATTTGTTTGTTTTGATTTGCTTGTTTATTTATTTACTTATTTAGCCCAAGCTGTCAAGAATTTTGTATGTGCTAGTCTTGGATTTTTTTTTTTTTAAAAAAGATTTATTTATTTTGTTTGTGAGTGCTCTATCTGCACGTACACCTGCATGCCAGAAGAGGGAATCAGATCCCGTTGGAGATGGTTGTGAGCCACCATGTAGTTGCTGGGAATCGAACTCAGGACCTCTGGAAGAGCACACAGTGCTCTTAAACACCAAGCCATCTCTCCAGCCCTAGTCTTGGATTCTTTATCTTTCTGTCTCTACCTCTCAGGTCTGTTATTGCAAGTGTACACTGCTATGCCCTGTGCAAGATAGAATTTTAAAAATACATTTTATTATTTTATGTGTGTGTGTGTGAGGGTGTCTGTGTGTCTGTGTAGCTATGTGTGTCTGTGTGTGTGTGTGTGTGTGTGTGTGTGTCTCTGTGTGTGTCTCTGTGTGTGTGTATGTGTATGTGTGTGTGTGTGTGTGTCTGTGTGTGTGTTTGCTTAGACTACATCCTTCAAGATTTGTCTCTTGCCCTTCTTTCTCCCTCTGCACTAGCTGGCTCATTCCTGGCCAGGTCTGTCTCTGCCTCTTATGGGACCCTATCTCATGTGAGAAGTGCTGGGATTACAGATTCAAACCACCACATCTATTTGCAGAGACAGAATTCAGGTTGTCAGCAAATGCTTACCCAGTAAATGCTTTTACCTACTTAGCCAGCATCCTTTTTAATGTAGGAGTTAGTGGACCATCAATGCCCCTAAGTTTCCTTTGATCCCCAGCACAAACACAAACATGCAAAGGCTTGAGTATCTTTTTTGTTTGTTTCCTACTCCCATCCCCCCACAATCTTATTGTGTAGCTGTAACTGCCCTGGAATTTGATATGTAGACCAGACTGGCCATGAACTCACAGAAATGCACCTGCTTCTGCCTCCCAAGTACTGGGACTAAAGGTATACACCACCATATCTGGCCTGTTTCTATTTCTTTAAAATTAGTGAAATCAAGTAAGAGGATACTCAGGAATGCCATTTCCCAGCTGGTCAGATACGTGGGGTGGAGGGAGCATTCCCTTACAGTGGCAGAACGTGCACATGCATGGAAGCATGGTCTGTGCTGGCACATGGACAGACAGCAGCATGTCCTGTCCATCACCCAGTACAGAGAAAAAAAGAGGCACCAGAGAGAGGAGACCAAAGCAGGGTTGGGGCAGCGGTGTTCAGGAAAAATGGCAGTGACCTGCTCTTCTACGCAGTGGCTTTTTGTCCATGACAGCAGCCATGACACTTCATCTGCTGAGAATTGCCATGAAAAATCTCTAACCTGATGTCCTGGAGCCATTTATACAGGCAGTCGAAGTCTGGCCTGAGTGTGGGATCTGTGCACTTGTGTGCCCTGATACCACTTTCATCACCAGGACCTGGTACCAATATCTCTCCTCCCTCTGTTGAACAGATGCAGGAGCTGGAGCAGAGGCTGCTGGAGGCTGAGCAGAGAGCTGAAAATGCAGAAACTCAGGTAACTCTGCATGAGGGTCACATGGGCACACTCTTAGGAAGAGCCTGCAGTCATAGTGGGGCTCAAACACATCAAGGTACTAGGAGCTTTCTGGGCTAATGAAGGAGACTCAGTGTAGTGAGTGGGTATATTGGTCCAAACTGGCTTCACTGTGCTGAGGGACAAATTGAAACTGCAGTCTGTGTTTATCATGTCCTCATGACTGGTACACACCCATCTGGATTCCCCTGTCATTCAGGATTCCAGACTAAAAGAGTTTCCATTGTCTTTTAGCTGGATCTTACACAGGTATGTACAACCTATGGAATATGCATGCATCCCAGGACAGCACAACACATGTGTAGGTTACACTGTCATGTTACAATGTCAATGAATGAGCACTTCTGCCTGGAACACACAGCCTTCTTGGTTGCTATTGGAGAGAATTTACTGGGTACTCATATACCAGATGTTTAAATACTTCAGAACAATACAGCTAGTTCAAAGTCATTCGGGGTTACAGAGTAGGACCCTGTTTCAAAACAACAAAACTTAAAATATTCCAAGCCTGAAGTATGTGTTGTTTCTACTTACAGCCCTTTGGTTAGATGAATGACATGGCTCTGTCTAACTCTAAGAGGGCTAGGAAATATGGGGAAGTGCATGGATGTCCTGTGAGTGCAAGTATCTGAAGCCAGCTGCTCAGCCCCTGATGTAACTGGCCTTTTCAGAGTAGCCAAAATGAGTTCTCAGTTGTTAGTTTCTTCTTCGGCTCAGATTAAGGTATCACTGGTCGTTTCATTAATTGGCCCAGATTCCCCTGAAGTGTCAAGGGGTTAGCCTATTTCATGTTGTGTTAGCCATTGCACATAGTTCATGAGTGATCTGAGACCTTATGAGCACTTGTTGGTACTTTTCAGGTGGGCGTGATGGAAGAGAAGATCAAACTGTCCAATCTGAAGAGTGTGGACTCCACAGGTAGCTTGCACCAAAAGTACCAAGAATTGCTGAAAGCCGTGCAAGGCAAAGATGAGCTCATCAGCCAGCTGCAGGCACAGCTGGAGAAGCAGGTAGGGGCTGATGGGAGGCAGCGCCTGCATTGCCTCTCATCATCTGCATCAGTTGGCCTCATTGTCTCGAGGCCCTGTGCTTGAGCCCTAGAGAGACCGGGAACTCATTCTTTCGTATGACTCTTTCTTCACATGGCAATCATTGGCATTTCTTTATCCATTCATTAGAAGCTAGGGAAATACAGAGGGAGTAGACCCCCGGGGAATGTCACCTCAGCTGCTTCCTGCTCTCTAGGGAAATTACCTGACTCACACCTTCATACAATGGAGGTTATGAAACCTCTGAGATTTGGGGAGTAATTAGCCCTAGGAGTCTGTGTACGATATCAGACACGTAGTAAGACTCGCTAAGGAGATCTTTTCTGTCTCTGTGGTGGCCTTGTGTCAGGCCATCACGTGCTACTTGATACTCAGCTGTAGTGTGACTGAAATGGCATAGGACTGGATTGTCCGCAGCTGGTTGGTCAGTTTCTCAATGAACCTGGACAGGCAGAGAACAGAGTTGCCACTGAAAACGGAGACTTCTCATGAGTACATGGGAGCCTAACACACCACTGTCCAGTATGGAAGCAGGTTAATATTCTTGCTCCTGGGCACTTCCAGAACCCCTCTGGCCCTTCCCTCTGCTACTTCCGGTGCCAGACTTCTCCCTTCATGGTCTTATAAGCACCATCATGTAGCCCAGTCTGGCTCTGACCTCCTTATCTTCTCCTGCCTCTACCTTCCAAGTTCTGGGATTATGGACATGTGCCACCATGTCGGCTTCTCCATCCCAGTTCCATCTCTTTTGCCACTGGCCCCATCTACTCAGCTTCCCTGGTGCCATCTTGCCATCCATTCCCCACAACAAGCCCAAGGGTAGAGTGGAGAGACTGACTTATCTTATCTGCATGTGTGTTTGCTGTAAAGGTTCCAGTGGATTTAAGCAGTTCCTTCCAGTCATTGTGGGTGAATGGAGATTGTCAGTGTCCACTGAACATTCCCTCCTGGATGTTGCTTGTATGCACTGATTTTAGAAATGTTTGGTTTTTTTTTCCTTTGAGTGGCTCAGAGTTGGAAGAAGTAGCAGCATTCTGATGGTTGGTGGGGCAGAATGACTTGCTCCCAGGTTAGGAATGTAGTCAGTAGGGAAAGATCAGTCTGGACTGAGCAGATGTTAGAGAACAGAAGTCTGCCAGCTTTTTGTACAGAGCCAGAGAACTTACTTGGTTTTTTTTGGCTTTGCAAGCCATATAGTCAGTGTTGGAACTGCCCAGTTCTGCTGTTAGAGTGTGAAATAGAAAGTGATGAGCTGTAAATGAGTGGGCGTGGCTGTGTTCCAATAAATCTTTATCTATAAAAATATGTAGGAGACAAACAGGTGGACGGCTTGTGTTTGGCCTCAGGGCTACTGTTTACCAGCTATGAACTAGGTGGCCTTTAAGGTCCTTCCAGGTCTGAATTACTGATCTGAGGTTTTCATTCCCAGCTCCTTTCCACAGCCTTCTGGTTTGGAGTTTGTGTCTGACATCTGAGAATTGTCAGGTAGTTTTCCCTAATTTAACGAGAGTCATTTCTGCTCAGTTCTGAACAACTCAGGGGCCACCACTTGCTTCGTGTTGTTTTGGTCTAGAAGTAGTTTTCATCACAAGCTGGCTGATACCTGTGCTATAAGCACTGAACTCTGCACTCTTATTTTAACTCAGAATGACCCAACAAGAGGGGGATATCTTATCTTTCATTTTAGAGGTGTAGTAGACTCAAGCCCAGAGACATAGGTTTAGTGCCTAGTATTTTATAGCAGGAAAGTTTCATGTAGTCAAACCTCTTATTTCACTTCATTCTAGGCTTGTGTTTAAGCTCTCCCCCAGCACTGACACTCAGGCTCACACTCTCATGCATGGTGGTGCCAGGTGCATGACTGGTCTCCCATAATGTGGTGGCTGTCCCAGAACTGGACTCAGGCTGGCCTCAAACCCAGAAATCTGTTGGCCTGCCTTCCTAGTGCTGGAATGAAAGGCCTGGCTAGATGAACACTTTTCCAATCATTGATTATTTTGAGAAATACTGCTTCTGTGTTCATTTAGCTCTCAAAAGAAAAGTAGGGATAATTTATGCTATAGTTTAAAAACAAAAAACAAAAAACAAAAAACCCCAAACCAGAAAAACCCGAAACATCCAGAAGGGTCTGTCCCCAGCACTCTTCCCATCCTCTCCGGTCTCTGTGTATCAGACTCTCATTTTGTGGTTGTGCCATGTTCACTTAAGTAACTCTTGTCGGTGGGCACTCAGGGCAGTTCAAGGTTTTGGATTTCTATGTTGTGTTGCTTTCAAATAGTATCTTTGTTGTTGTTGTTGTTGTGTTTTGAGACAGGGTTTCTCTGTGTAGCCCTGGCTGTCCTGGAACTCACACTGTAGACCAGGCTGGCCTCAAACTCAGAAATCTGCCTGCCTCTGCCTCCCAAGTGCTGGGATTAAAGGTGTGCGCCACCACTGCCCGGCCTCGAATGAGTGTTTCCTATGTAGTGGCTCTGTTAGGCCAAGGGTATGCATGCATGAAATGTCGGCAGATGTTGTCTAACCTTGCATGTTAGTGCTCTCATTGCTCCCGGGATTCTTGACATTTGGGGGTAATATCAAATTATTCTGATACAGGGAAATGAAGTCCTCTGTATCTGCATGCTTAAAATCATGATTGCGCTTCACAGCCTTTCATGGGTTCTTTCTTTGTTGACTTTCTGTTCATATCCTTCGCATGTCTATTTGATTGTTCTTGGTAAATACCCCTTGTGTGTTGTTTTTGTTATAAATCATCCTTAACCAGACTTTTGTTTAGTTTTGAAAACGGGTCTCTATGTTTTCCCAGGCTGGTCTTGAACCCGCACTTACCTGCTCTTCCCTCCTCAGCCTTGTGTACAGCTGAGTGCACACTGCCTACTACCATGGCCGCCTTCCACTGGTATTTCAGTTTCTTCAGCTGCTTCCCTTTTGCCACACAGTAATTTATAGTGATGATACATGTATTTATTATTAGTTTTTTTCTTCCATGGGTTTTTAGAATTT
Source organism: Arvicanthis niloticus (assembly GCF_011762505.2). NCBI lineage: Eukaryota > Metazoa > Chordata > Mammalia > Rodentia > Muridae > Arvicanthis > Arvicanthis niloticus. Next base: position 37,193,034 of record NC_133430.1, on the reverse strand, counting down.
GTATTATGTCTAGGAAAAAGTCCTTCCCAGTTTAACTTTTACTTGTTTTAATCAGGATTTTGTTGTACAGTCCAGTCTAATCTTGGGATCCACCTGCCTCAGCCCCTAAGTACTGAGATTATAAGTGTCTGGGTGTCATGGCCAAGAAGAATATGTTTTAAAAAGTGTAATGGAATTAATTTTGTCTGCTGTGGCGCCATGTCCCATCACTGGGTTTCTCCTCGTGGTTTCCCTTCTCCCTTGCTATAATTAACCAAAGGCTGTCTCTTTGCAGAAGCAGACAAGAGCCGAAGAAGCCAAAATTGTTCAAGAAAAAGCTGCAAAGATCAAGGAATGGGTGACAGTAAAGTTAGCAGAGGTGAGTTAAAACCTCAGCCTGAGGGTCCTGCTGGGGCTGGCCTCTGCCCAGCTAACCAGGGCCCAGCCTCTGCCTGACCTTCACTCTGTGAACCAGGGTCCTGCAGGGCTGAGATTCAGACACACCCAGCTCCATTTCCCCTTCTGCACTTTGTCTTTCTAATCACTTCCCTTTTCCTTTTGTCTGGGTCTGCCTTCCAGAAGCCTCCTTCTAGCCCACTCCTGGGTTTGAGTTTGGGAAAAGGGATTAGTAGCTGGAAGTTTCCAGAATCCTCTCAGCTTCTTTTCAGTGAGCACACTCACGATGCCATTTATTCTTTCTCCTTTCTCTTTTTAAAAAATATTGTAAAGCATGGGCTGGAGAGATGGCTCAGTGGTTAAGAGAGGGCACTGCTCTTGCGGAGGGCCTGGGTTCCCAATACCTAAGCTGCGTAGCTCAGAACTGCTATACCACCAGCTCCACGGGCTCCAACTTCCTGGCCTCCACAAACACAGACACACATGCACGCATGTGCATGCACACACACACACACACATGCACACACACACACATGCACACACACACACACTAAAAATAAGCCTTTTTTTTTTCTTTTTTTAAAGAATTGTGGTCTGTCTTGATATGGTGACATACAATGCCTGCACTTGAGAGGCAGAAATCTGTGAGTTTGAGGCCAGCCTGGGCTATACAGTGAAACCCTGACTCAAACAACTTGTTATAAAGTGTACATAAACTCTGCCATTTTAACTGTTCATTAAGTATCCACTGCAGAGGTGCTAAGCACACACACACAGGACAGCATATTGTGTGTCCGTCGTCACCATCTATTTCCAAAACTTCTCACCCCAGACAAACTGCTCGCACCAAGCGCCTCTGGCTCTCTCCTCCCACAGCCCCTTTTCCTCTGTCCATGGATTTTGTAGTTCATCACTGGCTACAGCTGGGTTCAGCCGGGACTAGATATTACAGCATTGCCAGTAAACAAACAGGGCTCTTCTTAAACAAACAGACCGGCCCACTGGACTGGGAGTTCTTGGGGACAGAATAAATGCCCCTCAACCCCACTATCTGGCCCTAGATGCAAAGTGTTCAAGAAAAGTATGTTGGGCTTAGTTTAATAGACAACTGCTGTCAGGAGTAGCAGCTCCACAGTCCTTTCAGCAGCTCACTCAAGTGAGAGATGGTTCTCTGTGTATGTGGTATAGTTCACAATTTTAAAAAGAGGAAAGAAAGAAAAATAACAGTTCTAGGACAACAGCACAGGCTACACAGACTCGTCTCAAAAAGACAAAAAACAAAACACAAATACGCACACGCAGGCACACAGAGAGAGAGAGAGACAGAGAGAGAGAGGGAGAGGGAGAGAGAAAAGGAGAGAGAGAGAGAGAGAGAGAGAGAGAGAGAACATGAGAGCAAGAATGTGTGTGCAGAGACTGAAATGATACCACATACTATTTTTCAAAGATGTGGACTTTTGACCCTTTTTGGATTACGCATATGAACAAGCAGGGACTGGACATTCTGTTTCCTTACTGCTAGGTATTGAACCCAGGCCTCCAGCTCTGGGCAAGTGCTCTGCTGAGTGACACATCCCTCTCAACTTACATTTTCTTTTTGCCCAGCTTGAACTGGAGAATCAGCACCTGAAGACCTGTAATCAGCAGCTAGTGGAGCAGGTGGCGGCCCTGCAGGATGCTCTCGAGGGTAAGTACAAGGTGTTTGTATGCACAACAAGATGTGGGACAGAATGAAAGACTTCTCAATGGATGTGCCTGGTTTTGCCTCACCCACAGATCTTCGCATGACACCTTCAGAGGAGCTGCTAGTCGTTCCTGAGGGAACCCCAGAGGGGGATCCTGTCCCTTCAGGGCCCGGTACCCAGCCTGTGGAGCAGGACAGTAATCCCCATACCCAAATTTTGAAGGAGGCAGTGCCTACACCTTCTCTGGGTACCCTGCAGAGCAAGGACTTTCTGTCAGAAGCCAGAAGTCTCGAGGATTTAAGTGTCAGCATGGTCCATCCTGGGGAAATAGCAGAGACCAAGACCCTTAAATCTCATCTTCAGAGAGAGGGCTCTTCCAGTCAGCAGTTCATGAAGCCCAGCAGCCCCAAACATGGGTCAGCCTCTTACAGGGAGGGTCTGGTCACTGCTCAGGGAGGGACATTCCCTGGGACCAAGATCTCGGCCAGGGAAGGTGGCCCTGGCAGTAGCCTGACCCTGCCAAAAGTGCGGGCTCCCAGCATTCCCCGGGACAGCTTCCAAGTGGCCAAAAGGCACCATAGTCAGCCTCAGGTGGGCCCTGGGCATTTGGACCATGTGGTAAGCATTGAGATTGGGGCCCTGTCAGCCCTCCACTCATCTGGCTTCTCCAAGTCTGAAGCCAGAGCTAAAGTCCGGGAAGAAGCAGAGAAGATGGAGATGGAGGAGCTTCCTCCAGCGGGGAAGCAGGGAGAAAGAGAGAGCCTAAAGTCCTGCAGAGGTGAACCGGAGGAAGTGGAACTGGAGAACAAGCCCCCTACACCCCCACTGCACCGGTTTCCATCCTGGGTAAGTGACTTCTTCAGGGTTGGGCAGGGGGCAGAGCCGACCATAGGCATGGTTTTCACTGAGAATATCCAGGGCTGAGCATGAGACGAGGCTCACAGCAATTGTGGTGAGACTGGCAGGCCTGCCTGACCCACTCGCCTAGGCAGGGCAGAGCCAGAATCTGAAAGGATATATGCTAAACCAGGTGTTTCACGCATCTTCTTTCCCTTTGATTCTGAGGCAACATCTGTGGAAGGAAAGAGCTGTGCCCAAGGTCAAGCCACTGTGTTCAGTTTCTACCTATGAACCTGGGCCAGTTACTACGGCTGTGGACCGAGTTTCCTATCTCCAAAATGGGGGTGATAGTGACTACTAATAGGGGTTGTTTATGTATTTACACTTAATTTGGAGGAGGGGGTCTCATGAGCCACAGTTCCCATGTAAAGGTCAGAGGACAGCTAACGAGTCAGTTTTCTCCTTTCACTGTGTGGATTCTGGGAATCAAATTCAAGTTGTCAGGCTTGGTGTCACGTGCCTTTACCCACCGAGCTGTCTGGCTGCTCCTACTAATACAGTTCCTAGGAGGATTAAATGTATGTTGAGGGGCTGGAGAGATGGTTTCGCTCTTCCAAAAGACCCAGGTTTGAGTCCCTGCACCCCCATGGTCCTAGCTCACAGTTATCTGCAACTACAGTTTCAGGAGCTCAAATGACCTCTTCTGGTCTCCTCAGGCACCAAGTGCACACGTAGTGCTCACACGGACATGCAGACAAACCTCCCTACATGTTAAATAGTCAGTTAATTACAGTGTGTATCGAACAAGTGCCTGTAAGTGGTGAGTGGTCTGTCATTGCTGGTTTTGTCCCTGAGGCTTAGCTTCCTGTAGGTCACATTCTATACGGTGACACGGTGTCTGGGGAGATGAAACGGGGCTGAACACTCACTGATACAGGGTGAAGGCAGATGATGGGGACAGGGTCTTTCTACTGTTCTGCTTCTCTGTCTGACATCTGTGATAGAAGGTTAAAATAAAAACAGGGAGGGTGGAGTATTACTGGCTCACTGGTTGCTGATGAGGATAACACAAAGGCCTGGCGCAGAGCCTGACATTCGAAAATAGCCTCCTCTTCTCGAGGGATTAGGTGTTACTCCTCCCTTTGATGGGTAGGAAACTGGTGTCCGCAGCGCAGCCACTTCCCAGGTCATGCTGTTAGTGAAGGAATGAGGCTTTCAGTAGAGGTGAGGCTGCCTTGAAGCACAGTCCCAGCATCCTACCTGCATGGTCCCCTGGGACATTGCCTCGGAGGTCAGACTTAATCAAGCCCAATGCGACAGGTGTGCTAGGACACCTGCTCCTGGCAGCAGAGAAAGTGGTTTCTCTCAGGTGGGCTGGAGGCCCTAATGTCAGCAGCACACTCCCAGGTCTCCTTTTCAAGTGCTGGTTCGGGGAGGCTCCACACCTAGGCTTTTGACTGTACAGTGACTCCAGGCCAGGTCAGCTTTCTGAGTGCTACAGAGCACCTGTGAGATTCAAGTCATGAGTGTGGAGCAAGGTTGGAAATCAAAACAGTGGGTGAAGAAGTGTGGTGTCCCTGGTGGCCAGCCGTGGTGGCTGCCGTGGTGGTCAGCCGTGGTGGCCAGCCGTGGTGGCTGCCGGCTCCCAATGTTCGTTGCTATCTTACCAGAAAGTAGCTACTCGCTGTGGTGGTTAAGAGTGGTTCTGACATTTTGCACAGACATGTTAAGGGGCATATGTATGAGAGAGAGAAAGAGGAGAGGGGAGGACAAATAAATGAAAAGCTTTAGCCAGGAAAGCTGGGACCCTGAAGTCCCAGCACTCAAGCGAGAGGAGCCCAGGAGTCTAGGCCAGTCTGGCAACATAATGAGATCCCTCAAAAAGCAGACAGTGGAAGATCCCAAGTGCAGCCCCTTTAAGCTGACCTCGGGGTGGAGGTGTTAGGGCTTAGCATAAGGTCTCTCCACTGAACCCCACTTCCATCTGGCACCCAGGAACCCTAGTTTCCAGCAGTGCAGTATAAGGAGAGGCTGCCTCCTGTTTTCAGTCCCCTTCCTAACTTGCTTCTGAGGGAAAGAAGACATGCTGCCAGCTCACCCATGGTCCCTAGTGAAGCCTAGGTGTCCCCCTCAGGGCAGTGACCACCAGCAAAGTCTGGAATTCAGAGGACATCCTCAGTCCATGCAATTGGTGGGGCAGTATACCTTCCTTTCCAGTTTGTAGAGCATTTTCCCTCTTAATCCTCTAACAGCTGTGTGAAGGGAACCCTCAGTGGCCTTTGTCCAACAGAGCTGTCTTTTGTTTGACCTTCCCCCAACCTTGAGTTTCGTTTCCTTTATGAAGTGGTGCAAGTCCCTGCATGATCACTATGGGCGGAGATCCACACCCAGCCAGTCCTCACCGTTGATATAGCTGCCCTGCCTCTGAATGTCTTCTACCGTCCTCCACAGGTTTTGCCACTGCTCTGTTACCTCAGCATATCATTCTACATCACCCCCTAGCTGCCCCCCTCTTGAGCCACACCCCAGTATTCAACCCAGTCTCTTTCTTAGTTGCTTCTCTGGTCCAGCATGTCAGACTTTCCTGGTCAGCCCCTGTGACTCATCAGTCACCTGAGAGGGGTTTTGCATTCCCTGTCGGAGTAGTGGGGCAAACAGCTCTGGAGCAGCCTGGGAAGGGCCTTCTAGGCTGTTGAAGCAAAACTCTCTTGCTCTAGAGTCGGCTTCAGACTCGGGGGCATGTATAGTCTGGCATGTAGTTAGTGCCGGAATTTTCTGCAGAGACGCTTTACTGTAGGGATCTGAGCCCCGCTGGGCTACGGTAGCTTTGGCCTTGGGAGCCTAACATGTGCACATGGCTACTGTAGGAAGCTAACGTACTCCATCCCCCGTACAGATGATGACAAAAGTATATCTGTCGCCCTGTGGCGCTCCCTTCCTCACTGTCAACACTCTTACCCTCTGGGGTTGATACCCAGGGACCCAGGGGTCTCTAAAACAGGCCAGAATCCAAGAAATGCAGAGACAGGCTATTGATCAGCTCTCTTTGAACCTCCCTTGTCTCAGGGAAAGGGTGGAGGCCAGAGGGAGTGAATATCTGTTGGGCATGGATTATGTCCTGGGCATGAGATGTTTATATTATACATTTATTTGTAGTTGTACATTATAGTATACATTAATTACTTACTTTGATTCCATTAGCAGACTCTTAAAAACTATTTTAGAGCTGAGAAATTAAGGCTTAGAAATGAAGACATTTGTTTAAAATCCCTTAGCCAGTAACCAGCTCTCCCTGACTGGTGAACTCAGTTCGGCCTATCCCCAAGTCATGTGTTCCCTCCACTTTCTCAGAAGGGCTGAGGTGAGCATAGTCCTAACCGTGTGGGACTTTTCCTTCAGGAGAGCAGGCTCTATGCGATGGCCACATCAGGCATGCAGCTGTCAGACGTGTCGTCCCGACGAAGTCATGCTGCCTGCTGCGGTGAGTACACTTGGGTGTGAAGGGTACGAGTTGGGGTGAAGGACCTATGGATCTCCTGATGAGCCTGGCTCCTGTCCCCTGGGGGCAGCAGGGACTGCTTGGAAACAGAAAGGGGATTGTATAAGTTTCAGTTTCTCACCTAGCAAGGAGGGGTCAAGTCTCACCTTCTGCTTCTTAGTGCTCCTCTGCCCCCAGCAGGACTGGCCTGGGTGGGAAGAGCCTGAGCCCCATGGTCAGATGGACACTGCCCACTGGCTCGGGAGTCACTGGGCACCCATAGCATCTGTGTATTTGTAACTCACTTCAGCCAGAGTCAGACATGGTGCAAGCTTCCTGGAGAGGAAATTTAAGGGTGAAGCCTGGATTCTGTGGTGATAAGTTCTTTATCTGTGGGGAACAGAAAGGGGGAAGAGGAGCTAATTCAGGCTTTTGCCCAGGTGCCTCCCTGAGCTTCTGGCTGAGTTGTGCCTCCTGAGTTCATCACCTCCCTCTTTCCCCCCTCAGCTTCGGGGCCGCCTGCCCTTGCATTCCCTGGAGCTTTCTCTGGCCTTGTCTACAAGAATGTCACTGTGCCTGTCTACACAGCACTGAAGGGGGTAAGCAACTGTCAGGAACAGAGGGGCTGTCTCCACCAGGAGGAGCCCCTAGTCCCAGGGCAGTGTTCACATTGGCCGGAGGGTCAGGCACCTTCATGTGGTGACCACGGTCAGGGAGCACAGCCTACCTTGCGTGCTTGTTTTCTTCTGGGGAGAAAACGAGCATATTCAGTTCACTGTAGTGGGGACCAAGTCAGGCAGGGACAAGAGCACTGCCCACCCATCCTTTTGTCATACTTGATAATGTATTATAAAGATTCATCATGTAACTGCAACGTGATGTTTGTATCTTTTTGCCACTGGTTTTTGTTTGCTTTTGCAGTGCCTGAGTTAGAACACAGGGCCTCCTCTTGCTAGACCACTGTCTGCACTGTACCACTGAGCTACACTGCCAGCTCTGACCACTGTCTGCACTGTACCACTGAGCTACACTGCCAGCTCTTGTTACTCATTTCTAAGTCACATTAGTAATATTAGTAATGCTTGACAAAGATTTTTCTTAAAAGAATAAAAACACAGAAGTTTCCCTCACATTGCTTTTCCCTGTTCCTAACCTCAAAGCCAACACTCGTCAACGCGTGCTGATGCAACTGCAGATGACCTGGGATATGCATGATGCATGTGTGACCTGTGCATATCTCTCCCTTCCTTCCTTCCTTCCTTCCTTCCTTCCTTCCTTCCTTCCTTCCTTCCGTTTCTCTTCTGCTTCCACTCTCCTGTCATACATGTAGGCAGACACGCTTGCACACGCACACGCACGCACGCGCACACGCACACACAGGGATACTGTACACATTTACGCCTTGGTTACTCACCTAACCGAGTCAGCCCGCCCTTCCATGTTTTCTGTGTATACCTCTGGAGTAGACAACACTTTACGTCAGGTCTCCCTCCACTGATTTACAGTAGGTTGTATCCCTCTATCTTTAAAATGTAAATGCTGCAGTGAGCACCACTGTGCACTTCTGTGTTTCTACCAGAAGACAATTCTAGCTAGAGACAGAACTGCTGGGCAGGGTCTATGAATGCTTTAGATTCCGATGGGTTCTGCCTAATTACTTTCTGAACGTGCTCTGTGGGCTGGTGATGTAGCTCTGCGGCAGTGCACTTGCCAACAAAGAGTGAGGTTCTGGGTTCTATCTTCAGGGCTACCCACCCCCCCACACACACCCCAAAAAAGGAGAAAAGGGGACAAAGATGAAGTAAGCAAGCACCTTCAAATGCTTTGTCACAATAGGGCGTTTTGTTTGGGCTTTTGTTAGTTGTTTTGAGACAGTCTCACTGTGTATCCTCAGGTGGCCTCACCATATAGAGCAGGCTAGCCTCAAACTCCTCAGAGATCTACCTGCCTCTGCCTCCTGGGTGCTGGAATTAAAGCCATGTGCCACCACGAGTGAGTGTGCCACCACGAGTGAGTGTGCCACCACGAGTGAGTGTGCCACCATGAGTGAGTGTGCCACCATGAATGTGCCACCTTGATTGTGCCACCATGAGTGAGTGTGCCACCATGATGTGCCACCATGATCAGCACTAAAGCATCTTCTGGCTGTGCTGCTGCAGTCTTACCACACTGTCTCAGTGTCCTGTCCTACACTTGACTGTGGTATGGCTTTCTAGCCCCCTAGTGGAAGAAACAGCAGCTCTCTGGGGAACCACAGAAGTTGGGGTAGGGGAGTGGGGGACCCAAAGAGCAGCATGGAGGTAAGACCACAGGAGTGAGGTCAGAAAGGGACTTTATACTATTGGGACTAGCATCTGGTCAGCAGTTCCTCAGCTGGGTGGTGGCCTCATGTTTCCCCAGACAGACTGTGTAGGCAATACCAAACTAGACACAGCTGTTGTGTGGAACAGGCCTTGTTTCCAAGCTGTAGCTGGGGAGGCTCCTGTCTTGCAGAAAGCCACACAGATCAGCAATGTGCCTTTTGTGGATGAGTCCTCTGGGTCTGATGATGATTGTGGTTCTCAAGCGAGTTTCCGGATGTCAGTCCCCTGCTCCGAGTACAGGAAGACCAGCGGACTAGGCAGCCCCCGGGCCATCAAGAGAGGTACAGAGAAGAGGGGACTCTCAGTCTTTTCCTGCTTGAACTCTGCCTGGGGTCCCTACCAGTTTTACCCTCAGCTCCAGACTCAGGGGATCCCAGTGGGTAACAAAAGCCCTGCATCCCTGGCCATGGGTATTGGAAGGGATGTGGGACCCCAGCCTTGATTCCTGATTTCTTCTCCTCTGGCCAGGGGTCTCCATGTCCTCGCTGAGCTCCGAGGGTGACTATGCCATCCCCCCTGATGCCTGCTCTCTGGACAGCGACTACTCAGAGCCTGAGCACAAACTGCAGCGTACTTCTTCGTACTCCACTGATGGGGTGAGCAGAGGACATGTGTGAGTGGAAGGGCAAAGGGAGGCGTGAACCTGAACAGAGGCTGCCTGGGCCTCAGCACCCTTGCAGGCAGCGGCGCTGGGGGGTTGGGGGGGGTGGCACAGACACAGCTGTGCACAGACCCCAAGATGAAGAAGACAGATCAAATGCAGGTCTCAGACCCCAGAAGGGTTTGCACCTGTTACCCCGTTTACTCTCCATCCTGACCTCGGGTGCTGGCATGAGCTAACCACTGAGCTTCAGCAGACCAGGTGGCTGCTTCTGTGCTTTGTCTCATTTGTCTCATGGTTCTTCCCCAGTCCCCACTGAGACCCCTCCCATGGTAGGACTGCCATACTTTATTTAATCAGTTCTCTCTGGATCTCATGAGAGTACAGAACCTGGAAATAACCACTCATAACAGGTGGTCAATCTATTTTTTTAAACAAAAAATGACAGTGGTGGCCTAGACCATTTTGTTTTGAGTGGTGTTTGGCAGCCTTTCTCTCCTTGCCTTCCACTCCTCAGGATCCTCATGTGACTTCTTCCCATCTGTCTCCTCTTTCCTTTACCCCCTCAGGAGCCTCATGTGACTCTCCCTTTTGTCCCCTCTTCTTTTCTTGCTTTCCACCTCAGGAGGCACTGGAAAAGTCAGGCTACCTGCTGAAAATGGGGAGCCGGGTGAAGACATGGAAGAGGCGCTGGTTTGTCCTGAGACAGGGACAAATTCTATACTACAAGTCTCCGGTGAGACCCTCTTCAGGACCATAATCACATAACCAAATAACCACAGCCCCGACCCAGAACTGTATAAGGGTCTGAAGGAAAGGCAGTGTGGCTCAAGGCCTGGCAGGTAGAAGGCTCAACAGCCTGACTGGCCTTTGGAGGTGTTGAGCCACACAGGAGACTCTGAGGTAGTCACCTGTTCTCAAAATAAGCTGGAGGGACTACCAAAGTAGTCCTGGGGCAGTTGGTTAGGAATTTTCTCTTTCTTCAGAACTGATTTCCTCCCATGCCTAGCCTTGTAAACGGTTGTTCCCAGGCTGCCCTTACCTTTTCTGGATGTTCAAACAGAAAAATTCATTGCTTCCCCTTCTTCCTCCATGGTCTGGAATTGAGGAGCCTTGATTGTTGAGAACTAGGTTGGCAGAACCAATCAGGTTTTTAAAAAGAGGACAAGGATTTGTCTCTTATGAAACTGACTGCTTAGTAGGTGTTGTTTCCAGCTCCATGTGATGGGTTCTGAGCCTGTATACCTCAGTGAGAAACATGCACTAACAATAAGTACTGTCTGTAAGAACACTGGAAAGGAAAACAGTGATTTCTGTGGCCTTTGACTAAGCCTCCTGCCATGGCCTAAGTAGCTGGGACTGTAGGCACATGTCACCACACATAGCTTGGTCAAAGGACCAGGAGGACTTTATAGATAGGTTTCTGATCCCATCTTAAAGTCTTACTCTCCTTTGTGAGATCTTTTGAGGCCTGGGTTAGAGGGTGTCATGTTCCTAATTATGGCTTTATTTTGCTAGCGTAAAAATACAGAACAAGTCGCTCATTGTACCAGAGCCAGGGAGGCCTGGGAACCACTCTTTCCTTTGAGCCTGTGACCTGGAGTAAGAAACGGTGACCTGAGAAGCCTCCAACTCCAACGCTCCCTCTTCACTCCTTCTTTTCCAGAGTGACGTCATCCGGAAACCTCAAGGTCAAGTGGATCTGAACTCTCATTGCCAAATTGTCCGAGGGGAAGAAGCACAGACATTTCAGGTGAGCCTGCTCAGAGCATTTTAGATAGACTGTGTAGTGTTGGATAGACTGTGTGGTGTTAGATAGACTGTGTTAGATAGACTGTGTGGTGTTGGATAGACTGTGTGGTGTTAGATAGACTGTGTGGTGTTGGATAGACTGTGTGTGTTAGATAGACTGTGTGGTGTTGGATAGACTGTGTGGTGTTGGATAGACTGTGTGTGTTAGATAGACTGTGTGGTGTTGGATAGACTGTGTGGTGTTGGATAGACTGTGTGGTGTTGGATAGACTGTGTGTTAGATAGACTGTGTGGTATTGGATAGACTGTGTGATTGAAGCAAAGATGAGGCAAAAATAAACATGAATGGATGATGTCATACCAGAAGAAGGAGAGAGAAGAGACAGAATGAGAGATGAAGGGAGAACAAGAAGGGGGAGAACAGGCGGCCAGTGAGAAGGCCGGCAAGTTGAAGGATCTGTGCTGTCAGACAATCACTAATTCTAACCCTCACCCCACAACCACAGCTCATCTCTGGAAACAAAACCTACTACCTAACAGCAGAGTCCCCCAGCCTCCTGGAAGAATGGATCCGTGTCTTACAGAGCCTGCTTAAGGTGCAGGTCACCGGCCCTCCAGCCCTGCATCAAGGAGGCACCAAGCCTACTGTGAAGGGCTGGCTGACCAAGGTACAAGTGGAGCTGGCTGGGAGGTAGGAGGAGCCCAGCATGGGAGTGCCCAGATATGTTGGGCTCCTTTCTCCAAGAACCACTTCCCAGTGCTTAGTGGATTGGCCCTCAACTATGGTCTGGGCATACAAAATGATGGTGGTGCTTCTGGAAACAGAGAAGGAGACAGAAGGAAAAGAAATGTTCTTACTTAATGCTTAGGACATTAATCATTGCCTCCACAATATAACTAGCTGTGTCAGGGTGTGTAACGGAAGTTAACTAGGCAGCATATTAACAGGGTTGAACACTTAGGGACACTTACTGAGCTCAGCAAGCTAGGTGCTCAGACTTTCCCTCTGGGCCTCTGCTTCCCATCAGTCAGTCTGTAGTTCTTCTGTTGAGAGTACAGTTGCTGCTTCCTGGTGATTTATGGCACATTACTTGGGGTTTCAGACTGCCAGGGCCTTCTATTTACCCTGCGGCATCCTTACAACTGCCTATGCCAACCAGCAGGTTCTTCCCCTATCCACATTCTGATTTCCTGGGTAATCTTTCACTGGCAAGTCATAGGTCCCTGGGTGGCCCAACAGTGGCTGGGTTACATACTGTAGCAGTCTCACTGTGAGAGGAGACCTGATTTTGGCAACCTTCCTGTGGCCTGTCTTGGCTAGCCCTAGGATTTATTTTGGAGTCCTGGTTCTAATGAAGTAATTTACTTACAGGTAAAGCACGGCCACTCCAAGCTGGTCTGGTGTGCCCTTGTTGGGAAAACCTTCTACTACTACCGGAGCCACGAGGACAAGGTATTTCATGAGCTTCCTAACAGTGCCACCTCCAATCTGCACAGCTGCATGCCACTGACAGCAGCCCCCAGCTTCCCTACAACAACCTCAAAGTCAGCTGTCCAGCTCCCTCCTGAGCACTGAACCAGCATCCTGGCCGGTGGAGTCAGTTGGTACTTCCGAAACAGTCTTGTGTTTCTGGCCTGGCTGCAAAGCTGCTTCTTCTATCTTCTCACCCTGCTCCCTGTCTACATGTACATTCTCCAGCCCCACACAGCCTAAGCATTTAGAAAAGGAGACTCTCCTCTCTGCCTGTTGTCCTATTCATGGAAGGCTCATGTCCACAGAGACCCCTGGGCTGCCTACCTGTGCAGGACGCTCACATAGAAGAAGTAGATCGATCCTGTGACTCAGATGAAGACTATGAAGCTGGAGGAACTGGACGCTTGCTGTCCTCCCACTGCACGCTGGTGATCCACCCACCAGAGCACAGCCCCACCTACCTCCTCATAGGCACCAAGCATGAAAAGGTAAGGGAGGAGCTGGAATTTTGTGGCCAAGCCTTGACCTGTGTTCTCATTCCCCTTCTCTCCCCTGAGCGTTCCAAATTCAAGTTTCTTTCCTCTTGGGCACTGAATGGGACACATTCCAAATGACCAGCATCTCTTCATCATGGGCCAGGACAGAACTTGGAGATTTAGGTTGACAGCCACCTGGTCCTGTCTTTCTCTTTGGAGTTGTAATCTTAACTCATGCCAGCCAAACTAATGAAAGCCTACTTCCCTCAACACAACCCCACACCCCAAGGCAGGGTCTCACATAGCCCACGCTGATCTTGAGCTCTCTGCCTCAGCCTCCTAAATCCTGGTATGACATTATTACAGGTATGCACCTCCATTCCCATCTTAAATTCTAAGCTGCCTTTTTGCAGGGGAGTGGGGAGAATCAAACCCAGAGCCTCACACACGTTAGACAAGTGTTCTGCTACTGAGCTACATCCCCTGCCCAAACTCAGATCTTGCCTGCCCTCTTCCTACCACATTAGCATCTGATTATTCTCTGTCCTCTCCCAGGATACATGGCTTTACCACCTCACCGTGGCTGCAGGTGGCAGCAGTGCCAAGGTGGGCACCGTCTATGAGCAGCTCATTGGGAAACTGATGGACGGTGAGGGCAACCCAGGTAAGGAAAGCATGGCCGTCGCTGCGTGGGCTGCAGGGAGTGGCAGGGTACTAACTGGACAAGAAGCAGAAAGAGCTCTGTCACGCATAAGCTGCATTAAGCATGCCTGAGGGAAGTCCCATCCCACGCTCCAGTGTTTTGCCCTCTCTGTCTCTGGCCAAAACACTGAGGTAAGCACTGTGTGTGAGGAAATCTGTCTGGGAAACAGACTTTCCAGAAACCTAGGTAAATGTTTTACTCTGTTTAATCTGTAGCTTTGCTAGCTATGCAGAAGACATGGGGGTAGGGGGTCTGGGTGGAGGAGGCAGCTGGTTAATCTATAGTTAAGTTTGTTAATAAGTGAAGCCTCAATTTGGATCAGACTAACCTAAGCCTGGGATGTCGGGAGTCCTTCTTTTGCTACTAATTCTCAGGGTCCTCGTGGACCAACCTGAGGTACCTTTCCTACTGCTCTGAGGGTTGGTGCGTTTCAGGCTGATATATCTGTTCCTCCGACCTGAGACTGGAAGGCAGGTTCCTTGCATGCAGACTCTGTTCAGAAGCACTCACACCTTTGTTCACTTAACCCTTTGGAGCTCGTCAGCAAAGCTTTGGCTGCCTTCCTCCACGCTGTGTGGAGGAATGTGCAACTTACAGCACACACTGACATGGCCTTCAGCCTGTAGATGACCACCCCAGCAAAACCATGTTTCCCATAGAGTTAAGCCACAGTCTTCTTTGCAGGTGAAAGCTGGGGCTGGTAGATAGGAGGTGAGTTCTCCGTAGTAAGTAAGCACTGCTCTCTGGTCTGTGCTTTGTACAGACTCCCCGCTCTGGAGGCACCCCATGCTGTGCTACAGCCGGGAAGGGTTATGTGCCTCCCTTACCACCCTGCCCTCCGAGGCTCTGCAGACGGAGGCCCTCAAGCTCTTCAAGGTAATGTGGGAGTGGAACCCAGGCCTGTTGGATACCGGTGCCCAAGCTCAGCCTGCACAGCTTAACCCCATCCCAGCACAGGAGAACTATGTGGTTACAGGGTGGCCCAAGGGTTGTGAGAGAAAGTCCCACAGGGTTCCCTTTATGGCTGAAATATAACCCTTCTGCAGCCCAGGAAGCAGCTCTGGGGCACTAGGAAATGCCAGCAAAGGCTCTCCCTTGAGGAGCCACTGACCTCAAGTAACAATAGAAAAGACCCGGTTTGCACTACTTCTAGACATCAGAGATTCTGACCTAGTTTACAGTCTTTGTGCCCATTTGCATTTTTTTGGCCTAAAAAAAAAAAAGAGAGAGAGAGAATTTGCTAAGGGGCTAGTGTGGTGTTAAATGCTCACAATTGGCCCAGGAGGCAGAGGCAGGACTTGGAGTTAAATGCCAGTCTGAGCTACACTGTGCTGCCCTGCCTTGAAAAAGTGTTTTCTGCTGGTGTGGGCAGGCTTATCTAATAGAAACATTTAAAGAAGGTATAATTCTGCCCCTCAGGTAGCCACTTTGAGCCTCACATGCAGAGACAGTTGCTCCCTCTAGAGAAGGCAGACCACTAGTGAACTTGAGTCTTTCCTGAGGCTCTGCAGTATCAATGCATGTCCTGATAGAATAACCAAGGAGCTGTCCTTGCCTGTACCCACTGGCATCCTCCTTCCAGTCCTGTCAGCTCTTCATCAATGTGCCAGTGGAAGCCGCCTCAGTGGACTACCACGTGTCCCTGGCTCAGACAGCACTGCAGGTCTGCCTCGTTCACCCTGAACTACAGAGTGAGATCTACTGCCAGCTCTTGAAGCAGACCAGTTGCCGCCCGCCTCAGAAGTACTCTCTTGTGCAGGTGAGCATGCACCGGGACACAACGGCTGGCTAGAACCGTTTGTTAGAGGGGTAGACATGGTGGTAGCGGGTGCCTGTTCTCCATCCAGTCCTAGGCAGTGGGCAGCTTCTGTGCTCCAAGTTGCTTGAGCATGGTTGTCTGATGTGTGCATGCTCACAGTGTGACTACCATTCTGGGCAACATCTGGCCAAGGCAGCTATCCCAGTACTTGGCAAGGGGGTTGAGGTTCTAGTTGGTGGGGGGTGGGGGTGGGGGTGCGTGTAGGTTCTGTAGCTCAAAGCTACAATAGCAGGATCCCAGCCCTGACCCACACTGCCTGTGTTCCATGGCAGTGCTGGCAGCTCCTGGCTCTGTGTGCCCCACTCTTCCTGCCTCAGCATCACTTCCTCTGGTATGTCAAACAGCAGCTTCAACGTCATGCAGACCCCAGGTAAGTAGAAGCATTTTCTCTGTCACCCCTACACTAGTGACAGGAATGACATGACTCAAAGGGGTGAGGGGAGGAAGAAGTTGGATTAACTACAGCTCCCTCAGATCTGCTCAGGGTCGAGAGACTCACCCATTACTGTGTACACCTGAGCAGGTGGAGATCTGGGCAGACTTTAGCTTTGAACACCAGTCCATGTGTGCTTGGGTATTTGGGGGGCATTCTCATGGGATAGCCGTGCTATCCCAAATTATCCCCAAATGTTTACTTCCTCTACTTCTGGCTTCTGCAAGAAAATATCCATGTAGGGGTGGGGATTAGCTCAACTAGGGCGGCACATGGTCCTTGGTTAGATCCCTAGTACAGATTTTAACAAAGGAGGGGAAGGGAGGAGGAGAGGGAAGGGGAGAGGGGGGAAGGAGGGAGGGGAATAATAGCTTTTACTTGCCTGAAGTAATTGTCATTTCCCAGGCTTGTTGCCTCTGTCAGATAGCCTAGGTAGGCCTAGTCCTGGAAGCTTCTAGCCTCCATACAATGTTTTTTTATGCCTAGAATGTTTTCAGCCTCTGAAAGTTGCTGCTGAACACACTCACCCCTTCCTAGTTCTGAGCTCTGGCTAGTTGGTTCACATCAGCTGTTTTGGCTTAGAGTCCTCTCCAGGATAACTGATTCACTCTGGCTTCTCTCCCTGCCTTTCCTGAATTGCTCTACTTGGCCTCATACCAACTTTGGGAATATGTTCTGATCTTCTGGCTCTTTCTCATTCTCTGACTTATTCTGTCTTCACCTGTACCCAGCTTGTTCCCTCTCTGCAACCTGCCTCAGTAAAACTCTACCTATTAAACTGCCTCCTCCTCTTCCTCTCTACGCTGCTCTCTCAGGTAGCTTTTCCCTCTCTCTTCTCCTGAGAGTTGGACAGATCCTATTCTGATTGACCACTTTGTCTGCTACTCAGTTAGACATCACTTTCAAACATGGGTGCTTCCTTATATAAACTAACCTTACCTTCACTGTTTTCGATTAAAAGTATGTGCTAAGGGTGTGCCACTATCCCATCAAGAATGACTAAAGGCGCGTGCTAAGGGCTGAGCCCCACCACCACTAGAAACAGAGCTTTATAGTAAATAACACAATCTCGGGGTTCCCAATGTGATCAGATATCCTGCAGGCAGGCAGGCAGGCAGGCAGGCAGGCAGGCAGGCAGGCAGGCAGGCAGGCAGGCAGGAAGGAATCCATGGCAACCATGTGCTGTAGGTAGGTCCACAGTGACAAATGCAGCAGGTGAGAGGGCTTAGTAGGTAAAGGTGCTTGCTGCCAAAGCTGACAACCAGAGATCAACTCCCAGGACCCACATGGTAGGAGAGAACCAGCTCCCACAAGTTGTCCTCTGACCTCCACAAATGTGCTCCCTCACCAAATAAAAATGTAATAACATCTCACGTGCTAGTTTTCAGGTCCCCACAACTAGCCCAGTTAGTTTTTTTGCTGGC
This sequence comes from Arvicanthis niloticus, assembly GCF_011762505.2. Taxonomy (NCBI): domain Eukaryota; kingdom Metazoa; phylum Chordata; class Mammalia; order Rodentia; family Muridae; genus Arvicanthis; species Arvicanthis niloticus. Next base: position 37,175,611 of record NC_133430.1, on the reverse strand, counting down.
TCAGTATGGGTATACACTCCAGGGTGCTAAGAGGAAGGAATTCCTAATAATCCTTTCTGTTTTCAGAAGTGAAACTGGCCAGTATGCCATATACTGCCAGCGAGCCGTGGAGCGAACCCTGCAGACAGGGGAACGGGAGGCCAGGCCATCACGGATGGAAGTAGTGTCCATCTTGCTACGAAACCCCTTCCATCACTCCTTACCCTTCAGCATCCCCGTGCACTTTGCCAATGGGACTTACCAGGTAAGGCAGTTGGGCACGCGCCCTACCCCAAGTCTTAAAACTTGTGCGTGCCGCTAAGCCTTGCAGGCTTTCAGACTAAGCCTAGATTTGAGGTGGGGATGGCATGTATAGTGGGTGAGGAGAAAGGAGCCTGAACTCAAAGTGCGGTACTGCTTGGTGCCTTACAGGTAGGTCTTCTGAACCCATTTCATCAACAGGGAAGCTGAGACACTGGACCAGAAAAGCATGAGATAAAACTCCCACAATATTGACTATGAAAGAGTGACTAGGCCTCTGTCCAGTTCCAGTTTAGTGGGCAAGCTCAGATTCCTCTGGAAGTGAATGTGGAAACCAACTGCCTTTGACATCTTGCCTTCCCCCTTGTACCTCTCCATTGCTGTGTTCAGACCCTTCCTTGATCCCCCGTGACAGTTCCTCAGGAAGTTTGCTGGCTCAGGGTGCCTCTCCCATTCCCAGGTGGTTGGTTTCGATGGCTCTTCCACAGTTGATGAGTTCCTCCAGCGGCTGAACCAGGAGACAGGCATGAGGAAGCCTTCCCAGTCCGGCTTTGCCCTCTTCACAGATGATCCTTCTGGCAGGGACCTGGAGCACTGTCTTCAGGGGCATGTCAAGGTAAACACCCCACTCCTACCTCTTAGCTCAGACATATAGGTGGTGGGGTCAGAGTCTGTCCCATGTGCACGCCTAACTCTTCAGAGCCCTGTCTGGTCCTGAAACCAAGATGCTGTCTCCAGGCCAGCATTTCTGTGCCATCCTAAAACATATTATCTGTGCAGGCAGAGAAAGCTACCTGTGACCTTGACCCTAGAGACAAAGTCCTCACAGTCCTGCCTCCCTCACAGGACTATGCAGCAGCCAGTAGCAGAGCCTCTTAGCCCAGTGTAAAGACGAGGAAGCCGGACACTTAGGTCAACAGCAATGCTGAGATCCAGTGGGTGTGGACTATCACCTAGCTTTTACTGTCTACTATGCTTACAGACAGGTGGTAGGTCCTCATGGCACCTCTGTAGGTGGAAAGCTTTTGAAAGAGACAGTTGGTCCATACAGTGGTCTGGAGACTAGTACCACAAGGGTGTTAAGCATTTGTGAGAATGTATTGCCACACTAGATGGGTGCATGTGGCCCCAGCATCTGCTTTGTTATCCTAGAACAACGAGCTTGTCTTTAACAGTGCATGAAAAAATTGTCACATATCTTTCTAGTAAATGTATGGGGGCATCTGTAAGGCTTCGATCAGAGCAGGCATATGGGGGTGTATTTATTGAAAGGAGACTGTGGCAAATGAAATAAAAATGGAACCATGATGCCATGATTTTGACTGGGGCCTGCCTTGTCTGGTCCCTCAGAGGCCTTCACACAGCCACTGTGGCAATGATCAAACTACATCCATGGTGCCATCTAGCTCCTCATCTGAACGGGAATTGATAGGCATTTCCCATCCTTGCAGCCTCAGACCTCACAGGGCAACCTTCTAAAGACAGAGCCCTCACTCAGCTTGTCCAGAGACCACCTCTGGCTGTACTTTATCCCCCCAACAAGGGGCTTTGCTGATGTTCATCTTTTGCCTCTTTAAGATCTGTGACGCCATCTCCAAGTGGGAGCAAACGCTGAAGGAACTGCATCCTGGAAAGACTGAGGGTGGGACACGAGTCGTCAAGCTGATGTACAAGAACAGGTCCTGAGAGCCGCCTGACGGTGGGGGGGACATGAGGGCTGCCCTGGGCACCAGCTCATCTCTCCCAAATGAGACGGCTTGTCCCAGTAAGGCGGAGAGTCTGTAGTTATTACCTTGAGTGGCAATCATGAGGTGAATTTCAGGTTGGCTATGTTCCTGCTCCCTCAAAAGACTCTGGTAGTGCAGGGTTCTGTTGGCATTCTCTGTACCATGTGCACATGGCTATGCATACATGCCACAGAAGCATACTAAGGCCACGGGATGGCTGTACATTACCTTACGGGAGTACAGATTTGTATAAGCACCAAATATTTAAAGCTAAGGAATATTTTTCTATCTATCAATTTCAGGACACACACAAGTTCTTTCTACCAATTTAAGTAAGAGAAATTTATCCAGTATGTCTCCAGGCAAATAATTACCATTAGTCTCTTGGGAGTCATAATTTATCCAGACCTAATAAGCTGTGATTCTAGGTACCAGAATCTTCATGCAGAATGCAGCAAGTGTATGTGTTCAGAACTAACCCCTGTTCCTCTGGGTGAGACATCTAGGTTAGGCTTGGCTACAAGTTTCTTTGGTAGTAGAAGAGAGGCTTACAGGCGGTATAAACAGTTATCTTTACTTGAGGGATCAAGATAAAGATTCAGAGAAAGCCTTATTTTTGTTTAAGGTGCCAGCTGAGATCTGGCTTTTCACTGTCTTCACTGTAGGCTGTACTTTCGAAGTCAAGTCAAAGGGGAGACAGAGAGAGAGCGTCTGCTACTTGCCTTCCAAGCCAGTGGGGAAATAGTGGCAGGAAGATTTCCGGTCACCAAGGAACTGGCCCTGGAAATGGCTGCCTTGATGGCCCAGGTGGGTTTCTTCCTGTTGGAAACACCATGAAACCTGACAGAAGACTGCAGATCCTGTGGCAGCTGGGAGGGGGCTCTGTTGTACAGAGGGAGTGATCTCCTTACTCACTGCACATGGCTGCTGTGTGCAGAAGATGACTGGGAACCGAGAGCCTGGGCTGATGTCCCAGCCTCCTTCCAATGAGAGCTTAGTCAAGTTGCTTCTCGGCGCTTCAGTTTATTTCTGAGTATTTGAAAAACACAATTCCCTCTCTGCCACTATCCAGTATATGTACTTGAGCAGAATATGTCCCACAATGCATGTGATAAACTTTATGAACCACCCCACATTCTAAGTAGAACGCTAAGAACACACATTTAGAATGACTCTCCTTTGTACTTTGTGTAGAAGGCTATCTGCTAGGGGTTTCCGGGATACCTCCATGGTTCCCGTAAGTGTGGATGTAGCCAGATGTGGTGGCACACACCTATAATCCCAGCATTTGGAGAGCTAAGGCAGAGTTGGCACAAACTCAAAGCAAGTCTGGGTTCCAAGCCAGCCTGGGCTGTACAGTGGCTCGTCATGGTTAGAACCATCAATGTTAGAAACATCAGTGTGAGTACTCCGTAGCAAACCACAAGCAACATTTCAGATGTATTTTCTGTATCCTTTTCATTATCACTTAGGAGAAGGAAGCTGACATTCAGAGTTAATAGCTTGAGCAAAGTTGAACGGCTATTGCCTGAGCTGGGTGTCTGACACCAAGCCCTCTTCTGTCTTCCACAGTCTGTAACCCCATCTATCTTCTAGCATTTAGCCACAAATGATAGTTGATCTAGACAATGTACTATTCTAGGACCTCAAGGATGGTTCTCTAATGTCTATGACACATGGGGTTAAATTAATTCTTATCATTGTTATCTGAAAAGGCAGTGATGTGGTCAGGGGCTTGTTCACCTCTCGAACAGCAGCCCCACCACTCACCATCCACCCAGACTCAGGACTGCCGTCTCTTTCTACCTCAGGTGGAGTATGGGGACTTGGAGAAGCCTACGCTGCCAGGCCCTGGGGGTACACCTCCTTCCAAAGCTCAGCATCTCCTCCAGCAGGTCCTTGACAGGTTTTACCCAAGGCGCTATCGAAATGGAGCACCCCCTGAGCAGCTGAGGTAGGCTGGAGGCAAGGTCTTACAGAGGAAACCTGTGGGGAAACCTGGGAGCTGTGATGAAAAGAGGCGGGCATTTCACTAGCACCTTGTCTTCCACCCACCTGAACCAGGCACCTGGCAGACATGATGGCTACCAAGTGGGCAGCGCTACAAGGATGCTCCCCTCCTGAGTGCATCCGCATCTACCTGACTGTGGCTCGGAAATGGCCTCTCTTTGGTGCTAAGCTCTTTGCTGCTCAGGTGAGTGACAGGAAAAGGAATTGCCCAGATCTTCAGATGCTGTTCTTCCTGGAGTTTCTCTCCCCTCTCTCTGGTCATAAGCCCATCAGTCCAGTCTGCAGCCCCCACCTCCTCGCTATCAAACACTAGGAGCTGCTACTTCCTCACGTACGCATTTCTGACCAGACCACGGTCCACAGCTGAGTTCTAATTCACTGTTTATCTTCACATTTCCTTAACTGACTTGCCAGTGCTTCTCCTGCAGAGGCAAGCTCAACTAAATCACACATGACGATTCAGACTGAAAAGACAATGTATGACCTAAACAAACTCATCTTGACTTGCTACCCAAAAGCCCAGAGGTAGACAGAAATGGACCACCCAAGGGAATCAGACTATGCAGACAGCAGTTACTTTTGCCCCTACATTGAAGGCCAGGAGGCAAATAGTAATTTTAGTTGGAAGTTTCCGTCAGTAGGTGTCTGGTATGCGTGAACTTTACAGTTAATCACAGACATTACCCGTGACCAGACATTATAATCAGACATTGAGACTGGAACCAGGTCCTGTTCACTGGAGCTACAAGTAAGAAAATGGACATTCACTCCCCTATCTAGCATAGAGAGATAGGTTGTTGAAAGCATATCTAGTTCCAGTTGTTTAAAGGTATGAAAAGGCCGAGAAGGAGGCTCAGCAGTTAAGAGTACTTGCTGCTTTTGCATAGGACCTAGGTTTGATTCCTAGCACCCATATGGTGGCTCACAACCATCTGCAATTCCAATCTGAGGAGATCCAGTATCCTCTTCTGGCCTCTTTGGATATAAGCACACATGTGGTATACAGACACACATGTAGGCAAAACAACCCTACACATTAAAAATAAATTTTAAAAAATGTTTTTAAAGAAATGAACAGCTGGGCGGTGGTGGCGCACGCCTTTAATCCCAGCACTTGGGAGGCAGAGGCAGGCGGAGGCCAGCCTGGTCTACAGAGTGAGTTCCAGGACAGCCAGGACTACACAGAGAAACCCTGTCTTGAAAAAAACCAAAAAAAAAAAACCAAAAAAAAAAAAAAAGAGAGAGAGAGAGAGAGAGAGAGAACAAATTAGTCCCTTGCTTTCAAGAGGCTTTCCAACTGGAGGGAACAGAAGAATGGAGGCATTGTTCATACAAGTATTCTTCATACTTGTCCTGTCTTTTCAGTCTTTCTCAGCAACATTAACCTCTATCTGTTTAATTTGGGGAATGTGCTGGGGACCAAACCAGGACTTTGCACATGAATACTTTCTGCCCCTAAGCTATACCTACAATTTGTGTCCATGGACAAGAGTGTGTGCATGCCTTCATGGGGAGGAGGGAAGGAGGGAGGAAGAGAAGAAGGGAGGGAGGGAGGAAGGGGTTGGCAATGAAGTAAAAATACAGCACTATTGTAATACAAAACTGCTGGCCTGGAAGGTTGAGGAAAGCTTCACAAAGGGTCTCAGTCTGTTTCCTTCCCCCAGGCTCTTGGGTAGCAGAGTGAGACCTTCTGGAGTACCTCACTGTAGCCTTGACAGAAACACCCAGGAAATGGCTACCAAATAGTCACAAACTCACTGAGAGGACCTAAGGCCCCTATCACTGAATTCTTGTCATCCTATTTCTTTTGTAGTCCCTGGAGATTGGTTAAAGCAAGATGTATTTTGTTTGTGAGAGTTTGGGGTACAGGAGAAAATACCTACCGACCAAGCTACAAGTCCAGCCCCTAGTTCAGCCTGTGTTCTGACCACAGAGCTTTCCGTCCTGTCCTGGCAGGTGTGATTCCCTCCACCTTTTGGATGTTGGGTGGCAGAGCCCCAAGGCCAATGCCTCCAGCCATAAGCATCCCCGATGCTGCACAAATGTTGTTTGCTGTGTTTCCCTTGATGACATGACTGCCCATCAGACTCTGGATGGACCCCTCTTCCTCAGAGAGTACTTACATTCAGACTCTCTAACTGTGGGTGTGTGTGATACGCTTTTTCTGTTTCTGCAGCCTGCCCAGCTGTCTTCTAAGGAGAACACTCTGGTGTGGATTGCTGTGAGTGAGGATGGTGTCAGCATCCTGGACCACCGCACTATGGTATGAGAGGAAAGGGCTGGTTCTAATCCTTTCTCTAACTTCTGCCGAGCAGTGCTGTCCTATAGTCTGGATACAGCTTACATACATCAAGATTTAGCACTCCAAATTATCATCACCTTGGGGTTCTCCCTTCCTGGTTAAGGCTCCCTTGTCTAAAAGAAACAGTTTCCCCTGAACTCGACTGGCTCCTCCCACAGCAGGTGAACATCACTTATCCCTACTCTTCAGTGACAACGTTCGGTGGCTGCAGGGATGACTTCATGCTTGTGATTAGATCCATTCCAGATCAGAGCTCTGGAAAAACCCGTATCGACAAGTTGACCTTCCGAATGCCTGCTCCCAAGGTGGGTCTGACAGCTACCATAACAGCTTACCCTGGCCTGGTGTAATGTAGTAAGCCTGATACTTAGAAAACTCTGGACAGCATCCCCAAGAGTTCGGGTGGAACTTGGTGGGAACTACCTGACCCAGCCACTGCTGTCCCTCCATTCCTCAGGAGGGTACTTGTGCATCTCAGACTCTCTAGGCCAACAGAGGTACATTTTACTGGGCAAATAAAACCCAGGTATTCTATGTGTACCCAATGTTATAGCCAGTGAAAAAGCCAGCATTCAAGATAAGGCTAGTTTAATCCTTTGCTTCCTTGACCGCCTTAGATTACAGAAACTACCTTAATGATGGCCAGCTACATGAACCACTGTTCTGCAACTGTGAACCTACCAGCCAAGCTCCCTGCAGCCCGCCAGCCCCGAGACCTGAATGGACAGTTCTTTGCTTCTGTTTCCTGCACTAAGGGGTCAGCTTTGCTGTGAACATTTCTTCTCCCCATACCCTTGCCACCATTGGTGCCTCTGGGATTGATAGATTTATGTCCTGGAGCATACTACTACTGTGATGGGTCTAATGGCCCCCTCCTCAAACTCTTCTGTGAAATGTGTATTTCAGGGTCTCTTGAAACTTTTGTGTCCTTTAGGTGCCTTATCTTTCAAGGCCCAATGTTTTAAGATCCAGACCCAACATCAAAACCACTATTTCTTTTACAAGAATACTGACTCTGGATGCTACCTGATTCCGCTGAGATAGGGATGGCCCACAGTTACCAGGGCAATGGTACTGTATTTGGGGCTTCTGCACTGATACTCAGGGAAGCTCATCTTTTTATATTGTACATGGTCTTTACATGGGGACTTATACTTGAAGTTTTCTGAACATCCCTGAATAAAATAGGACTAAAATTCCTAATTCACCTAAACTCCAGCAAATACTTACAAATCTCTAAAATCAGACTTCTTTCCCAAATGGGAAACACACTGGCCAAGCTGGAGAAAAAAAAAAAAAAATGACGAGCCTCCCCCCCTGTTGGTGAGGAGGCATTTGCCATGCCCCTCCTGGGGCAGGCAGCAGCTCTAGTCTTTTCAGGACAGCACAGTATTCCTGTCAAGATTAAAGCGTTTCTCTCACACTGGACTAGCACAGGCAGGGACAGAGCCAGTCTGCACCCTTCCTGGGTCATTTTAAGACCTAACAAGGCTCAGTGAAAGCTGTGCTCACTACTGAAGGATGAGGTGGTCATCACCTCCCTACTCTCTCAAAGACCAAGCACATGAATTTTGCTTGTTGCTGCTCTAAGAGGCCACCAGAAACAAGATATCAGGAACACTAAAGACCCTTCCATTCTTGGAAGGCCTGGATTGCTCACCAAGACTCTTGGTAGATGGCTTCTCAAATTAGTTGGATGCATAGGGCATGTATATATCTGCCCTAGATATATATACACCTTTGCCTTCCTGAGAATATTATAATCCTCCTCAACTCAACTCCTTCTCATCGATTTTGATGAAGATGATCTTTATTTCTACCTTTCCCCACAAAATAAAAAAAAACAAAAGTTCATACTTTGGTTTTCCAACATATAAAAAAAATAAGCTTTATTATGTAGCTTTAAGGCAGTTTTATTATTTTTCAGTAACATGGACTAGGGAATAGGAAGAATATCAAGAAATAAGCCTTTAACCCAACAATGTGTGTGTTGTACACCACAAGAAACTGCAAGGCCAAAAATTAGTTTGTTCGAATGCTTCAACTGCTGTAATCTTTCATCCTTTGAACTGACAAGCCTGACTTTAAAAAGGCACAAGAGTCTGCCCCTTAAAAGAGCTTGACTTGCAAGCCAGGCAGTTTTATAGCCATTTCTGTTTGTACCCCAACTCCCACCCCAGATTTGGGGTTCTAGTAGAGACAGGTCTACCTCAAGTCACATCACTAAAGGCTCCTGGACAGCTTCGTCAAGGCTAGGTGAAAGGCAGAGAATGCAGTTCTGGGTTTACATCCCAAGGCCTTAAAGCCAGTAAGGATGTAGTCTGCTCTCAGGTTGTTTTTGTTTTGTAAACAGAATTCCAGCTAATGAAACTGTTTGTACTAGACTTGAAGGTCAGATTAGCTGCTGCTACTGTTGCTGCTGCTGCTTCTGCTGCTTATTCTCTTCTTCTTCCTCCTCCTTCTTCTCCTTATTTTTCTTTCTCTTGCTCTCTTTTTGAGACAGGGTTTCACTATGCAGCCCTAGCTGTCCTGGAACTCCCTATGTAGACAAGGCTGTCCTCAAACTCAGATCCTCCTGCCTCTGCCTCTGCCTCTGCCTCCCAAGTGCTGGGATTAAAGGCAGATGCTGCCTGTCAGCTCCTTTTCTCCTTCCTAATCTTTAGAATCTAAGAAACCACCTTTGAAACAAAGGCTACTGTAAACTGGTTCTTCATCCTTTAATGTGACAGTCTCATGTTTGGGAACCAACATGTAATCTCTCACTTTTCATCTAAGCCCTCTTAGACAAACAGCTTTTGAGCAATAGAAAAATATTAAGTAACAGAAAGGTACTAATATGCTTGACGCCCATGGCTGAAATGCTGTGTATCATGTCTGTCAATAAAAAACTGTCGGTGTACCAGATAATAACTGTGTGTTGTGGATGTTTATTTATCTTGGGGTTTGAGACAGTGTCTCATCATGTAGCCCAGGCTGACCTCAAACTTTTCAGTCCTCCTGTTGACACCTTCTGAGAGCTGGGATTACGGGCATCTTCACCATCCCTAGCTAAATTGTGGATTAAGGAGTCATCATCCTGCACAAATCACAGGAGCTAGGTGGACAGAGGCTAGTCCTTTATAAGGCATTTTATTCCTGCTAATTCATATATAAAAACGTGACTTATTTTTCCCTAACTTTTAGATAAGAGTCTATACAGATGAAAATTATTTTTCTTGTGAACTCTGGTACCAGTCTTAATACTTCACAGATTTTAACACAAAAATGAAGGTACTTAAAATTTTCAGTGTTCTTTATGACAATTCTTTTGTTTTGGGTGGGGTTACTCACTATGTAGCCCAGAACAGCCTTAAACTCAAAAGGTCACCTGCTTCTGTCTCGAGTGCTGGAACTAAAGGCATGGTCCACTATGACTGGCCGCCTTTTGACATGTCAAAATCCTTAAGGTCTCCCCTTGATTAGTAATATAGATAAAACCTATACAGGGAACATTATGATACATCGTGAACATGAATCAAATTCCAGCCCCTGCTCTGTGGTTCTGAGATCTACTCATCCGTTCTGGTTCTCAGGACCATGTCCTGATGGTTTTTACAGTACCGAAAATAAAGCAGCCACTATAGTTTAGGAGTCCTCTCCATAAAAACCATACTGGCCTTTGAATGCTGAGACTCATAGGCTTGCTGATGTGGCTTTCTGGTGTGCCAGAATCTCCTGGCAGCTTCTGTATACTTCAATCAAGCAGTCCAACCGGGGCTTGGCACTCTGAATTCCAAAGGGGAGAAATGCAGAGTCAAGGAGAGTATAAGAAGCATTCACCTGCACCTTCAACCTCTCACGTACACCACGGGCTCTAAATGGCAGCTGTGAGCTAAGAGACACAAGGCAGAGCGAGTGGATGAGTACCCGATGGGAGGTCTCCAAATCCGGACTCTGTGTGTGTGTGTGTGGGGGGGGTTAAAAAGACAGGTTTTGGCTTTGTTTGGTTTGGTTTCTAGACAGAGTTTCTCTGTGTAGTCCTGGCTGTCCTATAACTTACTTTGTAGACCAGGTGGCCTCAAACTCAGAGATCTGCCTGCCTCTGCCTCCTGAATGCTGGGATTACAAGCATGCAAAATACAGCTTTTAGCCTGACAAAATTATATGACACTGAGACAGACCATCTGAGAAAATGTTACAAGTTGTGAAATAAGCCTCAGAGACAAGATGGGCATTTAATATGAAAAGATTTTGTATTATAAAATGTAATACAACTAAAATTAAAAGACAAGCCACAGAATAAGAAAACTGTATGAAGAATGTCCATTTAATAAATGTTTTCTATTCAAAATAACACAAAGTTATTATAAATATATAACTGATCCCTAGGCTCTGCTCATCTAGCAGAGAGGACTGATAGTTTACAATGAGGGGGTTTGGGCATGTACCACCATAGTGGTCTTCATTGTAAGATCAAAACAAGTTAATCTAGACATTATTTAAAACCTATCAATAACATAGCTAAATAAGCTGATATTTCAATATAATGGAATAAAATATAATTTAAGTATAATGACCGCTATAGAAAAGACAAATATAGTATTTATCATATAATATAATATAATATAATATAATATAATATAATATAATATATATATATTATATATATATTATATATAAAGACCCTCAACCTTAATTGATATTAAGCTATCAATGTAAAACTATAGATAGACAGACCTGAATTACAATAATGTGATTTGTAGGCAGAAGTGGGTATATGATTGGTAACTATCTTCTCTAAAATCTTTAAAAAACAAAACAAAAAAAAACCCCTTTTACTCAAGTTGGTTGTCAGATATTTCCAAGACTCTGACAATAGAAGTTCACGCCCTACTGAACAAAGGCTTAAGGGCTAAGCAGAGAGAGAAAAGGCAGGGTTTTACAGGAGAAAGGGGGACACTGTGCTCACCTGGAAGACAGGAACTACTTGGGATATCTCATGTGGCTTCCCTGGATCCTTCAGTAAAATGCAGAGGTAGTAAATGACTTTCTGCTGTAAGAAAAGAAACCAGACAGAGACCTCAGTGAAACTCATCTTGTTCCTTTTTTCTTTGGGGGAAGACTAAAAAGTCCTTTTCATCAAGTATCTCTTATGTAGTGAAATCTCTGACAGCTTCTGAAGTAGAAGAAAAGTGTATTTTTGCCACAGGGTGCTGGTGGTGGCATACACCTTTAATCTTAGCACTCAGGAGGCATAGCAGGGGCATCTCTTGATTTCGAGGACAGCCTGGTCTACATAGTGAGTTCCAGGATAGCCAGGGCTGCACAATGAAACCCTGTCTTGGGGGGGTGGGGGGAGAAGAAGGAATGTTTATCTCTTATTTTTATTTTGTATATAAAAAATTTTTTTGCTTTGTTTTTCTTGAGACAGGGTCTAAGTAGTCTTGGCTAGCCTGGAACTCCCTCTGTAGACCAGGCTGGACTCATTCAGAGAGATCTACCTGCCTCTGCCTCCGAAGTGCTAGGATGAAAGGCGTAAGCCACCATGGCAGCAAGAGATCACTGTACTGTAATGTGCTCACCAACAGAAACATCATAGTTAGGTTAAGGTAGTTACTCAAACTACATACAATCAGAATGGCCACTCTGAAGCCACAGAGCCTCACTTAGGGTTTTATACTTTATCACCTGCACTTTTATGCCATGTATCTACTACAAAAAAAAGAAAAAGCGCCGGGCAGTAGTGGCGCACGCCTTTAATCCCAGCACTTGGGAGGCAGAGACAGGCGGATTTCTGAGTTCGAGGCCAGCCTGGTCTACAGAGTGAGTTCCAGGATAGCCAAGGCTAACAGAGAAACCCTGTCTCGAAAAACCAAAAAAAAAAAAAAAAAAAAAAAAAAAAAAAAAAAAAAAAAAAAAAACCAAAAAGAAAAAGCATGACAGAGTTGAAACTAGAATAGCAACTAGATTTGTATCTTCCTTCACAATTTCATGTGTCTAGTTGCCTACATTTTGTCCTTTAAATGATCACCCCCCTCAAAAAAAAAAAAAAAAAAAAAGCTAAGTATGTTCCTATGAACCAAAAGTCCCACCAACCAGGACCAAGGCAGCTGGCTGCTTGAGACTAGGTTAGATATTAGACCAGGGCAACACAGTAGGACCTCATTTCCTAGAGGAAAAAAAGCAACAAGTAAACAAACAAACAAAAAGACTCTATCCACGACAATCTGCTACTTCTCCAAAATAGTCATGGTTTACTTATTTGCTAGGCTTTTTTTTTTTTTTTTTTTTTTTTTTTTTTTGGTTTTTCGAGACAGGGTTTCTCTGTGTAGCCCTGGCTGTCCTGGAACTAACTCTGTAGACCAGGTTGGCCTTGAACTCAGAAATCCGCCTGCCTCTGCCTCCCAAGTGCTGGGATTAAAGGCGTGCACCACCACCGCCCGGCATTTGCTAGGCTTTTTAATGACATGTACTCCTACTTATAAAAAAGAAAAGTCTGTTAGCCAGGAATGGTGACATACATCTCTAATCCCAGCACTCAGGTGGCAGAAGCAGGTAGATCTTTCAGTTTGCGACCAGCCTGGTTTACATAGTAAGTTCCAGATCAGCTAGGGCCTCACGGTAGGACTCTGTCTCAAAAACAAACATAAAAAGAGCAGAGGCAGGCAGCTAAAGAAATAGCTCAGCAGGTAAGAGTGCTTGCTGTTCTTGCACAGGATCGGAGTTCAGCACCTAGCTAACACCCATAGAGAGTAGCTCACAACCACCTGTGATGCCATTTTCAGGGGATCTGACATCCTCTTCTGGCCTCAGAGGGATATATATACAGATACACGTGAATAAGCAAAACCAAAAAAAAAAAAAAATTAATTTATTAACAAGCAAAAAGAGAGAGATGCAGGAGGATGGGAAGTTCAATGCCAGCATAAGCTATAGAATGAGACCCTGACTCAAAAAAAGTTTACTGTAAAGCAGCATGTGATGCTACACTTGGTAGCAACCTCAAGCATCTGAAGTTTATTACATACCATCACAGGACGTCTGAGTGACTACACTATACCACCTAAGTGTAAGTATGTGCTGTGATGTTTGTACAACCAGCAAACTCATGAACAATGCATTCCTTGCAACATACCCATCACTGAGAAAAGCATGACTCTAAGGAAACTTTTACTTCAAGATACATTTTTCTTCTACAGTTCACAGGTATGCCAGCCAAAAAAAACTACTTGTATTGGGACAGAGGTACCTTCAGTTTAGTTCTGTGACAACGAATGCTGTATTAGGACTCAGTTTAGGTCCCAGCACACCCCATGGGCTGACTGCCTCCGCTGGAGCCCAGAGATACCACCTAGACACTTACCATGTAAATGGCCTCATTAATGATAATGTCCTTGACCTTGTCCATCTCTATGAAGGTAGTACTTTCTTTGCCCGATGCATAGGAAGACGTCATCTGGATGCCAAGTGAGTCAATGATTAATAGAGTCTCCTGATCAATCTTCACAAAATGGAGGTAACCAAGCAGGCCTAAGATAGTGATGAAGATGGCGGCAGAGAGGATCATGCTATTCTGAAGAGAGAGCCAGACACAGGCAGTAAGGTCACCAAAGCTCCTCTGCAAACACCTATGCTATTCAGCAAGTCAACTGGACAATAAGGAAACAGGCCTCTGCTCTGTGCCTGTGCTGTGAGGTGAACAGATGAGGGAACATGCATGAGGGGGAAACCATCTTCACTTGAGCTCCTAAAGTGTTAGAGAGGCACGGAGTAAAAAATGGATCCAGACTACTAATGAATAGGTCCAGGAAGCTCCCAGCGAAACATCTGCCATCACATCTGGCAGAAAATTTTCTTCCCAAAATTACAACTTAAAGGCCCAGTACTCCCTCTCATACTCCCGCTGCAAAACATATAGCACAAAATTACAGACAGACTTCATTGTAGAACTGTAAGCTGAAACAAACCCTCTCCTTCTCCTGTTGCTTTTCATCATAGTATTCTATCACAGGAATAGGAACCTAAGACATTAGGTCTCTGATTCCCTTTTCTTGAGAAGAGTCAGGGGAGTAAAAGGGTGTGAGAGACCAAATAAAAGAAACAAAACAAAACATCCCACAGTTCAGTTCAGAAGTGTTAAAAGGTTATAAACAAAAAAACCATCCAGGCATGGTGGTGCATGCCTTTAATCCCAGCATTCATGTGGCAGAGGCAGATGGATCTCTGAGTTCAAAGCCTGGTCTAAGAGCAAGTTCAAGAACAGCCAGGGCTACACAGAAAAACTGTTTATCAAAAACAAACAAACAAACAGGAGCTGGAGAGTTGGCTCAGCAGTTAAGAGCTCAATGCCCAGCAACCACATGGTGGCTCACAACCATCTGTAATGGGATCTGATGCCCTCTTCTGGTGTGTCTGAAGAAAGCAACAGTGTACTCACATACATTAAATAAATAAATCTTTAAAAACAAACACCAAAGCAAAACAAACAAACAAACAAAAAAAAAAAACCAAACCATGAATCTTAACAAGTAAGTTCAGCCATATACCTTTGCTCACCCACTTTGAGCAAAGAATAGTTTTTAAAAATTTTTTACAAGGTTGAAGGAAGAACAAAAAGAAGCAAGTGCAGTGGCTCACATTAATCCAAGCACCCAGGAGGCAGAGGTAGGTGGATCTGGACTACACACTGAGCTCCAGGCCAGACAAGACTACACAGGCTACACAGTGAGACCCTGTCTCCAAACAAACAAACAACAAATAACAAAAAAACAGGCCGGAGAGATGGCTTGGTGATTAAGAGCACTGGCTGCTCTTCCTTAGGTCCTGAGTTCAAACCCTAGCACCCACATGGGAGGGCACAACTGTCTATAACCTCAGTTCCAGGGGACCTGACACCCTCTTCTCATCTCCTTGGGCCTCTGATGACCCACAAGCATCTACTTTCAGCTAATTAACTTCAGGTTCAGGTGTCTTGTAAGCAGTCCAAAAACTGAATAAGCACTGTGGAGGAAAGACAAGATAAAACTCAGCCCTCTACAGGTTTATTAGATGCTAGATTGATTTTAAACAAGAAGTCTAGAATACTGTGTTACTGACTATAAGTGTCAGAGGGAGGAGGAAGGGAAGAGAGAGGGAGGGAGGGAGAGAGGAAGGAATGAAAAAAAGGATGGAGAAAGAAAAGAGAGGGAGACAGAGATAGATCAAAGCACACAGCTGCTCCAGGAAGATGTCCAAGGAAGCAGAACCCAACTGGTGCAGAGAAGGTAGTGCACACTGATGGGCACCCTCTGCTGAAAGGGTAGCACACTGCAGATTGGAGTAATGTTAGCAAAACTGATCAAAAGCAGGGAGGATGACAGGGTGAAGAACAGTAAATGCTTAGGGAATGTTACTCAGTCAGCTTCTGTTACGATAATCTGCCTCAAAGTCCATTTTCCTGGCCAAAATTCTAAGGATGCACACTGCTCACCCGAGTCAGGGTTAAGCCACACATTTGAAGGACTCCTTTGCGAGTTCTTTCCACTCGAGATATTCATTACTTTCATGGCTGATTTTGAATAGGAGCAAAGATCTGAACTTTTGCACACAGAGCCCTGGGGAAGTCTTGGAGTAACATAAGGGAGTACAATTACTTCTGCATTTGGGGGACATTTGGGTGTCCATGCCAGAGAGATGAGTACAGTAGGGGACTGACAGAACAGCCCTGAGCTGGGTGTGGTGCACCAGGTAATACCAGGCCTTCACAGGGGCTGAGACAGGAGAATGCAGAGTTTGAGGACAGCCTAAACTACATAGCAAGACCCTGAATCTCTAAACAAACCAACTGCCTGGGATCTTTGAGACCAACGTAAATGGAAAGGGATTTCTGGGCTCTAGTCTGGAAGCCCAGCTGTCACTTTGTCAGCCTCAAGACTATTAAATTATTATTCTTTCTAAACATCCCCTGACCCCAGGGTAGAAATAAGAAATTCAGCCAAAGAGCTGACACTCTGGGTATTTAGTAAATATCTGTTCCTGCTTTCAGGTAACTGTACATGTATCTGGAACACAGACTGGCATTAACATTCAACTGGGCATAGTGATGCATCCCTCTAATAACAGCACATGGAAGGCAGTGACAGGTGAATCCCTGTGAGTCCCAGGCCAGCCTGGTTTACACAGTGAGTTCAATAACAACCAGGGCTATATGGTGAGACCCTAACACCTGCTCCCCTCCTGCAAAAGAATAAAAATCCAATTATATAAATTTGGGGGAAGGACTAGATCAGTTTAATAACTTCAACTGACCTGTGACAAAACTTTTAAATATAAATTGGTAAAGATTAGGAGTCTTTTAGAAATACTGTTTGTGTTTGGTTTGTTTTTTGAGATGGGGTTTCACTGTGTAGCCCTGGTTTGTTCTGAAACTGTTAATGTACACTGATGGAGACCAGGTTAGCCTTGAGTTCAGAGATGCTCCTTCCTCTGCTTCCCTGTTGCTGGGATTAAAGGTGTGCACCACCACACCAGCTCATACTATTTATTTATTGTGTAGAGGTCAGAGGACAACTTTGTGAATCTGTTCTTTCCTTCCGTCATGTGGGTTCTGGGGATTCAACTTAGGTGGTCAGGTTTGGCAATAGGTGCAATTACCTGCTGAGCCATTCCCCAGACCCTAAATTAGGGGACTTAATTTCATCTATGTCTGAGCAATGATTATGCTCTGCCATACACTTTGATGGCATAAAAGTAATTGAACAAGGTATGATGACACACACCTTTGATCCTAACTCTAGAGAGGTAGAGGCAGGCTCCACATAAAGCCTTCCAGGCCAGCCAGTACTACATATGCTGAGACCCTACCAAAATAATAATAATTAATAATAATAGCAAAAGAAAAGAAAAAAGCTAAGGGATGTTTTAATGCAAACAATTGAAATTTACAGAAATAAACAGTTCTGGTGTATTAGCTCTATTTAGACCACTCCTGGATTAATATATTCATTTCAGGGCTACAGAGGGAGTTACAGCTAGAACTCAATCGTGAACAAGGGCCAACTGGACGATTCTTTTTACTTGGGAACTGTCACAAAAATAACAGCATTTGACCTTCGCAATATTTTTGAGCAACTGGTTTCATCTTAGATGTGTTAAAAATGAGGCTCAGGGGGCGAAAAAAAAAAAAAGATTAGACGGTCTGGAAAATAGGAAACACTCGTGTCTTAAAACTGGCAACTTTTTAGAAAATGCATTTAAATTGGGGAAGGGTTGGGAGAGGGGAGGTAGTTGACCTGGCCTTGAGAAACAGATATTGGGAGGCGATACTATAGTGCACAGTTGTGGAGGCAAAAACTTTTCTGTAATTCTGCTATGCGTTGGCAGTGGTACCCTGTAAGGAGTGATGGAGGAGGATGCACTGAGTTCTCTGAGGAGGTATGTTCGTTTTATGAATGAGCAGGGCAAGTGGCCCACTGTGGTAGAACGTCCAGAAGCACAAACTTCTTGGGGAAGGAGGACAGTCTTGCAGAGGGACGGCATCCCTGATCCAGGGAGTCCCCACCCTCCCGGACCCACGGGTCAGCCCCAAGACCTTTCCGAGTTCTCTGCGACGGCCGAGCGCTGGCCTTTACCTCGCACAGGGTGAAGAGCCCGTAGGCCGCCAGCCACACCGCGCAAGTGACAGCGGTGAGCGAGCACAGTGACAGCCGAGCCGAGCTGAGGCCGAACTCGCGGCAGTACGGTGAGTAGTACCGGCGCCGCAGGGCCAGGCGGCCGCCGCAGATATCAGAGAAGCTCTTCTCGTCCTCCATGGCCGCACGCTCCGGCTGGTCGCGCCGCTCTAGCCCACCGGGAGGCTCGAAGTCTCGATGGCTCCCGACCTTCCCGGAAGCCGCTCAGCCCTGCCCGCCACACGCTCTGCGCAGCCGTAATGGCTTACTGGGAGCGCGGCTGGGGCCCGGAGCTAGTTCTCCCAGTTTGTTCTTAGCCCAAACTCCCCAGAATCTCGGCACCAGTTTTGAACAGATTAAGATCTCTGTTCACTCGTCTGACTCATTTATATTGTTACACCAGAATGACGCCCCCCAATGGTCTGCAGGGTATTCATTCATTCATTCATTCACGCATTCATTTCCCTGCGAAGAGATTTTAGGTACTGAAGATTTCTGTCCCCACATAGCTTTTTTTTCCTAGTAGGAAAAAAACGATATAGACATAACTTAAGCAGTATTATTGACAAAAATGTTCAGACCAGTAGAGAAAGACTGGGCAACTAAGTAAAGGTCTTCATCACTAAACCTATAAGGGCCACACTGTTCTGTGGGGAGTTGAGGGAGAAATTTTCCAAAAAGAAGGACTAGGAAAAAGCAAAGCTTGGAGGCTGGAACGGATTTCTGTCACAGGAATCAAAAAACTAGCGAGGCTAGTATCAAGGGGTGGGGTGGGGGGATAAGTAGGAGGAAGACTCAGTTTTGAGCTGGACAGATGGCTCAGCTGTTAAGAGTATGTTGGTCCTAAAGATGGGAGGAGAAAGAACACCACCAAAATCATCATGGCCAAATTAATTAAAGCAAGCTTTTAAAATTCACACATCCACAGGCTGCCTCCTCCTGAGATGAGGTTCAGCTTTGGATGTGAAGACAAGCTTATATGGCTCAGGGGTAGGAAGGTTTTCCAGTGGGGGATTTGTCTGGCAAAACAGGGCTACAGGAGCAGAACGCAAGCATAGCAAGTTAGTCCCTTCTGCAATAAAGGCGCACGGTTGCAAAGATGGGCCTAACAAGGTGGTCATATAACCTTTTGAAGCAAAGGTAGGGTTGCAAGATGGCTATAAACAACTTTTTGAAACAAAGAGGCGATTGCATTCCTGGAACAGGCAGTACAGAACCATTAGTAGTTACGGTTACGGGTGGGGCACAGCTCTATCCTTGAAAAACAGGTTTAATCATAAACAAGAACGAACCTAGTTTGTCTTCGCTATAAGAAGGCTTTCAAACCTAAGATGGAGGCAGGCTGGTTCTCGTACTTATTCAGGAGGGAAAGATAATTGGGGGAACCACTACTAGACGCTCTTTACCACACTTTCTAAAGTTTTGGTTAAAAGAACAGGCCATACATATATTTGCATGGAACACTACTGTGGCAGTGCATAGAAGTAGTCTTACTTCTGGTCATGGGTAATTATTTCTACTGTTGAATTTATTCTTAGAACTTGAATCGCTATAAATATGAATAATGGAGAGACAAATGTAATCAAATAATTCCACTGATGACTCCACAGGCTCAGACTTGGCTTCTTGAAATCTTTTCTATGGCATGCTTGCTTTAGTATGTGCTTACACTTAGATTTCATAGTTCTAAGACTACTGTGTTATGATCCATCGAGAGAGCTCTGCAGGTAAAGCAACCTGCCTCCGAGGCTGATGACGTGAGCTTGAGTCACGGAACCTACATGGTGGAAGGCGAGAACCAGCTCCCACAAGTTGTCCTCTGATTGCTGTGTGCTCACTGGCCATGGCATGCCTGTGCCCACACAAATACATACATACATACATAAGTAAAAGAATGCTGTCTTATAGCTTTTATTCTATTTGATTTTGGTGGAGGGGTATTTTGAAACAAGATTTCACTCTATAGCCCAACCTGGCCTCCAACTTGAGCCTCAGCTTTTTGTGAAATGCTGGTCGTATGTTAATGGTCCATGTGAGAAAGTTACAGGCTACCATGTACATAAAGCCCAATTAAGAGTCTTTACTGGCCGAGCAGTGGTGGTGCATGCCTTTAATCCCAGCACTTGGGAGGCAGAGGCAGGCAGATTTCTGAGTTCAAGGCCAGCCTGGTCTACAGAGTGAGTTCCAGGACAGCCAGGGCTACACAGAGAAACCCTGTCTCGAAGAGAAAGAGAAAGAGAGAGAGAGAGAGAGAGAGAGAGAGAGAGAGAGAGAGAGAGAGAGAGAGAGAGAGAGAAAGAGAGTCCCTACTGGCCAGTGACCATGAGCAGCCTCAGAAAACCTCCTGGCCCCAAAGATTAGGGGTATAGTATTTTTAAAGGCAAACCCCCATGATGACATCAAGTGTTGGTCAGAGAACTAGTAACAGTTGCTTGGGCTGCATATTCAGGTTATGCATGGACCATAGTCAGGGTCATGGTAGGTCCTGAATATGTTGCCAAGGTAAACATGACCGTTTACAGTTTTAGGGAGCAAACATTATATGGAGTTAGGGTAAAATCAGGACAAGATCAAGACTATTGTCTCAGTCATTTCAATTATGCATATTAAGATATATGTAAGTGTCTTAGTTACTTTTCTATTGTTGTGACAAAATACCATAAGCAAGGCATGTTACAAAAGAAAGCATTTAATTGGGGCTCACATTTCCAGAGGGTTAAAGTTCATGACCATCACGGAGGGGAGAGTGGTGGCAGGCAGACAAGCATAACACTGGTGTAGTAGTTGAGAACTTACATCTGATCTATAATCACAAGGGAGAGAGAATACCCACTGGAATGGTGTGGGCTTCTGAAACGTCAAAGCCAGCCCTCAATGACACATCTTCTCCAACAAAGCCACACCTCCTAATCCTTCCTAATAGTTCCACCTACTAAAGACCACTTATTCAAAAACGTGAGTCTATGAGGGCCATTCTCATTCAAACCACCACAGTAAGGAAAGTCAAACATCGATTTCATCTCACTGTTAGTTTTGTTAATTGTGTATTGCATTTAAATTGAGATTTTTTTTTTCTGGTTCTCAGGGAGTGTGTATGTGTGTGTTTGTGTACATGTGTACATGCATGTATCCTTGTGAAGATTGAACCTAGACCTTCAAGCATGCTGGTGTTTTGGTTTGGTTTAGTTTTGGTGGTGGTGTGTTTGTTTGTTTTGTTTTCTTGTCTCTTAATATGATGAGAGGCTTCTTAAACCTTGGAATATAGGATTAAGAAAGCCGTGGCCTTATTTAAATCTGTTATGACTCTTCTGCCACTACTGTGTCAAGGAAACAGGTCCACATGACATCATCACCAGGTAGAGGTAAAAAGAAGTTCAGCCTCCTCACTTGGCCTCTAATGATGCCTGGTTGGGAAGGTGTTGTTTGTACTCAGTGACTTCTCCTCTGGGGTATGAGAGTCCTTGCTGTCCCCTAGTGGCTGGGTGGGTCAAACCTTAGCCCTGGTAAAGGTAAAGTTTGGGTCTCTCAGCCTTTGCTGACAGAGCTAAAAGTAAGAGCCACACTTTTTCCTGTGGTATTCGGGAGGAGTAGTTACTGCCTGAAGTTTTCTCTCTTTCTAAGCCATTCCTTTGCGCTTTGGCAAGATAAGGCAGGTTTTCCTCCGTGCATTTTGTGTGTGTGTGTGTGTGTGTGTGTGTGTGTGTGTGTGTGTGTACTGGCCTCACCACATTGCTCTTTCTCTTGCATCTGGTTTGAGGTACACAAGTATAACGCGCGCCTCCCGCGTCCCCCCATGCCCGTGGACGAGAAACACGAGAGACAGTATTCGGGTAGTTACTGCAAAACGAGGACTTTACTTCTTGTCATGGTAAAGCAGAAAGACGCGGAAGGGGCCTAGCTTAAATACACCCTAGAGTGACGTATTCACTTCTGGTTGGCTGTTCGCTCACCACGCAATATTATGCCTCGGGATGGGCAGTGACTTTGGCGCGCCTTTTGCCTTTTGCAACTGCGCAGTTAATTGTTTACAAGTGGGAGGACAGGATGTCCATGCCATCTTGGAATGGCAAATCACTGCGGCTCCCAACACACAAGGAAAAAGCAGAATTGTGGATTGAACCACTCTGTCACTCCTCAGGCCCAGGATCCCTAGCCAGTCTGCAGGGGTGAAAGGGTGTGATGCCTTTATAGTTACCTGTCACAAAGGTCGTGGCCAACCCACCTATAACTATAAGTAGGCTCATAAACAAAACCATCACAATTATTATTTTTTTTAGATATTTTATTTACACTTCAGATGCCATCCCCTTATCCCATTCCCCCCCTTAGAAAACCCCTATCCCATGCCCCCTTTTCCTTTTTGCATTTATACATTTTTTTTAAATAATGTTAATCATAAGCGTTATAAGTTTGGAATTGTTCAATCAGAGGTGTAACCCACTGACCAACCTAGATATAACAACTATCTTTGACTGGTGGAGATACATGAATATCTGCCTCCCTGTCTCCCCCCTCTTTCTCTCTTTCATCACCTAGCTTCTCCTCTCCTTCTTCTTCTCCTCTTCTTACTCCTTTTCTTCCTTTCAGTACTCCTCCTACCTTAGCTCCTCCTACACATCACCCTTCCTGTTAAAATGAAACTTTTCTCTCAAAATACAATTAGAGCATAATTATGCCAATTTGTACCAGTGAGGTACAAGATAGTCCTAATACCCCGTCCATCCTTTTGTTGACTAACCAGAACCTCTGTCATCTATCCTAACTAAACATTTAGTTCTGAACCTGGCTTTAGGATGAATGTCAGCTGACGACCATCCACTCAAATCTTTTCTCTTACGGTAAATAGCTATAAGTTTTCAACCCCGTCAGAAATCCAGAATGACTGAGTTAACTATAATTGTGGGAAGCACAAAGCATAGCTTCTAAAACTTAGCCAATTTATAGAGACCTCTGAACACCTGAAAAGCCCCTATACTACCGAACGTTGGAGCATCAAATCTTCAGCCTTCTGGCCCAGAATCATCTGACAGACCTTGGTGATGCAGGATTATTAAGGACTGATTACTCTATCTAGGCAGATATAATCAGTCGACTATTCTGCATGTGTCCTTTTCTGGACAGTAATTTGTCTGTAGATGGAGAGAGGCAATTCTTGCCTAGTGGCTGTTACCACACAACTGGAGTAACTCCAAGGATGCTCAATTTCTTCTTAGAATCCACGACAGGAAGCTGTCAGGAGCAGACAGGTCTCTAATCAATATGAACATTAATATATAAATATTTGTAGCATCAGTTCTATGGACTTCTGATGTTTTGAAAACCAACTATCCATGTAAGGTAACCTGAACTGTTGTCTGTTCACTCCTCTCAGCTATTTCTAAATAAAATATGGAAAACACCCTAACAATAAACTCAAAAATATGAATTTGCTATAGTCCCTTAACTCATAGGTTAACCGTCCCAAATCAGTTAAAAAAGTTAAAAAAGGGCTGGGTCTAGGCATTGTATTCCTAAATGTGTTATACAGGCACAATGCCCATGAGCATATCAATATTCATCTCATTTTTATATTAATAAGAGGCTCATACCAATGAAAACCTTAAATTTGAGATCAAAGTAAATTTTGTACCATTTAAGAAATTATAACTTCATCTTGATAATAATTATACAGATTTCTACCAATGGGTTATGGCTATGCACTAAGTCCTA
The DNA here is from genome assembly GCF_011762505.2 of Arvicanthis niloticus. Classification (NCBI taxonomy): domain Eukaryota; kingdom Metazoa; phylum Chordata; class Mammalia; order Rodentia; family Muridae; genus Arvicanthis; species Arvicanthis niloticus. The sequence goes on along the minus strand of NC_133430.1, from coordinate 37,151,996 downwards.
GCTAATCCCCCCTGTTCCAACAAAACCACTACTTTTCCCTAGAAAGACAGACCATTATTAACCACATTAGTCCCCAAGCTCAGGGAATAGGGGCGCTGACTCTTCTTTAACTTCTTCAAGCTGATTAAGGGCGTTGAGATTTTAGAAGAGGGGTGGGGGGAAGAGTAAGTTGATAAGCCTCTGATGCTGTGTCTTCACTGAATCCAGATGGAATTCCAGGACATCAGAGGTTTGGGCAGGTTTGCTCAGTATGCTTGATGAGTAGATACACCAAGGCTGTGCATTCTGCAATATACAATTCTTAGAACAAGTTTTAGTATTAAGAGAAAAAAAAATTTCCCACCCCCAGGGGGCTGACTTTTTTTTTTAAAGATGTTGGTTCTGAAGACTTTTTTTTTCCCCGCTTGTTAAAATTGGTTGTAGTATTTACGTTTCAGATTTTATCCCCTTAGCCTACTTCCTCCCACCACCCAGAAATCTCCTATCCCAACCCCCTCCTCATGCTTCTATGAGGCCGTGACCGCACCTACCCCCCCCCACTATCCCCTCCCCGCCCTCACATTCCCCCCCCCACTGTGTGTTCTTTTTTTTTTTTTTTATGGGACCAAGAAACTCCTCTCCCATCTATGTCCCACAAGGCCATCCTCCCCTACATATACCTCTGGAGTCTTGGGTCCCTCCCTATGTGTTCCCAGGCTGGTGGTTTAGACCCTGGGGGGCTCTGGTTGTTTGGTATTGTTGCTTTCCACCTGGGGTCAATAACCCTTTCTGCTCCTTCAGTCCTCTCACTAAGTTCTCCATTGGGAAACCCCTGATCATATCAGTGGTTAATTGTGAACATTGTCCTCTGAGTGTGTTAGTCTTTGGCTGACCTCTAAGGAGACAGCTATATCATGTTCCTCACATTATGCACTTCCAGCCATCCACAACAGTGTTTAGATTAGGTGGCTGTACATGGGGTGAATACCCAGGTGGAATGGTCTCCTGATGGCCCCTCCTTCAGTTTCTGTTCCATGTTTTGTTTCCCTATTTGCTCCCTTGAGCATTTTTGTTTCTCGTTCTAAGTAGAACTGAGGCATCCCCTCTTGGTCTTCCTTCTTCATGAGCTTCATGTGGTCTGTGGGTTGAGTCTTCGCTAATCCAAGCTTTTGGGCTAACATCCGTGGAGATATGTTTGTGTAACTATCTTCTTTTGGGGTTTTTGGAAGATTACTTTCTTGCTTTTTCTAGGTTGTAGTTTCCCTCCTTGTGTTGGAGTTTTCCACCAATTATTCTTTGAAGTGCTGGATTTGTGTTGAGATACTGTGTAAATTTGGATTTGTCATGGAATATTTTGGTTTCTCCATCAATAATGACTGACAGTTTTGCTGGGTATAGTAGTCTGGGCTGGCATTTGTGTTCTCTTAGGGTCTGTATGATATCGGTCCAGGATCTTCTGGCTTTTATGGTCTCTGGTGAGAAGTCTGGTGTAATTCTTAAAGGTCTGCCTTTATATGTTACTTTGCCTTTTTCCCTTACTGCTTTTAGTATTTTTTCTTTGTTTTGTACATTTGATGTTTTGACTATTATATGGCGGGAAGTATTTCTTTTCTGGTCTAAACTATTTGGAATTCTGTAAGCTTCTTGTATATTTATGGACATCTCTTTCTTTAGGTTAGGGAAGTTTTCCTCTATAATTTTGTTGAGGATATTTACTGGTCCTTTTAGTTGGGAGTCTTCCCCCTCATCTATACCTATTATCCTTAGGTTTGGCCTTCTCATTGTGTCTTGGATTTCTTGTATATTTTGGGTTAGTAGCTTTTTGTATTTTGCATTTTCTTTGACAGTTGTGTCAATGTTTTCCATGGTATCTTCTGCACATGAGATTCTCTCTTCCATCTCTTGTATTCTGTTGGTGATACTTGTGTCTATGACTCCTGATCTTTTTTTTAGGTTTTCTATCTCCAGGGTATTATCCCTTTGTGATTTCTTTATTGTTTCTACTTCAATTTTTAGATCCTGCATGGTTCTGTTTAATTCCTTTTCCCGTTTGGTTGCATTTTCTTGCAATCCCTTAAGGGATTTTTGTGTTTCCTCTTTAAGGGTTTCTATCTGTCTACCAGTGCTCTCCTTAAGTTCTTTGAGAGAGTTATTTATGTCTTTCTTAAAGCCCTCTATCATCATCATGAGAAGTGATTTTAATTCTGATTCCTGCTTTTCTGGTGTGATGGGGTGTTCAGGGCTTGCTCTGATGGGGGAGCTGGGTTCTGATGATGCCATGTAATTTTGGTTTCTGTTGCTTACATTCTTGCTCTTGCCTTTTGCCATCTGGTTAACTCTAGTGCTGCCTGTACTTGCTGTCTCTGACTGAAGCCTGTCTTTCTAGTTATCTAGCTTGTGTCTGATCTCCTAGGGGTCCAGATGTCTCTGTGATCTTTTCCAGCTGCACTGATTACAGTGGTACCTCTAGGATGCCTCAGGATATGGTGCCTCCAAGGTAGTAGTCCAGCTAGGTGTCTGCTGTTCTGGGTGCAGTGTCTCCTCTAGAATATCTCAGGATATGTTGTCTGAAGCTCTGAATTCATTTGTTCTTCTGTGGCTCTGGATTGAGTGGACCTTCCAGTATGTCTCAGGTGGAATCCAGGGTCCACACAACAGCAGACCTGGCAGAGGTCTGATCCAGGCCTCAGATCTGAGAACTAGTTTCTAAGACACTGTCCAAGTTAGAGCACTTGGTATCCCTGCTTCCTCTGGGTTCTTGGAGGTTGGGGACAGAGCTGCCACCCAAGATCTTCTCAGTGCTCTGGCCCAGACTGGAAGCAACCATCACAATTATTAATTTAAAATTTTACATGGCATGGGCTTTAGAAACGAAGGCACAAAGACCCAAGGAGCTTATGTCAGGCTCAGTGAAGAATAAGCGGCCATGCAGAAAGGTGACTGATTGTTTAAAAGAATGTGACAGGGAAAACTCAGAAAGGCCTCTCTGTGTGACATTCTTTCCCACTGCATTTATTGCAGAATGCCAGTCACAAAGGGCTATCAAGGGCTTTGGGGGAGAGGAACTGGTTTCTACAAACTGGCTCGAGGACAAGAAATCCTGACTTCTGTTACTTGGTTTAGAGAGAAAGCAGGGTGAGAAATGGGAGACAGAAAGACTTTTCTTCTGGAGCAGTTTCAAGCTATTTCTGCTCAAAATATTTGTTTTTGAAGCTCCGTATAGTGGGCTATTGTGGTTTGTTTTAGGTGTGGATTTGTTATTGTTGGTTGGTTTGGCTTTTTGTTGCTATTTGTTTTTAATGTATTTATTTAATGTATGAGTGCTCTATCTGCATGTACACCTGCATGCCAGAAGAGGTCATCAGATCCCATTATAAATGGTTGTGAGCCACCGTGTGGTTGCTGGGAATTGAGCTCAGGACCTCAGGAAAAGCAGCCAGTGCTCTTAACTGTTGAGCCATCTCTCCAGCCCGTTTGTTTGTTTGTTTGTTTGTTTGTTTACTTATTTTTGAGACAAGGTCTATCCAAGGGTATGAAGGGACAACATGACCAACATAACTCTTTAAAAGGCACAGATTTAATTGGGGCTGACTTACAGTTTTAGAAGATTAGTCCATTGTCATCACTGTGGAAAGCATGGTAGCATCCGGGCAGACATGGTGTTGGAGGAACTGAGACTTCTATCTCTTGATCCAAAGACAGCCAGGAGGAGAATGTCTTCTACAGGCAGCCAGGAGGAGGCTCTGATTTCACACTGGGCAGAATTTCAGCATCGGAGACCTCAAAGCCCACCTACACAGAAATACACACTTCCTCCAACAAGGCCATATCTCCTACTAGTGCCATGCTCTATTGCCAAACATTGAAACACATGAATCTATGGGGGCCAAACCTATTCAAACCACACATTCCACTTCCTGGCCCCATAGGCTTGTAGGCATTAAAAACTCCCCATAGTCTATTACAGGCTCAACAATGTTTAAAAGTTCAAATGTTTAAAAAGTTCTTCTTTTCTGAGATTCATGCACTCTCTCAACTGTAATCTCCTATAAAATCAAAATAAAAAAGATCACATACTTCCAACACCACAGGCTATACATTACCATTCCAAAAACGTCATAGTGAGGAAATACTGGACCAAAGCAAGACCAAAACCCAGCCGAGCAAACTTCAAACTCTGTATCTCTCTATCTGATGTCCAACTCCTCTCAGCTTTGTTGACTGCAACACAATTCTTTCTTTTGGGTTGGTCCCACTCCCTCTTATTAGCTTTCCTCAGCAGGTATCCCGTGGCTCTGACATCTCTAACATGTTGGAGTCTCCAAGGCAACTTCAACTCATTAATTTCTTGTTCCAGTGTCTGGGATACACACATGATCTTCTGGCCTCTTCCAAAATGCTTGAGTCCAGCTCTGACCTCTGTAGCACTCTAGGCTCTGGCTGACTCCACTCCACTGTTGCTGTTGTTCTTGGTGGTCATCCCATAGTACTGGCATCTCCAGTACGTTGGGGTCTTCTACTTCAACTAGGCTACACCTTCACCAATGGCCTTTCCTGGCCTCTCACAGTGCCAAGCCTCAGCTGCTCTCCATGATCACTTTATGCTTTCAAAATGAGTGCCACCTAGGAGACTCTTACACATTACCAACTATAGCTGCTAGCACAAGGTGAAACCTTGGCAATCTCTGGAACACGGCTTCTTTGTAATCTCAGAAAACACGTTCCAGAAGATTCCACCTCAGTGTGTCTCATCCCTATTTAATCACTGCTAATTTTCTTAGCGACAGCTAAGCAGCATCAATTGTCCCAGTAACCCTGCCATTCTTGACTCTGAAGCCGGAGCCACATGACTGAAGCTGCCAGGTGCTGCTGCTGGCTGGGCTGCAACATGGCCCCTTGGTTCAATTACCTCTTCAGGTTTCTGTTTTCCGTAGTTTTCTTTCCCTGCCTAAGCTTGGCTGTCTTTGAACTTGCTCTGTGAACTGACCTTGAACTCAGAGATCTGACCTCCTCTGTCTTCTGAGTGCTAGGATTAAAGGCATGTACCATCACACTTGGACATAAACTTCTTTAATTCCTTTTTGCAAGCTCTTTATAAGCATGGCCACTATGCCTCAAGATCCAGGTCAACAGCATGAGTCATCCCTTGTCAAGATCCAGATCAAAAGCCTGTGTCTTCCAGCCTCAAGATATGGATAGCAGGTGTGCCCTCCATTTCTGCATTGTAGTTCATTCTAGGTATAGTCAAGTTGACAACTGAGACTAGCCATCACAATCCATCCCTTGTTAATTTGGCACTCGATTAATGAAAACAATAACAAATCAGGTCATAATAACACCTAACGGGGCTGGTGAGATGGCTCAGTGGTTAAGAGCACTGACTGCTCTTCCAGAGGTCATGAGTTCAAATCCCAGCAACCACATGGTGGCTCACAACCATCCATAATGAGATCTGATGCCCTCATATGGGTGTCTGAAGACAGCTACAGTGTACTTACACAAAATAAATAAATAAATTCTTTAAAAAAAAAAAGAGTCCAAAAAATAAATAAATAATAACACCTAACATGATATAACTATCCTTTGTTCAACTGCAAGTTTAAACCATCAGTTTAGCTGGGTGGGATCTTGTCCGGAAATCACCACTTCCTTAATTACATTTAATATCTTTGAACACAGGATTTAGCGCCATTCCACTTCCTGGTGCCCCTTTAATATTTGATCCGCACATCTTGTACTTTTTCTGTCTTAGTTTGCTACATCTGATCAAAAGTTTCCTCGTAAGAATGAACTGCAGGACAGAGTCTATGGTATGGTGTTTTGAGATTTTCTTTGTCAATTAATTTAAATCTCTTTAGCCTCAGGCAGACAAGGGCAAAAAGCAGCTACATTTTTTTCTCACCAAAATATCACAAGAACAGTCTCTAAGCCACATACTAAAATTTTTTTATTTCTGACCCCTTTTGAGCCAGGCTCCCACAGTTAAAATCACCCTCAGGACCACTGTCTGCCATGCTTCTAATCCTATGGCCCATTACGCTCCACTTAAAGCATCAACTGCTTTTCAAAGTCCCCGAATCCACATTCCTTCAAACAAAAGCATGATCAGGTCTATCTCAGCAATACCTTACTCAGGAGGCAAAGGCAGCTGATCTCTGGGTTTGGGGCCATCCTTGTCTACATGTTGAGTTCCAGGACATCTGGGACCACACAGAGAGAAACTGTCTCACACAAAACAAACAAGTGAAAACAGTGGATGTCAGAGATGGCTCAGCCTGGGCAAAACCATGAGGTCCAGAATTCAGATCCACAGCTTGCAGGGTGGGCATGATGGTCCACCTATAATTCTAGAACGCCAGAGACCAGGAATCAGAGCAAACTGGCTACTTAGACTAATCAAGTGAGTGAGTGAGCTCCAGGTCGAGGTGGGAGATCCTTTGTCAATGTATTAGATGGAAAGCAATTGAGAAAAACACATGACATTAACATGGGGATTCTACACACATGCACACATGCCAGTTCATCTGTACATACACTTATGTATACACATACATATAGACCACACACTCAGGGTGCCGGAGAAGGCCAGGGGTGAGAAAAGGAAAAACAGAAGGAAGAGCTTTTTTTCATGGAGTCACAACCCCACCTTGTGGCCTTCCACAATAGTGACACTTGATAGTTTCAATTTAATTCAAGGTTTTTGTGTGGAAGGTTTCTCTCTTTGTGATATCAGGATGTCTTTCATTTTTATACACTAAAGTGCTAGGTTTCCTTTTGGTGTCTTTGTGATTTGGGTTGGTTGGTTGCTTTTGTGGTGCTGGTAGTTGAACTCAGAAATTTGTGCAATCTGAGTTATTTACCGCTCCAGCCCGTACTACAAGCTTTTAAATCACACAAACCAAAGTTATAAGAAAATTTATTTTAAAAGATGAACCTAGCCAGGCTTGGTGGCTCACACCTGAAATCCCAGCACTAGGGAGGTGGAGGCAGTCAGGATCATGAGTTCAAGGCCGGTCTGAACTATGTAGTGAGGCTGTCTCAAAAAATAAACACTCAGACAGACAAAAGAAAGAGTGGATCTAAATGTAAGAGACAAGTAGATTCAGTTAGTTCAGAACACTTTTATTACCTTGCTTATAATCACAGCTGGTGCCCCAACAGGCCAGGCTCAGCCATTCACTTTCTATAAGACAATTAAAGAGCCAAATTAATGCTGAAAAGCAAAAAGAGATTTATTACATGTGTCCATATTGGAAAGAGGGACAAAGAGATCCAGTGACACCACTCACCTAATGCTCCACCACTCACCTAATGCCCCACCACTCACCTAATGCCCCACCACTCACCTAATGCCCCACCACTCACCTAATGCCCCACCACTCACCTAATGCCCCACCACTCACCTAATGCCCCACCACTCACCTAATGCCCCACCACTCACCTAATGCCCCACCACTCACCTAATGCCCCACCACTCACCTAATGCCCCACCACCCCAGTCCATCTTCATGGTCCCAATTTGAAAGTGAGGCTTAAGAAGAAGGCAGGGCATACATAACTATGTAGTCAGTCCAAGGTGTGGTCCCTCAACCACCACAGTCTCCGCTCCAGGTCTCTCCTGCAAAGTCATCAGACAAGTTCTCTTGGTGACAAATTCCCTCGCCTGGTTGCCAACAGGGCTTCTACATTGTCTTCCAGCAAAAAACTCCTGGGGAAATTCTTATTTCTTAGAGGTCCATGTTTCAATGGCTTAACAACAAAAGAGGAGCGTGTATGTCTCTTTAGAACATTCATTCCTGCCAGACAGGCTGCTTACACTTCCCCTCAATTTTATAAGCTCATTCTTCAGCCTGGCTTGTCTGGAACTTGCGCTATAGACCAGGCAGGCCTCAGACTCACAGAGATTCACCTGCCCATCCTCCCCTACCCCAAGTGCTGAACCAAGCCCACAGAAAGATAAATTCTTTTTAAATTTGGTTTGTAACTCTGGTTTCCCTGGAACTCGCTAAGTAGACCATGTTGGCCTCAAACTCAAAGAGATCTGCCTGCCTCTGCCTCCCCAACAACCCCCAGTGCTGGGATTAAATCACGAGCCACTATGCCTGACATAGAATTCTGAATACTAGCTTCTCTCTATTTCAAAGCATGTTTGAACCACCTGAAGAACTTTAAAAACCTGGGTCCACCTCACCATTAAAATGAAAAAGATTTGGACATAAGTATTTTCTAAAACTCCCAAGTTCCGATTAAGGAGCTGCCAGGGTTGAGCTCGGCCAGGAGGAAATCCTTTCCTTGGCCAGCCTCAATATTTAGACGCTAGAGGGTAGATGCCGGAGAGTTAACTGACCACAGACAACTGGGAAGAGTTATTTACACTGTGAGGAGTTGTTCTGTTGTGGAGTGTCCACCAGAGAAGACTACTGGGACACAGGCTTAAGCCAATAGAAATTTTTTATTGGCTGGCTGGCAACTACACTGAATGTTCAGGATTCCAGTGTAGCCCTGAGCCTTTGTCAGGGTGAGCTTTAAAACACAAAAACCATATCCTGAGGTGACATACTTCAGTTATTAAAAACAGTCACAAAGCAGGACTACAGAGGCCAAAAGAAAGGTTAGTACACTTGGAGACTTTGATGGATTAGGTCTTTGTTTTCATTTTGGCAGATAGTGCAGTCTACCTGCTGGGTTTTATGGACTGAATGGTACTTTCATCATGGAGTCAGTTGTGCTAAGGTCTGGGGTTCGATTACAGCTCAGTCATGAATAACTTTCTGAGTGGCCAGATGAAAGCATAGCTATAATGACAGAAGAGTGGGGCATTCTGCACTTGAGTGAAAAACTATTGGAAGGTTCTCCTGAGCTTTTTGGTGCAAACAAACAAACAAACAAACAAGATTAGTTCTTTCTGGTGCTGAGTCGATCTTTTCCTAGTTAGGAAATTTCTTTTTTTTTTTATGTTGTGTGCATGAGTGATTGCCTGCATGTATATATGTGTACCATGTACATGCCTGATGTCTCTGAAGGCCAGAAGAAGGTGTTGGGGCTCCTGGGACTCAAGATGTAAATGGTTATGAAGCAAGCACCATGTGGTGCTAGAGACCTAATGAAGAGCAGGAAGTGTTCTTAACCACAGTTGCTGCTAAGTTCCAGGACAGAGATGCTACAGAGTCCAGGGGTTAGTGACTGATGATGGACCATTTCTTTGGGTCCTCCTTTCTTTAAGATTTATTTATTTATATTTTATGTATATAAGTGGTCTTATATTTGCCTGGTGCCCATGGAGATCAGAAGATCCCCTAGATCTGGAATTACAAACTGTACATGGGTACGGGGAACTGAACCCAGGTCCTCTGCAAGAGCAACCAGTGCTCTTAACAATGGATTCAGTCATTTCTAAAACCACTAAGCCTGGGGCCTGTTTCTTCTGCCATACTCGCCAAACACAAAACACACCTGCGTCTAAATGTAGCAGTGTGGGACAAGAACTCTCTCATATACCAACAAACGATTTAGCTCTGATATTATCCAGACATATGAAATCTCAGAAGTTGGCAATGGTGGTGCACACCTTTAATGGTGGTGCAGCACTTGGGAGGCAGAGGCAGGCAGATCTGTGTGAGTTCGAGGCCAGAGTAGTCTATAGAACAAATTCCAGGACATCCAGGACTACACAGAGAAACCCTGACTCAACTCACCACTCCCTCAATAGAAAAAAAAAAAAAAAAATGTCCCAGAAGTAGCAAGAACTTAGTTCCACAGGACTTCCTCAAGCTAAGGTTCTGGGGTAGGGAGCGGAGAGGACTTGGAATAGCAGAGAGAAGTCCCCTCCTGTTGGGAATTGGTTCTAATGCTTTGTCTTATTTTGGCTCCCAAAAGCCACACTTCCAGATCTGAGGGTCCCCGCCCCCAGCTGACTTCGATTGATCATAAAGAATTGCTGTACAGCCAATGGCTGGGCAGGGAGACAAGGCTGGACTTTTAGATTGCTCTGTCAAGGGATGGAGAGAGAGGAGAATCACCAGGATTCGGAGGCGGAGATGAGATTTAAGAGCTGCAGGAGAGAAACCGTCCAGCAATATAGGTGGAAGGGAATACCCTATAGGACCCTGTGGGGTGCTGCCTAGAAGGTAATAGGGGGCAGCAAAGATAAAATATAGATTTAGAAAGTGTTAAGCCAGGAATACTGGAGGGAAGTGTGTGCTAGCTGTGGGGAGGTTTAGAAGTGCCCAGGCATTGAGCTAGTCAAGGCATATCAAAATTAGCTGCCTAGCTGGTGTTATATGTCTTTCATTAGAGAATCCAGAGAGCTCTTGGGCAGGTGCAGAGCAAGTGCCACCCGCTGGGAGCCAAAGCAGTTAAACTAATTCACCACTACACCCTCCTGGCTCCCATTACACCCTCCTGCCTCCCACCCTTCTGCTTCTCAAGCTGGAACCCTGGCAATGGACTGTGTTCAATGCCGTGTTAGTTTTGGCTGTCAGAATGCACTGGACACTGAGCACATCTTTAAGCCCCAGTAAGTCATAGAGATATTTTACCACTTTGAAACTGTACAGTGATAAGATGTTCCTGGGAGAGATCAACCCCATGAAGCCAGAATGACATGTCCTCAGATGTGGTGAGAAATTCTATTGGATGTCAAAATAACAATATTATCAACAGAAAGACTAAAACCCATGAGTAGACAAGGAAAATCATCCTCACTTCTGTGCTGGATTCTTTTTAAAAACAAACAAACAAACAAACAAACAAACATATTTCCACCTGGTGATTGTACTTTGATATCAGTATTTTCTTATATTGTTTTGGTTATTATTCCTATGATAGCTTTTCATTTCTTTCTCCCTCCCGTTCTCTCTCTCTCTGTCTCTCGCGCTCTCTCTCTCTCGCTCTCGCTTTCTTTCTTTTCATTCTTTTGTTTTGCTTTGCTTTCCAAGACAGGGTTTCTCTGTGTAGCCTTGGCTGTCCTGGAATTTGCTCTGTAGACCAGGCTGACCTCGAGCTCAGCAGTGATCTGCCTGCTTCTGCCTCCTGAGTGCCAGGATCAGAGGCGTGCTGCACCACTCTGAAAGCTTTCTTACTGTAGCTTGGAGTACATAATTGCTTTCTAGTTTTGAAACGCTAGGTCACTGGTTGAACTTCACGGCTCTTGCTGTTGTATGTCGTATCCAACTGCCTGATATACTTCTATTCTGCAACCTTTTCTGACTAAACCCCTGGGGACTGTGCTTCTCAGTGCAGACTCCAGGTCCCCCTGGCTCTTTCCTGTCACCCTTTCAGTCTGTTCTTCTAGCCCATCTCCATTCTTTTGTGACACTGGCTGATGCACAGAAACACTCTCTACTCTGCTAGGGACCCCATAGCCACCAGTCACCCGTGGCTAGAAGGCTGAGTGGGCAACAGCAATCAAGGAATGATTACCCACTCAACAAAGACCAGACAATGCGCAGGCAGTAAGAGACAAGCATTGAAGTAGGATGTCTTCATCAAACCTCTTCCCCCAAGGCTCAGGCATTTATTTGAAAGAGGAGGAGAAAGGATTCTAAGAGCCCAAAGTAATAAATGAATCCAGACATGGCTTGATTCACTTGAACTCACTTGAAACCAGGACAGCACATGTTCAAGCCAGACAAGGTCCAGCACTAAGAGGGTTAAGATGACACAGGGTCCCATCTCTAACCAAAAACCTATTTAAGATTGATTCCTGCTGGTAGATCAGAATTTTCTCCAGTGGAGTGCCACAGAACACACTGGATTTATCAATCATACTCGAGGGCAGGCCCCAAGCCCAGGAGTAGTTGGCCAGCATAAAAGGATCTCCATGTTTTTGTGTGGTTTTTGTTGCTTAAAATTAGTTTTGTGACTATAATAGGTGCTAAAAGTACATTTATATGTTCTAAGATATGAAGAAATAAATTGTTAAAAACCAAACTAGACATTTGAAGGGTTTTTTGTTTGTTTGTTTGTTTTTGTTTTTCGAGACAGGGTTTCTCTGTGTAGCCCTGGCTGTCCTGGAACTCACTCTGTAGACCAGGCTGGCCTCGAACTCAGAAATCCACCTGCCTCTGCCTCCCAAGTGCTGGGATTAAAGGCGTGCGCCACCACTGCCCGGCCATTTGAAGTATTTTTAAAAGTAATTTTGTCCTTTGGCTGGAAGAGATGCTTCAGTGGTTGTGTGCTTACTGCTCTTCCAGAAGACCTGAGTTCAGTTCCCAGCACCCATGTGGTGGCTGCATGTAACTCCAGTTCCAGGGGCACTAACACTTTCTGGCCTCCATGGGTCTCCACACATTTGTGACAAACACATATATACACACAAATAAAAAAATAAAATAGTTTTATTTTAAAAGGTATGGTTTTTCTTTTATTACTAAGGTGTAATGTGACTGCCCAATATTTTAATGTGAAAGCATTAAATTCAGAAGAGTGGCTGAGGTGTTGCTCTGAAGGAACAAAGAGAAAGGCTGGCTTATACAGAGGAATGTCTTGCCTGGGTTTCCACTCTCTCTGCTATGCAAACCAAATATTTGGGATTGATTGGTTGGCATCAACTACAGGATGGGGTGTGAGTTAGAGGGTGAACCGGGGTTGGCTCAGTGGTAGAGCACTTGCCCAGCATGCTGGGGGCCCCGAGTTCCATCTCCTGCATCACAGGGTGAAAAAAGAAAGGTGAGTACAGATGGCAGAAGGGACTTCCTGGAGGCTGTTTACCTTGGCAATGGAAACAGGAACATTCCCCAGGCAAGGGCTGCAAAGTCCAGTGTGTGATTATTCCAGGAACATACAGTGCCTGGGTGACCCCATCTGGAAGATAGCAACTAGACTTTATTTTGGCCATAGGTCCACTTAGCTACTTGGGACCTTATTTGAACACTCAAGTAAGATGTTTCTGAAGTGAGTGCAAAGGGGTGACACACGGGATACAAAGTTTATTCTCAGACACCGAGCCAGAGACCTTTGTTACTGTGCTGGCCAACGGTTAATAAGTTTTTGCAATAGCCTCTCTAGTCTCTTCTAAAAGAACAGAGATACTTTCGATTATAGACCCTTAAAATTGTGACAACAGGGAGGTGGTACCTGGATGGGAGTTGTCCCAGGACTAAGGGGGCAATAAAGTGAGAAGAACAAAGACCCCAGTGGACTAAATGAGCCTCTTGCTAAACAAAGCCAGGAGACGGACACTCATGCAAACAGAATTGCTGCGGAATTCTGTTTATTATATTATGTGTCTGGAGTTTTTTAGCCTCCTACTGGCTGCTGAGACACAGGCTGAGCAGCAGTGTCCCTCAAAGGCAGTGACCAGAGCATGTGTTCTCTTTGGTCACAAAGTCTAAGTGTCAGGATATAAGACAAGAAAGGGCCATCACATAATTTTTGGTTTTGTTTTGCTTTTTACTGTTGTTTGTTTGTTTTAGGGACCCTCAGGAAAGTCTGTGTAAGTTGAGCTCATGCTTCTGGAGAGGTGACTCAGTGGTTAAGGGCACTTGCTGCTCTTCAGAAGGACCCAAGTTCCCAATATCTACATTAGTGGCTCACAGCCACTTGTAACTCCAGCTCCAGGAGATCCGATGCCCTCTTTTGGCTTCCTTTGGTACATACATACATGTAGTAAGCACACATGTGGCACAAGTTAGCACACACAGACACACACACGTGCATGCACACACACAAATAAATACACACAAAAATAGATGTTGAGGTGGGGTGGCTGGAGAGATGTCTCAGCAGTTACGGGTGCTTCCTGCTCTTCCCAAGGATCTGAGTTCAAGTCCTAGCCCCCATGTCAGACCGCTTACAACTTAGTAACTCTAGTTCCAGAGGATCCAACAACTACTCTCAACCTCCCAGGCACCTGTACTCATGCACGCAAATCCACACAAAGTCATACCTGTGCAACATTTAAAAAAAAAAATAGAATGAATCTTTAAAAAAAAAAAAAAAAAAAAAAAAGAGGTATTAGGTGGTTGGGAGTTGTACACCAATCATTCTGCAAAGCCAGCTCCAACCTCAGGTTCACCAGCACCAATCCCTGTGCTCTTCCCCGTGCTTCTACTATTCCTAACAATAGGAATCTGGAGGTATCAACAGATCACTTTAACCCAAGAAAACTAGTTTCTCCTCATCCTCATCTGCTTTCTATTGCTATGATAAAATTTTCTGGCCAAAGGCAAATTGGGGAAGAAAGAGTTACTAGGCCTACATGTCCATGTCACGGTTTATCGTTGAAGGAATCAGGGCGGGAACTCAAGGCAGGAACCTGGAGTCTGGAAGGCTCCAGAATGCTGCTCACTGACGTCCTTTGCGTGGGCTTGCTCAGCTTGCTTTTTTATTCAACCCAGGAGCACCTGCCAGGAGGAGGTTACAGTCCACAGATCTCACAGCAATCATTAATTTAAAACAAAACAAACAAAACCCCCTGCCCCACTGTGATGGTTTGTATATGCTTAGCCCAGGGATCGGCACTATTTGGAGGTGTGGAATTGTTGGAGCAGGTGTGTCACTGTGGGTGTGGGCTTTAAGACCCTTGTCCTAGCTGCCTGGACGTCAATATTCTGCTAGCAGCCTTGAGAATAAGACATAGAATTCTCAGTTCTTCGTGCACCATGCCTGCCTGGATGCTGCCATGATCCCACCTTGATGATAATGGACTGAACCTCTGAACCTGTAAGCCATCTCCAATTTAATGTTGTCCATATAAGAGTTGTCTTGGTCATGGTGTCTGTTCACAGGAGTAAAACCCTAAGGCACCCACAGACTCGTCTATACAGCAATCTGATAGTCATTTCCCAAGCTAAGGGTTCTTCTTCCCAGATAAGTCTAGTTTGTGTCAAGTTGTTAAAAAGCTAACCAGCACTGGTCCCTGCAGCAGGGTTCTAGAATGCTGCCTGTTAAGAAGTGTCACCCTTTGCTAGTCTTTGTCAGAGGTCCCAGATCTCAGCTGCAGCAGCCCCAGGGTAAGCACTGCTCCAGTCTGTGAAAGCTTCATTTGGACAGGAGAGTTGGGATTATTCTGAGTAATGTTTGTCCAGAGATTTAGCAAATTACAACTATATGGACAATAATTTTTAGTCATGAAATATGTTTGGAATGTAGAAGGTTGATGATCAAGAGATGGGCTGGAGAGATGTCTCAGTGGTTAAGAGCACTAGCTGCTCTTCCAGAGGACCCAGGTTCAGTTCCCAGCACCCACACAGCAGCTCACAACTGTCTGTAACTCCAGTTTCAGGGAATTTGACACTTTCACATAGACATACATGCAGGCAAACACCAATGCACCATGTGTGTGTGTTTGTGTGTGTGTGTTATTTTTTTCTCTTGAAATAGAGTCTCTAAGTCTTTTCTTTGGAGCATAGGAGGCTTAGATTCAAGAGGACTTGTCTGGTGTAATTCAACACTTCCAGACATACAACCGGTCTCCAGGGCTCTTGCAGACACTAATGTTATCATTCAAGAAGGTGCTGGAGCCGGGCGGTGGTGGCGCACGCCTTTAATCCCAGCACTTGGGAGACAGAGACAGGCAGATTTCTGAGTTCGAGGCCAGCCTGGTCTACACAGAAAAACTCTGTCTGGAAAAACCAAAAAAAAAAAAAAAAAAGAAAAAAAGAAAAAGAAAAAAGAGAGAAGGTGCTGGAAAGCCTGGGAAAGTTGGGCTGGTGAGACGGCTGAGTGGATGAAGGTACTTAACACGAAAGCCAGATGATTTGAGTTTGATTCCATGGTGGAAAGATTGAACATACTCCTGAAAGTTGTCATCTGACCTCCACAAGTACATGTGGGACACCCACATTGAAACATACACACACACACTAATAATAATAATGATAATAATGTTAATTATTATTTATTAACATACATTATTATTATTTGTTTATATATTTTGAAATAAGGTCTCTTTATGTATCCATACCTTGCTGTCCTGGCACTCTATATGTGGACTAGTTTGAACTTAGAGATCCACCTGCTTCTGCCTTCCAAGTACTAGGATTAAAGATATATTGTACCATATATGGCTATTAATTTTTATTTTATGTAGATGTGTAAGTAAATGCCTGCATATATGTTTGTATGCCATTCATGTGCCTGGTGCCCCAAAAGACATGAAAAGGTCTTCAGATCCCATAAAGTTGGAGTTATAGATGGTTGTGAGTTACCATGTGGGTCCCGGGAACTGAACCCAGGTCTTTTGCAAAAGCAACAAACACTCCAAACCATTGAGCCATTTTTAACTGCCGAACCACTTTTATAGCCCCATGTTTTAAAGGATGTTTTTAAATATGAAATAGTTCATAAATTGCATGTCATCCTTACATAGGGGCCATGTTAATCTTCTGTATATCAGTCCTATTTTGGTATATGTGCTGCCATTGTGAGCTCTAAAAATATGATTTTCAAAGAACTGGGAAAGTAACCAAAGACCCATTTGTATTATTTTGTTTCATTAATTGCTATTTTTGAGACAGGATCTTGCTATATAGCTCAGACTATAACAGGGCCCCAGACCTTAGCACAACTGACTCCATCAAAGTCCATAGTTCTGGAAATCTCAAAATGTACTAACCTCGCATTTTGGCTTCTGTAGTTCCAGTTCTGGCTAACTGTTCTTGTTAACTGAAGGATGTCAACCCAGAACATAGTTTGTATGCTTAAAAGCTCATCCTGAGAAAGGCTTGGGGCTACACTGGGATCCTGAACACTCAGCAAACACTCAGCATAGTCACCAGCCAGCTAATAAAGACTTTTTATTGGCTTAACCCCATGTCTGAGTCTTCTCTGGTGAACACCCCAGAATGAGACTAGCCTTGAGCTTAGGATCCTCCAGCCTCTGCCTTCTGTGTGTTGGAATTACAGTCTATACCTGGCAGGATGCCACTTCTGATACCTAACTGTATCAACAAAGAATGTACTAGAGAAGAATTTGAGAAAAGGGAGATGGTTTATTTTAGTTTGAGTATTTCTTTACTTACTTTGCAGCACTGAAGATTGAACCTAGGGTTTCATACATGTTAGGCAAATGGTCTACCACTTATACAAGCTTTTAAATAGCAGCTTGCAGTTGAGGAGACTCAGCAAAGCATAGGGTCCAGAGTTTGGATCCCTAGTACCCACATGAAAGCCAGGCATGGCAGTGTGGCACCTCTGTATCCCATTGCTGAGGGGAGGGAGGCCTTTGGGGGCAAGTTAATACTCACCAGCATCTTAAAAAACCATAAGCTCCAGGTTCAGTGAGAGATCTCTCAAAAAACAAGATGGAAGGCAAGTGAAGAAGGTGGGTAGCTTTTATCTCTGGCCTCTGTGCATGCTCATACATGAATACACACACACACATACCACACATACCACACACACACACACACACACACCACATACACCACACACACACACACACACACACACACACCACACACACACACACCACACACCACACCACACACACACACACACACACACACACACACACACACCACACACCACACACACCACACCACACACCACACACACCACACCACACACCACACACACACACACACACACACACACACACACACCAGGGTCTGGCTTGTGTAGACAGTGTTTCCATACTGTCAGCAAACAGAGATACAATACCTGGGGAACAGTCCTGATTGACATTTAAATTTGACTTCAAGTGGCAAAAAAGAGCGTCTGGAAGCTGTTTCTCTCAGGGTTTGGAGAGGAATGCACCTGAGCAAAAGTGACAAGTTTCGATCTGTGGTTCCTCTAGGACACTCTGTATGTGACCTCTCATTGACAGATGGCTGTCACGCTTGGCCATTGAACTGAGACCCATTTAGCTACCTTGACCCTTCTTGAAGATTCAGCTCTTGTAAGCTTTCATGCTGCAAATGGACAGATAGATTAACAAACATACAGAACAAGGTCTGGCAATGTCTAAGTGCAGGCACTTTTATTTCTATGGTACTGAGCTGTCAGCCTCCTGGCCGTGGATGTGTTATGTGTTTTCTCCTGGAAGCACTCTGAACTCAAGTCTGTCTGTCTATCTATCTATCTATCTATCTATCTATCTATCTATCTATCTATCATTAAGGTCTAAGAATCACCTAAAAATGATGCCCCAGACTCAAATAGTATCCAAAAGCAAAAAGCATTTATTCAGTTGAATTTCCTGAATACAGGATTCTCCCCATTTCAGAATGGAGACCCATGGTGGACTCACAGACCCGGCTTTTATGATCAGTTAGGGGAACTCCAGAGGAAGGTATATGCCCTTTTACCTTGATTGGTTAGTGCTATCTCTAGGGGTCTGACTTAAACTACAATTGGTTAGGCTCTGGAGGCTTCCCAGAGGGTTGCTTACCCATTGTAGCTACCTATTCTTACTTCAGGCCAGATGACAAGGTGTCCTCGGACTGGCTGCCCACGGCTGTGGTTGGCTGATCACAGGTTCCTGGATCTGGGTTCTCATTTCTGGGAAAAAGAAACTTAGCCTTAGTCTCTCGAACTGCCAGTCATGGAGTCATCCTGGCTCTGGCTAACTCAGTCCTCATGCCATCTCTATCTATCTATCTATCTATCTATCTATCTATCTATCTATCTATCTATCTATCTTGTGTATTGACAGTTTTGTGTTTCAACTTGACACAGAGTCATCAGAGAAGAAGGAGCCTCAGTTGAGGAAGTGCTTCCATGATATGGAGATTTAAGGCATTTTTTAAATTTAGTGATTGATGGGGGTAGCCCAGCCCATTTGAGTGGTGCCTTCTCTCGGCTTGTACCCTGATATGCTGGGTTCTATAGGAAAGCATACTGAGCAAGCCAGGGAAGCAAGCCAGTAAGCAACACCCCTTCATGGCCTCTGCATCAACACTTGGCTCCAGAATGCTACCCTGTTTGACTTCCTGTCCTGGTTTCCTTCAGTGAAGAACAGCAGTGTGGAAGTGCAAGCCAAATACCCAAACAGTGCCCAGACAGAGCTGGTCTCCCAGGAGTGCTGACACACCTGTGAGCACAGGTAAGACCATAACTTCTGCTCAAATTCCTGGAAGTGTGAGCCAAATAAACCTTTCCTCCCCAACTTACATTTCGGTCATCTTGTTTCATTGCAGCAATAGAAAACCTAACTGAAACATTGTGATGCAGGTCTTCACTGTTTAGTTCTAGCTGGCTTCAAAATTGCAGCAATTCTTTCGCCTCTGCCTACTGAAATTTACAAGTATGAGCCACCTCACCTGGCCTAGGATACTTTCATTTACTACTGTGAATTTGGCTATCAGCAATAGGCAATTATGTCCTGTAGCCTGCTGTACAGTTTAGATCCTAAACTGTCCCCAGAGGCTATTAGCTAACAGATTGGTTGCCAGATGACGGCAAGTGATGGGATCTTTTGACCTCATTAATGGATTCATCATTTGACCTCCACATGCAGTTCTTAGCACATTTCCTCACATATATCAGGAGTACATGCATGTATGGGTGAGTGCACATGTGCACATGTGTGAACACACACGTTAACAAATAATTTTTTTAATCTTATTTATTGGTCAACTAATTATTCCCAGAAAAGAAACCCATAGCAAAAGTCAAATAAAAATGCTTTAATGTGTATTATGTAGAGGCATTTCGATTAATATGAAGATGGCCCAGAAGGCTAAGGTACTTGCTGACAAGCCTGAGGGCCTTTGCTTGATCGTCTAGATCTACATGGTGAAAGGAGAGAAAACCAACTCCATCTTAGAGAACCTGACCTAAGGTTGGACTCAAGTTAACTAACTGGCTGGTACCTAGCACCAGTTTCCAGGTTACCCCCCCACACAAGACCTGTGTCTAGCACCAGTTTCCAGATTACTCCTCAACAAATCTACACCTCCAGGTTACCTGCCCCCTGTTGGGGGCCGACTTTTAGCAGAAAGCGGCTATCAGCTTTGCAGCCATCTTGAGCCATATACCCTGACATGAGATTTAAATTACAATAGCCTACAACAGCTGAGAACACTCCAATAATCTTGGTTTAGATACCTTGAGATTAAAGGTGTGTGAGATTAAAGGTGTGTGACTTAATAGTATACTTAGAAGTATAGAGATCAGAGTTAGAGACAAGACCTAAGGGCATGATTAAAGGTGTAACTTAGAGGCGTGGCTTAGAAGTCAGACTATAAAAGACAGAACCAGAGATCAGAGAATATAGACTGAGATGAGAGACTAGAGAGGGATCATCAGAGACGAATCTCAGACATCAGGTAGAATCTGCCGTCACCCTCGCTCTTGCTGAAGCCCGACCTGCAGACCAGAGCAGCAGCTTGGGCCGGGATACAGTGGCCGCCCAAACGTGGGTTGGCCCGGGCCTCAACATTTTGCCTGGGCTGCAACATTTATTTTGGAGCCCAACGTGGGGCTAGTGTGGACCCCAACAGCCCCCGACTCTTCACTTCCTAACAACCACCCATCAGGAGGAAAACAGAAGTTAAATTTATGGTTTGGCTCCCAGCACCAGCCAATTATGTTAAAGGGCATAATGCTCCCCACCCCCACAATCAAATGTGTACCAGGCTAGATGCTCCCTTCTTGCTTCTATAAATACCCGCTTGAAATTGAGCTGGGGGCTGCTTCCTCCGGTTCTGCTGCAGCAGACTCGGTGTGTCCCAAGCTGGAGCTTATAAATAAATACCCTAGTGTGATTGCATCAGAATAAGCTCCTGGCTGGTCTTTTGGGGCTCACCAATGCTTCATGACACAACATTAGGACCCACACAGAGAGAGGAGAGAACTAACTCTTACAAGTTGCCTTCTTACCTACTCAGGAGATGGATACATTCACAAACAGTAAATGTAACAAGAAAGAGGTTGGGAAAGGGGGAAAGGGAGAGAGAGATTTTTTTTTTTTTTTTAATCTTAGATCTGACAGGGAATCTGGGGATGAATTTGTCCTGGAATATCCAGCCATACAGATCTAATTGCTAATTTCTTTTTTTTTAAGTACCTTTTAAAAAAACAGCTTCTTTTATGTGTATGACTTTTGCTCACTGACCTGTATGTATACCACATGCCTGCCTGGTGCTCATGGAAGCCAGAAGAAGCCAGAAGAGGGGCTTGGATCCCTTGGAACTGGAGTTACAGACAGTTGTTAGCCACCACGTGGGTGCTGGGAACTGAACCCAGCTCCTCTTGGAGAGCAGTCAGTGCTCTTAACCACTGACCCATCTCCCCAGCCCGTGAGTAAGAAAGAGGTGCATTTAATAGATTGTTTAAAAGCGCAAGTTTGAGGAAAATAACAGAAATGAACCAATAAATAAGAGAAAAAGGTACAAACAAGTTGTAAGTTTAAAGGTGGTGTTGCTGCTTCAAAAAAAAAAAAAAAAAAAAAAAAAACATTTTTAGAAGAGAGAGGAGCTGAGCCGGGCGGTGGTGGCGCACGCCTTTAATCCCAGCACTTGGGAGGCAGAGACAGGCGGATTTCTGAGTTCGAGGCCAGCCTGGTCTACAGAGTGAGTTCCAGGACAGCCAGGACACAGAGAAAACCTGTCTTGAAAAACCAAAGAGAGAGAGAGAGAGAGAGAGAGAGAGAGAGAGAGAGAGAGAGAGAGAGAGAGACTGAAGCAGCAGATCGGGTCTCCCCCTCCCAGGGCAGCCAGGAGCAGGGCTTGGCTAGGAGCTGTCCACCGGAGCAATGCTATACACTTAAGTCCAAAGACGTCCCTGGATGCCAGAGGTAAATCAGAGCCCTTATGGCCTGTTGCGGGAGTGTCTGGGAGTGGGTTTGATGCCGAAGCACTGCAGTATGTAGCAAAAGGCCCAGGAAGAAGAGTAAAGACTCTACCACTTTCTTTGATAAACCATTGGCCAGAGACTTGAGTTAGTTAAAACTGAAGGAGGCATGGCTATTACTATGTAGAGTGTAGAGCTGTCCTTAAAGTTACAGGTCTACGTGTGATAGAAGGCACAGAGCTGCCACTTCTCTGTCTCTCTGTCTGTCTCTGTCTCTCTGTCTCTCTCCTATCCTTTCTCTTCTATCTAGTGTTAGAGGGTAAAATGGGGACAGTGGATAAAGGGTGGGAAAAGAATCCACAAAGTAGCAAATCCAGGGGCATGCTGGCTTGTGGGTTAGATCATATGGGCTCTATGCCTTGACTGACCAAGAGATAAAGACAAAGACCCTTTGTTGACACATCAGCAAAGAGAGCAAAATTCAGTGTTGATGAAGACTCCACAAGTGTCAGGCTGGAAGAAGGTGAAAATCTTTTACATATGCCTTTCTGTTTGTTTGTAAACATGCAAAATTTTTCCAAAAAAAAAAAAAGATGGACATATGATATGGCATATAAAGTACCTGAATGCCTACTGTTTCTGGAACCTGGACACCTTTTCACATCACACACGTGGAAATGCCATCAGAAGTAGTCAAAGCTGTATTATAAGAGATAAGCCCTTGGTTTTGGTTGCTACATTGGCTAAAGAGTGACAAAGATTGGCTTGCATTTTGTGGTGTTTTGGATGAGAACAACTACCATCCCTAAGGCTCATAAGGTTTGAACACTTAGTCTCCAGTTGGTAGACCTGTTTGGGAAGGATTAGGGGATGTGGCCTTGTTGGAGGAGGTGTGTCACTGAGGGTGGGCTTTGAGGCTTCAAAAGCCCAAACCATTCTGAGTTAGTTTTCTCTGCTTCATGTGTATGGATCAGATGTAAGCTCTCAGCTACTGCTGCAGCACCATGCCTGCCTACCTGCCAACTGCCATGATGGTCCAAGACTCTAATCCTCTGAAAACTGTAAGCCCCAAATAAACTCTTAATTCTATAAGTTGCTTTAGTCATAAAGTCTTATCACAGAAATAGAATGGAAACTAAGACACATTTTGAAAATAATAGAAACAAAATAACTTTTGCTGAGATTTGCCTGCTTGTGTCATCCTGGAGGGGGCTAAAATCAAGCCCATGTAAAGTTTTGTTCAGCAGGGCCTTTCAGGCATCTGAAACACTTTACTCCTCACTTTAAATGTGGAAGAATTTTTGTTGTTGTTAAATATTCTTATTCTAGGCCAATTTCCATCATACAAACCTAAATACCTGGGGAACCAGTGATGTAACTTCAAGCTTTCTCTCTCTCTCTCTCTCTCTCTCTCTCTCTCTCTCTCTCTCTCTCTCTTTCTCATGAGACACTTTCTCTGTGTAGCCCTAGCTATTCTGGAACTCACTTGGTAGACCAGGCTGGCCTTGAACTCAGAGATCCCCCATTTCTGCCTCCCAAGCGCTGAGATTAAAGCTGTGAGCCACCTCTGCCCAATTTCAAAGTATTTTCATAAAAGTGTGTTTCATATCTGCTTTACCTAGCTGTCCTTATACATGAAAGGATAACGTTTTGGTTTTAACTGAAACCGTGCCCGGGGAAAGGGCAGGAAGATGGTCACTGGTTAAAGGTACTTGTTCCTGAGCCAGGAGACTTGAGTTCATCCTCAGGACCCACACAGTGGAAAGAAAACAACAAAGAAAACCAGAGTTGTTCTCTGACCTCACAGGCATGCCATGGCATGTGCTCTTAAAAAAATTAAATAACTAAATAATAACAATAAATATCCCTGTGATTGGGGTGAGGATATGAGATTACTTATACAGAACACACTTAAGTCTGGTGTGGCACCAAACCTGTGAATCTGTTGCTTCTACAGTGAGATGTGAGGTTGGAGACAGGAGTTTCCCTGTCAGCTAGTCTGGCATGTGCAGTGGTGAGCAACAAAGGGACTCTTTCTCAAAAAACAAAACAAAACAAAACAAAAAAAGAGTGGGAATTAAGGACCAACATGTAAGCTCATCCTTTGAAATCTGTATTTAATAAATGTTTTATATTTAATTGCATTTTTCTAAACAATCTAAATGTTAATAAGCTATAGTCTTTAAATTTGGGCCCTTTTAAAAATTAAATCAGATGAATGAGTCTGGCATTTAGAATCTCTTGACTAGGAATGAATATGAAAAAAATATTGAAAAGTAAATAAAATAAATAAAAAGTTTAGGAAAGAAGATAGAAAATATGCTAAAACTACTTGGTGTATAAAGTAACAGTAATTCAATATAATGTCAAGGAGACTGGGATGCAGTGGGAAATGACAGAAGGGGGTATATTTATGAATGTCTATTTGAGAAATGAGAATATGATTTTAAATGATTTACTTACTTCACGTGGATTAACGTTTTGCCTGCATGCATGTCCATGTACCACATGTATGTCTGGTGCTCAGGCAGGCCAGAAGAAGGTGTCAGATCCCCTAGAACTGGAATTTCAGATGGTTGTGAGTCACCATGTAGGGGCTGGTGGCCTCACGTAGGTCCTCTGCCAGAGCAGCCAGTGCTCTTAGCCACTGAGCCATCTCTCCAGCCCCAGGTGTACAGTTTTAAAACAAAAGGCTAATACCAATGAGGACTATTTGTATTGGTTTATTTTACCACTTAAGGTGGATTTTCATTACCAGCAAAATGTCCAGAGTAAATCAAAACTCTACCAACAGATGGGTGCTCAAAACACTCATACTAACAGATAGGCCTGGGTGCTCAGGTAGCCAGACCATCTGGGGTGTGATTCTCTGGCCAAGTATGTGTGAATCAAATGCAGCCCAAATCATCCGAATGATCACATACGGTCTGTGATGAGGTATTTTATGACTGACATGGAAGAACTTGCCATCAAATAGCCACTCACACTCAAGGCCCACCAGGCCCTTTTCTAACTCAAAGTACTCGCCCTGCCTCTGTGCCAAGTGCCAGAAGATTGTGAAATGGACACGCTGACAGTGGAGAGCTGGAGTGGGGCACTGTGCACGCTCTCATTCCTTACCATGAGTTTGGCGATCAGCACCAGGGCCTGGGGCAGCTCTCCCATCTGGCTGCCCTTTGTGATAGAAGCAGCACAGACACAAATGAACCAGGGATAAGAATAGCTTAAGAAACCACTACCTTAGTTCTTGAGATTAAAAAAGAAAATGAAAAAAAAAAAAACACTGCATGACTCGGTTGGTAAGGGATGAATACGCATCACATGCCCACCTGCTTTGGGACAATATCCGTCCCCCACCCCAATTCTGTGACTGCCCATCATCTGCTGGGAGAAGCTTGGGAATTCCACCAACCGTAAGTATAAACTACCGTTTCCTGTCAAGCTGGGCTTTGTGGAAAAAGAGCCTTGCTCTCCCCAACTCCAATGAGGTCTTATGTATCCCCAGGCTGGCTTCACACTCACTCTGTAGACAAGGAGAATTTTGAATTTCTTTGTCCTAAATTTGATTTTATTTTATGTTTTCCTGACTGACCATCTGTGTGAACCATGTGCACAGCCCTCAGAGGCCAGAAGATGGTTTCAGAGTCCTTGCTAGCAGGGTTACAGAAGGTTGTTAGATACCACTCGAGTGCTAGGACTCAAACCTGGACTTGTGGAAGAGCAGCTGGTGATGTTAACTGCTGAGCCATCTCTGTAGCTGGGATCTTGAACTTCACATCTTCCTGGCTCCACCTCTCAGGGGCTGGGAGTTCAGGGATGTGCTACCAGCTTTACACACTTTGGTTTACACAGTGCTGGAGACTAACCCCAGGGCTTCACACTTGCCAGGTGGGTAGTCCTCAACCAAGGCACATTGCCAGTCCCAGATATTTGTTTAAAGATTTTGGTTTTATTTTATTTATAAGTGTTTGTCTACACGTGTCTCTGAGCACCACAAACATGCCTGGTACTCATGGAGCCTAGAGGACATTCTGGATGGTCATAAGCCACCATGTGGATGCTAAGATTTCTCCCTAGACATTTGCAAGAACAGCAAATGCTCTTAACCACTAAGTATATAAACTTTTTATTTATTTATTTATTTATTTTATTTTGGTTTTTTTTTTTTTTTTTTCAAGACAGGGTTTCTTTGTGTAGCCCCAGCAGTCCTGGAACTCACTCTATATATAGATCAGGCTGGCCTCAAACCCAGATATCCACCTGCTTCTGCTGGGATTAAAGGTGTGTGCCACCACCCAGCTATTTATTTATTTTTTTAAGGTTTTATTGATTCTTTGTGAATTCTACCTCATGTACCCCAATCCCATTCATCTCCCCAATACTTTGCATCCACCCTCTTCCCTTGCAACTGTCTCCCCCTACAAAAGAAAAGAAAAACAATAATAAAAGAAAAGTACATCTTGTTGTGGAAGTTGTAGTGTGTCCCAGTGTATCACACAGTAGACCCTTTTGTCCACACTTCTTTGCTTGCAAATGTTCATTGCAATGAGTCACTGGTCTGTTTTGAGGCATCTGGCTTCTGATACACTATCAGTACTGGATCTTCACTGACCACCCAGTAATTTTTATTTTATGTGTTTGAGTGTTTTGCTTGTAGGTGTGTGAGTGCACGGTAGTATCTGGAACAAGAGTTATAGATAGTTGTAAGCCATTGTCTGGGTGTTGGGAACCAACCTGCGTTCCCTGCAAGAGTAGCAACTGCTCTTAACCATTGAACTATCTCTGTGCCCCAGCCCCAAATAACTTTAAAATAAAGCTGCCTTCCTCACCTCTACCCTTTACTTTTGACTTCACTGGCCTACTGTAAATGAGTAACTGCATTTGAACTTGGGCCTGAGTGTGGTAAGAGTCCCAAGGGTGTTTCAAGAGTCAAGCTCAAGAGTCTGGTATGCTTTCTCATACAATCCAGGACCACCTGCCTAGGAGGAGTACCGCCCACAGTGGGCTGGGCTCTCTTACACCAATTCACAATCAACAGAAAGCCCTGCAGACAGGCCCACAGATCTGATCTGATAGAACCAATTCCTCAATGAAGGTTCTTTAGTCTTTGATCTCTCTCTAGTTTGGGTCAAGTTGACAAAAGTTAGCTAACACAATGTTCTTCACAGGCAGTATCAAATATGCAGCTAAGATGTAATTCTTTATGTAAAATTAAACAATCAACCCATCTAATTAATATGCAAATTTGATTTCCTTTTTGGACCAAGCCAGCTCAGTCAGACAATAGGTTCTCCAGGGAGGAAGTGAGGATTGAGAAGAAAAAGACAATTAGACAACACTCTAACATGGCCTCAGCCAGTGCTGAAGCACTGTTTATTTTTTTTTCCAAGTCTGCTTTTATATCATTCTAGGTACATACAAAGAATACGGTCAGTGCTAAGACATATAGAAAGTAGTCAAGGAACAAACAAAGCATAAACAAAGTAATCAAAGAAGGCAATAACCAAAGTCCCTTGGTCACTATGTCTACAGGTTCATCAAAGTACAAGACCAAGATACGAGGAATATAATACATTCCTTGGATACTTTGTTGTCCCAGCCCAATGTCAAATTCTTGCCAAATTCCTAGAAGCAGCCCTAAAAGCTCTCCACAATTTTTAATAAATGGTAAAATTATATGTATGCCAAATAATTATTTTTAACATAAACTTTTGATTTGTCATCAGTAAATACTTGATTTGTTTTGTTTTGTTTGGTTTGGTTTGGTTTTTCGAGACAGGGTTTCTCTGTATAGCTCTGGCTGTCCTGGAACTCACTCTGTAGACCAGGCTGGCCTTGAACTCAGAAATCCGCCTGCCTCTGCCTCCCAAGTGCTGGGATTAAAGGTGTGCGCCACCACCGCCCGGCAAATACTTGATTTGTATACTTACTTTTTAATGATTTTATTTGTATTTGTGTGTTTGTATGTATGTGTTAGAAGGTGGAGGTTAGAAGAAGGGCATCAGATCTCCTGAAACTTTATTTTGTATGGGGGGGGGGTGTGTTACATAAAAGAATTCTCGGGTTGGGCATGGTGGCACTTACTTTAATCTCTAGCACTGGAGAGGCAGAGGTACACATATTGCTATGAGTTCACGGCTAGCCTGAGTTGTATAAGAAAACAAGCTTGCCAACAGCCATCCTTTGTAGCCTCTGCTTCAGTTTCTGCCTCCAGGTTCTTGCCCTGATTTCTCTTAGTGATAGACTGTGCTGTGGAACTATACGCTGAGATAAACCTTTACTTTCCTAAGTTGTTTGGTCAAATTTGTTTTATCTCAGCAATTAAAAATTGCAAAGCCACTTAAAGAACTACAGCCTTCCCAGGCATGGCAGTCTAGTAATACCTGGCTGATTTTCCTAAGAGCGCGAGATGTCTTTATTAAACCAGCAGGGGGAGACAAGTATGTTGTGTATCCCCTAAGAATAAAGGCCTTTAAACCAAGTGACTTGGTGTTAGTGTTGCTATGGAGACTGCTGAACCACTTTAGAAAGAAGCACATAGATGGCATTAGGTGAAATAAATTTCAGATGTTTATATAAAAATGGATCTGGGAAAGAACAAGGTCTAGATATTTGCATGCTACAGTGTCACAGTTAAGAATGCAATGTTAGACAATCTTGCTACTGTATATAACATTCAATATGTCCATTTTATCATACTGTAAACTTGTGCTTACAACAAATAATTCAGATCCTTCTATCTCCCCTAGCTTACAGTGTCTGTGGAGATCCTTCTATCTCCTCTAGCTTGCAGTGTCTGTGGAAGCAAGAAGCATCTGATTTCCCAGAAGCTGGGGTTACTGACTGTGAATAAAACTGCAAAACGCAGGTCCTCTGCAAGAGCAATGCGTGTCCATAATGGCAGAGCCGCCAAACATTATTTACTATTAAAGCTGTGAGTAGCTCCTTGCTATTTTTGGACTTGTTTTTAGCATCCTTTTAATTTAGAATGCTCAAAATGTGCTGACATATTTGGCCTTTAATAGTTGGCTCATTGTTTATGTAAAGAATTGAAAACGGGCTGGAGGGGTAGCTCAACAGTTAAGAGCACTTGTTCTTTTGCAAAGGGCTTGGGTTCGAGTTCCAGCACTCATATGGTGGCTCACAAAGGTCTGTAGTAGGGCCGGGCGGTGGTGGCGCACGCCTTTAATCCCAGCACTTGGGAGGCAGAGGCAGGCGGATTTCTGAGTTCGAGGCCAGCCTGGTCTACAGAGTGAGTTCCAGGACAGCCAGGACTAAACAGAGAAACCCTGTCTCGAAAAACAAACAAACAAAACAAAACAAAACAAAAAAAAAAAAAAAAAAAAAAAAAGGTCTGTAGTAACTCCAGTTCCAGCAAATCCTATATCCACTTCTGACGTCCCTGGGCACCATGAATGCATGTGGTGCATGCACATATATACAGGCAAAACACTCATACATATAAAAAATCTGAAAAGGAGATAAAATTTTGTTTAAAAAAATTAAAAATATCTAGAAAGTAATTGCTTGGTAAATTCTAACTTCCTCCAAATATCCAAGGTAGGTGAGTCTTTAAAAAGCCAGACTCAAGCCGGGCGGTGGTGGCGCACGCCTTTAATCCCAGCACTTAGGAGGCAGAGGCAGGCGGATTTCTGAGTTCGAGGCCAGCCTGGTCTACTGAGTGAGTTCCAGGACAGCTAAGGCTATACAGAGAAACCCTGTCTCAAAAAACCAAAAAAAAAAAAAAAAGCCAGACTCAGAGGTTACTGAGTCTTGACTGTTCAAAGATGGGTTAAATGTTTCTAGGATTTTAAACTTTGAGATAGAAATCTTCAGATGGATGCTGGCTTGGTGTAGGTTAGCAGATAACCCCGGGTGCATGGCACAGACCATGGCCAGTGCCAACTCTTCAGTCGCGATAGAGATAGCACCCGGAGCGGGTACATTGAGGTCTCCAACCTGGCAAGGACCGCTGCTTCCCGGGAAACCACACAGGTGCCACTCTGATCAGCGGCTTTATGGTAGTGGCTTAGGCATCGGGGGCGTGTCCAGGGAAAGAGAGGACACGTCCACTGGTGACTCAACAGTGGGCGTGTCCCAGACCCTGGAGAGCTATGGTCCTCTGAGAAGGTGCACCGGGGGCTGGTTGGGGGTGTGCCCGAGAGCTGCTGACGTCACAAGGCGGAGCGCTCGCCTGGTGAAGCAGCGAAGCTGTGGGAGGCTGCACTCACTCGAGGTCCTGAGTTGCACGGAGCCGCTTCTCCTAGGTTGAGACCCTCCCTGCTAATCATGTTCCTGAGGAGCAGCGTCTCCCGTCTCCTCTACAGGCAAATTCCTTGCGTCCTGACGAGATCCGTCCATTCTGTAGCTATAGTCGGAGCCCCTTTCTCTCGGGGACAGGTGAGAGCTGCGACCCGAGCTGACCGGACACGAAGCCTAGAGAGTTTCGTGGGGCCGGGACAGGGGGAGGGAAAAAAAAACGTGGGGAAGAGCTTGCGGGTTCCCATGGCGGGCACCTGGAGCGCACGTGGGATTTTCCCTGACCCAGATGGAGATGAGGGACTGATGGAAGGCAAGGGGTGAGAGAGGGCACTAGGCATCAAGAGGGAAGTGGGCATCGAGAAGGCGAGCATCTGCGGCCTCCAGGACGACGGAGAGATGGGTATTTCCAGCTTGGAGTGATGAAGGGAAGGAAAAGGGAGAGGATTCCATGGAGGAGCTGGAGAAGGCAAAACCAGGATCGTTGGGAAATTGTTGGAGAGGAGGTTTAAAGACTGTGACCCACGCCGGGCGGTGGTGGCGCACGCCTTTAATCCCAGCACTTGGGAGGCAGAGGCAGGCGGATTTCTGAGTTCGAGGCCAGCCTGGTCTACAGAGTGAGTTCCAGGACAGCCAGGGCTACACAGAGAAACCCTGGCTCAAAAAACCAAAAAAAAAAAAAAAAAAAAAGACTGTGACCCGGGATTAAGGCAGGCTTCAGGTTCTATTCTTGCAGAAAAAACCTGGAGAGAAAAAGATGCTGATCTCTTGCAGCGGCGGGAGGACCGGAGGGGCTTTGTTCTCTCTTCAAAGAAAGAAACCTGCTGTCGCGGAGGCGCACTTACTGATGGGAAGCTAGGTGCCGGGTCCAGCCAGATGCACACTCTCAGTCACCGGATCATAGCTCATTAAGCCCTTTCCCGATACGTGACTGCTCTGGTCGGGTCAGTGAGGGACCCAGAAGGTTGATTTGCTTTCAAGAATAAAATCTTCCCTCCTCCATCTATTAAGCATTTAATGAAATGATCAGCCTTCTACAGTAGAAGTTTTGATGCTGTGAAAGGTTTGCAGAGGTATCTGTTAGAAACTCAGTGTAGCGCCAGAGATGTCTGTGTCAAAGTGTTTCTGCTCCTTTCCTCACCTTCTCTTATGTCTGTGGGATTTGTATGATTCACAGAAAAAAAAAGGAGTGGAATATGGTCCAGCTGCCATTCGAGAAGCTGGCTTGCTGAAGAGGCTTTCCATGTTGGGTAAGTGGTTAAATTTCCATGTTTGTTCGGGAAGGGGAAAAGACCTGTTCAGAATCTGATCTCTTATATCCTGTAAGTGGTTTGTCCCCATCTGGTATCCTTTGGATTCCTTCTGCAGATAAACATCTATCAGGGGGTCTTCGGAGGAAGTCTTCTTGCAAATATATTAGGGAAGTGAAGCCCAGCAAAGTAGGTCCTGGAACAAGCCATCAGTGTATGGCGAGTGCAGCAAAGGATGCTGGGTAGCTCCAGCTTTAACTGCCCAGTTAACCTTTCCTGGTTACATGGAATTAACCTTTCCTGGTTACATGGTAGCTTTCCTAACTGAGACTTGAGCGGCTTCTGAGTCATCCATCTTTCCAAACATTTGTTGCCTCTTTCCAAACCATTTCCTCTCTGGGGCTAACGGGTTTGTATTATTGTAACCCTGATGTAGACGAGGGTTTTTTTTTTTTTTTCTTTTTTTCAAAACTACCTAATTATGAAATCACTTGGGTGACTAGTTAAAAGCAGTTCCTAACCTCCTCCATGGAAGAGTTCTGACTCCTTGCAGATGAGGTAAGAGCTAGATAGATCTGTGCATTTTTATAGGCATTCCTTGACGTCAGATTTGCAAGTTTCTGTGTTGTAATTAAGGTAGTGTTTAGACTTTTAGGACCAGAAGTAAATCAGACTCCGAGATAAACACCATGTCTACAGTAGTGGAGAACTATTAGTACCAAGGCACCAGACTTCAATACCTCTTTGGTATCTGACCCAAATATGTCTAGCATGTTCCGTGTTGTAACTAGGACCATTCACATTATCTTTTCTGGTGCCATGAATACAAATCTTACAATCAATAGAAAACTTTGGCGACAGGAATGCAGAATCTTCATGAACTACAGATGTCCACTCTTACTCTGAAACAGTTGCTGATCATGCGGCCACTCCAAGGGGGACTCATCTTTCAGAATCGGAATAGTGAAACCATCTAATGCGCCCCTTTTATGTGGGACCATGACGGGGAACCAAAGACAGATGACAGTAAAGATAACCACAAAAGTCAAGTTGGTGAACCAGTGAGTTTGTTGAGATGGCTTACAGGGGAACAGGTGAGGGGCTACGTTACTGAGAGTCTACCCCAGCTTGAGTACCAAAAATGATGGTAATAGCCTGAACATTTTCAAATTAGCCTGGGTCAAATGTCAAAGGAGAGGTGGCCTTTGATAAGGTGAAGATTGTAATGTCTTTGGAATGGCTTAAGTAACTAGATTATGGGTGGGAAATTGGGGGGAAAAAAAAAGAGAAGATAGCAAGAAGAGCAGATTTTTGTTGTTGTTTGAGACATGGTCTCCCTATGTATCCCTGGATGTCCTAGAACTTGCTATGGAGACCAGACTGGCATTGAACTCGAAGAGATACAATTTGGCTCTCCCTCCAAAGTGCTAGGATTAGAGGTGTGTGCCACCATGCCCAGGACATCAGAAGAGGGCAGCAGATGTCCTCTTCTGAAAAAGCAGATCTGAAAATGAAAAACTTGGTGTTGAACCTGATGGGTTTGAGAAACCTGTAAAAGGAAGGTGAGGGACTAGAACAAAGATGGAGAAGCAAGCATGGCTTTCTAGAGGACGGTCAGAGTTGTGGCAGAGCTGTATGAAGCAGGGGGAGTTTAAGAGATAACACAGCAGTTGAGAGCACTTGCTGCTTTAATAGAGGACCCAGGTTTGGTTACCAGCACCCACATGGATGCTCACAACTGTAACTGCAGGGCATCTGCTGCCCTCTTCTGATGTCCATGGGCATCAGGCATCCATATGGTACACATACATATGAGAGACTCCTGGTAGGCAGATACATAGGGATGGGGGCCATGGCTATCTAATAAAGGTGGAGAATTTCCAAGATGGCCAACTTCTACCTCTCCTGACTTGAGACAAAAGCCTGGCATCTTACAACAAATGCCTTGTAGGCTTTTGTCTCCTACCAACAGGCACCCTGCTGACAGACTGGCTCAATAAGTTCAAAGCCAGATCAGATATGTCACACAACAGCTGCATACCAACCAGCCATCCTCTCTTTCTATAAACTGACCAGCTCTTCAGACACTGGAAAACCCTAGGCCTCAAGAAGAAAACAGATTTTCTGGTCTTTTTAGAGGTGGTTCTTCTCTGTGTCTCTGTGTAAATGTTAGTATGCATTTCCTTATCCCCAATAAACACCTTCCTTCTACTGCTGATGCTGTCTGTTCCTGTTGGCAGTGTTTAAGATTGCTCTGCTGTAAGCTGTTGCACTCAAGATTTTTCCTGCTTCTTACATTCTTTAGCTGGCAGAAAACAAACCTAGTCAAGACCCCTAAACTGTATCCATATGCACACATACATGCAGATATGTATGTATGTGTATATATGCAGATATGTATGTATGTATATACATACATACATAAAATGTGATTGTCACCTGGGTCTGCCATAATGAACAAATGCCAGAGACACATCAGTTGAAGGTTTGCAGATTAGAGGACCAATCAAGAGGGAGATAAGGCTAGGAGAGAGTGAAGAGAGTTGACCTAGAGGAGAACATTTGGGGGGAGGGAGGGAGAGCAAGCAGCTGTATGATAAGAAACCCAGCAACATAAAGGCAGGCAGATCCCTGGGCTGGAGCGTGGAAGTTTCAGCGGAATGGTGGGAGGGAGCCGGGCTGAGCTATCACTGTCATACAGCTCAGCTCACGCCTCCTGAGGTCCTCTTACCTCTGAAAGCAAATGCTTTCATGGAATTCATGGATCTCTGCTCTCAGCCTTAACATCTCTAATGTCTGAACGACTACCTCAGGCTCTCTACCAGCAGTTTCTTGCATCAGCAAAACAGATTCCTCTTCTTCTATCTGAAGAAGTGCCAAGTGGAGTCAAGAAGAAATGTCTTAGGAAAAATAATGTGAGCCTTGTGATGAGGGACCAGAAAATCCCCAAGCGGCTTCTCGAGTTCCAGCACCCGTGGCCTACCAATACTGCCCAGTTCTTTTGTACAGCAGCCTCAGGAACGTGTGGCTTCTTCACTAGCAAAACTGAGTCACATGACCGCAATTCCAAAGTGAGACTTCAAAGTGGTAATTTAGGCTCGCTGCTGTCTCTAACCACAGAACCCTCTTTCTACTTGTGATGGCAAAGGGGGCGGATTTCCTCAGTGCTCAGAGCTTCAGTGAAATCTGGAGCAGTTTGAGCCTCGGAGCCTTGACACAGCAGTGCCTCTGTCTCTCTCAGGTTTTTCAGTTTCCACATTCCACCTTGGTTTTTTTTTTTTTTTTTTTTTTTTTTTTTTTTTTTTGCAGCTAAAGCTGTGGCCATTTGACCTAGGTTCCACCAAGGGAAGCATGCATAGCAAATTTTGATTTGAAATTCCAGAAGGGACTGTGACGATACGATTACCTTCACTGGATCATTCTGTATTTTGTGTGTCATTATTTCTGGCAAGCATTTAAACTAGACTTTTTTTTTTTTTTTTTTTTTTTTTTTTTTAAATCGGTGTCTTACTATATAACCCTGGTGATGGGGACTCCAGGGTGGCCTCAGACTTACAGCAGTCCTCTGCCTTTGTCTCCCTAGCTCTGGCTTACAGGTCGGTGTCACTATGCCTGGCTTTAGACTTAGAGTCTTAAAGACTCTCTTTAATGATTCTAGGAAAGTCTCAGATTCAATAAGTTGTTTTTCTGCTTAGGCAGGTCTCTGTTGCTTGTCATTAATAAGCTACTTTATAAGGGCAGTGAGAAACAGTCGGCTGTGAAGACCTTGATTTTGAATTTTGATCTTCTGCTTCCCTCCCCCTTTTACACAATCTGGTTTGTTTTGTCTTGTTTTTTAATGCAGCTTCCTAGTTTAGTTTCCTTGGCCTTTAATCTTGGAGTGCATCTTAATTCTTTTGTATTTCAGCAACTTCCTGTTATGGTGCTCTGATTTTTGAACTGTCACGGTCCTTAGTGTGACCTCTGGGAACAGCAGTCTAAAGTCTTGGTTGGCTTACAGATATTAAGTTCTCAATAAATGGACCTATTGTGACTTGAATTTTTTTCACTCTGTTTTTATTGTGGTGGTGGTTATAGGACTATATACCCATCAAAACACATTGGATTTAAAATGTGAATTAATATAAAGTATGTGTCAAATCTGTTTTGAGGAAATTTCAACATCTTCAGGTTTCTTTCTCCTCCCTCCCTCCCTCCCTCCCTCCCTCCCTCCCTCCCTCCCTCTTCCTCTTTGTTTCTTTCAGTAGCTATCATTATGTATCCCAAACTAGCCTCAAGTTCACAACTCTGCAGCCTTAGCCTCCCGAGTTTTGGAATTATGGGGTATGGCATTGTGCCTAGCTTAGGTCTGTTTCTCTCTCTTTTTTTTCTATTCTTTCTTTCTTGTTGTGTTTTTGTTTTCCAAGACAGGGCTTTTCTGTGTAGCCCTGGCTATCCTGGAACTCACTGAGATCCACCTGCCTCTGCCTCCCAAATGCTGGAATTAAAGGCATGTGCTCCCTCAGCTTGGTAGGCTTATTTTTCTTAAGAGCAGCTTTTAGGCACTAAAACTATGATGAGCTGTTCATGGGGATACACAGCTTTAACTTGGAGGTAAGGGCAAGTGGACCTTTGTGAGTTTGAGAACATTCTGGTCTACGTATAAGTTACAGGGCTAGCTAGCAAGATCCTGTCTCAAAGCAAAAATATGAGTGTGTTCACTTATTGATTGATGATTTATGTACAGAGTGCTATAATTTGCAAATTTGTGTTAGAGTGCTAGATTTAACCCTAGTGGACAAAATTAATTCTTGTTAACAATGCCCTAATAAAGTGTGACGGGAAATAGAAATGGAAAACACGGAAATATGTCAGGTGGCCTTGTACAGAGTAAACGGAAGCTAGGGATAGGGACAGCAAAGGTTGGAGATGGGTCAGCATCGAGCCTTAGACAGATGTCACTGAAAAAGCTGAGTCAGCAAACCTGGGAAGGGAGAAAAGAAGTCTGAGCAAATTTCCAACAGGGAAAACAGCACAAACAAAGACCCTGAAGCTGGTCTAGATTATGAATAAAACCCATTCCCGAGCCCTCGCCAAGGCTGCTGTGTTCAAAGCGGTGAGCATTCTACTCCAGGTTTTTAGCATCTTCAAAAGATAGTTCCCAGGAAATTGTTATTTGACAATTCCAGTAGTTTCTTAGAATGATCTATTTACAAGGCTGATCTTTATTTAACTAACACAAGTCAATAGGGAAAAAGAAGAATCTTTTATAAATGATTTCAGGACAACTGGATACCCATGTACAAAAATAAAATTTATAAAAGGATTCTCCTTCGTAGCATTTATCAAAATTCCTAATTCAGGCTGGAGAGGTGGCTCACTGGTTAAAAGCACTGGCTGTTCCTGCAGAGCACTGGGGCTTGGTTCCCTGCACCCACGTGCATCTCCATGCTGTGGTTCCAGTTCCAGGAGATCAAACATACTTCTACATCCAAGGGTACCAGGCATGTACATGGTGCATACACATGCACATACACAGGCACTCACTCATGCACATATGATAGAAATAAGTCTTACTTTTTTTTTTTTAACAACTGGGCATTTACCAAAGTTCTAAATTTAATGTAAATTATGAAACTGTAGAAGCGACCATGTGAACGTTTGTGGATTTGGGTTAGACTAGACTGTAGTTTCTTAGCTATCTTACCGGGTCACCAAAATCGCATATGACAGAAATGAAAATAGATCACATGGAGTTTATCAAAATTGAAACTACGAGCCTTGAAGACATTATGCTGTGAAGGAAGGCAGGTATAAAAGGCCACTGACTGGCTCCGTTAAGTATGAAATGTCTAGAGTGGGGGGATCTGTGCAGGAAGTAACTTAGTCATTCCTAAGGGCTGAGGAAATAGGACATGTCTGAAAATGGGTTTAGGCTTTGAGGGGGAGGTAACAAGCTGTTCTAGAATTAGATAGTACTGACATCTTTACAACTTGGGGAGTAATGTGTTAAAAAAAATTACTGAATTGTAAATTCTAGGAATGAATTTCCTGGCATATAAATTGTATCTCTAGCAAACTACATAGACGGTTGTGACTGGAAAGGAAGTACGGGGAACTCGTGTGCTGCATGTTTCCTTATATGCCGTTTGCTTTACAAACATCGTAAACTATTGTATTTTTGCATAGACTTTATAAATCTTGTCTGTTGACAGCTAGATCTTAGGCTACCAATTTACATTTTCTAGTTTTTTGGGGAAAAGAGACAATTCTACTTTGAAAAAAAAAAGAGATGAGATTAATGTCTTTGGGACGCTGTTAGAATGACACTTGGGTACTTTGGGACAAAAATTGGTTACTAGATTGTATCAGTAGCAAATAGTGAA
This sequence comes from Arvicanthis niloticus, assembly GCF_011762505.2. Classification (NCBI taxonomy): domain Eukaryota; kingdom Metazoa; phylum Chordata; class Mammalia; order Rodentia; family Muridae; genus Arvicanthis; species Arvicanthis niloticus. Next base: position 37,114,465 of record NC_133430.1, on the reverse strand, counting down.
TATCAGAATTTGCTATCAGTGAAGGAGTAGAGTGGGGGTGTAGTCACTCCTTTATATAAAAAAAGAACAGCCTGCCTTTGCAGTCAGGAAGCAAAAGCAACTGTCAAAGACCAATAAGCATTGATTGATTAGCATAGGTCTGGATCTGGGGTTGGAAGGTAAGGGATTGATTAGCATAGGTCTGGATGTGGGGTTGGAAGGTAAGGGATTGATTAGCATAGGTCTGGATCTGGGGTTGGAAGGTAAGTGACTGACATGAGCTTCTTTAAAATTAAAGTTTTGGAATCTGCTTTGTCAGCAACATCATTTGGACACATCTTTGGAAAACCAAATGTCAGAGAACTGGCTTCATACTTCCTTTGCTGATTGTGTCAGTCCATTTTGTATTGCTTTAATAGAATACCTGAGGCTGACTGATGTATAATAAACAGAAATTTATTGGCTCTAGGAATAGAAGCTCAGGAGTCCATGATTAAGAGACTACATTTAGTGATGCCCAAATTTACTGTATCCTAATGTAGAGTGAAAAATTATAAAGGCCATTTTATGAAATATGTGTAGATTTTTTGCCTTAGACCTGAGCAGGAAAAGTGCAGATTCCAGAATGAGGAACTGAAAATAAGATTTCGGGCCTTCACTTCCCCGGAGCACTTTCCGGGTGGAGGACATTATTCCCTGAATCAAGCCTCAGGCAGTAGGCCCATCTATGGGTGGAAGAGGCCCAAGGCAGGAAGACACATTCCTGACTACAGATAAAGATGCTGCCACCTTAGGTGGGGCTATAGCCAGAAGAAGTAAAGATAGTTAATCTGAAATAGTTGGTAAATGACAGGGTGGGACACAGTGACATGGTAAACCATTCAGGGTGGGTTTCTCTGGAATGTTTCACTATTCTTATGTTATGTATCCTTGACAACACCTCACCCCCTCCCCACTCCCCTGGTTTGTGGTTTTTCCCTTTAAAACCCTCCATGGACTGGCTGTGGTCGTCGAACCCCACTCCTGAGCGGTGGTGAGACCGCTGGCTGCCAGGTTTCTTCCATAATAAACCTCTGCTGATTGCATCCAGGTATGGGTTCTTGTGATCTTTGGGTGGTCGTGATTTCCTGAGACTTGAGGAAGGGTCTCCCGAGTATGGGGGTCTTTACTAACATGGCTGAAAGCATCACAGGAATCAATTTATAGCCTCACACTCTCTTGTAATTAGCATTAATCTGTGTATGAGGAAACCCACAGGATCTATCTGCATGCACACTTCCCCACTAAGCCCATTTCCCAGCACTGGTGCATGAGTTAAATTTTCAACTCATGATTTTTGAGAGGGCACATTCAAAACCCTAGCAAGACTCTAGCATACACCAAAATACCGCATTGCTCTGGACCAGTCTGAGCCACGCTGCCTTGTGGGATGAATCATCTGTCCTGGGCAAGTAGAAGCTGAGGCCTGAGAAATAGTCTTTTTAGGCTTCCCTCCTCTCAGTTACACCTTGGATGTCACTATTGGTGATCTATTTCTCTTTTTCATTCTTTAAAAAAAAAACAGCTTTTGTTCACTTATTTTTATTTTATGTGTTTTGCCTGTGTATATGTATGTATGTATTGCACCATCAGGGTGCCTGGTGCCCTCAGAGGATAGAAGAGGACATTGGATCCCCTGGAGCTGGGAATCCAAGTTGGGTCCTTTGAAAGAGCGCCAAGTGCTCTTAACTACTGAGCCATTTTCCAGCCCTTTTAAAAACACATTTTTAATTATGTGTGCACAGTGTGCATATACAAGTCAGGAAATTGTACAGTCTAGTAGGCATAGTGGTACATACCCATAAACCCAGTACTTAGGAAGCTGATGTAGAATCCAGCTTGGCCTATATAGTGAGATCTTTTCTCAGAAAACAGATGGTCTTCAACATCAACGTCCTCTGAGTGCTTGCTCCCACTTCCTGTGATGGCTCCTTGCCTGTAATCTCAAGCCCTTGCATTACCAACTCAGACACAAACTCTCTCAAGTTTTCCTTGTCATCTCCCAAATTTGTTGTATTAACAAGAGCCAGTTTTTCCTCTACTATCATCAGAGTCTGCATCCAATCCCTGTATTGGGTAGCTAACATTATACATAAGAGCCTGAGCTGTCAGCAGCTGGGAAAAAAATTAATTTCACTTTCACGCAAACAATCTGGAGGTCCAGAACTGGTTTGGTGGCTCTGTGCCTCAGATCTAGATTCTTAACTTGTGCTGTTGGCAAGGCTCCTACTGAATTATTGTAAACTCATTTCTGGGAGTAGGATAGTCAAATGGACAAAGGCACAAAGGGAGAATTTTTCCTTTTCTAAGAAGCTATGGCAGGACAATGCTCTCCATGTACCTGTTGGCTGGTGCTGGTTACGTGGGCACATCCCATTTCTAGGGAAAGCTGAGGAGTCTAGTTTATTCTAAGAGGTTTCCTCCAGAGAAAAACCTTTGTGGATGGAAGGCCAGCCTCTTCCATGTTACTTCCTGATTTATATTAGGACTTAAAGTTTTTCCATTTGTGACTCTTTTTAACCTGATAACTTTTCCCCTGCTTTGAGACAGGGTTTCTTTGTGCAATCCTGGCTTTTCTGGAACTCACTATGTAGACCAGGATGGCCTTGAATCTGGAATCCTGCCTTGCCTCCTAAGTGCTGGAACTAAAGGCATGTCATACCACCCTGCTCACCTGAGGAATTTTTATCCAATTCTATATTTATAGGTATACAAATCAAACATTTTCTGTCATCATAAACTGACGCTGCTCCACGCTGCCCCACGTTTGGGGGCCAAGTGCTTCGGCCTGAGGGTTAGTCAACAGGGTCTAGCAAGAGAGATAGTGGGGATGGAGGGGCAAGAGACGCAAAGAATGGAGACAAGACAGAGGGTCTGATCAAGTCCTCTTTATTGAAAGGAAGTCCTGGGTATTTATATGCTTTACCATGTGCTTTGCAGCCGTGGACAAGCAGGGGAACACAGCTGAAGACACTTCATCGTGTGTGCCTTGCAGCTGGGGTCACTAAACAACAAAACAAGATATGTGAGAAAAACAAGATATTTATCAGAGTGTGTTCGGCTGTTGTGGGCTGTTGAAAAACAAGTCTCATGTCAGGGTATATGGCTCGAGATGGCTGCAAAGCTGATAGCTGCCTTCTGCTACAAGTCGGCTCCCAACAATAAATTAGCACACATTTTTAACATTTATTAAAGACAATAGCAAATCCATATACTAATGAGATGGATGTGTTTAGTTTTACATACAGAATTAAATCTTGAACCAGGTATGCTGGCTTACACTTACAAATAGGGTTTAAGAGGCTAAAACAAGAGAATTATTACAAGTTTGAGGCCATCAAGGGGCATAGTGAGTTCTATGCAAATCTGGGCACAAATATAAGACTGTATTAAAAAAAATCTTGGCTGAATATTTGATTTTGCTGGACATAGTTATTGTCAATGTTTTTCAGAGTTGATTGATATTTGTTGATTTTATTCTATAGTCAACTTTGAGAATGCTGCTTCATGTAAAATATGTAATACGAACTGGGAGAATTATGTTTGGGGCTATTTCAGAGCCCCAAATCCAAACCAAAATTCATGTAATAAGTTAGAAAAAAAATTGAACTTTACTTTTATGAATGGATGTTTCGCTTGCATGTATGGATGTGCACCATGGGTGTGCTTGATGCCCGAGGAGGTCACAAGAGCACACTGGACCCCCTGGAACTGAAGTTACAGACAGTTGTGAGATGCTGTGTGGGTGCTGGGAACCATAGCTAGGTCTTTTGCAAAAGCAGTAAGTACTTTTAACCCCTTACTCATTTCTCTAGCCCCCATGTGATTTTTTTAAAAAATAAATCTCAAGTCAGCAACTCAAACAGCAAGTGTATTTATTTTTTTTATCCTTTAATGATTTCATTTATTTACTGTGTTTCTCTGCCTGTTTGGCTCTTCTTGCCCAAAATTGTTTCATGAAATGACACAGACATATAATAAACAAGTTTTGGGAAGTTTTAGGTTACAACATCAGTTTCAAAGAAAGCACAAGAGGAAGGATGGAGAGAAAAACCAGAAAGATGTCTCATGTGACCTGTATTTCCCTTGGCCTGCCACCTTACTTATTACTATGTTAATTCTTGTTACTATTTAAACACAATTTGCAGGAAGGGCTCAGAAACTCACTGTCCTTTGATAGCACTCCTCAATGACTTCTGGTGACAGGGCTGGGGCTCTTGCCCCAGAGTATTTGCTTATAGTTTCAGACCATAAATTTTAAGTCATCATTAGGCCCAAACATTTCTTTTTAAATGTAGAGTCTGCTTATGTAGCCCTGGCTGTCCTGGAATTGTTATATAGACCATGCCGGCTTCAAACTAGAACTGGAACTCAAGAGATACAGCATCATGCCTGGCTCAAATATATGTTTACTAATTAAAGTAGGGGCCATTGCAATCAACACATTTTTGACACAGTGAAATACGTTTGTTTGTTCTGCAGAATAAAGAGCTCTGGGATTTGACAAAGTCCTGGATAGCACTTTTTTTTCATGCTGCTGGTTACGTTAAAGGCTGTCAGAATGATTTAAGAGATCTGATGGTGAGAGGGCAGATGAGCTTGGTGGATGTGACAGGACTTCATTGCCCAGTTAGTTCAGCCTCTGAAGCACTGGCTTTGTGATGTGTAGTGACAGGTTGTTCTGGAGAACTGGGCCCTTTCTGTGAGCAATATCTGCTGTAGGCGTTGCAATTTGTGGCATGCCTCATAGGTTTGAAAGGGCCTTCTCCATCCTTTTTTCTGTTCCTGCTGTCTTGAACCTGGGGAGCTCTATCCTTAGACACACAAGAGCAAAACCCTAGGTATGACAAAGCCAAGAACCAGGTCCCTGAATCACTGCACAGATGAAAGTCTGCTGCTTACCCGGATGGTAAACAAACATGACTGTATCTGAAGTATGTCTTGAGTAATTAGCTGCAGCAGCTTAGCCTATCCCACCTCATAATCTTGTATTATGCATAAAGGTCTTCAAGAATATATCATCAGGTTTGAGGAGTAACATGGGAGCCTGTATCATTAGACTCATTTTTTTTTCAAATAATTTCTACTGTCTATAAAGGGAGGGGGGGAAATGCATAGCAAGACAGTATTGATACAAATTGTACTTGCAGAGGGACATTCCTTGACTCAGGCAGTCAGTGTCCCTACTCTTGACCTGGTACTTACATTGTGAAAATTAAAGAGGCAGTTATACCTTTTCAAGATCGAATCCCCTTCAGGGTCCGCCTCTTAGTGTTGTGGAAACACCAAGGCAGAGCTTATCAGGTTTTCATAGCCAGACTCATGTTGACATGTAAATTATCAAGATTGCATGCTGCTGGCATAATTGGATTGAGAAATAGCCCTTACAACATGCACCTTCAGGAAGCCCTTGTGGGTATGTGAGGCACCTAGGAAGCAAGTGGGAAAACAAGAAAGCTGTTGGGTTAGGAGACAGTAAGTAGTGGGTAATCGCTCTAAAAACAAAACAAAGATTTCTTTTATGTGTATCAATGGTTTGCCTGTATGTGTGGTACTCACAGAGGCCAAAAGAGGCATTAAATCCTTTAGAACTAGAGTTACAGAGCTACCATGTATACCATGTATAGAGTTGTGAGCTACCATGTGGGTGCTGGGAATTGAACCCAGGTCTTCTGGAAGGGCAGCCAGTGTATTTACCACTGGGGCATCTATCCAGTCCTCTAGAGGTGGTAATCTTAGAGCCCACATTCATACATAAGTGAATCTGTTGAACTACCTCCAGCAGCTGATTGGTGTCAGGGATCAAATCCAGGGTCATGTGCATGCTATTCTAACCCAGAGTTACAGCTTAGCCCCTGAGTTGCACATTTAATGACCAAAATCCTCCCATAAAATGCAGTCTCTCTTCTTGGAGTCCTGCTGCAAGATTGGCAAATTCTTTTTAGACCTTGTGCAGCTCCTTTCTGGTTAAGTACATTTAAGTGAGTGGAATACTGTTTTCTGTCAGGCTTATCTCAGTTTATGCCCTGGCATCCTTGATTGGGCTTGAGTGTTCCCTAAGTTCTATTACTTAATCTTATCCACTTGAAACATTAATGTTCTTGTTTTCTTATTGGTCATATGAAGATTTCTATGAGTTAAAGGTTTGGCAAGTAGTTCTGAAAGTTAATATTAACATATTATAACCCTTTGATTAGTCAGAGGTCTCTAGAGAAACACAGTGCTTACAGAATGAATATATATACTCACTGTATAATATATATATAATATATATATGTATATATTATATATAAAGGAGATTTATTAGAGTGGCTTACAGGTTATGGTCTAGTTAGTCCAACAATGGCTGTCTACCAATAGAAGGTTCAAGAATTCCGTCCACGAAGCTGGATGTCTCAGCTGGTCTTCAGTATACACTGGAATCCTGAAGAACTTGGTTCCAATGCCTTCGAAGGATGTGCTGGCAAAGTGAAGGCAAGCAGGCAAAGAATGAACAAACTCTTCCTTCTCTCATGTCCTTTTATGTAGGCTTCCAGGAGAAGGTATGACCCAGATTAAAGGTGGATCTTCCCACCTCAAAAGATCTGGGTTAAAGGTATCTTTCCACCTTGAAGATCTGAATGGATCTTCCCACATCAAAATATTTAATTAAGAAAAATTCCTTCACAGGTTTATGAAGCCATTAGGGCTTTGTTAATTCAAGATGTAGACAATCAAGAATAGCCATCATGTCTTTAATAGTAAATATTATAGTATTTAAAACACCAGGTATGCTCCAGTTTCGTATACCACATTAAGAACCTCATGCTTGATGTGGTTTAAGGAAGCTTCTGTGGTTAACAAGAGGTGGAAACATTCTAAAACAGCAATCATTGGAGACCTGTCCAGCTGATCTGCAGAGATGGCTCAGCAGTTCAGAGCACTTTACTATTCCAGAGATCTGGGGTTCAGTTCCCAGTATCTGCATTGGCTTCACAACTTTTTGTTAACTCCAGCTCTAGGGAATTTTACACCCCCTCTAGCGTACCAAGTATGTTCAGGTGACTAGGGAACTGGAAGAGAATTCAGATCCCCCAGAGCTAGAGTTAGAGGAGACTGTGCGTGGCCCAATGTGGGTACTGGGATGGGAACCCCTTTGGAAGATCACCAAGTGCTCTTAGCCACCTCTCCAGCCACACAGGCTTGGAAAAAAAATTTTTTTTTGGCTGTGAATATTGAAACTTAATGGTTTTTACTTTCTACATTTATTGTGTGAGCACATGTGTGGTGTGGTACATGTGTAGAAGTGAGAAGACAACTTTCGGGAGTTGTTTTTTTTTCACCTACCACACATATTCCAGAGCCAGAGATCAGGCTTAGGTTGTCTGGCTGGGGACAAGGCCTTTACTCTATTGCCACCTTGCCCAGCCCTTCTCTAAACTTTTCTAATGTGTATGTACACCATGTATGTGTAAGAGCTGGAAGGCATCAGATCATCTTGAACTGGAGTTCAAAGAGGTTTTGAGTCACCCATCTGGGTGCTAGGAACTAAACAGGGGTCCTCTGTATGAGCAGTTAGGTGCTCTTAACTGCTGAGCCACCTCACCAGGAGCCCCCTACCCATAAACCTTTTAAAACAGCAGTTTTATTTGGTAATTTTTCTGTTGGTTCTTGGGCTGGTTGATTATTTTGTTGGTTTGACACAAGCAAGAGTCATCTAGGGAGGAGGAATACCAATTAAGAATTGTTTCCATTAGACTGGCTTGTACACAAGTCTGTGGGAGCATCCTGCTTCTTCCTCTTCCTCCTCTTCCTCCTCCTCTCCTCTTCTTCTTTTTTTTGAGACAGGGTCTCTCTATGTAGCTCTGGCTAGCTCAGAATTCCCTATGATAACCAGGCTGGCTTGGAACTCACCTGCCTCTACCTCCTGAGTACTAGGAATAAAGGCATGTACCACCCTACCCAGTTGTGGGGCATTTTCTCGAATGACGGCTGATGCAGAAGGGCTCAGTTCACTGTGGGTATTGCTACCTCCAGACAGGTGGTCCTGAGTTATACACGAGTAAGCCACTGAGAACAAGATAGTAAGCAGCATTCCTCCATAGGCTCTGCTTTAGTGCCTGTCTCCAGGTTCCAGAATTGAGTCCCTGTGCTGATTCCCTCAGTGATAGACCTGAGATGTGTATGCCAAATATTTTCTTCTCCAAGTTGATTTTAGTTATGGCGTTTACCACAACAAACAGACTAGACCAATTCTCAGTATCTTCAGCATGTTGTCATAGTTGTCTCCTTCTTGGCTGTAGCTTCTTTCTTCAGTTGACTAGATCTCCTTTGCAGCCTTTTATAATTATTTCTTAACAGTACACTGTTCAAAAGGTTCATAAATCTTTTTAGCTGAATTATATCTTTTTGAGAAAGGATAGTTTTCTGTTTTGCTTCTAATATCCATTTTTGTTGATGATTAAGGTTGGCCTTAACATCCCAGGTTATTCTTGGCCTTATGGTTTTATGTTTTGAGTTAAGACTTCTCATCTTTATATTCTTTCCAAGTTCTGCTTTAGAATGAGTTGGTTCAAGAGGAAAGCTCCTAACTGTACAGTTTAAATTCATGATGAAATCACACTGGTCATACGCCAAATCTTTAACTGACCTCTGCAAATGTTAAGATGTATGGTTTCCCACCACTCCAGAGGTACAGACAGGTGGATCTCTGAGTTTGAAGCCAACCTGGTTTATAGAATGAGTTCCAGGATAGCAGGGCTACACAGTGAGATCCTGTTTCAACAAACAAACCAAAACAAGAACAGTAACAAAAATGAGACGCCTTCCAGATGACTTAGCTATAGGTTTTGACTTTGGCACTCAGCATGAGTGTGACCGTGGGCAGGTTCCTTCTCGGCTGTTTTTTCATCTATACAGTAAACATTATTTCAGTTGCCTCATTATTTTGAGTTTGAAATAAAAATTTATGATAAGCAGCTAGATCAGTGCCTGAGCCCTTGTAACAAATAAATGTTAGATAATTTCTCTATTTATGTCCTCTGATTGATTTGTTATTATTTTGGGACAAGTCTTGTAACCTTGACTGGCCTTGAGCTTGTTTATGTAACTAAGGTGACAGACAACTTATGATCCTCTTGCAATTACATCTCAAGTGCCAGGATTAGGACTTTGTATATGCTAGGTAATATTCCACCAGTTACATTCCCAACTCCTGACTTTTTAAAAGAGATGTATACAATGCATGCATGTATGTATGTATGTATGTATGTATGTATGTGTGTGTATATACTTTATGTGCTGTGGTGCCTGAAGAAGACAGGAGAGGGCACTGCATCTCCTGGAGCTGTAGTTACAGACAGCTGATGTGAGTGCTCGGTACATGACTTCGGTCCTTTGGAAAAGCAGAAAGTGCTCTCAACCTCTGAGACATCTCTCCAGCCTTAGCTCATGACCTTTTATTCTAGAAAAAAATATATCTGAGAATTTGTTTTGTTGCATTGCTGAGAATCAAACCAGGGCCACGAGAAATTCTACATATGTACTTTTGTCCTGAAAATAAACAATTAGTCCTGAAAACCACTTAATTTTTTTATATCCTAATGAGTTTTTTATTTTAATTCCACTTTATAATTTTGAGATATGAGGTCCATTTGCTACCTACTTGGTGATTCTTAGGCTAGTGAAGCTTCTGGAAAATGGTGTTCATAAAGGGGCTTACCTTGCTAGCAGGTGACATGTGGAACTGTTGGACAAAGTGAGTATGACATGTCACCACTTTGTCCTGAGTAATTACTTGTAGCCCAGGCCAGTAGATGTTGGAATGGTACAAACGGTTCATTCTGTTGTTCTTCATTTGTTGCAGGATGCCACCTAAAAGACTTTGGAGACTTGAGTTTTACTAATGTCCCCAAAGATGATCCCTACAATAATCTGGTCATGTATCCTCGCTCAGTGGGCCTTGCCAACCAGGAACTGGCTGAGGTAGTCAGTGGGGCTGTGTCAGATGGCTACAGCTGTGTCACCGTGGGAGGAGACCACAGGTAAGCTTGGGCTTAGTGATTAGCGCCTTTATTTCAGTGTCCTTACTTGGAGGAAAACACACCACAGAAGAGACTATGCACACTCAACCCAGCAAGCGCAGGGGTAGACTTAGCAAGGTTCATATGGCTGTGTTGGAGAACTGATAGGATCCATCCATAGACTGAATTCACATGCTTTTATTAGCATTTCCGCTAATTCATTTGTTAGCAATCCTTTCTTGGCATGTGAACACATTTTATCTCTAATATGGACATGTTCAGTCCTAGTGAATTATTTTCTCGAAGTATGAAAGAATGCTCAACTGAGACCTATGAGGACTAAATTAAATGCATGTAAAATGAAAAACTGAAAAAAAGACTGAAAAAAATACTGAATACTATAGAATTTCAGAGGGAGAGGTCTGGGCTAGTGTAGCCAGATTCCACCAGGGAGTCTGGTGTGAGCTAAGCACTGAAGCAGAAAGAGGTATTGCAGCAGCAGTAGTGAACACTTACTGATACTTTCAGTCAGTTAATCCTAACGATGTCCTGAGGGAGATACAGCTTTATCTCATTTATTGCTAGAAGCTCTGAGGGACAGAGGTTAAATAGCTTGTTCAAGGTCTAGCCCCAGGAAGTAGCAGAGCTGGCATTCAAATCCACTTTGTTTTTCTTTTTGATTCAGCCTAGCAATTTTCCCTGAGGTGCTCAGAGAACTTTCTAGATAACTATCAGAAGTTAAAACCTTGCTCCAGCTTCAGAAGCAAGTAGATTCTTCATTAGGAATTGAAATTCAGGTCGGAAAAGAACTCAGGTCAGACTCAGGTTCTCTAGAGATGACTGGCCACTCAATGGAATCAACCAGAGGAGAGGGCAGGTCTCTTGCCTCCCAGCTCCATCCCATCTCTGAATGCTTATTCTTGAGTTTTGTTGTTTGGTTTTTGGTTTTTTTTTTTTTTTCCTTCCTGGTCTCGTCTCACTGGAGATCTCATCAGTGTAACAGCCACAGTCTTCAGTTTTTCTTTTTGTCTATAGCTATATATACTGCAACCAGGTTACTTAACTATTTCCCAGTTCAAAACTAAGACCGAGGCTGTTATGGCAAAGAGGGAAGAAATGCCTGCCTAATTTGAATGACTGTTTATTCAGTGGTGTACAGGATCTCAGTAGGGGTTGCCTTGTAACTTTAATGTCTAACAGTCCCCTTTTTGGGTTTTTAGCAGTGTTCCCTAAGAGCTTTTATAACTTTCTGATTGTATGTGTTGTACTGGGAACTCAGGGCCTCACACATAAGGCAAATGCAGGGCCATGCAGCTACACCTGCGAGTCTGCTTTCTAATTTTTCTCTTTAGAAAGTTAATGGAGGTTGGATGTAGTGGTGCACACCTGTAGCTGCAGCTACCTGGGAAGCAAAGGTGGGAGGACTGCGTGAGTTCTGTAGACACCAGCCTAGGCAACATTTGAGACTCCATTGCCACCAAATGGCAAACGTCCTCTAATGTACCAGATTCCTTGGAAGTTAGAATTAAAAAGATTAGGCTTCATTTCTGCAAGTTGTTACAGACAAGACCCCATTGCTCAACTAAATTTCATTCACAGGACAAAGGTTAATATTTGAGCTCCTTTTCTGGGCTAGCACTAATGGACGGATTAACGTGAGCAGCTGTCACATGTGCCACACTGCAGGGACAGCTGGTCACCAGCACTGTTTTTCCTCCCCAACTTGGAATTTTATTGTATGTGCATGTATGTTCTGCCTGCATGTATGTCTGCATACCATGAGTATGGTGTCCTCAGAGGCCAGAAGAGGGAGTTGGGTCCCCTGGGACTGGAGCACTGACTTTTTAAAGCTTTACCTTTCTCCAGTCTAATTCACTTAAAAGTTAATCTTTGGGAAGTACAACTAAGGGACTTTTGTCTCACTGTAACCCAGCCTCAGGCTAGACCCTGACTTTGCCCTGGGGACAGAGTATAAAGCAATGTTGGCTGAGGTTATCTGTTAGTGAGCATGTCTGCCAAGTAGAGGACCTTGAAGATTATTATATTTGTTCTTTGCAGTCTGGCAATAGGTACCATTATCGGCCACGCCCGGCACCACCCAGATCTCTGTGTCATCTGGGTTGATGCTCATGCTGACATTAATACACCCCTCACCACTGTATCTGGAAATATACATGGACAGCCACTTTCCTTTCTTGTCAGAGAACTACAAGATAAGGTAAGCAGTGCCCAAATGAGAAGGTGAATGGCTTGCATGGTTTTCCTGGGGCTTTGAGATTTGAATGAAGGATGGGCTGAATGTGGTTTACCTAACTCTTTCAGTTTTATTTATGTTACTGAGGACCTAGCAGTCAACTGGATGCTAGGGCTACAAAAATAATTAGGTCTTTGTTCTCCATGGGGTGCATAATCATTTAAGAAACTAAGTTTGTAGTAGTAGGTGATAACTGTAGTAGATTGTTCCATAGCCCAAGGACTTAAGTCAGAGGCTACACTCTAAAACACGCTGATTTAGGGGCTAAAGGTCACTGTGCAGAATTAGGTAAAATTCTGAGCTCTTCAAAAGCCAAGGAAGTCCTTGTTAGGCAGATGAGACTCTCTGCTCAGCAAGAGGCCAAAGCTAAGCCAGAACCAAGACTCAACCTGTACTGAGCAAAGGGCTGGGAAAGGCTAAGCAGCGTATCCCTGCGACTTAGGTAGTTAATGGGGAACCAGCACCACCTAAGAAGAGATGCTTTTACATTCTCAGGAAACATATATTATTTTACAGCTGCCCTTCTGAATCATTTCACTGGTTGGTTTTCCCTCCTAACTCAGGTGTTTTGTGTCATTTCAAACATAGTGGGTAAGAGAGGAGACTCCTGGGAGTATACTCTTGGGAGCACGTGTGATTATCTTAGAGTAAGGATTTCTGACTGACTGCTTCATTCCTGTCTTCACAGGTACCACAACTGCCAGGATTTTCCTGGATCAAACCTTGCCTCTCTTCCCCAAGTATTGTGTACATTGGCCTGAGAGATGTCGACCCTCCTGAACAGTAAGTTGATGCAAAACGGTTAAGCTTTGAGTCCGTCCTGCCGATCTGTTTTAGGTCAATATAAGGTCAGAGTCCCTAAATATACATTAAAGCTTTTAAAACTAGAGTCTTCCCTTTTATCTTGCCAGTTTTATTTTAAAGAATTATGACATCCAGTATTTTTCCATGAGAGATATTGATCGACTTGGTATCCAGAAGGTCATGGAACAGACATTTGATCGGCTGATTGGCAAGTAAGAAATGACATAAACATCTGTTTCTAGGTCTCAGAAGGAGGCAGGGCAAACTCTGGGAGACCAGCTCACTTAAGCCCATACCTTGAGCATAGTAATTTCACTTCTCAAGTAAAAGTAAAACATGTACATGTATTTTTCAAATAGTTCATGGAGGAATAGTATCAATCATAAAGCGTATTCTTCTAGATTTGGGAGGGGTTAAGTCAGTGACTCGTCCTGCTTCTTATAAATTTGATTTGTTTTCGATTTTGTGTCTTTTGACTGAGAAGCCTTCATCACTGCTCCAGTGGTCCTGTTCTTCCTAACCTCATTACTGTACTGCCTCACCAGAATTCTGTAGTAAGCATAATTACATACTAGTTAGCCTCATGTTCCCAACACTGGGGCTGCTCTTCTGGGTGGTCAATATCTGAACTGCCATCAACTCTTTCTCTAAGCTGCCAAGAAGTTAGTTATTTGCTACAAGGATGTTTATGTTTGTTTTAGTCATAGGATACCTGCACTCAAGTTAGACTTGAAAGATAAATTTGTAGGCTTTAAACTGGATTATGCTCATTCAATGACTCTAACCTAATGAAGTTAACTTAATTAGTGTGTGACAGAAGTGAAGCATTCTTGAAAGGCATTAATACCCTAGGAAACCCAGAAAAATGCACTAGAGGTTTTCTGAAGCAGGCAGAACAAATGGCAATATCTTAAAGTACTATGCAAGAAGTTAATATGTCAATCTTGGCTACTTCCAGGGATAGAAATCTAGAAATACACTGAATCACTAGAGCCCCAGGATGAGAACAAATCAAATTGTAGCCACAGACTGAAGATTACAAGCATAACATGGTCTCTCATTTTTTTCCTTTCCAGGAGACAGAGGCCAATCCACCTAAGTTTTGATATTGATGCATTTGACCCTAAACTGGCTCCAGCCACAGGAACCCCTGTTGTAGGGGGATTAACCTATAGAGAAGGAGTGTACATTACTGAAGAAATACATAATACAGGTATGTGGCCAGGTCTTCAGCCTTTTCATTATGTATGTATGTATGTATGTATGTATGTATGTATGTATGTATGTATGTATGTATCAATATGAAACATGCCGAAATCTCTTTCTGCAGGGGATCTTTTCTGTGTCACTGTTTTTGGCTAAACTTTTATAGCCCAGAATCATATGGCCAATAGAGGATATAGATAGATATTTAGAGACATTTTTGGGTTGGGACTCTACCAAATATGCTAATACCACACGGGAGATTATGTCACTCACACACTCAACAGATTTAGTGTACGGAACATAATGTCAAATATGCACTTCCTGTGTCTAAGCTGCCTAAAGGCAGATTAAGAGAGCAAGCCAAGTAGCAGCTTGCTTTCTCTAAGTGTAAGGGGTTGCTGGGTAACCAGCAGTTGGAAATGATTTGGAGTTAAGCCTGTCTTCTCAAATCCTTTTTTTTTTTTTTTAAAGACAAGATCTCATGTAGTTAAGAGTGACTTGAAACTCATGTAGTTGAGGAGGGGATGACTTTGAATTCTGTATCCTGCTTTTCATCTCCCAGGTGCTGAGAGTACAGATGTGCACCACCATGTCCAGCTTTTAAGACCATTTTTTGAAAAAAAATTTTTTTTAAATTGGTCAATGTCAACTGTCATTTCTCAGGTGCCATTCATCTTGTTTCTTGGATCTCTTACTTGTATAGCACTCGGTGACTGGGCAAGTCGGCTAGCCAGTGAGCTTTAAGCTCAGCCTCCCTAACACTGGAATTGCAATCACATGGCATTATGCCTGGTTTTTTTTTAAATATAGGTTCTGTGGTTTGAGCTCAGGTCCTCATGCTTGGACAAGCCCTCTACTGACTGAGCTATCGCCCCAGACTCCATCTTGAAGACAGTTTAAGTCAGTATCTTTTTTTCTTTTTAACCAGAGATAAGCCTTCTACTGGAGCTTGTTGGTAACTTTAATAAGGATGCTGTTAGAGAAATGGCTGATGAAGGCTGAAGGTCACTAAGGTCATGATTAAGGTGAATTCCAGATTATCAAGAATAACTACTACATGATACAACCTCAACAATCATTTCATGAGACAGAAGCAAACAACCTCAAGATTTAAAGACCTATAAGGAATTCTTTTTTGGTTTCAGGCAGGGTTTCACTTAGATAGACCAGGCTAGCCTTTAACTCAGAGATATGCCTGTCTCTGCCTCCAAAGTGATGGGATTAAAGGTGCAAACAGACAAGAAAGCCTTTAGAAAGTATTTATTATGTGTGCATGTATGTAGAAGACAACTCATAGTAGTCACCTCTCTTCTACATGTCAGTCCTGAAAATAGAACTCAGGTTATTGGATTAGTGGCAGAAGCCTTTACCCTTCCTTCTCAGCCATCTCACCAGCCATATAAGGAACCTTTAGTTAGCTGGAAAAGAAATGGGGATTGGGTTCTTAGCGTCTGCTATAACTTTAGGAGAGGATTGCCTATTAGATCTGCCTAAAGGAAGACAGACTTATTCTTAGACTCACAAACCTAAATATTGCAACAGTCTTTCAGTTAACAGTGAACTTAGAAGTTCAACATTTCTGTTGCTTCATCCAAGAGTGGTTAATAACCTTTGCAAGCAGTTGTGGCAGTGGTGTGTCTTGTGCTTCCTTGTTTTGTTGACATGACATTGTCAACAAAGACAGCAATTTGCTTAAACTAACCTGTAGGATGGCAACAGTCTGGAAACATAGGCAATATATATTTTTGATGGTGCAAACCCTCTTGATTACTACTTAGGATATGCCAGAGATGCTAGGTTCAACCATTGGGAATAAGACACAACTTACTAGGGATACAGATTCCTGTGCAGGAAATGATGACAATGAAATGTTAACACCCTTGGTTACTGTGATTTTGTACAATACAGTCAACTATGCATTACTAAGATTTTGAGAAACACTGGATAGTTTGTCATGTACCATAATGTAATATAAATGAACCATTAGGTATTAGAATATACCTTATATGACTTTATAGCCAGCCTAAATATTCTTAAATACTTGTGTTATTGATTGATCAGATCACTCTTTAAGAAGTAGATTACCCGGAGTAAGTATTAAGTTAAAAATCTCAGGGGAAGTAGGCCAGATAAGGAGGGACAGAAGTGGAAGTCAGCTATGGATTAACTGCTTTCCTTCAGCCCACTCCAAACAAAGGAACAACGCTGACAATTTGGGCACAAACTCAAACCCTCAGATTAGGTAACTGAAATCCAGATTGAACCAGTCAGCATATGGCTGGATCTTTTCTTTGAGCAAATGCTGAGGTGCTGGGCCAGTCAGATAAAAGACAAATATGTCATATGTGGAACCTGTTCTGAGAACTCAGTCATGAAGTTTGGGCCAGCTGTGGGAGTAAATGCCATTCAGGAGGCTGAGGCAGGCAGACTGATGGTTTTGAGGCTAGTCTGGGATATATAGCAGGACCTTGTCTCAAATAAAAAAATAGTTTACAGCAACAGCTATACTTCTGGGTATGTGGTGTTGCCTCAAAAGATACTGATGGTGAAGTTAGGAAGATGGCTAAATGGTGAAGCAATTGCTGCACAAACGTGAAGACCTGAGTTTGGACCCCCAGAGATGGCACACACCAGTAATCCTGTGGTAAGATGGAGACAGGAGACTCCCCAGAAACTTGAGGGCCAGCTATCCTGGCATGTTTGAGACCCTGCCTCAAAGCAGAAATAAAGACTAACATCCAAGGTTGCCTTCTGTCCTCCACATGCACATAGTGGCAGGTACACACACACACACACACACACACACACACACACCCCTTATACAAAAGGATAAAAAAAAAGTACTGATTGGCTAGGATGCAGTTCAGTGGTAAAGTGCGTGCTTAGAATGCATAAAGACCTTGGTTCAATCCATAGTACTGGGTGTGAGGTAAAAGCACCAATAAAACCTCCAAACAGACAAGGTGCCTACAATCCTACAGCTATGCTTACCTATTAAAGTAGTTGGAACAAGAGTAGATTATTTATTTAATTGTTCTGTACTAACACAGTTATTTTAACTCAAATGTATAGTCAAGAGGATGAGACACAATGGGCTTTAAATGTTTGTTTGAATTGTGTACATGGCTTTTTTTTTTTTTTTTTTTTTTTTTTTTTTTTTAAAATATATAGATGTGCTACAGAGTTGGTGCCCATGGAAATCCAAAGTGGGTGTTGGATCTTTTGGGATTAAAAGTAATAAACACTTGTGAGCCACCATGTGGGTGCTAGGAACTAGCCTGGGTCCTCAGTTAGAAGACCAAGTACTCTTAACTGCCGAGTTTCGTAAGCCCCTCATGTTTTGTTTGTTTTTGTTTGTTTGTTTGGGTTTTTGAGACACAATTTCTCTGTGTAGTCCTGGCTATCCTAGAACTCATTTCATAGACCAGGCTGGCCCTGAATTCAGACATCTACCCACCTCTGCCTCCGGAATGCTGGGATTAAAATCGTGTGCTACCACTGCTTGGGTGTTTTTGTTGTTAAAGTTACTTTTGTGTTCCTATGTTTGTGGAGTGGTGAGTACACGTGAAAATCAGTGGACAACTTGCTGGTCTGGCTCTCTTAATATCATGTGGGGCTCAAGGATCAAACTCAGGTTCTTAGGCTTGGCTGAGGTACCTTCACTTCCAGAGCCATCGCCCCAGACTGCAGAGGGCTTTCTGATCTAGGTCATTTTATATCGGAAAACGACTTGTTTTTATGAGGTGGAACAACCCTCAGTGAAAGTAGCAGCCAGGGCATGTTTAAGGTCTTCTACCTTTTATTGTTCCAGGGTTGCTGTCAGCTCTGGATCTTGTTGAAGTCAATCCTCATTTGGCTACTTCTGAGGAAGAGGCCAAGGCTACAGCCAGTCTAGCAGTGGACGTGATTGCTTCAAGTTTTGGTCAGACAAGAGAAGGAGGACACATTGTCTATGACCACCTTCCTACTCCTAGTTCACCACATGAATCAGAAAATGAAGAATATGTGAGAATTTAGGAAATACTGCACTCTGGCACCTTTCACAACGGCATTTCAGAGTTGCGAGGCATTTAAAGGGACAGATATTAAATGGCTGTCTGGATCAATATTGCCTTAATGAGAACATCTGTGCACTCTCACAACTGTAAAATTCCCTTCTCTATTTTGGTCATCAATACTATTACTGTAAATGTGTTTTTTGTTGTTGTTTTGTTTCTGACGTTTACAAGCTATTAATGTTATACATGTAAGTTTGAAGGAGTCATAAACCGCATTTATTACCTTAGTATATCATACTGGTCTTCTTGCTGTTCCTTCACATGTATGTGGTTGTCCACTGCCCTCCCTCCCAAAGTCTGACAAGACAATACAGACAATACATTCTTCAACTGTTAGCCCCAGCAGCAACATAATATCCCTAATACCATTCATTCAGAGTCAAGATTCTGGTCCACGGTGCCTTCCCTACAGAAGTTCAATGGTGTCGGAAGAATTTGTAATACACCAGACCGACAAGGACGGCTAGCTCCAGCAAGATGATGACGGAGAGCAGCAGCTTGTTGGTTATCACTCTACAAGGACAAGCAGAGTAAGTGGACATGAGTCTGGGGAACCTTATTTCTAGCTGTTTCTAATGTTAGACACAGTGAGGCAGATGGAGTTTGAGTTTGTCTACACAGCCAAGTAGCAGTAAGCACTGCGTCCTTAGGACAGTGACAACTCATGGCGCTCTTAGCTGTGAGGGCAGCAACACTGACTACATCACAAAAATGCAGGAAGCAGGACTATAATACTAAAGGTAAATAATGACTTCTCGACTCTAAAAAATCCTCCACTTGTTGTCCTGCTGCTTTAAATATGGTCCTGTTAGCCGTGCATATTTAGTGCCAAAGGTAATGCAGCTCACAGGTGGGCCCTGCTTTTAGGATGAGTAACTAGTGGCCTTGAGAACTGCTTTTCAGTGTCTTGTAAAGTTCTCCCTTCTTACTCTTCCCTATTGCTCCCTCTGCTCCATACCTGAATAGCCACTATCCAAAAATTTACTTCAGATCATCATCTGTTTCTCCTTAAAGAAGAATTTCCTAGTGCTTGGGGAAATCCACTGCTCCTCCTACAAACGGATTACTGAAGCTCTTGTTCGCTCACATGCTACACTAGGTCCCCAGTTTAGCCCCAATGTCACTACCTCCCTTTGGCCTTGCTTTTACTGCTGTTAGGACTCACCTCACAGTTGGCTTTTTGTTTAGTTTTTTAAATTAGTGAACACAGGTATGTGTGTACTACACAGTTCACTTGTGGCAGTCAGAGATAACTTTGGGGATGGCTCTCTCCCATCAATGGTCAGGCTCCTGCCACAACCATTTTACCTGCTGCTAGCTTGTTTTTGTTTTTTAAAATATTTCTTGCTAACAAGACAGGACTCCCAAAAAGGGATTGCCATGAAAGGCAAGAACTAAGCACTATGCATGCTCACACATCAGGTGATGCAAACATGTCCCAGGGAGTAGAAAAGTACTAGTTACTTGGGTCTCCTCTAAGAGACAGAAACTGGGACTGACATTGTGCAGAGACAGGTTTTCCTCTTCTTTATGTTGGAACAATCTATGAATTAAACAAAGGACCTTATCCTAAGATATTTAACTATACAAACTACATTCTCCTTTGGTTGTTGAGTGCCAAGCGGAGTGCCTGGGTAGCACTAAGGTAATTTACCAGGGCATTTGTTAAGTTACTGATTTAAGTTTTCTTAGTTGAAATACATTAAATGTCAAGAATTTGTGGGTTTTTTGAAACTTACTTTCTGGACATTGAGCGAAGAATCTTTCGGCTTTTGCTCAAGTTTTCATTTGTGTTTACCAGCTGAAAGAGAAATACTAGATCATTTCCTTCTCCTTTCAAAGAAATTCTATAGAATTTGAACATGGGCATTAAAAAGGTCTTTGTTAAGATGCAAGGAAATCAAATGAATTTAATGGGTTGTCTTTTGTTGGTTGGTTGTTGGTCATGGTTTCTCAAGTAGTTATGCACAAAGAGATGAGAAGAAATCAGATATCTTGATGAAGATCAAACTTGACACAAGAAGCTCTACACCCCTAAACAGCAGGAAGTAGCCTAGCAATGACATCACCCCCTTTCCTCTCTTCCCCTTTTTCTCTTCTATCTAGTGTCAGGGGGTTGAAAGGGTGGCGAAGGGTAGAAGAAGTACCCACAAAATAGCAAAAGACTGGCTACAGCACCTTATTAAGAAAGAGCTCTCTATTCACTGGCTGGCCAACAAGCTCCAAAGATCCAATATCTTTAATCCTCTAATCCAAACTCTGGGGTTACAAATGCATGGGCATCTGTATTGACTTTTATTGACAAGCCCATCTCCTTTAGCTCTGTAAAATTAATTCTAATGGGGAATCTTTGAACCAAGCAATTTAAAAATTGTGAAAAGGGGAGGCGGTTGTTATCCCCAGAGAGAGAAGCAGTTATTCCCAGGATTCAGAACTTCTGTAGTGTCTGACTTTAGTATGGTATCTGGGTATAGAGGACCCTCCTATTTTACACATCGCCCAGACTTACTCTACTCTTGGTACGTTCCAACTGGTCTCGCTGCTCCCCTAACTCTTCTATGATTTCTGTACCAATCTGGTCAGTTTCTGTGGCAATCCGATGAGAACGCTCAATGCTTTGGGTGGCCCGGTTCAGGCTTTCAGTGCCTTGTAGAAGTAATGCTCTTTGAGACTGTAGCCGATTCTGATAGGAGTAAGGAAGAAAAGTGTTAGGCTACTTCTATTATACATTTATTGTCAATACATTCCTTGTGACTTTCATTACAGTTTTTCCTTTCTTTCTGCAGGAAACTGATTCTAGGGCACTTCTGCTGAAGTCCTATGTATAAACTAGTGTATCTATATATAACATATACATATCCTCCCAATAAATTAAATCATCCTTAAATTACTTATACCTGAGAAAAGGTAAATATTATGTAAATATTTATTGTTCAAGAGAATCATGACAAGAAAAACATCAATAGATGTTCAGCAAATAAAAGGACTCCTAAAGATTTCTTTATGTGTGTGTATACATGTGCACCAGGGTGCCCAGGGATGTGTGTGTATACATGTGCACCAGGGTGCCCGTGGATGCTAGAGGAGGGTAACGGATCCCTCAAAATTGGAATTCTTTTTGAGACAGGGTCTTACTGTATAGTCCTGGCTAACCTGGAACTTACTATGTAGACCAGCCTGGCTTCAACTCACAGAGGTGCCACCATGCCTGAATAGATGTAATACTTTTTAAAAAAATATTTCCAATCCAAAGCTGACTGAGTATTCAGCTGCAATGGGTATGAAGAGCTGGTCAGCTATGCTTTTAAAATTGAATCAAAGATTCAAATGAATCATAAAATCCTGTTCAAGGTCACAGACTGAAGCAGGTACATCCCACTTCCTGTTACACTTCTGAAAAAAAATAATGAAAAGAATTGGAGCATTTTCCTTGTGGACCAGTTCAACTCGATTATAACCCTGTAACTGGTTACTAGCAACTTCAGTCAGCATCCAGACTTGAGTGAGAAGGTGGTAGTGTGTGCAAAAATGACCTGAAAATGCAATTAGCTTATAACTTTAAAACTCCTTGTTTAAATATCTATTCATTTTTGTTTTTTGAGACAGTCTCATTGTAATTGAAGCTGGCTTCAAGCTCATCATGACCCTCCTGGCTCAATGTCCAAGTGCTGGAACTGTAAATATGTGCCACCATGCCTGGCTAGCCTTTAACTTTAATAGTGCCACAAGTAAACAACCAACTTCCAAAACTCTAGAAAATAATTCACTCAAGATTCCTACTTGACTGGTACTGAAGACTTAGAGACCATAAATAAAGTATTCTTTCTCAGCACAGAAGTCATTTAACACTAGATACATTGATATATTCTTGAAAAAACTTCCAAGACTATATCTGTTGGTGAACTCCACCAATACCACCAAAAAAGTACATCATCTCATGCCAGACAGCACTCTCAAGTTATCACGCTGGTGATTTTGTTCACAGGGAAGGGAAATTCTGGACCTCAAGCAAACTTCGCTAACTCCCAAGAATTCTTAATCTTCACTAAAATTTTCTCTCTAATCCTAAACACAGCATGACAACAGAAGCAGCCCAGGTCAGGGCAGAATCAGTAGTGATGGACAGAGATGGGAATAGTGCCCATCATCAAGAAGGGCTCAGCTCACAGAACTTACTACAGAGCAGGTGGCAGATGGCATAAAATGTCATCAACAATTATATTCTTAAGCCAAGCACTCAGGAGGCAGAGGCGAGCAGATCTGGGTTCCAGGACAAGTCAGGGTTACATAAAGAAATCCTGTGGGGGTTGCAGGGGTGGGGGTGGGGAGGGTGGAAGGGATTAGCCTCTTGGGCTGGGCTGGTGGTCAGAATGGCCCTACTGAGAAGTACTCTTGTTTCTCTGCCAGTTTGGGGGCCATCTTGATATTAAGCTAAAAGAAAGCTTGGATTAACCTTGTAAAAATACTGTGATGAATTAAAAACATAACTGACCAGCAGCTGCTTGGGAAGTTGTGATGAGATAATTATTTGAGAATATCAGACTCTATCTCAAAAACAAAACAAAAACTTAAAATCTATCTGAATGTTGGGAGTATACCCAAGAAAATGATTCTAAAATTTATATGAAAAAAGAAAAGTTCAAGAAGAAAAGGAATTATATCAACAGGTCAAAATACAGAGTCTAGCTTGGAACAGTTTCTAGGTTTGGTAGAGACAAAGTACTATTCGATCGATCTATCTATCTATCTATCTATCTATCTATCTATCTATCTATCTAAGCTAACAAAGAAATCTGGGCATATAGTTTAGACAGATTGGAAAGAGTAAGAAAACAAAAACCTGAGACTTCTATATACATGGGTAACATAATCCCTCTAGTTCTTGTAGCACAGGCCCTTAAGGGAGGAGTGGCTAACACTTACCAAATGCTCACTCTCTAAGGCATATGAGCCATACTTCAGGTCTCCTCGGCCTCCAGGCGTGGCTGTCAAAGGTGTACTTCTCACCTCGCGGTGGAGTTTAGCAAGGTCCTTCCGGTAGTTTCGCAGCGTAGACATCATGGGGTTACGGAAAGTCAGGGGTGCATATCGTAGTTCTTCCTCCATCTCTGCCAACTAGGAAGACAGAAGGTTAAGCAGACAGCCTGGTTTTCCCCTAACCTGGGCATAAGTATCCAAAATAACAAGTATATTCTTGTGGCAGGGGCCACAAATGCCACATCCACTTTAAGTGCCTGAAATAGTTTCTAGCAGACATTCATTCACTCAAGAAAGCTGTGATAGGCTAGAAAGACAGTAAGGTGCTTGCCCTGCAAATATGAGGACCTAAATTCAATGTCCAGAACCATGTAAATAACACTGGGGATGGTAGCCTGTACTTATAGTCCCAGTGCTGGCTGGCAAGTTCCAGAGCAGTGAGAAAACTGTTTTACAAAGACTAAAGAAAGAGAAATGGCAAGGTAGATGGAACTTGAAGAAGATCACATGCATGTGCAGCCACAAATACACATGTACTTTCACAACAAACGTAAGTGATGAATACACTAGTGGTAGCATGCCTACCTACCAATACCAAGCATGCATGAAGACTTAGGTTCTATACCTAACAATGCAAATAAGTGTATACATACATATGCATGTCCTGTGAATTATATATCTTCTGTGTTAGTAAGTTTAATAAAGTCAGTAATTGATCTCAGTGGGTAGCTTCAGGAAAGGTATGGGAATGCCCCTACTACTCACACTAGGAATGTGTCAGCAAAGGCTTGTACTTCAGAAATCTTCAAACTTTACCTAATTGTGTTTGTTAAGCCTGCTCAACACCCATTCCCACCAATTAACTTCATTTAATAAGTGCGATGGTTAGTGGTGTTAACTTGATAGGATCTAGAATCACCTAGAAGACAAACTTCTGGACACACCTGTTAGCCTGGGTTAATCTATGGGGGATTATCTTGATTGTATTACTCCAAAATGCAAAGGACTCCCCACTGTGGGCGGCACCATTCCCTACTTAGGATCCTGGGGTGGGGGGAGCTAAGCAGTAGCATGCATTCACCATAACTCTGTGATGTGATCAACTGCTTCAAGCTCCTACTTCTCTTCCACATGAACTGTGAGCCAGAACAAACTCTTTCTTCCCTAAATTGCTTTTCTCAGAATATTTTATTACAATAACAAAAGAGAACCTAAAAGTTAGAAAGTCAAAATCAAGATCAGAAGACAGAAAAGGTTACCTGTTATGAAGTCATAGTATTTCTAGAAAAGATCAAAACCAAGAGACAAGTACTTGCTCCCTGTCCTCACCGTTTCATTTGCTTCCTGTTGCTTTTCATCAAAATCTCTGACCAGCTTCTTCTTCTCTTCTAGAAAAGACAGGTGCATTTCAAACACTTATTATTGCTTCTATACATTTGTAGAGGCATTCCCTCTGCTTAGAATAACCTTCCCTTCTTCCTGGGTGGGGTAGTAACACTTAACTACCCCTAGAAGCCTAGCCTTATTTGGAGACTTGCTTTCACTGTGCCTGAAGGGTACCTACTGTGTTGGCATTTACTACCCAGGGAAAACTGCTGAGGACAAAGTCCAGCATAACAATTATTTAGTTCTAAAGCCAACAACATCCCTACTACAGTTTAACTAACAGCCATTCTTAACCTTTTCTCCTCCCCAACCTCATGGAGGGCAGATGCTCTCTCATCAATATGAATGTCTATCAACCCTGGTTTCCACAGTGAATCCGTAATCACCAACAGTCAACAGTTTTGACTATTGTACAAAACAAAGTCAACCTTCACCTTGTCTGCTCACTGGTGTGATACATCTCTCTCCCCTGTGGTGTCAAGGACAATGACTTGCCCATGAGACTGTCATTTTCTTTCAGTCCTTCCCATGTCATCTAAACTGCTGCACTTACTTGTTTGTTTGTTAAGTAGGCGCTTACTATGTTGGTCAGGCTGCCTTCAAATGTGCAATCCTCCTGCCTTATTCTCCCAAATACTAGAATTATGGTGAGTACAACCATTCCTGGCTGGTTTTGTCTTTAATAGAAATTACTGATCTTCCCTTTTAGCAGTATAATAAGAGAAAACGCTTTAGTTTCAAAACAATAATATCTGAATAAATATTATTTCATCTTTACTATATTTCTTTTGATCATTTATAATATGAAGATTTTCTACTTAAAATATAATTTCCTTTAAAGCTAACTGTATTAGACACATATATTTTACAAGAATACACTGATAAAGGAAGAATGTTTAAGAGAAAAAATGACACCTGACATAGTAAAAATTACTAAAGAATGTGGAATGCTGTCACCTGTTAAACCTTTGTAGAGGGAAGAGCCCTGGTTGGTCAGGGGATTAGGTTCAGACACCAGTGCTAAACCTTCCTTGACATGAAAACATGAGTAATTTTCATTTCTTTTGGATATTACACAAGGAAGCAGTTCATTCCTTCATATCTGACAAGCAGCAATCAACTTCATTTGTGAAAAATTTGAATTTTTTAAAATGTATGCATTCCCTGGGTGTGGTGACTCGCATCTTTAATCCTATGCAGAGGTGGGCAGATCCTTGAGTTTAAGGCTAGCCTGGTCTAGTGAGTTCTAGGATAGCCAGAACTACATAGTGAGACCCTGTCTCAAAAACAAACAAAAACATTCACCTGAATGATCTACGTGTGGAACTCTACATATAATTTACTTATTCCGAAGTTACCACTGCTTACAATAGTTTTTTAATTCATTTTTTTTTCTCTTTTGAGACAGGGTCTCATGTAGCTCAAAACCCACCACTTACTTGGTAGCCAAGGACGATGCTGAACCCTACCACTTTCCAACTTACTACTTACTATGTCCACCCACTTGTCTGACACTCCCTCGACATACACAAGGCACTTCCAGCAACCTACTCTTCACACTACTTATAGCACAACACAAAACAAAGAACAAACCACAAACAAAACAAATAAGACCCAAGAACCCATTAATTTAAAAAAAAGAAAGAAAGAAAGAAAGAAAGAAATTAAGAAAAGTAAAGTTTAGCAAATGGTACACACATCTGCTATCTGTGATGTAACTGAGAGGGATTGCAAAGCATCTGTCACCCTTCCTGAGGGGCTGTGCTCTTAGTCGCCAAGAATGGAAAAAGAGCACTTGCAGACAAGAATACCTACCTACGTCTATAAGAGCTGAGTGTCACCACTCCTACAACAGAGCATCTCCAAACTCAAGTACACCCTCTTCCTGATCCAAGCTAGGAAGCATCCCTTTTCCTAGCTCACATTTTTCTACCACAGTGTCATTTTTTAAATCTTCCTTTGTTAATTGATCTGAAAATCTACACTATAAGAGGCAACTTCTAGAACAATTCAAGAAAAGCGTGTCAGTGAAAGTGGGGGGAGGTAGCAGTTTGATGACAGGAATTGCTTTCACCAACTTTCCTGTGTCACAGTTATTTATTACCTTTCAAAATGAACTTCACCTTTGAGCTCCTTTATAGAGTCCTAGATTTAAAACTAAGGAAAAGCCTAAGGAACCATTCCTTCTGCTGAAGAACCTAGAAAGGGCTCTTTCCAGTATTGGCTCCAACATGACAAAAAAAAAAAAAAAAAAAAAAAAAAGAGAAAAGAAAAGAAAAAAGAAAAAAAGAAAAGAAAAAAGGAGAAACAACAGTCATACCCAAAAGGGCCATGTGCAGGCAACACACTGTATGAACTGCATGTGGTTCATGGCCAAAGACAAAGCCATTAAGACGTTCCAAACATCAAAAAGGCTACTATCATCAGGGACACTTTCAAATCCAGTGTCTTCAATGCTTCAATGTGATTCCCAAAAGCGCTATGTCAAGCCCACTACCTAGAGATCAGTGATATCCATAGCACAGTAGTCAGGAATCATTATGGAATCATTAGACAGGGAGAAAACTTCAGTTTCACCAAGAGCTTTAAAACATGAGATTCATTTGCTTTTGGCATCCTGTTGTGGTATTTCTATGTAGTCAGGAATCGATCTTGTGAAGCTGGAAGGACTTAACACCCCCAACATGATTTAGACTAGCTGGTGCTACCCCTCGACCTCCACCGAAGCCCTTAAGGGAAGAAAAACATCTAGGAAAATAGATGTTAGAAAAGCAAATACTCAGAAATCAAAAGAGCTTGTCTCTACTAAACTGAGGGGTCACTAGCTGTTTTTTTATGCTTCAGTCTCACACACCAATCATTAGAGCTGGAATAGATGGGTTCACAACCATCTGTAATGGCATCTGATGCCCTCTTCTGGTGTGTCTAAGACAGCTATAGTGTGCTCCTATATATAAAATAAATGAATAAATCTTAAAGCAACAACAACAAAAAAAAAAAAAAAAAAAAGAAAAGAAAGAAAGAAAGAAAAAAGAAACTAACCTAGACAAGTTCTTTCCCTGAGGCAGTAGGAGCTCAAATAAATGTACCATTAAGGTTGGCATCCTCTTATGGAATCACTAGACAGGAAGAAAACTTCAGTTTCACCAAGAGCTTTAAAATATGAAATTCATTTAGCACCCTATTGTGGCATTTGTATGACCTACAGCTTCTATCTGTAGATTCGTAGTGTACTTATGTCATCTGATGAAAGACAACAAAAACATCAGCTCTCTCAACCTGTTTCCTTTGTAAGTGCAATGTAGTAATGCTGACTCCAGAGGCCACTTAGCAAGTGCCAGGCACAGTAAACTTTCAAATATCAGGACTACCATTGATTCTCAAAGTAAATCCATAGACCTAGAGCAAAACAAAATGCACCAGAGTATACAGGGTGAGAAGTAATTGAGATTCTGTAACCTGTGAGTGATTAGTGTCTGCCAGTCTGCTCTGCATGGCACTTCATGTTTCCATCCTAGCTCTAAAAATATAGGATCTCAGGGCTGGATAGATGACTTTCCAGGTAAAGGTGTTTGCAGCAATCTGATAACCTGCTTAAGCCCTAGGAGCCATGCAGTAGATAGAACACGAGAGTATAACTGTCCTCAGAGGTCCACACACATCCACACAGCAAACAAAACTGAGGTCTCAGGTATTGATACTGGACTTCAAGCAAATTAAAATGGAAAACTGTCAATAATTATATCACAAGGACAAATGTCTACAGGTATCAGAAAACCGAAACTTGAAACAATAACTATAAGCACTTACTATATTTATCAGATGACAAAATTCCATCACTTCTGATGCTTTAGAGAAACCTCTTTAGACAATGAAAAGCCAAGATAAGAAATTACAGCCGTAGGTGATGAATGCTATAAAAAGGCTAAAGATTACCATACATGGTAAGACTGTTACCGCCACAAAACCCTCCTAAATTAGGACACACGGTAGCAGCTACCCTGCAAAGGCCACAAGAATACAGACTATACTTTGGGGAAATAAGTATCTCTTTTGCTTTGGTTGTTTTTAACCAGTGTATACATCAATTTAAAGAGTAATGAAA
Organism: Arvicanthis niloticus; assembly: GCF_011762505.2. Classification (NCBI taxonomy): domain Eukaryota; kingdom Metazoa; phylum Chordata; class Mammalia; order Rodentia; family Muridae; genus Arvicanthis; species Arvicanthis niloticus. The sequence continues at coordinate 37,085,656 of NC_133430.1, read as the reverse complement.
TGTGAAGAAAAGAAAGAGAAATAAATTATTCTGTTCCAATACCCAGTTATTTTCTTCTAAAATTCACAGTACCTTTAACAAACAAAAATGATTTTTTAAATAATTTAACAAATACAATATGTAGTTTATTATTTGAGACAGGGTCTCACTGTGTACTCTAAGGTTGGCCTTGAACTCATGGAGATTGCCTGCCTCTGCTTCCAAGTGCTAGGACTAAAGGTATGCACCACCACTCCAGACATATCTAGCAAATATTTATCAGATACCTATGATGTGCTGGGTACTGTTCCTGAGAGTTTAGGACACATGCTAAACAAGCAAACAAAAATACTATTTCATTTCCAGTTCACTGACTCTCAAACTTAAGCCAGCACCAGAAATCACTCTGAAATGCAGTTAAGACAGAATGCTTGACGTATGGGCCTGAGCATGTGCGCCTAACAAGTTCCCAGATGGTGTTGATGGGCTGATTCATAGACTATAATTCCAAATTACTTTTCTAGTAACACAAAGACAATATACTGTATTATAAATATGCAAAGTGATGAGTACATCAGAAAATAAGTGTTCTGAGGCTGGGCGATGGGAGTGTACACCTTTAATGTCAACACTTGAGAGGCAGAGGCAGGTGGATCTCTGGGTTTGAGTCCAGCCTGGTCTACAGAGTGAGTTCCAGGATAGCCAGGGCTACACAGAGAAACCCTGTCTTGAAAAGCAAACACAAACCCCCAAAACAAAAACAAACAAAAAGAGCATCCTAAGAATAACTGTAGAGAGAGCTAATATTTCTAAATAAAATAGCAAACACATATTAATAATAGCTGGTAGCTCTTAATATTGCCAGATGGTATTTTTAAGAGCTTAACATATCTCATTTACTCCCCACAAAAACCCCATGAAGTTAGATTCTACCTTTTACTTTATAGTAGAAACTAGTTTGGTTAAAATAACTTGCAAAGTCTCATGAGTAATAAAAGATGTATGTAACTTAGGAAGTCTGGCTCTAAAACTTTATCTTTTCTTTTTTATTTTTTTAAATAGAGTCTCAAGATATAAAATCTAGCTGGTCTGGAACTCTGTGTTGCTGTGTAAACCAGGCTGGCCTTGCAACCCACTGAGATTCTATTTCTACCTCCCAAGTGCTGAGATGAAAAGTGTTTACCACTGGCAATCTTTTGATTTTTACTGTGTTTACTAAATTAATAGATTCTTCATAATGTTTTTAATGGCAGAAAAATATTTTGTCATGCTAGGTACAGAATACATTGTTATCCCTACATTGTTATCCCTAATCAGGTAGACTTTCTCATCTACAGCTCACATGAGTATGCACCTCTTATTTAAGTCCATTCATTCAACTGATCACATGAGAAGGCAACGGACCCTCTTCAATCTTTCTTCCTCCTCATATCCACCAATCTCATAAATCTCTGCCTCGGCACCACCTGTTGGATTTAATGCTCACTCTCCAGATTCCCATGCTTAGTCAACTGTCACAGAAACTCCTAACACAGTCTCTTATAGCCATTTTCACATCCTCTATCCAGCTATCCGCCGCCTTGCTTCTAAAATGAAATCCACATTACTCCGCTGCATATGTTCCTCATGTACCCTATTACGTCAAAAACTCTTAGTGTGGGACTTCCGGTTTCTGCCAATGTAGCTGTTTACTCCCCTCACCTCCCTCCACTGTCTCACCTATAAGCTAATCTCTATGGTTACAACTATTTTTAACATTTCATTGCCTACCAAACACCTACATGCCCAACCCCAAAGTAAGATTATTTTTTTAAAAGTCGTTTTAACGAAACACAGGATCACAGATTTACGAACGCCCTATGCTTCTGGGAGAGGAAGATAACTAAGAATTTGGGGGGCTAGGATCTGGGAGGCTCGCTAGGAGACGATATTCTAATGTTTATCCCTTTGCACGTCCCCAGTCATCACAAGAGGCTGCAAACCTCGGGCGTCCCGGGCCTGACAGCAGCAGGGGGCGTGCCCGCAGGGGCCGCCCGGAGCCCGAGATGCTCGTTTGGGAGCCCGCGCCCTGTGGACTTCTCCCCGTCTGGTCCCGCCCCCGCTCACCTGTCCCCACGGTTCCCAGCAGCCGCTCCGGCACTCCTTGTAGGTCTTCCAGGAGGCCGCGGAAGATCTCGTGCAGCTTCTCGAAATGCTCGGAGGAGGCGGCGGAGGTGGCCATGGCGCAGGCTGCGCGTGAGCTGCGGTCACCGAGACTCCGGGCGCTGGGCCCACTCCCACCTCAGCAATCAGCTGCCCAGCCCCGAAGCCATCACTGCAGCCTCACCTCGGCCTCCGGAATCAGGCGCTTCCGGGGTCCTCCGAGCCGGAGGCTTGCTGTCACTGAGCGGGCGCCGGGCGCCGAAGCCTGACAGAAAGCCGAGGCGGGGACGACACTCGGCTGCTACAGAGGCGCGGCCTCGCGCCAAGGCGAGCGGCTGTCTCCTACCTGGAGACAGGCAGTGGGCACAGGGGAGGTACCAAAGCGAAGGACCCAAGGGAACCCGCGGGACGGGCGCCTCGGCCGCCTCACCTGGGCCCGCCGGTCCAGCAGTGCATTCTGGGGATTGTAGTTAAGTGAGGGAGGGTGGCTGTGCAGGGATGGCCTGGAGTGCCAGCCTTGTTGTGTAGCGAATGGATAACACACCCCCCTCGCTGTCATCGCAATTCATTCTGCCACCTGACTTCAGTTCATCTAGCGTCTAAATGTTCAGACGCAGCTCTAGATAGATGAGTAGAGGCCTGCCTACCCTCGGATGATAAAACTCTAAAATTGGGGAGATTAAACGGCCGGGGTCACATGTTTTCAGAACAACGTCCATTTTTATGGATGGTGTGATTCACAAAATACACACAGCTTTTAGCGGCTGAGCCAGCCCATTCCATTAGGCTGTTCCGGATTCTCATTCACGTTAAGAATAGACATTTTGATAAGCCAAAGTTATATATTGATCAAAATAATTTTGTCTTTGCCCTTGGGTAATGTATGATTTGGTGTAGAAGGCAGACCTGTCTTATCACGTCTTATCTGCCCTTACGTGAAACATTTCAACAATTAAGAAGTCCTTTCTGCCCCTTTATAGGTATAAATTCCTATGTATACTGTTGGCAGGGTTTGCACAAAGGTCCACTCTCGAAAGTTTGCGTGGAAGCTCAGTATTTATACACGGAAAGATATATATGGGGCTGATGGTGTAACTGAGGGGTACAACACTTATCTAGCAAAAACAGATCCTATACTCCATCTTCCAAGGTGTGTATGAGAGTGGGTTCCTGGTGATTTTTGACTTTGAGGCCCTGGGTTTTACAAACTTGAATCTATTGACTGTGAAATTCAATGAAAAAAAATATAAAATGCATTGTGCAAAGACGACAAAGTCTGATGTTAGCAGTGGTTGCAAAGTCATACATTTCTTTTTCTTATAAAACTAAAAGGTATACCAAGAGTGGTTTTGTTCAGTTTTAATCCTAGCACTTGCAAGGCAGAGGCAGATGGATCGCTCAGTTTGAGGCCAGCCTGCTCTACAGAGCATGTTCCAGGACAGCCAGGGCCAAACAGAGAAAACATACCTCAAAAATAAAATATAAAAGATTTATGCTTGAATATGTGTGTACATGTATGAGGTGCCTGTGGAGCCCAGAAGAGGGTGTTGGATCTTTTGGAGCTGGAGTTACAGGTGAATTGCCTGCCATGCTCTGTAAGAGTTGTATGTGATCCTAAGACCTGTGCCATGTCTTCAACTCCAAGTCTTATATTTCTCTGTCGCAGACATAGATACAAAAAGGAGCTCCTGCCAAGACCGAGAGTTGTGGGAACAGTAACATTTGGTCGGTGGCATGTAAGTAGCAAATGATTTGATGATTGGTCTGATTATCAAAGCCCAAATTAATGGTATGAGCATTTTGGGTGTACTGTAATGATTCTGGAACACAAGCAGCCAATAGAATGGGAAATAACTATATAACTGTAAGTGTTCACTTTAAACTACAATCAGACTTCCATTTAATTCTTACAGTTATAATCTGGAACTAGAAACAAGGAAATTGAAAAGAACCTTTATTTTCATTGGCAAATGAATATAAATTAAGCAAAATATTATTTCAGTTAATCACTGCATTGTCAAAAGTTTTCCAGTGTCCCCATAAACTAATTTTAAAATAAATTTATTGGTCAGAACAAGCCCATAAAAATTATTAATTTACAAATATTAGAAGTTAAAGATTGTGGTCCTGTCAGTCTTACATATTCAAGCTTAAAATATAATTGTCAGCCTAAGGAAATGGCAAACTCCCTTAGAACAGCATCCTCCAAACAAGTGACAGGAACATGAGGGGTTCCTGACACCCTTTGTCTGTACTGCTTTTGATAAAAGCTCGCCAAATAAAGCAGAATTTTAGTAAACTGAAGCTATCTCCACTTTCTTTTGCAGTGCTAGGGTCAAACCCAGGGCCTCACACATTCCAGGAGAGCACACCCCCCCAGTGTCAAAATTGATTTTTTTTTTTTTACAAAATTATTTATATGAGTGCCTGTATGTGTATCTGTGCACCACATTCCTGCAGTGCCTGTGGAGGTAGATGAAGCTATCAGATCCTTTAGATCATCTATAACTTAGGTTACAGATGGTTGTGAGTTACCGTGGGGGTCCTAGTAATTGAACCAGGGTCCTCTAAACAGCACTCATTACTAAGCTATCCCATCTCTCCACACACACTCCTGAAAAGGACATCTTGTCAAGCTAATGTAAGAAAATGCTCTGAAAGATTATGAGCTGACTCTAATTACCAATCCTTAGGATAACATTTCTAACTGGAAACTTGGTTTCACTCTTGTGCTTTTGATGTTTTCTTGCTACACTGATTGGTGACTAAGATAGTGTGCCTTTCTATAGCTGTCCATTACTGCCTTTCAGTTATGGTTTTAGATCCTTAGCTGACCCCTTCATTATCATGTGTTACCTCCTTGGATTTTTCTTCTTTTAAACTTATTCCCTGCAGCATCAGTGACTGATTACAACACAGATAGTGTTTCCCTCACTTTGCAACCGTACTCAAAGACTCCACTGTGATTTATTCCATCTCTGGCAATTTGTCTACAGTACAATCTGGTTAAGAATTTTTCCTTTGTGGCTACTGTGAATTTTGTGGAAACACACCAAACTGCATAAACACACAAGACAACACACAAAATGGACACAATGACAAGGAGAAGTCCTTTTCTAGTTTCCTAAGAGAAACTAAGGCACAACAAGGAGGCCTCGGTGGGTTAGGTCAGTAACTGACCCCAGTCACCAATCATAACACTCCTTTCATCACCTCCTTTACTAGGCTGAGAAATAGCAGGAAGATGAGAGTTTGGCTTTATTTTTATCTTTGCCCTTCAAATTCCACAAACTTCTTAGAGAAGGAAGCTCTTCTGTGGTCTGGACATAGAAAAGTGTTTCAGTAGCAAAAGCTTCAGACTGCCAGATTTAGTAAAAATTTCTCTTAAGTATCCAGATGTTAGGACCACAGAGACCTGCCCTTGAGCCAGGTCACTGGACTTCTGAGGTCTGGCTGAGGCTACAGTGGAGTTCTTCTAGGACAGGATGGTTGGTTGGGAGGAGCTCCATCTAACGCACATTGCCATGCACCAGTCTTCTTAGGACTTCTGTGCTCCTAGGTAGGAGCAGCTTCCAAAGGAAAATAGGAGCTGTGTAGGTCACATGAAGGTCCTCTGTCTTAGTCGGTGATACCACTAGAAATGCTAGCAGGAGCAGAAACACAATCAGTCAGTAGAAACTCAAGGGCTTAGAGGAACCTGGCAGTGTACTGGGATTTAACTGGATACCAAGCAGGCAAGGCTTGAAGTTCTGCGCTCTTCGTGTTCAAGGTTTTGGCCACTCTGAAGGACAATCATCTCCTCCAATCTTCTTTTGAGTCCAAACCACCACTTACCAATCCACTGGGAGGCCCAGCAGGTCACAGCTGACATCCCACAGCCGCCTGGCTATTGTCTCATTGCAAGCTTGGCTAGAGACACGTGCCAATTGGCAATCACTGGAAGGGAAACAGAGAGACTTGAAATGCAGAGTTAAGAATGGACTTTTCTATTTGCCTAATATAAAGAATATGGTAGGAAAACAATCTAGAGCTCAGGGGTCCCCCAGGCACTTTACAAGGATAATGCTATCCTATTTTTCATTCGTTAATCCTTTTATTTGTTTGCATCTCTCTATGTAGCCCAGGGTGGCTTGGAACACTTGTTCTGTTGGCCCAGCCTGGTTTCAACATCATAATCCTTTTACCTTGACTCCCTTCCTACGTTGGGATTATAGGCACATGCCACTACAGCCGGATTATTCTCCAGTCTTTCCCTCAAGAAAATATTTCTATCTCATCACTCTGCTATCTCTGATCAGAATGCTTTGTCTGCTATATAATGTAGTCTATGTATATGTTTAACTATATCAGTGCCTCCCAGACACCTGTACAGGTCCATTTACTTCAAATGAGGTCAAAGATCCACCCTTCAAGGCCTTGTACAGTGTCCTGAGACTAAGATCCTGATGTTCACACTGGCTGCAGAAGGCACTGTTACATGAGTGAAGAAGGCTGAGTACTGACTGCCTGGCCCACTTGAAGCCCTGGCACATGGGGACACGGTGAGAGAGGGCAAGGAAGAACACAAAGTACAAAAGTGAGAATGAGGGGAAACCACTTTTATAATGCCAAGCCCATTTGGTAATAACCGCAATTAACATTCCGTGAGCTGGATGATTTTCATTCTCAACACTGTTATGTTGGAGAAACATTCAAGCCACAGAAAGGTATTCTCAGATGCCTTCTCGACATTGCCCTAACTCTGCAGGACAGGCATCCAAACTCTGTACCACCTAGAAAACTCTTTCAAGGACAATTCTTTTATTCATTTTATACTCTCTGTATCTAGTACATTTTGTGTATAGATGTGTGTGTATACATCAGTCACATATACATTCATGTTCATGTGTCTACATGTGCGTATGTGTATTCATGTATAAGGAAGGCAGATGTTTATGTCACATGTCTTATTCAATTACTCTCCACTTTATTTTTAGGACAGGGGTCTCTCACTGAACCAGAGGTCACCAATTCAGCTAGACTGGCTGGCCAGCAAGCCTCAAAGATCTTTCTGCCCCTGCCTCCCTGGTCCTGGGATTATAGGTGTGTACCACTGCACTTGACTTTTCTGTGGATGCTAGAGAGTGAACTTAAGTCCAAATATTAGATGTACTAGCTACATGAGAATCATTTCACCCCATGATCTTGCAAGAAATGCTGGTAGAAACATAAGCAAAGTAACTCTGGACAAACCCAAAGTGTTTATCAACTTGAGTGAGGCCCTCGCACCTATAGTACATACTCATACTGGGGTTTTCCTATCCTTTGTCCCTGCTCAATCACGGTGGCATCCCTCCCGAGGAAACTTGGTAATGTCTGACTACAGTTGTGGCTGTCACAATGGATGGAGGGAAGAGGTAGGGCTGTGCACAGGGCAGCCTCCCACAAGAAAGGCATCCTCTGAGGACTGCTGACCTCCCCACAATACCATGTATAAGCAACTTTGTCTCCATTTCTATAGTTACAGGAGGTTCAAAAGCTTTACCGAGCAAGACTTCCTCCCCAGCATAAATATAAAGAGAATCAGAAATTCTCTCAGCTCACATGGCCAGCCACAGGTGAATGAGGCGTTTGGGTTGTTATGTAGGACCTTGCCACTCCTCTCTAAACCGACTGTTCCTCTCTCTTGTCAGCTAATTGGTCTCAGCAAGGAGGAAAGTAACTAACATGGGCCTTTCTAGTATATCACATTAAAAAATTAACTTGAATGAACCTTAGCCCTCACTGTAATGATAAAGCTTTAAAATGGTTAGAAGGAAAGATAGTACCGTAGTACGTCCTTGTGACCTGAAGTAAGGCAATGGATCTCTGGATACAACACCAAAAGTCCAACTGACAAAAATGGTAAATTGGGCTTCATCAACATTAATACTAGATACTTGGGTTAGGATCGAGTTCAGTGGTAGAACACACACATGGGTGTGCACACACACATACATGCACTCATGCACATGCATGCATGCCATAAACGTGTTTGAGCTGTAAAGGATACCACCAAAAAAGGTGACATGATAATTCACAGAATCTGAAAATATATTTGTAAATCATATACCTGGAATTGAATCTAGACTATAACACCGAACAATAAAAAAGACAAAACCTGATTTAAAAATTGGTACAAGAGTTGAAGAGACAATTCTCCAATAAAGATGCACAAATGAACAAAGCACATAAAAATCTCAACATTAGCAGGAAAATGAAAAGGACAAGCTGCTATTTCATATATACCAGGATGGCTAAGAGGGAAAGATGTTGTCCATGACTGTGGAGAAACCAAAGCCTTCACATACTGCTAGTAGGAATGCAAAATGGTACAGCCACTTGGAAAAGCCTGGTAGTTCCTCTACAGTTAAACACAAAGCAGCCCATGGCTCCGAAATTCCTCTGTAGATCATTAAGGAATGTCCATACAAAAATTCCTATGTGGGCCAAGTGTGGTGGTGTGTGTCATTAGTGCAAGTATTCAAGAGGCAGAAGCAGGAGAACCGTGAGTTCAAGGCCCGCCTAGGTTACTTCATAAACTCAAGGCCAGCTGAGATAGAGTCAAGACTTATGTCAAAAACAAACACAAACAAAACAAAAAAAAAGCCACAGCTGAACACTGGAGCTCACACCTATAATCCCAGCACTTGGGAAGCTGAGATACGATAACTGCCACAAGTTCCAGGCCAGCCTTGTTTCAAAAACCAAAATGAAAGTAAACAAAACATTAATAAAATAAAAATTATATGAATGTTCATAACAGCAGTATTTAAATAGCCAGAAAGCAAAATAGTATGTTCATTTTATACATGGTATATAATGATATAAACATACAATGAAATATTGTTTGTAATTAATTAGTAAAATATGCTTTCACATAGATGAAACTTGAAAACATTAAGGTAAGTGAAAGAAACCACAAGAGGTTCTAGTTATGATTCCACTTATATGAACATTGAGACTAGGCAAATCCTTAGAGACAGAAAGTAGATTAGTAGGAGCAGGCAGAGGAAATAGACACCAAAATCGTCAAGGCCTCTCTCTATCAGACTATCAGGCTTCGACACTGCTCTCTAGATACCGATCTACGTGATTGCTGCTAGGCCTTGGAACTGAAGTAAAAATTAATATTCACAGCATGAGAAAAGTTCCTTAAGAGTCACACATCTGAGCATTTGAGAATTAGAAACAGGAGGATTAGGAGTTCTAGGCCAGCCTCAGCTAGAGACTGAGCTTGAAACCAGCATGAGACCCTGTCTCAAAAAAAAAAAAAGAAAAGAAAAAGGAAGAAAGAAAGAAAGAAGACAGACAGACAGACAGACAGACAGACAGACAGAAAGAAAGAAAGAAAGAAAGAAAGAAAGAAAGAAAGAAAAAGAGCAAGTAAAGAAAAGCTGAGGCCAGTGTGGTGGTGTACACCTTTCATCCCAGCCACCCTGGGAGGCAGAAGCAGGTGGATCTCTGTTTGAGGTCAACCTGTTTTACAGAGCAAGTTCTAGGATGGTGAAGTCCTAGGGAGACCTTGATTCAAAAAGATAAAATAAAAGCAACGCACAGAGTTAAGTATCTAGTGTACAGTGCTTTTATACTTTATATAGTTCTCGAGGGTCAGATCTTTATTTCCAACTATCTGCTATACAATTCTACTTGTATGCATGCAGATATCACATTCTAGACACATATAGTCTCAGAGAGACAACTGTCATTTCAACTGAATTAATTTTTATTTTTTTGGCAATAGCAAACTTACCCTCCCAATCAACTTGTTGTCTTTGAAAAGTGGATGGGAAACAATGGGACTAAGAGTTGATACAGTTGGTGTCCCCACACTCCCAAAATTGTTCCCATCAAGGTACATCGGACAGCTGACTGGCCGTTCACTGACGTTCCCAGTCTGTGCTAACACTGTAGTACACGTCCTTCTGGCTTAGGAGCCAGACTTCATGCCCACTGCTTTGGAATTCAAGGTCCTTAAGTCACATGTATTCTTTCCCCATTCTGCTTCTCCTTTCCCGTTCTCATCAACTTTCTGGTTCACAGATGTAAAACTGGGTTACCAAATCTTTTCAGCCCCACACTCAACTAGGCATCTACTAAGAAGTCAGGCAGGCCTCTCTCATAGAAGCTGCCTTTTCATTCCAGGTGTCATTGCTTGAAACCATGAACTCTGTATCTTAATGGGTTATTCAATCATTTAAATAAAATTAAAAAAAATAAAAAAGTTTTTTCTTCTTTGTTTCTCCAAAAGCAGAGATCAGATCCTGTCTCTCTGCTGCAGTGACTTCTATGGGTCTTCCATCAGTCTGGGGTTATTAACCCTTTGTCATCTGTTTATCCATCTTTCCAATATAATGCTACCCATGGTTGCTTCAATAAAATATCAAGAATATCTTGAAGGTGGAGGTAAGACATGTTTTAAGTTTGAACTTATGTGACGTATTATTTTCTTTATAAAACTATGGTGACAGGCTTGAGGATGGGAATGGGGCAGGTTTGGCCATGGGTTACTTTTTCTTTATAAAACTATGGTGACAGGCTTGAGGATGGGAATGGGGCAGGTTTGGCCATGGGTTACTTTTTCTTTATAAAACTATGGTGACAGGCTTGAGGATGGGAATGGGGCAGGTTTGGCCATGGGTTACTTTTTCTTTATAAAACTATGGTGACAGGCTTGAGGATGGGAATGGGGCAGGTTTGGCCATGGGTTACTGGCAGCTGAGGTCGGATAGCGAGTGAACATGGGGTCAATCTGCTATTTATTCTACAGTAAAAGTTTAGGCAGAGGCAGGCAGACCGATGAATCTGGGGTCAGTTTTGGCAATGCAGAAAGGGTAAATAGATATTAACAGATTAGCTTGGTGGTAAAGTGCATGCCTTGGGAAGCATGAGGACCCGTGTTTTAAAGAAAGAAGCCAGATGTGGTGACGCAGGCTTGTAATCCCAGAGCAGGGAGACTGAGACAGATAGGCTCCTGGGGCTCACTGGCCAGGTAGTCTAGCGTTCTTGGCATGTCTCAAGACAAAGAGAAATCCTGTCATTCTCTGTGTCGCACGCCTTTCAAAAGGTGGATAGTTCCCGAGGTTATCCTCTGGCTTCCCCATGTACAGACACACATGCAAACCTTCACACATACAGAAATGCATACAACACACCCAAAAACCAAAAATTAGGCAGGGGACATGGCAGTAATAGAACCCTTGCCTTAGTATTGCAAGAGGCCCCAGGGTCCATCCCCAGCACTGAGAAAATAATAAAATAAAATACAAGGGACTCGACTGGTTCTACTTCAATCATGAAGATAATAAAGAAATACTGATTAAAAACAAAATAGAGGGGCTGGAGAGGTGGCTCAGTGGTTAAGAGCACTGGCTACTCTTCCAGAGGTCTTGAGTTCAATTCCCAGCACCCACAGGTGGCTCACAACCATCTGTAATGGGATCTGATGCCCTCTTCTGGTGTCTGATGACAGCTACAGTGTACTCATATACATAAAATAAATAATATTTAAAAACAAAAAGAAGTTTGGAAGAAAACAGTATTGACATGAGGGAGAGGGAACAAAAGCAGAAAAAAACCCATAATTATTAGTGTAAAAGATGGTATAAAAAATAAAGTCAAAGCTAGCAGGTACTAAAAATAGTGTGAACAGGCAAAATTCTTTTATTAAAAGACAAAAGCTATTTTAGGAAATATACCTTAATGTGGTGGATAGCCCTAGCCTCTTGTTGTCATGGTAATTCCACTCCTGGGAGGGGCTGCGAAGGAGGAGTGAATCTTGTAAACCTTCTGTCCAATCAAATTTGTTAAATAAAGGCTACAGCCAGTGATTGGGCAGTGGAAGAGGAGTGGGAGGAGCCAGAGGCAGGGAAAGGAGATAAGAGGAGGAGAGCCATTGGAGTTGGGGGAGTTGGCAGTTGGTGGAAGCAGAGGAGGTTGGCAGTTGGTGGAAGCAGAGGAGGTTAGCAGTTGGTGGAAGGAGAGAAGACGAAGGAGACCTTGACCAAGGAAACCTCAAGTTGTTAAGAGATCTCATAGCCGGGGAATAGTGTAGTTTAATGGTAAATCTGTCCAATCTAGGCATGCAGCATTCATTTGATATTTATTGACTTGTGTCTTTATTCTATGGACTCCCTATGGGCAGGAGATTTACCACAACAAATTGGCGCCCAACGTTTAATCTGTTGTTATTACTTTATATGTATGAGTATTTGTCTGCATGTATGTCTATGAACCATGTACATGCCCGGTAACCATGGTGGCCAGAAGGGAATGTTGGATTCCCTGGAATTAGAGTTACAGACAATTGTAACTGAGTGCTGAGAATGGAACCCAGGTCCTCTGGAAGAGCAGCCTGTACTAACCCAGCCATCTCTCCAACTCTGGGAAATACGCATTTTATAAAAAAGCATATACTGTAGCAGACAAACCCCAAACAGTAAGAACTTAAAGACAGATACATTCATACCTGAAATGCCTGCCACTGAGGCTCTCGAGACCTTCTGTTACAGCACAGTACAGGCTCGTCTGCGCTCCCTGTTGAGGGGTCTTGATGAAAAAGAAGAAGAGCTGCCAAATCCATCTCATAAACGATGAGTGTCGAATCAACTCAGAATGGACTGTGCCAGGGTGGACAGAATATGCTGTCACTCTAGAGCCTGGGGCAGGCAGGGGACATGTCAAGAAGAGAAACAAGATTAGATTTTACCAACTAGACAAAGAGAGCAAAGCATGTGTAGACACTTCTGACCCCCACAGACGATCTCTGCGCTCTGGTGACATCACACACACCTATTCACTGTGATCTAGTCATGCTGCACAGATTGAGGAACTAGGCTCCTAAGAGACAGGCTTGTTGATGCACTGGGGTAGGAGAGCCAAGTCCCAGTCTCTCAGCAGCTCTCTAATTGCTGGCCATCCTCATCCTTTCCTCTCGGGCTCCTTTACCCCTGGCTTCCATAACCCCATGCCTCTTCCAATGTTCTTTCATCTCTATGTGCTGGGACTCGTTTTTGGTTGTTCCTCAGTCATCACTTTCTACCCAAATACCAAACCTCAGAATTCTCACAGCTCATTAAACTCCCAACATACAATTTTTTTGTTTGTTTTGTTTTTTTAAGATAGGGTTTTTCTGTGTAGCCTTGGTTGTCCTGGAACTGGCTCTATAAACCAGGTTGGCCTGGAACTCACAGAGATCTGACTGCCTCTGCTTCCCAAGTGCTGGGATTAATGTGTGTATTACCACTACCTGGCTGATATTTTTTAAAAAGATTTTTTTCTATTTTATTTATGTGTATATGTGTGTCTCTGCGTGCGTATGCCATGTGTGGGGTGCATGCAGAGGCTAGAAGATCCCCTGGAGCTGGAGTTATAGGCAACTGCTCCTCTGAATAGTACTAAATTTGTACACATTACATGGAAAGACCACAGAGATCTTGTAAGAATTGTAGATCCATCTATGATGAATACACAGAAGCAAATGCACAGAAAGGTGACTGGCAGCTGCTGACAGTGGTATCTGAAGGATGGGGGATTAATAGAGGCTTTCTGTCTTTAGTTCTGTGTACTTCTAAACTATTTGAATGTCATAACCTGCCTTGTCCTATACTTCATCCCCAGACCCTAAGCAGGACATGAGATGCACGTCTATGGGATGGACAATCTTCCTGCACATCAGGGTTCCTGTATCATATACACCACTACTTTCCACTTAATGAATCCAACTGCCAGGGCTCTCCCACTGCTTTTCCCTATCGCTCACAACAGATGCATCTCTCTACCTCTGCATCATCTTAGCTTCTTCATCAGCCCTTTGGAAGTTCTTACATTTTCTCCTTAACTGTACTGAACTGGCAAGGGATACCTTGCCCTAGCATAGACTGGACACTGGGTCTGCGGTGACCACTGGCTATCTTCTTATCATCTTGTAACTTTGCAGCTGTCCCTGTGGTTTGATCACCCTGTTTTAACGGTGGGGCTCTAGCTCCCGACTCCTTGAGCTTCAATTCTGTCTGGCTCGACTCCTAAGCACTGTCTATGCTGGATTCCCCTTCTCTTTATCAGAAATCCACAGCAGGCAATGCTAACGACTCCATTTACTCGTGACTAGAGATTCCCTTTCTCAAGTATATTTTTTCCTTGAATTTGATCTTTTCTTAAAAAAAAATTTTACTTTATAGTTACGACTATGTTGCCTGTATGCATGCATGTATACTATCTGTAGGTCTGGTACCCAAGGAGATCAGAAGAGGGTATAGGATCTCCTGGAACTATAATTGCGGATAGATGAGCCATCATGTGGATGTTGAGAATTGAACCTGAGTCTTTTTTAAGAGCAACGAGTGCTCTCAGTTGCTAAGTCATCTCTACAGCCCCTTGCTTGACCTTTTGCTATTAGAGAGATGCCCCCTCCCTCTGTCCACTAATGCCAGTTCGTTTAATACTAATGCCTGTTATTAAGTACCACTTCACGTTTCACAGGGAGTGAAAAACCCTGACTTGCTTGTGAGGACTGAATAGATTATGACCACAAGCTGAGAAGCAGTTCTCATCTTACCTAGGAGGGACTAAATCTCGGAAATCTCAGTAACTTGCTGCAGTAAGCAGTGAGGCCAAGTCTTCTGACTCAAAGTCAGAATTCTTCTGTCCCTAGGCAGCCACCTCCAAAATTCAGTGGGGGCTACTTACTAAAGGCATACCAGTTATACTCATGGAAGCAGGTCCTGTCCAGGTGACAGGGTTGGGAAAACACTTCCCATCCTGTGGCTTTTCGCTATTCCTCCTGTCTCCTGTCTCCTGTCTCCTGTCTCCTGTCTCCTGTCTCCTGTCTCCTGTCTCTCACACTGCCCACTCGCACTCACCTTTCAGCCTCCTGGCCAGCTCCTTAGTGAAGAGAATGTTGGCTAGTTTGCTGTGGCAGTAAGCAAGACCTGCACTGTAGAACTTCTCACCCTGCAGGTTATGGAAGTGGATCCTTCCCAGATGGTGTGCCAAAGAAGACACGTTGACTACCCTTGACGGGGCAGATTCCTTCAGCTTTTCTAACAGCAAGTGGGTCAAGAGGAAGTGACCTGTTGAAAGAAAGTAGGATTGTCAGGGTTGTTCAGCATCCATGTGTGGATAAGAAGCATTGTGATAAGCAGAGATCAGCTTTGGGAGGGAGGGAGAGAAGAAGAGAGAGAGAAAGAAGAGAAAGAGAGAGGGAGGGAGAGAGAGAGGGAGGGAGAGAAAGAGAGAGGGAGGAAGGGAAAAAGGGAGAGCGGGAGGGAAGGAGGGAGAGAAAAAGGGAAAGAGAGAGAGAGAGAGAGAGAGAGAGAGAGAGAGAGAGAGAGAGAGAGAGAACCACCACAGCAGATGGTATAGGTTAGGTGGTACTTGGGAATGAGGCCCACCACAGCAACTTCTCATTATGAGTTAGAGGACAGGTTCAGAAGGGACTTTAGGAACTAGAAGCAGTCAAAGATATGCAATGTCTTTATATGAGACATGTTTGTGCTAAGGATATGAATCCCATTTTAATGCAACAGAGGTTGCCATCATTGTTTAAGAGCAAACAGTGGCACACTCGTGTAATCTTAGCACTCAGGAGGCTGAGGCAGGAAGACCACAAGTTGGAAGTGGCCTAAGAAAGACCTTGACCCACAGAGGAACATGGAGAGCACATGGCCTCTACCTGTTGCTGTGAGATCGATTGTTAGTAAGAGCAATACAGCCCTCTGTCTAACCAAGCTGTTCAAATATACCCCCAACACAAGCTAAATCTGAATTACAGATTTAAAAAGTAGGGAGAAAAGTTGGAGAAATGGCTCAGCAGTTTAAGAATGCTTGCTGTTCTTCCAGAGGACCTAAGTTTGTTTTTAGTAACCATATGTAGAAGCCCACAACTACCCGTAAGTCTAGCTCCAGAAGATCTGATGCTTTCTTTCAGCTTCTGCAGACACATACATGTAGCATACAGACACACATGTAAATAAAAATATATCTTTGTACCTACATACCTCTGTGTGTGTGTGTGTGTGTGTGTGTGTGTGTGTGTGTACGCAGAACCTGAAGCAAGTCTCAGGACGAGCCCTCATCTTTCAGGTAGTTATCAACTATTTATTATGCAGTATGGTTGATTATATCCCTGAGCCCCAATGATGCCACAGAAAAGGCTCCACCTGAGTCCTGAATTTTCTGAGTTTTTGGTTCCCCAAGGCTTTGGACTGGAGACAAGACTCTCACCCAGGTGGTTGACTCCAATGTGCATCTCAAAGCCATCTGCAGTCTTCGAGTAGGGGCACATCATCACGCCCGCATTGTTGATTAGAATGTGCAGATGCTTTTCCTCTGCAGGAAGAGAAAACAGCCATGACGTTCACATCTCAAGACGTCCTCCTCACAACCCAGGCCCAGGCCTCCAAGTGGGGATGAAAGCCAGGGGGTTAGACTGCACTCTTTGTCCATATTCCCTCCAGTGACTTTGTGTTGTTTTTTTATTGTAAGACTCTGGCTAATGCACACACTTTTACACATCACAGACTATCACGCCCAGGCTCTCCAAAAGCTCCTTACTCACTCTTCTGGGGAAGTGTTCCATCTACCTCTCCCAACAGAAAGACTTTCCAAGCTAAATGGAAAGACTTAGAAGCTAGCAGGGGAGGAGGGGTGGGACTGGGGTGCTCCATGAACACCCATACTTGTGGGACCCAGGCCCTCAAAGAAACTTGCCACCTTTCTCTCTTAGTTCATTTCCTTGTGTGATTTATAATTTATGACTGTAAACTCTTAAGGGTGGAAGAAGTCTAGATCCCTAGGTGATGGGAGTGAGGCATACCTACTTATGGTGAGATGCCACAGCTTTCTAAAAAATGTTATTGCATCTATTTGTTTGAGAGAGAAAGACAGAGAAAATACATGGCATGGAGTATGTGCAGATCAGAGGACAACTTGTATGAGTTAGTTCTCTCCTTCCACCATGTGGTTCCTAAAGATTGAACTCTGGTTGTTTGGCAGCAAGCACCTTTACCTGCTGAGCCACCCTGCTGGCCCCACAGGTTTTGAAATTAAGATCCTACATCACTTAGTAGAATGATTTCATGCTATCAGCCTGGGTTCTAATTCTTGCACATCACCACCCTTTCTTTCTCTACCCAGATCCTAAGTGTGTGCCTTAAATGAGATGTACCCTGTGAATCTTGGATGTTTGAATACTTGGTTCCCAGTTGGTAGCTGCTTGGAGAGAATTAGATGGTGTGACCCTGCTGGAGGAAGCATGATTCTGGGGACAGGTTTTGAGGTTTCGAAGGACTCATGCCATTCCCAGTATGCTCTCTGTATCTTGCTTGCTGTTGTAGATGGAAGCTCTCAGCTGCTCCGGCTGCCAAGCCTTAGTCTGCCATCATGGACTCTACTCTTCCAGAACTGTATTATCACAGCAAAGGAAAAGTAAGCCATAGACCCAGAGTTGGCAAGCTGCTGTACTATGTTCAAGGTGGCCAGGGCTTTGTTCTTCTTCTTAGTACACATACTGTGGATCAAATGGCTCTCTTATGAATCTCAACCTTCTCTGTAGCTCCAGCTCTCAAGAGCCTAGGGCCTCCTCATCTTCCTGTCCTAGCATGGATGATTACGATACACCCTACCAAGCCCCTATTGAGTTCTGATGTTCCTGCTATAGTTTTGACTTTAGCTCCTGCTCACTGCTGTAATTTGGGGGCTGGAGGAAGGATTAGGAAGTATGACCTTACTGAAGAAGGTTTGTTACTTGGTGTGGGCTTTGAGATTTCAAAAGTTCACACCATTCCCAATTAGCTACTTCTGCCTGTGGTTGCAGATCCAGATAGGCTGTCTCAGGTACTGCTTGACAGCCATGCCTGCCTACCTGCTGCCATGCTCCTCAGTCACTATGGCAGTCATGAGCTCTGGCCTTCTGGAACTGGGAACCCCAAATTAAACACTTTCTTTTATAAGTTGCCTTGGTCACAATGTCTCACCATGGCAATAGTAAAGGAACTGAAACAGACTCTCTTTTCATTTCTGCTTCCTGAAGATGTCTCTTTGACATAAATCATATCCCAATGATCATAATAGAGTCTCTCATCACTTACCAGCCAAGAAGTCTTTGGCAAAGGCTCGGATGGACTTGGTATCAGCTAGGTCCAGTTTCCGTACCAGGACCTGACTGTTCCCTGTGATGCCCTGGATCTCACTAGCCACCAGTTGCCCCTTTTGCACATCCCGGCAAGCTAAATACACACGGGCTCCTGTAAACCAAATGAAGGAAAAACAGTCAGCTCTGGTTTTGAGTGGTTTGAAAGACTGAATGCAGATGCTGAGTGCTCCTGACACTTTATAAAATAGGATTTTTTAATCCCTTGCTTCACGACCATAGTATCTGAAGCAAACTAGCAAAGAAAAATAAAAATTGTATTTGCTATTTTTTAAAGTTTTTTTCTTAAGTGCCATTAAATGTAGAACATCATACTATATTCAGACTATAACAGAAAATTAATAAGGTAGTTGGAGTATTCTTACATTCCAAGTCTGGGAAGAAACATGGCCATTGCTGTGTGGGGTAAAACATTAGCATAGAGTTGGAAGATTATGCACTTGCCTCTTTGGGCCAGGTCTTTAGCTGTCTCCTTCCCGATGCCTGTGTTAGCACCGGTGACTATGGCTACCTTCCCGGAAAGCTGGACATTAGATGTGCACACCCCACTGGATAGCATTTTCCTAGAGACACAGGAAAACATATCAGTCCTTCATTATCCATTCCTGCTGAGGACTCCTGAAACTCCATCTGCCTTCCAATTCCAGGGCTGAGTTTGCTTTTATTTCTTCCAATGTTATTCTTTTATAAGCCTAAGTTAAAAAAAAATGGCAAGGCCAGCAAGGATGTAGCAGTTAGGCATGCTTGCCTCTAAGCCTGCTGACATCAATACAGTCTCCAGGAAAGTGAGGATTGACTCCTCAAAGTTGTCCTCTGACTTCCACATGTACGCCATGGTACACACATGTGCACCCACCCCAACAGATAATAGCATACAGTAAATAAATGTTAAAAAGTAAGAAATAAAGAAGACAGCTTTTTTCTTAGGTATATACCACCACTCCAGAGACAGATGAGATCAAGGCCAGCCTGGGTTACATAACAACTGTCTCAAAAAGGAAAACAAAAATTTTATGTTCTTGGTTTTTTGTTTTTTTTTTTTTTTGGCTTTTTTTTTTTTTTCAAGACAGAGTTTCTCTGTGTAGTCCTGGCTGTCCTGGAACTCACTCTGTAGACCAGGCTGGCCTCGAACTCAGAAATCCGCCTGCCTCTGCCTCCCAGGTGCTGGGATTAAAGGTGTGCGCCACCACCGCCCGGCTTTATGTTCTTGTTTAAGGACAAAAAGTGATAGCATTTTAAAGATAAAAGTTAGATTTGGCTGGGTATGGCGGCCCATGCCTTTAATCCTAGCACTTGGGAAGCAGTGGCAGGCAGATTTCTGAGTTCCAGGACAACCAGGGTGATATAGAGAGATGCTGTCTCAAAAAACTGAAAGTTATATCTGCTCCCCAAAGCACAAGACCTAGATGAGTGAATGATTGGCCAGGAACCTGACTTCAGTTTAGAGCTTCCAATCGGGCATTTTTGGCTTAGGAAATCATAAGACTCAACCAAACAGAAGAAAAGTGGTCTTTATATGCCAAACTGTGTCAAACATCAAATAGTCTTAAGAATGGCTAATCCAATTGAAAGAATAGAAATCATAAGCTTATGAATCTAGGTCAAAAATAAGAAAATGTTACCACATTCACACATTTTTTAAAATACATTTAAGAATGAGACAAGGGTTAGGAATGTAACGGGGAAAACATACGTAGTTTACCCCAGTGCCAAGCCCTGGGTTTGACTACTACCATCACACATTAATATCAGAATAACAACAACAACAACAGAGTTAGAGCAAAAAGAGTGAGGGTCTGTATCTTGTTTGTCTAACTGGAGACCTTGCTCCTGTGCTGTGTGCTCCGCAAGCCTTTCCAAATGGAGGAAGCACAAACACAACCCTCAGACTTTCCTCTTCTCTTCCCCTCAATTTTAGGACTAAAAGGATCTGTTGACTAAGAGGTGTGTTTTTAAGGAGCATTTCAACCTATTCTACTGAACTTGTTAACTGCAAGCAGCCACTACTTACGGCAAACTAACTTGTAGTGCCCGAAGGAACCTCTCTCTACTCAGGGATCAAGGCTGTCCCTGTCTCTGTCTCTGTCTCTCACCACCCTTCAGATTGGGCTTCAGCACTGACAAACCCTGGGGGCCAGTAATTGGTCCTTCCTCTGTAATCAGCGAAAATAAGACAATCAAGTTTGAAAGTGCGGCTCTGGGCCCACTCTCACAAGCTAGCTCCAATGGGGACAATAGAGTCCCTAGCTCCGGTTCAAGTTTTTGTTCAGATTCTATATGGACATGAAGATCTTGTGGTAGAAAGAAACCCATATTTTCACCTGAGTACAAGGCCCATGTGTGCCTACATGTGGGAGCAGTAAGTAAGAGAGAAGTTAAAATACAAATGGAAGTAGGTCAGCAGAGAGAGAAGAAAAAGCAGAAAGAGTGGGAAGCCAGTCTTGGAGGGGGTGGGGGGGAGAATGTTGGTCATGGTAAGAAACGACAGAAGGATGGCACAACCTCAGCTCGAATAGAACTATGGCCACGTGCCCAGAAAGAAGGCCTCGAGGCGTTTATTACTACTGGTCCACAGTCACTCCTGGTGATTTACTCTAAACCAAACAGCTGACTGCCCCTTATTGTAGCCTGCCGCTGATTCTCAGGTAATTACACAGACAGGTTTGGGCTCACATGACACACCTAATCAAGATACCATTCCGCCTTTGACCACGAGCTACTTCTCCTGGTTCCCAGTAGTCTAATTCAGAACAAGCACGCACACCTACTCCGAAGGAAAAAGAATCTTTCAAGACTTCAATTGTCTCAAACACCTGCACGGAAGAGTGAATAATGGCAACAAGAGAGCATGCCCCAGATAACACTGGCATTGACTTCAGAGAGCAAACACTGGCATCGAGTTCAGAGAGTAAAAAGTACAACCCTCCTGTAGTACCTCAGGAAGTGGAGGCAAAGTAGCTAGACAAAGGCTGGCTCAAAGCGTGCGAGTGGAGAAAACACTGTTAGAATCTGAAGCCCGCCATGCTCACCGGCTTCCCGGAGCCAGAAAGCAGATGGTGCTAGAGGAAATAAGGTAGGCCAGAAAGCAAAACGGGATGATGGAGACCCGGAGCGCTTTTACGACCACCTAGGGTCTGGCATCTGGCCGTGCCCACGTTCAGGGCACCAGGATCTCGCCCGCAGTCCCGTAAACTCCAGATCTTAGCTATCTTAAAGGACTCCTCAGTCATTTCCTAGTCTTTCTTTACAGGGGATGGAGGGGTAGAGGGCTTCAGTGGGGATTTTTGTCCTCTCTAAAAGACCTGGCAAGAAAAGGCAACATTCGCACAGACCTGATTTTTGGCGTGACTAAGTACAGGATGAAGGGAAGAGAGAGCAGTAGCAGGAACCCAAACATCTCAGCACCACCGAAGCGCAGTGGAAGTAGATGCTCCAAAGACCTGCAGGACTATGGCTTCTGATTCCTAGACACACCCCGATTCAACTGCCAGGGAGCAAAGCCCTCTGGGAAATGTAGTCCTGGATTTGGCCGCCGCCTGGCGGTGATATGTTCAAAGTGATGCATCCTATGAAATTTTAATAACAAAGCACTGGAGCAGTAGTCTTCAATGGTCCAGAGCCTAGGCCCTGTGGGATCGTTGAACCAGCCCTTCTACAGCCCTCTAGCCACTAATTGATTTTTTAGAAGTCTCGCGAGTTTGCTATCTCCTGGGGCCCAAGGCCAGTGTTTGGTTAAAATTTCCCCAAACATTATTAGGAAATTACTACATTTTGTCTGGGAGACAGCGTCTGGAAAGTATTCTGAAGCCAAGTACACAGGACAGAAGCCGTTAGTCTGACAGTTGGTGTGACGGAAGATATCTTTCCTCAGAGACTATCTTTGTCCTATGGGGCAAAGCAAGTTAAGACCTCCCTAGAGAATCACTGTTGTGTCTACTTTGAATTATGATAGTATCCTGCATAATTTCCCAAGTACTTGGTTGTTATTTGATAATAAAATAGTTTCTTGGATGACTGTATCACGTGTTACTCATATAGACATATTCTTATAGATTTAGCATTAGATTATCTCGTAATCATCAACCTTTGTCATCGTGATGTCTAGTACTTAGAGAGCAGCTCACAGCTCAATAAAAGCCTTTTATGGATTCTGTTTCGTATTCGTTTTATAAGTGTTTTAACTGTATCTCTACCATGAACTGGTATAATCCCCGAGAGGTGACACAGAGACAGCTGTGAGGTGCTGCTGCAGAAGCTGTCACATCAAAGCTGCAGCTTCTCCTTCCTGCTTCAACCTTCAGCCTTCCTGAGACAACACTACAGGAGTTGCCACAGCAACTTCACCTCCTCTCCAGCCTCCCAGAGAAGCTCCACAGTGATGATGCCTCAGCCACTCTGGTCCACTGGGCCAATGCAGGAAAAAAGAGGTGAGAAAAAACCCCACCAATCCCTGAGCTCCTCAAGGTCAGGACCAATCCTTACTCTGGAAATCTCTGCCCTGAAAGGCTGTTCCCCTAAGAAATCCTATATAAGACTGTTGTTGAATATTTTTAATCCCAACCTGAGATTTCTGTCCCACCTTTATATTTATAGTAAGCCTTAATCAGCACAAGAGCTGGGCAGATATCTATCCTCTATGTTATTAAAATCAGTTTTCTATTGATAACTCCGAGTTATTACTTACTATGTTTCATCTGGTCTGCTCTTAACTTCAATTGGCCAGCCCTCATGGCTCTGCTTTCCTGAATCCTAGCCCATGGTATCTTCCTTCTCTCTCTGCATTCTTCTCTCCCTCTTCATGATCTCTTTCAGACCCCAAGCCTAGGAACACCAAGCTCCACCTATCTCAATTCTGCCCAGCTATAGATTGTGGGCATCTTTATTCGCCAATCACAAATAACTTGGGGGCAAGGCCACATAGTCACTTGGGTCTCTGTGCAGACTCTCAGGGAAAACCAGGACTTGGGAGTCCGCACTTAACATTACAAGACATAGCAACAAACCAAACCCAAACAACTCTCCCCTCCAATCCTCACTTTGGAAATCTCTGCCCTGAAAAGTTCCGCCCCCTAAGAAATTCTATATAGACCCTGCCTACTTTTCAATTCACAGCTGCTTCTCCCTGAGCGGAGGTAGTCAGTCACTCCTGGATTCTTCCCTCCTGGTAAAATTTCCTACATGAGGTCTGCTGTGAGGTGTGACTTCCAGGAGCTGTATGTATCACTTCTCCCAGAGTGGAACAGAACTGTTAAAACTCTTGCTGGGGAAGCCCTTTCCCAGCCCAGCAGAGCTGATAATACTTTTGTTGCAACACTTCTGTAGGAGAAGAAGCCTTTCTCTTCAGAACACAACACTTACATTTTGGTGAGGAGATCTGGCATTAAGCTCTTCCTAGTGCTTGTGATGCCCCCTCGTGGTCTGAGCCACACTGGGACCCTATCCTTCATCTACAGTCCACCCACAACAGATTCACTTTCTGGCTCACTGATCAGTCAGCACCCATCCTCCAGGGACAAATATGAAAGTTTTCTCTTTGGTCAGTGTAAATGTTTCTCTTGAGTCCAAGGAAGTGACTGGAAGTGACCACTCAATGCCACCCCTCTTGTACTCTTGGAGGTAGAGGTAACCCTAGCCGCAGTCTTTAAGGTGATGGCTAGCCTTCTTCACCTGACCCTAGCCCACCACCCTTGGAGCTGCAACCCTGCAGTTTCCTTATCCCTACTGGGCTATTCTGTGGAGCTGCCTATAAATCCCACAGCTCCTCGTGTCTTTGCAAATCTGTTTCTCAACCCCTTCCTATGAATGAGAACCTACTACTAAAGCTGGGTCTTCATCCTTGCCTCCTGGCTTCTACAAAAGTCCTGGTACCAGAGTCTCTCCTTTAGCTTAGCCAGGCTAAGCCCCTGTCCCACGTTGAGTGTGGTGACAACCCAGTGAATGAATTGGTCCTCCATGAGTCCTGGAGACACTCACAACCACAGGCAGCAGTGACAGTTTTCTTCCCCTCTCTTATCCATCCATGAGAACAGTGTCTTCTGTACCCTCTCATTCCCCCTTGGGATGCCTCTTAGAAAATCTCCAGCCTCTACTCCTGAAATCCAAGCCAAAGGGGCCTAAATTTATTCACCTTTCCAATAAAATTTGCCCTCAATATCCCATAGATAATCAATCCAAATGGCTGCCTAGTGGCATGATTGATCCTAATATTATTTTGGACCTTTACAAATATTATGAGTGATCCAGGGGATAGAAAGAGATTCCCTATTCCCTAATGTGTGGTTTGTTTAGCTCCAAGTGTGGCTTGTTCTTGTCTGGTCTCTCCCTCACCCCTAATTGATGTAAATATCCTGTCTTCTAAGTTACCATTGATGGCTCTATAAGCTTGTTGCAAAATGGGAACCAGAAGCCCAGTCTAGCAGGAGGAGGAGAGAGCAAAGGAATAGGCCAGCTGCAGCATTTGTGCTAGCTCGTGCATCTCTCAGCTCCCGCTTGCAGTGTCCTCTCTCCATAGTCAGACCTCAAAAGTTTCCTGTCTCTAAGACTTCTTTATTCTCAGCTTACTGGATTCAGTTTTGTGGGGATTCATGTGTCTTTTAGGTATGAGTGTGTTGTTTTATGCTGTCCCGCTTCAATTAAAAGCTTGCTCTGGAGTTGGGGTATGGCTTCCCTCCTCTAAACCCAAGCATGCATGTTTAAAGATTTCCTCCAAAAATCTCTGTTCCATATCAGGTGATCCACCTGATTGTGTGACAGAAAAAGGAAAGCAAGACAAGCAGACTACTCATCTCTACACTTTAGGTTTTGGTTTAACTCTCCAAAACTTTTGTTAAGGTCTAAATCTTACCTTAAAATTTGTAAACATATTGGGTATGAGTAAAACCCTACTAAATCTTCTAACAAAAAGCTTAACTTAGAACAGATAACACCAGGATTGGTAGTTTAAAATCTATACATAGGTATCTTAAAAGAAACATGTGGCTTGCTGCAATCATAGCTGCTGGCCCTCCATCGGGATGGAGGCAGCCATCTTTACTAGGGTTAGAAAGCATGGACTTTGCCATGTGACCTCATTCACATCTCGATTAAAAGTGACCCCAAGCATAAGCCAACTATAGGAAAAACAGCCCAAACCAGATTATTCTTGCACGGTGTTTGATCACACTAACAAATCGCAACCCACAGTCCCTTCTCTTCTTCAGCCTTTCTGGTTTATCTCCCATCTCAGTGACAGGCTGCCCACTAGGTCAGGGCTGAGACAGTCCCCAACTAGGACCCTGAATGGAGTTACAATATCCCAGGGGGCATCCTAGATAGCAATCAACTTATAACTTGCCTCCTGGCTGGTCTCCACAAGGCTGCCGTTAAGGCAGTAAATAATGAAAAACTTCGAGAGGTCATTCGGGATAAAAATGAAAATCCTTCTCAATTCTTAGAATGCCTTATGAAGGCCCTACTACAATATACTAATGTTGAGCCTAAGACCTCAGGTGGAAAACAACTTCTGAGCTACTTTCTTTTCCTAGAGTTTCCTGATATTAGAGCCAGACTTAAACATCTAGAGACTCCTGACTCCTCAGGTGGAAATTTTAGCTGTGGCCTTCAAGATGTACCTCAGGAAAGATAAAAAAAGCCTGAAAACAAAAATACCAAGTGATGACTAAGGGCTCTCAGCTGGCCAAAGTAAAAGCCCAGGCTCCCCAAAGTCCAAGAATGTTCTTGCTTTAAATGTGGTCAGGAGGGTCACTGGCTCAAGCCTGTCCAAATCCTTGTAAACCACCTGGACCATGTCTAAGGTCCATCAAGAAGGGTATTGGAGTATTGATGGCTTCCATTTCCCTCGTGGCATGGGAACATCAAATCTAGCTCTCCCTTCAGCCAATCTTCTTGATCTGGCCATGGACAACTGAGGGGGCTTTGCCTGACCTCTGCCATTCCCAACAGGGAGCCTTGGGTAGCTATCACAGTCTCAGGGCAATCTACTTTCCTTCTGGATGCCAGGGATACCTACTCAGCCCTAACTGAGTTCTAGGGACCCACATTTCTTTTTGTTCCCCTATGGATAGCCGTTACCAGCCTCTGTTGAAGGCCAGTTTCAACATGTCAGGGGAAACTAAGGCAAAGGCATGGAGTCAGTGACTTTTCTCTGAAGGAATAAAACTTGATTCACTGGGGCTGGCACTCCCTGTAACTAGCAAGAAACTCTCTGAACTCTTTAAACTTTTGGGGGGTTGGTGAGAAAGAAAAGAGAAAAAGGGGGAAAGAATCACACACACACAAATACACACACATATACATGCACATATATACACATATACACACATTCACACATATACACACATATATACACACACATTCACATATTTACACACACATTCACACATTTGGCGGATGGAGCAAAGCTCCAATGAGCAAGCTCCAACCATTTTCCATATGTACATATATATATATATATACATATACATTTGGTGAGTGGAACAAGTTTAACAAGCAAACTCGACCTACTTTAATTTTTTTTCTTTAGCTTTTTGATACCATCTAAGACAACGTTGTCTATGTAAGAAAAAGATTACCTCATAGCCACATGTTACATATTTTCTAAAAACAATCACTACAAAAAACATATTCTTCAAAAATAGATTAAAATCATTACACAAAAGGAAATTACAACAAAATTACTGAGTATGTATTTCTCTTTTGAAACTAATACCTAACGAAATATTCCCCATCTATCTTTCTCTCCATAAGTTCATCATAACCCCAAAGCAATAATTCTTTTGTCATTAACAAAGTTTAAGCAAACCAGTCTACAGTAGCAACTGTTTCCTCTGCTTAGTATTTACCAAAAATTTGTATCTGCCAAAACTTTGTATCCTCTGTCTTACATCTTATTTTCGAAGTCTTGTTCAGCTAAACTGGTGAATCATCTATTCTTATAATCATAATAGAATTATTTGCTCTTTATTCATAACCCTGCCTTCTCATGGTGCATACAGAAAAATGTGGCCACATCCCTAGATCACAAGATCCGGGAACTCAGATCCAACCTAGGATGAATGGGTTTTTTTTTTTTTTTTTAATCATTAACTTGCCCCTAGCTTATTTGTCTCTTCCAAGTGTGATTACTTGCTTGGAACGCATGATCGCTCACCATGCTCACCACGCTCACCGTGCTCCTTTTCTAGCCTATGCAGCCCTCACTGTTCTATAAGGAAGGGGCACATTCTGCTCTTTCTGGCAAAACAACTTAAACCCTCTCCTTAAAACTTTCTACCAACTACTCTAACTTCCTTAATCTTATTCTTAAATGAAGTCAGGGATTCTGTAAAATCATTACTTCTTCTAAACAGTATTATTTTAGGAAAGTTCATCTTCATATTGATCTGGAGGAAAATTGCCCAATAGAGTGGGTTGTCTCCCACGAAGCAATCATGTGAGGGTCTCCCCATGCCTAATCACACCATACTAGGCATATGAGAAACATAGCAATGACAAGCATGAGAAGGCACAGCAGTTAGCAAGAAGCAATCCAGGGACAGACCCTGCAGGGCTGTGCCTCTCCAGGGTACATCCGTCAAAGCTGTGCAGAACAGTGAGTGGTCTGTCTCCACTTGCCCACTGCAGTTCTCCTTGCATGGTGTCTGCCAAGGCTTACCAAACCCACCACTTAGCTGTATATTTAGGGGTATCCCCCTTACCCATTTCTTCCTAGTGATACCAACTTGTCCCATCCCTTTTCTGGGAAGGGACCTTCTAGTCAAAATGGGAGCCTTTATTTTCTTTCTTCCCCACATTCGCTTGACTCCAGGCTCACCAATCATTTCTCTCCTCCTTCTCCTCCAAACTACACACTCTGATATACCTTTTCCCTTACCTGCTTCTCAGGTAGATCCATGGGTCTAGGACACCCAAAATCCTTCTATAGCTAAACATCACCCAAATTCATCATTCAGTTACAAAACCTCAGCAAAAACATCACCCAAGCTCAATACCCATGTCCTCTCCAATACTCCATGCCTAGGGAAGCAAGATCAGGAATAGCACCTCTCATAACTCGACTCTGGGAACAGGGAATACGGGTCCCTTACCAATTTAATGGCCCCTGACCTGGAACACATCCCTATTGCCAATAAGAAAGCCCCACTACAATGGCTACTGGCCCATATAAGACTTAAGGGAAGTCAACAAAAGGGTAAAGATATTCACTACACAGTGGCTAACCCTTACAGACTACTAAACAGTCTGCCTCCCAAATGAGACATCTATATTGTACTGGGCCTTAAGGATGCCTTCTTTAGTTTATCACCAGCCCAGATTGTCAACCTTTGTCCACTTTCAAATAGAGCAACCTGGAGTGCTGATTCAGTGGGCAACAAATGTGGACCAGGCTGCCACAAGGATTAAAAAACTTGCCTATTATCTTTGATGAGGTATTTCATGAAGACCAATCCCAACCCCAGATAACTCTCTTGCAGTATACTGATGAATTGTTCATAGCTGCCCCCAGATGGAGAGACTTGCTGTTTGGCATCTTATGCCTTGCTCAGAGAGACAGACCACATGGGATATCAAATGTCTGCGAGGAAGGTGCAGCTCTGCCAAAAGCATGTAACATACCTAGGGGAAAAAAATCAAGGTGGAGGGAGGGGCGGGCAACCTCTGTTATCCCAGGCTAGAAGAGAAATGGTTCTCAACATTCCAGTCCCC
This sequence comes from Arvicanthis niloticus, assembly GCF_011762505.2. Taxonomy (NCBI): domain Eukaryota; kingdom Metazoa; phylum Chordata; class Mammalia; order Rodentia; family Muridae; genus Arvicanthis; species Arvicanthis niloticus. The sequence continues at coordinate 37,056,663 of NC_133430.1, read as the reverse complement.
AAGACTTGGTGTCAAATTTGTGAGTTCCTGGGTTCAGCAGAAGGTGCTGGGTACCAGGATTCAGAGATTGCAAAGCCTCTCTATCAGGCCGCTAGGGGGCAGGAGAGTACCTTAAACCGGCTTCCCCAGATAGACAAAGCTTTTCAGTCTCAAGGAGGCATTACTTCTCAGACATACCCTGCCAGACATCTATAAGCCTTTCCACTTGTATGTAGATGCAAACAAAGGCATAGCCAAAAGGGTACTGACTCAGACCCTGTGTCCTTGGAAGACACCAGTGGCTTATCTATAAGAAATTGGACCTTGTCAAATGAGGGTGGCCAGCTTGTCTATATATTGTGGCAGCTGCTGCTTTGCTGATCAAGGACACAGATAAAATGAACATGGGACAAGAACTGATTATAACTATTCCTTATGCCATCAAGGGAGTACTCAATACATCCTTACCCCAACCACTGGCTATCTAATACCCGGCTGGTGAATTATCAGTCATTGCTCTGGAACCTGCCTGAATTAAATACCACCCTGCCTCTGCCTTAACCCAGATACTCTGCTCCCAAACCTGGACTTGGACATTAAGCATGACTGTTTGATAATGATGAGCTACATCCAGAACCCAAGGCCAGACTTGACAGGCATCCCTTGGAAATGATCTTCATGGACAGAAACAGCTTTATGCAAGGAACCAGGTATGCAGATGTGGAGGTGGTGGCTCCTGACTGTAGTGTGGGCTTTGGTCTTACCACCTGGGACTTTGCCTTAAAAAGCTGAATTAGTTGCCTTGACTCAGGCCTTGAAACTGGCAAAGGGCAAAAGTGCTAACATCTCTACAGACAGCCGATATGCCTTCACTATGGCTCATGTTCATGGACTCATATATAAAGAAAAGAGGCTGCTCATGGTGGGGGGAAAGACTATCAAAAGTAAGGATGAGATTAAAGGCACTATGGCTTCCCCTCAAGGTAGCCATTGTCCACTGCCTAAGGTATCAAAAGGGCATGAATGAGAGCGCAAGGGGAAACAGGCTAGCTGATAAGGCTGCAAAAGAGGCTGCATTAGATTCTGCAGCTAAAGCCATGATAGCTTTAGTTTCCCTAACCCCAAGCTTCCTCCAGCCCCATATTATAGCCCAGAGGACAAAAAGGATCAAATACAGTGTCAAGGATTCTATCAAAAAGAGGGATGGCTCCACACCCCAGACAGTCATGTAATCCTCCCCTCAGAATTTATACAGTTTATACGTCAGATTCATCAGAAAACCCACCTGAGCCACAGGAAATTCAAAGAACTATGAAGGAACGCCAAAGATAAAATCTTCCTTGTAGGATCCTTAGTAGATGAGGTCATTTCTCACTGCTCGTCCTGCATGGAGACACATTCCAAGATGGGAGGTGGTCAGGAAGAAAGTAATGTGCGAATCTGAGTCATCTATAGACTGGATCTGAGAAGGTCAGCCTTTGTGGTCCTTTGTGGTTGCCCTCATGTACTCTGTATAAGAACTGCTCCCAGCTTTTATTCAAGGTTCTTTTGCCTGCATGCAAGAGAGCCCTGGTGCACCAGTATCACTAAACCTCATGTTGTTACAGTGAATCCCATCCGTGTGAGTTTCTTGGGAAGCACGTACCCTGGTTTTGGATTTTATAGTCCAACATTTTGGAGGTCCCACCAAGATATGCTCTTTCAGAACCCCAGGACTCAGGGATCAGAGGTTTTTGCTCAAGCAGGTGTGTCTTCTGTTTTGTGTTTTGTGTCTATGAAATGTCTGTGCCCGTGGCAGGGGCAACTGTTTGTGTACTGTCTGTAAAATGTCTGTGCCCATGGCAGGGGCAGCTTTCTGTGTCTGTGAAGTATCTGTGTACCCATGGCAGGGGCGATGTCTGTGTAGCCTGGTTTCTGTGCTTGTGGCAGGGGCAAGAACTGGGCAAGCCATGAAGAGCAGGACACTGGGATAGGGTCAGGTTACAAATTCCGAGAGGGAGTTCATGGGTAGTGGAAGCAGTGGGACAGATGTATCGGCACACTGCAGGCCACAGTTCTCTGGGGGACACCCTGGAGTTTGTTTGTATAGGAGATAGGGTCAGGAACAACCCTTCTCCATTTGAAGGTGGTCTTTGGCCACCGCTGCCTGGGGTGGCATCTGTTGCACTCTCGTGGCAGTGTGTCCATGTCTAATTTTGTTTGTGTTGTTCATTGCTGGTGGTGTTAGAAATCTGTTAGATTTGGTCCAGTGTAGGCTGACCAAGTCATCTGAATTTGTTAAATTAGGTTCAGTGAAGGCTGGCCATGTCGTCTCCCACTGGCAATTTTTCTGTCTTGATTGTGTCTGCGCCTGTGGCAGGGGTGAGCTGTCTGTGTTGTTTTTCTCTGTTTTCTTGGTGGACTGTCTGTGTTGGTTGTTGTTCTATGTGTTCTTGGACTTTGACTGATGTTATTTTGGACTGAATCTACTGTGTTAAACATCCTAATTAACTACTAGAAAAAAGTTTTAAAAAGAGGTAACATGGCCACTGGCTTGTGGGGATCTTGGCCTCTGGCCCCTTCTGGTACGTGAACCCAGTCCGTGGAGGAGAGGAAGAGCCACAGCACAGTGGCTGCAGCTCCCGGTCTGCTCCCTGCTCCCTGTGGCTGATGCTAAAGAATCCGAGGGCATCCGCAAAAAGATAGGCAGGGCCCAGGTAATTAAGAACCTGGCCGAGGAGAAGAGCAACTTTCCTGAGCCATGGCTGCTGGACAAAACCGCCCTGGCGAGATTATTCACCTGAGAGTTATAGTTTTATTTTAAAAAGTATGAGTGAGTGTGCTGAGACAAGTAATGTGACTCCAGTTTGGGCACTCTGAAACAATGAAACTGCTTGTAGACAGGTGGCCTGCTGTAAAAAGTTACAGGCTGTCCTGAGTCAGAGAGCCAAAAGTTAGTTACTCTCTGCTTAGGGTAGCCACCCATGAGGACCTTTGTACAGGTGATCAAAGCAGTAGAAAAAAGAATCTTTAGGTCAAGATCCCTTGGGCACCCAGACCAAGTTCCCTATATAGTTACCCAGATAAATCTAGCAGAAGAACACCCTTCCCCAGATATAGGCCTTTCTTCCCCAAGACCCATGTAGGCTCTGGCTGTCAGGAGTGCTCTTCAAGACCGAAGAGCAAGAGGGGATACCAGAAGGAAAGAATGTTCCCTCAGACATGGGGGCACTGTCAATTGACCAGGCCATGGTCAACAGTGGGTTACTTCTGACCAGATCTGACTGGGACCTTTGTGTGGCATAAGGTAAGGGGCACCTGAAAGCCCACACCAGATTCCATTGGCAAGTCTCAAGGTAGCTACATGAGGACCCACTAATTTTGACCAAGGCACATGAGGTTAAGCAGAGATCAGATGAGTTGCCCACAGCCTTTCTAAAATAACTCACAGAGACATTCTGTCAGTATAGACAAGGCTATTAGATACCAGAAAAAAGCTTCAGAGGCTAGAGGGACTGCAAGATAAGTCATTAAAAGGTTTAGTGTAGGTTGCTGAGGAAGTCTACCATATCAGGAAGAAAGAAAAAGAGCAGAAAAAGAAAGAAGATAAAAGAGAGATGGGAAAAAGAAAGGTGACAGGAAAAGAATTTACAGAAAAGCTTGGCTATAGTAGTTAAGAGAAAGCAGAGAAGAGAGACTCCAATCAAAGGGAGATAGAAAACTCCTTAAAAAGGACCAGTGTGCACATTGCAAGTAAAAGAGCCAGCTGCTGAGCCCGAGAGTGCCCTAACAAATGGAAGCCAGGGTCAGGAAATCCCAGGCCTTGAGAAAAATACCCCCAAATGATAAAAGTATTAGCTCTGAGTGAAGACAGCAATTAGGGTAGACAGGGCTTGGACCCACCCAACTCTTGGTGAACACAGGAACTCAACACTCCTCCTCCAAGCTGATGGCCCCGTTACCAAAAAAAGATCTTGGTTCCAAAGAGCCACTGATACCAAAATATATTCATGGACTACCTGAAAATTGGTGGACCAAGAGATAGGCCCATTCATTTATGGTCATCCCAGACTGTCCCTACCCTCTGTTGGGTCGAGACTTACTCCCCAAGATGGGGGCCCAGATACACTCCTACCTGACGGGCTGCAACTAACTGACCCAAAAAGAGAACCCACAAGTAGAGGAAAGACTTCTCCTACTGACCCCTGCCGGGAGCCAAGACAACCTGCTTTTCAAGACGGGAGCAGTTTTCTCCATGCTGGTCAGAAACAAACCGGTGCTGCTGTGGTGGACGACACAAATGTCATCTGGGCTGAACTTCTACTCCCTACCTCCAGGCTCATCGGTGCAGAAAGCAGCCTTGAAACTTGGGGCCGCCAAGAAAATCAACATCTGCATGGACAGCAGGTATAACCAGACAGATCAAGTGGCTTGAGAAATAGCTATACAGGAAGCCTGTCCCGGTTATGGGCCTGCAAGAGACACCCACTGGAGATTGAGACTAGATTAAGAGATGGCCTCACTTAAACACACAAAAGAAGAAAGGACTCAGAGATTGCCAGCCATCCTGCCAACTATTACCTAGAGAAAAAGGGGCAATGGTGCATACAAGAAGGGAGAACTATACTCCCCAGAAAACAAACAAAAGACTTACTAGGCTAAATGCACATATGGACTCTTGAGATATAAGTGCATCCAAGCAGTCAAGAGATCTAAAGCATATAATGGACCTCAGGTTTTGGGCCAGAGAAATAAGACAGTGTAAGGTATGCCAGCAAGCAAAGGCTTATGAGACTTAGAGTAAATAAGAAAATACTTAGGGGAGAACAGCCTAGAGTATGTTGAGAGACAAATTTTGTAGAAGTTAGGCCAAGAAAATATAGATACCCTCTAATATTTATAGATACTATCTCTAGATGGGTTGGGGCTTTTTCCCACCAAGCAGGAAACAGCTACTGTGATAACCAAGAAGGTATTAGAAAAAAATCTTCCCGAGGTTTCAAGTGTCGGAGGTAATTGGATCAGATAGCAGTCTTACTTTTGTTTCTAAGGTAAATCAGAGATTGTCAGAGATATTGGGGACTAATTAAAAGCTCCATTGTTTGTACTGTTCCCAGAGCTCAGGACAGGTAGAGAGAAGGAACAAACCCTCGAAAGAGACATTAACTAAACTGCCCTCAGAAACTGGCACTGGCTGGGTGGTGTCTCTTGTTCTGTCCCTGTTCTGAGCCCGGAACGCCCCTCTTGTGTGAGACCCCTCCTCCCTCGACACCAGCTCTTGACTCACCACCACCCCCCCAAATGACTTTTTAGGCTAATAAGAGGCTGTTCCTGGTGCTGTTGACCATCCTGACCTCTGTTGAAGTAGATGGAGTAACTGCCTGACTTCACATAACTCAGACCAGCACCTTCACCTCATGCCAAACTGGAGAACAGCCAGACACCTGAGCAACCCCCTCAAGCTCAAGATCACCTGCTGTTCTACAAGGCCAAAGAGCAGCAGGCCTTGACTCCTGAGATATCCCCACCCTAGAGGCACAGGGGTAGAGAGTACCCAAATGTCAGAGATAAGAGACTTTTGAATCTAAACCGTGTCCCAGGTGCAGCCTTAGAGGGTGGTGCTTAGGGTAAATGACAGCTTGTGATTCCAGGATTGGAATTACCCATAAGAAAAAGGTGGGGAATGTAGGACTTTTGAGTCTCGGTTTAAATTTAAGATTAAAAGAATCTCACTGTCCCAGGACATATCCCTGGAGGGGCATATTCCTTAGTCAGAGGACACTTGTTGGATTAACATTCAGAAGAGGAAGGGAGAGGCTGATTAACATTCCTCAGCCCACAGGGAACCCACCTCCGGGTGGGGAAGGCCCAGAGCACGGAGACACATTCCAAGATGGGAGGTAGTCAGGAAGAAAGTAATGTGCGAATCTGAGTCATCTATAGACCAGATCTGAGAAGGTCAGCCTTTGTGGCCTTTAAAAGCCCTGGGAAGCTTTTAGTTGGGGTTCTCTTGCCTGCATGCAAGAGAGCCCTAGTGCACCAGTATCATTAAACCTCATGTTGTTACAGTGAATCCCATCCATGTAAGTTTCTGGGAGAGCACGTGGTTTTGAATTTTACAGTCCAACATTTGTTCCCCAACTAGCTCATTGCCCAATTAATCCATATATTCGACTCTTAAGTCCTGCCACATGGTTGGTTACCTCATTTTCAGTTTCATGCATCTGTCTTCATCAATGTTCCCAAGTGAATCCCTCTACACCTGATTCTATCCCAGCATCTTCTATCTCTGCCGGATGTCCCACCTTCTATTTCCTGCCTAAGCTAATTGTCCATTAGCATTTTTATTGACAGGTGTGTGTTACATTACTCACAGTTGCTAAGATACGGAACTGCTTAGATGCCATGAACAGATGAATGGCTAAAGGAAATGTGGTTGCATTAGTTACTTTCTTTACTGCTGTGGTAAGGTCATGACCAAAGCAACTTATAAACAAAAGCATTTTGTTGGGCTTACAGTTCCAGAGTTCCTGATGTTGGCCATCAAAGTCATGGCAGCAGCAACAGCTGAGAGCTCACATGTCAAACCACACGCAAGAAACAGAGAGCACATGAGGAGTAGGATGAGTCTTTTGAAACCACAAAGCCCACCCCAAGTGACACACTTCTTCCATCAAGGCCACCACACTTAATCCTTCCAAAACAGTTACACCAACTAGGGACCTATCGAGTATTGTCATTCACACCATCACAGTGATAGACATATACAATGGAATTGTATTTAACTGGACAGAGGAATGCAATTGTGTCATCTTCATCATCGTGTTAAGTGAAATGAGCCAGACTCAGAGAGACGAAGATCTCAGGTTTTCTCTCATATGCATAATCTAGATTTAAATATAAATGTAATCATATATTTATGGAATCTGGATCCCGCTCTTTTCCTATCTACATATCCATATATCTTATCTATCTACCTACCTATCTGTTTATCTATCTACTCACACATACACACACACCCAGGACAAGAAAGCATTGGGGAGAAGCAACCAGTGAGATGGGAGGAGGGATGGGGGAGGATAGTAAAGGGGCACATATTATAAAGGATATGATAATATATGTTACAATTTTATAACAAACCCCATTATCTTGTTTGCTAATCTTAATAATTTATAAGGGTGGGTCCAGACAAGGGATGGCAGCTAAGGCCAGAGGCACAGACAGCAGCCAGGGAGAGTGTGATGGCCCTGGAATGCTAAGCTAGAGCTACATTTTTACTTTACATTGAGCAGTGAAAGGCTTAGATGGGAGAACGAGGCACTGAATTCATGTTCTACTTCATCCCCCAAAGAGATTACAATGCTCAACAAACCCATTTCTCCCACTCGTACCTATGTTTCCCACTACCCATCACGTCCCTTTATCTGGATGTTCCGCTCCTCTCCATGAACTCCCTGAGTATTTCTTTGGTGAATGGCACCATTCTTCCGTATGCCTCGAGAGAGCCTGATGGAACTGTTAGAGAGTATCTCTCCCCTGGGTAGGTTGGGACCTGGCAAATCATCCCCCAGCAGCTGTGATCCAACATCACTTTCATTAATTCATGCTGGTAAACATTTGGAAAGAAACAAACAAGCTTAGGTAAACAAACAAGCTAGGTAACAAGCTGGCTCCCAGATAGCGCTGACTTATAGATGGGTATCTTTCTTTTTCATGTTTACATATAGGCATGGATTCAAGGACAGTAAAATGTCATTAGTAAGAAGTCTTTGCTTTATTGCTTAAGGTATATTTATTTCGCAAATGCAGTTGAGCAAGAGTTCTCCAGGGCAGTTCTGTCAGACCATTGTTCCAATTACCCATAGTTGGGTAACAATCCACTCACACTTAGGAATTAAATAAAATGTACTTCACAATGGTCATGATCTGGTCATGATTAGGAGTTCAGGAGGGCTGTACTGGGTGACTCTTCTGCACCCTGTGGAGTTGACTGAGAGAGCTCTGTTGGGGTACAATTGATGTTTGGGTAGGTCTGGGGAAGTTCAAGAAGGTATTTTTCAAATGTCTCAAGTTTTAGCAGTAACACTGAGCTTAGGCTGGGCTACTCTCTGTAGTCTCAGGACCTCTCTGTGGTCCTCCCTGGAATGCTGGTTGGTCATCTCTTTCTCCTCCTCCTTCTCTTCTTCCTTTTCCTCCTACTCTTCCTTCTCTTTCTTTTCTTCCTCTTCCATCTCCTTTTCTTCCTCTTCCTCCTCTTCCTCCTCCCCTTCCTCTTCTTTCTCCTACTCTTCCTTCTCCTTTTCTTCCTCCTCCTCTTCCTCCTCCTCTTCCTCTTCCTCCTCTTCTTCCTCCCCTTCCTCTTCTTTCTCCTACTCTTCCTTCTCCTTCTTTTCTTCCTCTTCCTCTTTTTCCTTCTCCTCTTCCTCCTCCTCCTCTTCCTCTTCCTGCTCTTCCCCTTCTTCCTCTTCTTTCTCCTCCTGTTTTCTTCTCATATTTTAGAAATTTTATTTGGTATCTATAAATTTCTTTGCATAGGATAGTTATAAAGCAAAGATTCAGGTAATAGGAAACTGGTTACAGCTGTACACGATAGAATATAATTTTAGCTATGCATGCAAATCTTGTGTGTTGAATTTCTAGTAAGATGATTTTGTTTTCCAGGAGTGACAGTTAAGAGACAGGAAGATTCCTAAGTCTGAACCTAGAAAGATACCACTTCCATGTGGCCTGTAGTTCAAGAAAGTAACATGGAGGTTTGTAATGAGAATTTTGGTTTCTTTGAAAACAGAAATATTATAAGAATGTGTTTTCATTTTTATCCAAGGTGAGGGATACAGAGCGGCTTTAGATTGTCCACAGTGGCTGACTGTGATTTTCCTTGTGCTCTGGCAGGGGTGTGATTTCACCAGCTGCAGATAGTTTGTGTGAGTGTGAGAGATTTGGAATTCTGAGGACTTTTCAGAGAATATATAAACGATAGAGCCCCAGTAGGGTGGGGCGTATTGGCTGGCTGGTGGTTGGACCGTGGTGGTGCACACCTTTAATCTCAGCACTTAGGAGACAGAGGCAGGTAGATCTCTGTGTTGAGGCCAGCCTGGTCTACAGAGTGAGTTCCAGGACAGTCAGGTCAGGGCCACACCAAGAAACCCTGTCTTGAAAAAACTTGAACAAAAGGTGCTCAAAAGAGATATAAGTTAAACCGTTACGACTGTCTTAATGAAGAGGTAAAGACATATATGGAAGCAAGGGGTAGGGGAAGGGGGAAGGTGTGGATAGTAAAGATAAATGGGGCTGTGGAGAATGTAGAGGTAGGACATAAGGGGGTGGGTTAGAGCAATGTCCCATGTCTTCATTCTGAAATATTTCCTGGGTTGACTTCCACAGCAAAAGGTCTATGTGCAGGCACATTTCAAAATGTTTGGAAAATCTTAAATTGAAAAATATTGAACATTCATAGTGTTTGTAGAGTTTCATCCAACCAGTACTGCCTACTTTCTACACTTACATTTTTGCATGCTGGATTTACCATGTGCTTAACATAGATACAGTATGGCCACAGAGATGGCTCAGTGGGCAAAAGTCCTTACTGTGGGGCTTGATCTCTTGAGTTCAGTTCCTGAGTCCCTGCTGGTGGAAGGAGAGAACTGGCTCCTGAAAGCTGTCTCTGACCTCCACATGCACTCTATGACACATGTACCACCCCAATAAATAAATATAATTAAAATATTTTAAATACAGTAAATAATACAGTTACTCATTGGTTTTACTTCCCCCTGTCCATCAAACTATGCTATTTTATTGATGTACTTAATCTACTTAATACAAATGTAATAAGTTTTTCTGAATTGTGTGATATTATAGCAAGTGTTAGTTTTTAAAACTCAGTGATATGCTATTGACATTTTTAAATATATTTATTTTTTAATTTATTTATACAATTTATATAATTTATACAATAAATAATATATTTATTGTATTATATAAATATTTTACCTGCATGTATGCATGTGTACCATGTGTATGCCTGGAACTTGAATTACAGACTGTTGTGAGCCACCATGTTGGGGTTGGTAACTGAACCTGGGTTCTCTGCAGTAAGTGCTCTTAAATGCTTTTTGACTTGTTCACATGCACAGATCCCAGATATTGTAGGTTAACAGAGTGGGCAGAGGTAGATAGAATAGAACTGTGAGAAATACAGTTTGGAAGGTTGAAATGATTAGTTGATGACCAGCATCCCAGACCCTGTGAGATACTAGTCAGTTGCTACCGACAGTAAGCAGATTAGGTGAACAGTAAGCAGATTAGTTGAACCTGTGTAAAATGCATGGGATCAAAATGAAACTTGACTGTGCTCAAATCCTTTCAATATCACAGCTATCAGAGCTGGGCTGTAACTCGGTGTTAGAGAATGCAGTTAGCATGGGCAAGGCTCTGGGTTCACTCTGTAGCTGTAGAGCCAAAAATCACATACCAGGATTCTCCCATATGCCCGACAACCCGAAGGACAGTCTTTCCCATTTTGAGGTGACTGTACCCATAGTGGACAGTTGACAATGTCTGGAGACATTTTTGATTGTCACAGTAGTAGTGCATAGGCGGTTTACTGAATGGAGCCAAGAGATCCTGCTAAACACTCTCCAGTGCACAGAATAGTCAACTTCAGAGAGCTCCTAGGGATAGGAGCTCAGGCTGAGCTGAGTCTCCTTGGCAAGACATAGTCCTTTACCGTTTTATAACCCCAAATGGCACCTGCTACAGGTTAAAGGCATGCTATCTATAGGAGGAAGTCAATTGCATTTTGCTCTCAAAGCAAACTTTTTTTTTGAAAGTTGATGTGCTATTTTACCTTTTAAGGTCAAGAAGAGAGGCTGCAAAGATGGCTCAGGGGTGTGTAAGAACATGTTACTGCTATTGCAGAAGACCCTAGTTTAACTCCCAGCACTCACACTGGGTGGCTTGCATCTGTAAATAACTCCTATACCAGAGAGATTTGAAGCCGACCTCTGTGGATACCTGCATTCATAGGCATGTATCTTCCCCCATACTCATACTTCAAAATAAAATTTAAAAAGATGAAGAAAGAGGAACAATGACTCCTTATTGAATAAACAAGATACAAGCAGAGCTGGTGGCACTGCACACCTTTAATCCTACACTTGGGAGGCAGAGGCAGGCTAATCTTTGTGAATACGAGGTCAGCCTGATCTAGTACCAGGCCAACCAGGGCTATATGGTAAGACCTCAACTCAAAACAAACAACCTCCCCCTACTAACACAAACAAACAAAACCCCACAGTCAACAACAACGACAAAACCTTCTTTCATTTTGGTATAGTTCTGAGTAGGAATGCAGGTAAAGCAGCAAACTGCTCATGACTAGAACTGGACACATTATTGTATGAAAGACCTTTTAGGGAAACCATTGGGGGCCATGCTAAGCTCCCACTTTTCTCATCTGGATGCCGGGATATGTCATTTGAGGATGAAAAGAGGGGGGAGAAGAGGAATGGAAGAAGAGGAAGAAGCATTTATAGTTTCCACGCTTGCTCTGTTCTTACAGAATATTCTGAACAGTGATGACATCAGCCACAGCCGTGTGACTCCACTTGACAAATCACCGCCAAAGGTCAAATCAGAGAGCAGCTCCTTGGCTCTGTTTTATAGAGCATGACCTCACCTGGGCCCACTGCTGTGTCATCCCCCAGAGTTTGGCTAACCTGTGAATCATCTGAGGTGAGCGGTCCATGTGGAGATTTGCAAGTGATAATCACTCCCATTGGATAACCAGGTAAACAGAGGTAGCAGAAAGACCCGATAACTTCCCCAGGACCATAGAGCTTGAAGGGTGATAGCTGGGGTTGGGCCAGGAATTTGAGTCTATCTTGGGAATACTTAAACACTATATCCTTCCCTTGACGTATCATCGGGTGTGTCAACTTCATTGAAGTGTAACATAAAGCACACACACACACAAAATGCTCAAATCAAAAGCATCTGACTCAATGAATTTTCACAGTGAGCATACCTGTGTACTAGCAGGGAGATCAAAGATTAGCACACTGCCAGCCCCACAGGACCTTCAGCCACCACCTCTCCACCCTATTTCTTCAACTTATTCATTTTAATTTTTGTTTATTTAATTGGGTGTATATATGTGAGTACAGGAATGCACAGGCCACGGCATGTGTATGGAAGTCATAGCATATGACTTGGGGAGTTGGCTGTGGAACCGGGGAACCAAGCTCAGGTCATTGTGCCTGTTTGCAGTTGCTGATACCTGCTGAGCCATTTTTCCTGCCTTATTTATTTATTTATTTATTTATTTATTTATTTATGGGTTTGTAGGGACATGCATATGGAAATTAGAGAACAATTTTTCAGAAGTCAGGTCACTCTTTTTACCTTCTCTTTAAGGCAAGGTACGTATGTATCTCTTGATTCTGCTGCAGTTCCGCTTCCTCGAGGCTAGCTGGCCTTTGCGTTCCAGTTTCCATTTTGAATTAGGATTACTGTGGTTACAGACGGCAGCCACTCTTCTGGATGCCACATCTGACTTCTACATGGGGTTCTGGGGATTGGACTCATATTGGGCTTGCACGGAAAGGGCTTTGAGTCACTTAGCTGTCTCTCTGACTATCTCTCTTCCATTTTTAATCACACATACTTCAGGCATCATTAGGATTTGGAGGTTTTTTTGTTTGTCTGCATGGCTTTTTTGTTTGTTTTGGTTTTTGGTTTTGTTTTAACACAGTTTGCTTTGTTGTTTAGGCCGTTCTTGAATTTGGAGGCTCAAGTGACCATTCTGCTTCAGCCTGCCAAATAAGTTGATTATAAGACTTTCTCACTAGGCGTGGCTTTTATGAAGCTTGCTGATAACATTTAACATATTCTATCTTGAAAATAGAATGGGGGGGGGGAAACTCCAGTTTTGCCAAATTCTCTACGTCAGTATAAGGTGAAGCCCTGATCATCATTCTTAAGCCCCACCCCTTCAGGACTACATCTCCCAGGAGGCTGTGCTCTGGAGGCTTTCGGATTTAAGTAAGATTCTGGGCACTGCTTAAGCCAGCCTGTTGCTGAGTGCCCCGGAGTGAGAGGAGCCAAGAGTCAACAGAAGCTTCCAGGAATTGGAGCCAGAGAAGGATCCTCGGGCCAGGTTGAGGGTGGAAGCTGCAGAAGCAGCAACTAAGGCGGTTGACAAGATGCTGTCTGTCTTGGTATTGCTCACGTCCTTCCTGTCGATCTTTTATTTGACAGCTCCGTCCATCAGGTTTGTCTTAATTCAGCAACTCAAAGATACTTTACAAAGCTGGTTTCGACTGCTAAAAGAAGAAGGAGGGAAGGCTGCAAAGACGAGATTAGTGCATTTAAAAACAGGAAAGGAGGGGTTATGGATGCCGCTGCTGTGGGGAAAGAAAATGAGAAGGAAGCACCTGAGTGGGAGGAGGTGGGGCTGATTTGAATTCGGATGCTAAAGGAAGGCGGAGTAGATGACTGTCCTGGCTCTTTAGGTTTCTCTGACACTTTCCCTTTCTTTTCTGTTCCTAGGTATGGTGGGTGTCATAGGGACTTCATCGTCAAGTAGTAGGCACTCTGGGAAGGAAACAAACTCTCTTCTCTTGATGCTTCTCTCAATAAGTGTGGTGGAAATAATTCATTGGGGATTTATGGAGGTGTCAAGAAATGGCTATTCTGTGTGGAGAATTTAAAAGCTGTTGACAATTAGGAAGGTTAGTTAGGAGGCAAGTGTGGTTATGCACGCCTTTAATCCCAGCACTCAAGAAGCAGAGAGATCTGCTTCAAGAGGCAGAGAGATCTCTGAGTTCGAGGCCAGCCTGGTCTACAGAGCAAGTTCCAGGACAGCCAGGGCTACACAGAGAGAGAGAGACCCTGTCTTGAACCCTTCCCCCTGACCCCTACAAAAGGAAGGTTAGGTAGGTATACTGAGGAGAGAGTGTCAAAATATCGTACTTTGTCCTGGCCACCCTTAGAAATGACTTGAACATCTTTGGGCTTCAGGTTTTTTGTTTGTTTGTTTGTTTTTTAGTGTAGAAATAATACTGAACATAGCTGGGGAAATTAATATAAATGACATATGGAAAGGTAGTATGTATGGAAAATGTGGAAAGATAGTGAGTGTAGAGACTCTCTGGCATTGGGTAGACTGAGTGTAGAAAGTGTTTAAACCTGAGGTAGATATTGTATAGGAAATCAAGCCTGGGATAGACCTCATGAGTGTAGAAAGTGTCTAGCCTGGGATAAACATTGAGTGTAGAAAGTCTAGCCTAGGCTAGACAGTGCATATAGAAAGTATCGAGAAAAGATAGTGTGTAAAAGTGTCTTAGCTCAGTGTCTGTCAGCCAGTAATGTTCAAGAAGTAAGTATTCTAGCCTCTCTGGTCTTGTTTTCAACAAGAAAGTCTTCTCTGTGTGCCAATGGCCTAAAGAAAATCCTTAACAAGGTGCCAGAAAACCTCTCAGGATGCTATCTCTCTCAACTAAAGAGGAAGCTGCCGGGGGTGGGGGGAGACCCAAGGAGGGATAGTTATATGTCAGCCCAGATGCTGTTTGCTAGTTCCTATGGTAACTGTGGGAACCGCAGCACTCAGGACCATTGAATTCTCTAATGTGTATCACCCATGTGATTCCAATGTAGGTCAGAGGAGGAAGCTGACCCATGAGTCTAGAGATTAGACCGATACCTTTTTTTTATCTGACAAGGAATGTCTCCATTGGCCCAGGAGCACTTTCTCTGCTTGCTCAGGTGACTATTTTTAGCTTCCAGACACGTGACCTTTCAATTCTTGTCTATGAGCTGGCTTCTACCTTGCCCAACCCAAAAGTGGCCCATGCAAATTAACCCCTAAAGATGATAAAGTCTTATGACTCCAAGTTAAAGACCTCCCTCTTTGGATTTATGTGGCCTTATTTCTTTAATGTATCTCAGCATGAGACTGGGAAAATGGTGGTTGTTTTTCCTCTCTTTGGCGACAGGAAGTTCATTGCTGGTGGAGTTTGTACAACAAATGTGCAGATCCCGGGGAAGGTAGTGGTCATCACAGGTGCCAACACAGGCATTGGCAAGGAGACAGCCAGAGAGCTTGCTCGAAGAGGTGAGTCCTGTCCTGTCTCTGCAGGGCCATACCTCCCGCCCTCTTCACTAGGGTTCTGCCTGAATTTCCTTGTCTTTTTTCCTGGGCTTGGAGGATCTGATGGGAATTTAAGGAAACTGGAATCCAAGTCCTGTGTGACACTAACTTATTCTGGCTTTCAGCATAGTTCCCTTTTTTCCTGCATCTTCCCATACATTTCAGAAAGTACGGAGAATAATGTCTCAGTATAATATTGGTGAAGTCAGCTATTCTAAGGTAGATACTAAGCAGAATTAAATATTAGAGGGTTCTTGGCCCCACTGTGAGAATTTGGAAGTGGCAATATGGCCACTCCACTGCTGTCGGGACAGCTTTGAGTATGTTCTACCTATCAGTCCTAGCTCACTTCCCATACCTTTGCACACATTGCCCTGTTTACTTTGGTTCCAGGAGCACGAGTATATATTGCGTGTCGAGATGTGCTGAAGGGAGAGTCTGCTGCTAGTGAAATCCGAGCAGATACCAAGAACTCCCAGGTGCTAGTGAGGAAACTGGACCTATCTGACACCAAATCCATCCGAGCCTTTGCTGAGGGCTTCCTAGCAGGTAAGGTTCCAGTGAGTAGCCAGGAAGGCAGGAAACTAAGTGAGGGATGGTTGCTCCACCCAGGACATTTATGGCTCTTGCATCATACCCATGATCCCACTGGACAGGTTTAGCGACATAAACCAGCTGGACAGGGGACTGGCAAAGGGATGGCGGGTGGACAGGCTGGGCAGGATCCTTATCAGCATTTTGCTCCACAGTGGGAATCTTGGAAGTGTTATCTCCGTGTCTGAGCTTGTACCTTGACATAAGGTGTGGCCCAGATTTTGCTTTTTTCTTTCATCCAGAAAATCAACCTTCTGTGGCTACAGGCACTAGATGAGTCTGTGCCATTGTCAAAAGGCTCCTGTGTCTTGGGAAATTACCAACACATACCAAGAACTTGAGGGACAAGGTTTAGGTGTGCCTTGTTTTACCATGTCTTCCCAGGGCCCATCAATGTGGGCCTGCTCCAGAGTTGGTAGTTAGTATGTATTGACTATATAAATGAACAAATGATGTCCAGGAAGATATCGGCAGGTAAAATTAGAAACGCAGTGACAATGGAGAGACCATATCACACAGACAGGTCCGGATGGGGACAGATACTGACTTCTGAGCCAACACCTTATCTTGGAAGACAGGAGAAAGATGAGCAATAACCTTGCCCAGCAAAGAGTAATCACAGATGAAAGCCTAGGTGAACACTTGGGATAGTGACAGGTGGATAGAAGATGCCTTGCTAGCCACAGGTCTCCTTGATTGTTCTCAACAGAGGAGAAGAAGCTCCATATTTTGATCAACAATGCAGGAGTGATGATGTGTCCATATTCTAAGACAACAGATGGCTTTGAAACCCACTTTGGAGTCAACCATCTGGGTAAGTATCTTTGGGTGACTAAAAAGTGAGTTACAACCTACCTTGTTCTTTGTAGGAAGATGGCCCTGAATCAGGATCTCCACTGGTCCTCATAGAGCCTCATAGAATCCTCAGAGGATTCCCCCTGCACTAGATACATGGCTAAACAGTCAAAAACGTGACTCTGTGCATTCTGTCTAGAAGCCCTATCTTAGATGATGCTAGGGAGAAAAAAATGTTATCCTTGGATGGGGCAGTGGCAATGCAGGGCTTGTTGGGCAGGGTCAACCTATGGGTATTCAGCAATCTGGATTTGGCAGGGGAAGTAACATCCGTATGAGAACTGAAACAAGCCTTGGGCTGCTCTAAGTAAACCTTGAGGCATTGACATACAAGACAAATTGGTGCTCAGAGTTTCCAGCGAAGGGTCTCGTCAGGGGAGCATGGGGCATATCCTTGGATCCTAAGCAAATGTTATTTTCCCTGACTACTATAGCTTTCTCTCTGTATGAGTGCGAGGGCCCACAGTTATACAGAGATATCGGAGGCTAGCAGATAGGTATATAAATTATAGGTACATAAATATAGATTAGATATTGTCTTACTGCAGTCTAGCTTTGTCCCTTGCTTTGGAGAATGGACTAAGGTAGAGTAAGTGACCAGTTAGCACTGAGTGACTCAATGTGTCAAACTTTATTCACACTCAGAAGGCAGAGATCTGATTCAGAAGTCCTGTCCTTTAATCCACATACCCTGAGCCTAGGGATATTCTACCTTTAAATTTTTCCTTTTGGATTGCTCTGCAGGCCACTTTCTTCTTACATACCTGCTTTTGGGAAGGCTGAAGGAGTCTGCTCCTGCACGAGTGGTAAACCTATCCTCAGTGGCCCACCTTATTGGCAAGATCCGTTTCCATGACCTCCAAAGCCAGAAGCGATACTGCCGTGCTTTTGCGTATGGCCACAGCAAGCTGGCCAATGTCCTTTTCACTCGAGAGCTGGCCAAGCGTCTCCAAGGTAAGTGTGGAGAAATAATAAAATATTAAGTGTCTTATTATGTTAAAAATTATAAAATATTATTTATATATCTATTTATTTTATTATATTATATATAATCTTTAATTATAAAAATAATAAAATAAATAAATAATAATAACAAAATAAATATTTTATTATTTTTAGAAAAACAAAGACAAGAACAGAATCCTTGGTCCAGATTATAGGTTCATAGAAACTTCCGGAACCAGGCTGTTGAACATATATTTTTAAGTAGTCTTCTGTATAGTCCAGAAAATGATAACTGTGCTTTTTGCTCTGAATAAGTGAGTTTATTAAGTAATAGCAAGCAAAAAATAAAAGAATAAATAGTGAGTAGCAGGTAGAAGCAGCTGATGGATACTAAAAACTTATCAAATGGGGTGATAATAATATTTATAAGAAGCAACAATAGTCATTGATTTGAGAGAAGAAACAAAAGATAACATACCACAACAGGGTCTTCAGACATCTAGCAACAGTTAACTGAGAAAGCCCCTTCATGGCAGCCAGTTGGAGTTCTGACTGAGAAAACTGCACAGAGCATAAAACGGCCTCCAAGTAAAAGAACAAGTAGCCTAGGCTGAACACAACAACATCATCAAAATAGGCACCCACAATGTCCAGCAAAGACCAACTATTGACACTGAAGCAGTCAGTTGGAACTCCCCCATTTAGCTTTTGCTCCATGGATGAGCTTCCAGTAGCTGCACTTCTGGGTTCCTGTTCCTTCTCCAGGCTTTTTGTTGTTGTTGTTGTTGTTGTTGGATAGACAATAGTAACCTTTGGTTGGAAATACTTTACCTTCTAGCTGTTCTCAAGAACACAGTGTTTGGTTGGTTGGTTTGGTTTTTCAAGACAGGGTTTCTCTGTGTAGCCCTGGCTGTTCTGGAACTCACTCATTCTGTAGACCAGGCTGGCCTTGAACTCAGACATCAGCCTGCCTCTGCCTCTTTGAGTGCTGGGATTTAAGTGGTGGAGCATCAAGTGGCTAAGAACACAATGTTTTGTTTTTTTTTTTAACACTCTTAGCATTTTTCCCTCTCCCCATTACAGAACCAGGGGCTATACTGACCCAGGAAAGGTCAGGGGCTTTTGGAAGACATTTGACATAAATGTACTTGAGCTTGAAGGAGGGCAACCCAGCTTTCAGAACTAGCTTCTCAGTGAGTTCAAGCAGCATGAAAATTTTTACCAGTGCATTGTACATTCCAAGAAGAAACTTGTATGCTGAAAGGAATGAGCTTGTTTATAGAATCGTGGGGCTGTCCCACAGGAATCACTGCGTCTAAGAGGTCCTGGAACACTGAAGTCACCTGACATTTGTTACACCTTTGCCTTCTATTATTTTGTTTTGTTTTTACAAAAAGCCTTTGTAACAGTCAGAGTGAGTATTATTCTTCTATTTTATGGGTCAGAACTGAGATTGTGGAAATAGCCAGATCAGGATTATACAGCAAATGGAGTCACCGGTCTGTACCTCAGGAATTACTTCTATAGTTCGTAAAGGAGTCAGAATTGGAACGTGGGCTCTCTGTAAGCCTGGAGCTCTTCCTCCTGTGTGCCTTTCTCTGAGTTCTGCTGAACTCTAAAGGGGTCCTTACCTACCACTGGGGAGTTAGGGCTGAATTCCAGGATCCTGGGCCTGAGTTCTTGTTCTTCCATATATGAAGGCTGTATATATGTAGACCTTCAGCTTCCCCAACTGCCTCCTCAACTGTCACATGACTAATGATTATAATTATTACTAATTCTGCACTTCCCTGGGGTCTAGGTAAGCTATGGGCTCTGATGTCTCTGAGTCTGGGTGACTACTTGATATTGTGAGTAATTCAGAATTTGGGAGGAATAGTCTGTATCAGAATGCCAAAGCAGAAGACTAGGGCAATCCTGACAATGAGGAGTAATGCCAGGGAGCTTTGTGTGCCCGGCACCGTATGAGCCCCAAACTGTTCTAATGAGGTAGGCACTACTATTTTCCTTTCTCTACAAATGAAGAAAGGCACAACTGTATTAAGGAATATTTGTTAAGTAAGTAGCTGAGAGTTCTCACTCTGGAACCTAGCACTCTTTACTCCATGTGAGGCATTAGACTTTGGTCTGCAGCCGACTAGATATGACCTTGGGCGATTTATTTAATTTCTCTGCATTTCAGCTTCTTTAGTATGTGAATCTTAATGCTACTACTGCACAAGGCTCTTTTTAGAGTGGAGATGTGACCAGCCTCTGATAAGTCCTCCTACCTCTGATTAGTTGAGCAAGAAGGCCCTGTCCCCAAAAGGAGAAGCAAAGGGCGGCACAGATTGTTTGACTTTGGTGGCAGGTGACACCTGTGTTGGGTAGAGCTGGTATCAGGAAGAGACACTTTCTAACCATCAGATGATCAAGAGTTTTGGCCAGATCTTTGGACACATATTGAGGCAGTGAGGAGCTAGGTGCTCAGACTGTATGTTGAAATGGATTAATAAGGAACTTAGTGACTTGCCCATAACCCTCCCCCACAATGACTTACAGGTCAATTGAGGATAATGTTTCCTTAAGAAGCCACAGTTAAGCAGCCCGATGACAACCCATACCAAATCAGTGCATTCTTTTTTCATAGTCTATTTCCCCATGGTGTCATTGTTCTCAACCAGCCAAGGCTGCATTTACAATCGGATTCATTGTCCAAATGTTAGCAGGAATAGCATCATTTATCTCAACATTCTGAGACTACAGCAGTCTCCTGCTTGAGCTGTTCCCTAAGTTACCTTGTCCACTGCAAAGTGAGCCAAACTTACATGCCCCATGTACCCCTAGTGTCAGAGATTCCAATCTACAAAACAAACAGTGTTGTAGATGAGAGTGCATCCTGGGAATAGACTCTGGAAGGACAGTGGAATGTCACCTTCAACTCAGAAGAACCTGCGGGATAGCTGGAGCCAAGTCTAAATGGCTTTGTTGATTTTCTTATCCAGCTGCTCCCCCGACAGACCTCACCTTCATTTTATTTTTCCCCAGCTTTGGACAATAACTACTTTCTAAAATAGGTCCAAGTGAAAAGTTGTCCAAGATCGGTACGTTTTTTAAATAGAATATGTGTATTATGTGGCCAGTATCGTCACTTTAACTTGGTTGTGAGAGACACTCTTGTCATCACATCAAAGGAAGCAATGGCATTCTAGCTGTGTCTCTTCTTGTTTAAGGCATCCACTGGTAAAGGCATACTCTGTGTTCACAACTGATGTGGCTGCAGAGCTGGTATTGAATTTATAGTATCACCAGAAGGGACAGTATATGATAAGTTACGCGTGTCAGTAAAGGAATGGCTCGCTCTTATTTTACAGAGAGTGGAAACTGAAAGTCGAGCACCTTCTGCCTTCTAAATTAAAATCTCAAAGCCTGTAGTTTTCATTTAAATTACTGGGAGACAGGTCTCCTAGTAATTTCTTCAAGTTACTAGCCCATCTTCCATCACATGGTTTAATATCCCACTGACTAACTGATGCAAGCTGTTAGTGGCTGATTGCTCCAGTGATAACTCTGCTAGTAACTGATTTATTTTCCTTCAGTAAAGTTGTATAAACCAACCAACCAACCAAACAAACAAACAAACAAACGAACAAACAAACGAACAAAAGCCTAAAAAGAGATGGTATGACACAGGCAAAGTGTACAGTGTGAACCTGGTAGGTTAAAAAGTACAGACAGTGAGGTGGTGCCAGAGTTGTGTTGGGGGCAGCATAATGTCCCATAATTTCTACCAACACCCCTCCATCTATTCCTCATAAATATGCTTGCCCAACTAGCCTCTACCCCAACCTTTCAAACAGAGTGTTGTCCCAAAGCTTCTCCCGTATGAATGGCAAAGATATTGCCATTAATGATTAACACTACTAGTTCCCACACGCTTTTATTAGTAGCACGTAAG
The DNA here is from genome assembly GCF_011762505.2 of Arvicanthis niloticus. Lineage (NCBI taxonomy): Eukaryota > Metazoa > Chordata > Mammalia > Rodentia > Muridae > Arvicanthis > Arvicanthis niloticus. The sequence goes on along the minus strand of NC_133430.1, from coordinate 37,035,223 downwards.
CCCCCATATAAGATAACATTGAAATAGGACTCTGCGTTTGGAGCACAGAGAGCTGAGTAGCCATCTTTCTCAGAGAGGTTAGCTCATTACTAGGCAGGGTGAGCAGAACCTTTTGAAGCCTAGGTTTTTATTTCCCAAGTCCCTTCTTTTAATTAATTAACTAATTAATTAATTTTACATCTCAACCACAGTTTCCCTTCCTCCTCTCCTCCCAGATTCTCTCTCTCCCCTCCCCCCAATCCATTCCTCTTTCATTTCTCTTCAGAAAAGGGCAGGCCTCCCGTGAATATCAACCAGCCATGGCATATCAAGTTGCAGTTACACTAGACCCCCTCCTCTCCTGTTAAGGATCAACAACAAAACTCAGTACTAGGAAAGGGTCCCAAAGGCAGGCAACAGAGTCAGAGAGAGCCTTTGCTCCAGCTGTTAGGAGCCCTACAAGAATACCGAGCTCCACAACTATAACATGTGAGGAGGGCCTAGGTCAGTCCCATGCAGGCTCCCTGGTTGGCGGTTCAGTCTCTGTGAGCCCAAGTTAGTTGATTCTGTGGGTTTTCTTGTGCCTTTGACCTATAATTTGTTCTGCCTACAAGACATGCTAGGGGAAAGATTATGGTGCAGAAATTGTGGAAGTGGCCAACCAATTACTTGTCCAGCTTGAGACCCATGCTTTGAGAGGAAGCCCAGCACTGACACTATCTGGAGGGCCAGGACCAGGCTGTATAGCCCAGAGACCTAGGATAGAACCAAACAGGACTGGTGGTAGAAAAAAAAAAAAAGTCAATGAAATAATTCCTAGTAATATTCTGCTATACTCATAGATTGGTGTCTAGCCCAGTTGTCATCAGAGAGGCTTCACCCAGCAACTGATAGAAACAGATGCAGCAGAGACCCACAGCCAAACATTAGGCAGAGCTTGGGGAATTCTGTGGAAGAAGGAGGTGAAGGATTGTAGGAGTCAGAGGGACTCGGACAAAGTGTGTCCCTGGTCTTATTGTGTCCTCTTTGTCCTAGGAACTGGAGTCACCGCTTATGTGGTACACCCAGGTGTTGTCTCATCTGAGATCGCAAGGCATTCCTACCTGTTGTGCTTGTTATGGCGGCTCTTCTCACCCTTCTTCAAGTCCACTTGGCAGGGGGCTCAGACCAGCCTGCACTGCGCCCTGGCGGAGGGCCTGGAGCCCCTGAGCGGAAAGTACTTCAGGTAGGAGCTGGCAGTGCCCGGTGTGCCTGTGAATTGCAGCCCCTCAGGAGAATTGCAGCCCCTCAGGGGAATTGCAGCCCCTCCCTCAGGAGAATTGCAGCCCCTCAGGTGCTTCGCACCAGTCTAACTCCTTGTGCCCCGATGGTGGAATCCAGGCGTGGGTTGGGTCTGCAAACCAACTGCAGTGAGTTTTCCAAAGAGACTTAAGTTAGAAAGAATTGCTTTCTAGCTCTGTTTTAGTCCAGTGTGCCACCTTTCCGTGAGCACCGTTGCTTTCTGAAAGCTGTAAAGGCTTTCCCTGTTGGGTTGTACTCTAGCAAGAACGTTAGCGGGCCTTCTGGATTTTTTTTTCCTTTAAGGCTTGGCTGATTTGACATTTGAATTCTTTGGCATCATAAAATGCTAGGGGGAGGTCATGTCTACCCAGTGGGAACCCTTCCCCTCAGTGCTGTCAGGACTGGTCTTGCCTGTTGGTGTGTATGGATAGAAATTTGGGTATCACATGTAAACACAACTCCACATGTAGCCAGAGCTTTCAAATAAGGAGTCCAAGATAAAGGCTCTTTACCTCTCTGTGATTTAATCCAGCCTAGTTTGTCTGCTGTCCTTGGCTAATCGAGGAGGCACCATTTCTTAAGCAAAGCAATCAGAATAGGCTTAGTGTCTGCCATGGAGGAATGATTGAGTGACAGCAGCCAATACTGCTTGAACCCTGGGCTGTGTTTACCACTCAACTGAGTGTGCTGTGTGTGTTGATTGATGTAGTCATCTCCAGCTGCCTCTGCCTCCTGAGCACTGGGGTTAAAGCATTCCACCACCACATTCCACTTCTTGATTGACTTTAGAGGCAGCTTCTCCCTATGCAGTCCAGTCTGGCCTCAAACAGGATTCTTCTGTCTCAGTCTTCTGAGTGCTGGGATTTCAGCTATGGCCCAGTATGCCTAGCTTCTTTTTCTTTTTTAAATGTGGCCACTGGAAATTTCAAATTATGTATGTGGCTCCTATTTCTGGTTTGCATCCTTTGTTGTGGTTGTGTTTTATTTCTTTGAGATAGGGTCTGTCTAGGTAGTCCTGGAACTCATTCTGTAGACCAGGCAGACTTTTTGAACTCATAGAGATCTGCCTGCCTCTGCCTCCTGGTTGGCAAGTGCTGGAATTAAAGGTGTACACCACCATGCCTGGCATACATTCCATTAATATTGGGCAAATCTACCCCACAACCTGAATATTATTGCCTTATGAATGTGACAGGTACTATATAGTCATTTGATGTGATTTCAGAAAATATTTAATTAATAAGGGATTTTCATGATACAATGTTATAAACAAACAAACCAACCACAGAGTACAAAACTATAAACGTTGGAGACATAGCCCAGCAGCTAAGAGCCCTTACTGCTCTGGCAGAGGACACCAGTTCAGTTCTCAGCACCAAATGTCTCACAATTGCTTGTAACTTCAGCTCCAGAGGATCTGATACCATCTTCCTGCCTCTACAGGGGACCCCCTCATATGCACAGACCCTCACACAGACACACATAGATACATATAATTAAAAATAAAATCTTTTAAAAAACCATGTAAACATTTGTTACACATAACATAATGAATAGTCTAGACAGACCAGTCAGTGCGTAGTGACAGTTACTTCAAGGGAGTTTGTGGGAAGAGCCAGGCAAGGCATAAAAGAGGATTACAACTTCTAGGTATTTCCTTATCATTTAAGATGTTTTTAGAAGAACATACATTTATTTGCTGTCTATCTAACTAAAATACATTTTAACAAAAGAAAGACTTCCCCAAACTAAATACAAGATCCCACTTTTGAATAAAAGGAAAAATAGATATAAACTCATGTATACTTTTAGATAAACAAACAAGGCTGAAAAAAGGCAGTCAAAGGATAGGCTTTTTTTCTATCAGAATCATATTTTATAAATTTATAAATCATATAGAAGGTTTTTTTGTTTTTTCTTTTCTTTCTTTTTTTCTTTCTTTCTTTTTTTTTTTTTTTTTTTTTTTTTTTTTTTTTTTTTTTTTTTTTTGGAGACAGGGTTTCTCTGTGTAGTCCTGGCTATCCTGGAACTCACTTTGTAGACCAGGCTGGCCTCGAACTCAGAAATCCGCCTGCCTCTGCCTCCCAAGTGCTGGGATTAAAGGCATGTGCCACCACTGCCCGGCCATATAGAAGTTTTATAAGTATAAAAGATAGAAGTGTGCCCCATGGGGCGTTCTGTCTCTCTTCCGTAGTTCCTCCTGGCCTTACTCCCTCTGCTCACTTTAAAACAGGACAGTGCTTAAATAGGGCCCACTGGGCAAAAATCACTCTGGTTGGAATTCAGAGTTTCTCTAAACTTAGTAAGAAAGTAAATGTGGTATTATCTGTGACTTTGCCATCATAGGGTTACAGGCATTTTCATATCACATGGCATAACTGAAGATAATTTCATAATGTCTCTTTTGCTCACAATTACTTTGAAGTAGCATTCATCCATCTGGTATTATATCTTCTTGTAGACTATAGAAAGAAAAAGCCTATGTATTGTTATTTAAAGTTTAATTATGTATGTATATGGGTATACATGTTTATTTTTTAAAGATTTTTTTTTTTAATTTATGTGTGTATATGTGAGTATATGCCTGTGTGTGAGGCAATGGAGGCCAGAGAGGATATTGTATCCTCTGGAACTAGAGTTCCAGATGGTTGTAAGCTGCTTGACATTGTGCTGGGAATCAAACTCAGGTCCTCTGGAAGATCAGCAAACATTGTTAGCTACCAACTCATCTCTCCAGCCCCTATATTTTGGTTTGTCAAGATGGTCTAATTATAGCCCAAGATAGACTCAAAGTCATTCTGGAGCCAAGGATGGTTTTGAACTCCTGATCTTCCTGCCTCTGCTTCCTAAGGGCTAGGATTGCTTAGGCTGTGCTACCACACTTGGCCCTGAAATACTTAAGAATTCATTTCAGTATAGTTTCTTTAAGTCAAGTGCACATATTTCATATCATTAGAAATCTATTTTGAGGAATGTATTCCACAAGGGCCAGTTTTCATTCTAACATTCACCCTCTCTGCCTACCCAGTGACTGCAAGAGGATGTGGGTATCCCCAAGGGCCCGGAATAAGAAGACAGCTGAGCGCTTGTGGAATGTCAGCTGTGAGCTTCTAGGAATCCAGTGGGAATAGTTGGCCTGAAGACCAGGGCCTTTTCAGGCCCAATCCATGCTGGAAAAAAGGGGGACCACAGAGAAGGCTGACCTGAAAGGATTATCCTCCTAGCTTGCTGAAGCTGTGACTCCTGCCTATGAAGAACCTTCTGGAACCCTTTATACACACAGCATTTTTGTGAGGCAAGGTCGTAGTACAGGATGATAGTCACACTTCCAGATCATTCTCAAAGGCTTAGAGAATCCACAGCTCTCTAGGGCAAGAGAGCCGAACATGGGGGTGGTAGAGGAGCTTGGGTAGTTGGATCAGTTTCCTCAGCGGTAACACTGACATAGGAGCACCAGAACACTTACACGCTCATAGGAGCACCAGAATCACATTTCTATACCCTCACACTCTAGATTGGCCTCTTTTTTTTTTTTTTTTTGAAATGAAATACTAGTCACAACCATGGAGTCTGGACCAACTCAGGAAGAAGTAGCTCACTTTGGCCAAGCTTCATTTCTTTCTTTGAGCATCCTGGAGCCATTGCATGAACCTGGTCCTTCCCGTTTTTCACCATGTAGATTTTTTTTTGTCCTAAACCGTTCTCTTTACCTCAATTTTTGGAGAAATAAAGATTTGTGTTTATCTCATTGCCTTGTGTCTTTTCTCAGGGAGAAATGGAAGAAAGGAAATCAGTCTGTTAGTCCAGTGAGTTACATGTCGCCCTATTCAGCCACTCACCCATACATCTGAAGCTTTCTCACAATACTGTCTGGACCAGGCTAGGTGTTCATTCAGGCCTTTTTGAATGCCAGTATTTTATTATGAGAACTGAGAGAAATATGGCTTAAAATACAGAGCCATTCAGTACCACCGTGGATTATGATCAGATAGATTTGACACATAAATACAAAAAAAAAAAAAAAAAAAAAAAAAAAAAAAAAGTGAGCTTCTACCAGTCCTTCTCCCTAAATATGGCCCTCATTCCCTCTGGCTCCCCTCTTCTTCTGTGGTGTAGCCCTCATGATCTCCTTGTTGAAGGTCATCCAGAAGAGGTAGACAGATGTGCCTGATGTTATGACCCTTTGGCCCAAGAAACCATCTTTATTGGTTCCAGATCTGAGGCATCCAAAGGGTATCTGTCGATAAATGTTCTCTTTTCCTCAATAAAGCATAGCTTTAAAATTTTTATTAGTATATGTTAAATGTTCAAAATATGGGTTTAATTATGACATTTTCACACATGTGGATATAGCACTTTGGTCATATTTATTTTCATTATCCATAATTATTTCTGTGCGGCAAAGTACACTATAAGTATGGGGGTAAAGATTCATACGTGTGACCCAGATCAGGTCTAAGAGGTAAACAGTGTGAACAGTAACACAAGGGACAAGTTTGAAGTGGGGTTCACATATATGACAGAGGAGGTTAGATATAGGCAGAAGAAGCAAACCTGTGGGGCAGAGGCTGCAAGAAGCTGGTTGTTCTGGCTCCTCCATCCAGGGCATCATGTTTATACTGAAATCAGCAGTAGATGCTGTAATAGAAATTAGGTTTGTAAATCACTACATGCTGTTTTGGTAGTTTCTTGAAAAGGTTTCTGAAATGATTAAAAACTGAGGCAGGTGACTGATGGCGTATGCCTGTAATTAAATCCAGTACTTGGGAGGCTGGGTAGGAAGATTGTAAGTTCAAGGTCAGCCTAGTCTACATAGGGAGATTTCAGTACTCTCTGGGATATATAGAAAGACTGTCTCAAAAATGAATGAACAGATAAGTACATAAACTGTAAGTAGAAAAAGTGAGGCATAGGCAGAATTCTGTTTTTTTGTTGTATGCTGTTTATGGCTGAATAAGATTCCTGAATCAGCTATAAGCATCCTGTGTCCATGAGTAGAGCTGGCCCAACAATTAAGCTGACATGCTGAGGTTAGTAGTGCACAAGATGGGAAGAACTGGGTTACTGACCAAGTAGGGAGGGAGTCACTGAATTAATTAAGACTTGAGCTGCCCTCCTTGAGACTTCCTGTCACATGATAATAAGTAACCCTCACCATTCAAGTTTGGGTCTTGGTAGAGTGACATTATGTTGCACTATAGAACATTGCTAATAGTTAACCATTTTAAATCTACTGCCAGTCTCTGGCTTTTTTATTTTTAAGAGGGGGTCTCAGTATGTACCCCAGACTAGCTTGGAGATTGCTCTATGGTCCAGGCTTGAATTTGTCTGGTCTTTTTGAATTTGCATGGTAATCCCAGGTCTTTCTGGGATTACCAGTGTTTGTCATCACACCTGGCTTCCTTGACTACTTTCATCGCTTTCAATTTTTTCATCTTCCAAATTAATTTTGACATCTACTTCACTGTATTTTTCTCTGTGCCCCCTGGTCTTGTCATTATCAGATGTATAAAAAGAATTATTTATTCTAGCCAGCTCATATAAAAGACACAAAAATCCTGGTATTTTATTTATAAGCTATAAGCCTAGATTGGACAGGTTCTGAGTTATTCTAACTTACATCCCAACCATACGCCTCTTGTTACTTGCTGTTTGAGTCTCTTCCGGGCTGTTTCTGTTCCATCAGCCTGTCCTCAGGGTGCACTTCTCCAGGACATGTGCTTACAGTTCATCTCCTCTGATGACAGCCTCTTGCTTTCTCCATCTCATCTGTACCCTACCCCCATATGTTTCTTGAGGCTTCTCACTGGATTCTCAGGTCCCATCTTTCTCTATGTACTGCCCAACCACTGTCTCTAGCCTTTTATTAACCAATAGCTTTAATGTGGAGAGCAAGGTTTACATAACAAAGGCTGGTACAAATGAGAGTTCACTCACCTGGGGGCAAACAGATCTTGGGGTTCAGAACGGATTATTCTAATCAGAGACAAAGTTGGCTTTGTAAACCTTCATAGGAGTTTATCCAAATTCTAACCAATACGTTCAGCCTGTTTTCTCTTTGATCTCCATTAGCTTAAGCAATCAGCCAAAGAGATATAGGACACAAGGAATAGCTTATTCTCCTAGAAGAGTAACTGGTCCAAGAAAGAGTGCTAAGTTTCAGTGGCTTACTCCAGTAAAAATCTAGTTCTTGCTCATGTCACAATCTAGAGAAAAGATAGAGTGGCCTGTGTCACACAGTTATTAAAAGATCAATTTGATGGGGCTAGAGAGATGGCTCAGCAGTTAACTCCTGCAGAGGACCTGGGTTCAGTTCCCAGCACACACATGGCAGCTTCCAACAGTCTATAACTTCAGTTCCAGGGCATCTGATGTCCTCTTCTGGCCTCTGTGGGCATCAGGCATGTGTGTGATGCACAGACATCCATACAGGCAAAACACCCATACATAAATAATATAATATTTTATATATATATAAAATAAATAAAATCTTTTAAAAAAAAATGATGTTTGTGGCTCCATTGCTCCTCAAGTCCTTGAGTTCTTCACCTGGTGTTCCGTGTGGAGCAGGAAATTAGTGAGACCATGGGGACCGTGGGGTCATTAAAGACCTGTCTGATTTATAAAATATCATGTACTTGTTTTATAAAATGTGTTTTTCTTGCTTTCTTCTCAGCACCTTTTCAGTTTTGATTTGAACATGTTTCATTCTGTCCATTTTCTCACAAAGAATTTTTTTTCCTATCTCAGGAAATTATTTCTATATTTGGTGCTTTGGTAAATGTTCTATTCCTACCTACATACAGTCAATTTCACAAAGACAAAGAGTCCAGTAGAAGTGTTACCAGGTGATGGAGGAGTTTTTTGAGTCCTAGATCATGCTAGGGAGGACTTTTCAGTGATGTGATTGCTGTAGACTTACCCATGCTTCCTTGAGTAGCCCCAGTAACTCACTGGTTTACCAAGATACACTGGAGAGGATTTATTTCTTTGCTCTGTCATTGGCGCCCTATGCTAGGTAAATATATGTCTGTTCACATCTCCCCAAGAAAAAAAGACATGAGAGAGAGGGTAAGATCAAGAAGAGCCTGTTTCTACCAGAGTAATGTGACTATTGATATATGCTTGCCTGGGTATTAAGAGTCTAATTGCCTGGGATCTACTTTGCCTAAGCCTCAGCCAAAGGCCTCTGGCAGCCTAACCTGTGTCAGGTTTCTAAACACATTGTTCATCTCTGTCTTACCTTCAGATGGAATGTTCCAGTGTTCTTTGTTGTGACATGTCTTTGTGTCATGTTCACACCAGATATTTTCAGGTCTCCTTTCATTCTTATCATTTGATTGCTGTATTTGTTGTTGTTGTTGTTTAGTTTTGAATGAGAAATAGGATGAGCTTGTATTTCTGGGGGAAAGAGCTGCCATGTGAATGCTCTCAGCTCAGGTATCTTTCTGCAAGCATATGGCCCCAAGAGAAAGACAGGCAAACAGTTTTAAGCTTGAGTTATGCTCTTCTCAAATACCATACAGGTCATTCTAAAAGAAATTTGCAAATCAGTAGATAGTAAAAAATAGAGTTGGCTATTTTTTTTTAAAAATCATTCTAGGAATCACAGAGTTTGAAAGATGGCAACTCTAAATAAAGGTTTCAGTGTGCCACCTGTCTCCCATCACTGGAGCAAAAAACTATAAAATTGAGGCCCTATTTCAAGAACAAAATAATCCATAAAGCTTGTGAATATCGGAGACAAGACTGTGGAATGGTAGGGCGGGCAGACACTCTACCTACTGGTGCGAGAGTCGAGTGCAATGGGAGGCGGCTGAGTTATTTCCCCGGTGCACATATCTTCCAAGTTAGCAATTCAGGATCATTCACTGCAGGAAAATTTGCTGTGGCAAGAGTACTCCCCTGCCAACTTCCCTGTCCCGGGAACTATACACTAGGTATTGGTAACCCTGGTCGCCTGTGAGAGGGACAGGCAGTGGCATAGTGACGGGAGGACTTCTCATTTATGTTTTCTACTCATAATGCATCACCTGTCTCCACCATTTCATCTGGAGCGAACATGAAACATACCAAGTTTTCCAGTGGTAGAGGATACAGCTAAGAGGATTTTCAATTTAAATTTTTTTATGGTGAAATTGGGGATTGAACCTAGGACTTTGCACATGTCAGGCAACTGTGGTACATTGAGTCACATTCCTAGCATACTAATAAAACAATACTTCATAAAAATTTTATTTTATATATATGGGCATTCTCCCTACATATATTTCTATGCACCATAGGTGTGCCTGGGGCCCTTGATGAGAAGAGGGCATCATATTTCTGGACCTGGAGTTACAGATGGTTGTGAGTCTCTGTGGATGCTGGGATTGAACCTGGGTACTTTGGAAAAGCAGTCAATGCTCTTTATCCCTGAGCCATCTCTCTAGTCCCAAAGGGAGCTGAGCAGGAACACTCACTGCCCTCTTCTTTGTCTTTTTGGGACAGTGTCTTATTATGTAGTCCTGGATAGCCTGGAACTATGTAGACCAGACTGATCTTGAACTCAAAGATCCTTCTGCCTCTGTCTCCTGAGTTCTGGGATTAAAGGTGGGCACCACCATGTTCATTCCCATTTTAAGGTTTTAAAATTTACTAATATCACATGTACAGTGTGTGTGCACACACACGCAAGTGCTCTCGCACACATACACTTTCATGCCATGGTATATTAGAGGTCAGAGGACTGGAAGAGTCAGTTCTTTCTTTCCATCTTCATATAAGTGCCAGGGATCAAATTCAGGTTGTCAGGCCTGTGTGGCAAGTGTTTTACCCACTGAGACATCTCCTTGGTCCACTAATAGTATGTTTAAAATTACAAAGGTAGATTTTTTATTTTTTATTTTTTGATTTTTTGAGACAGGGTTTCTCTGTGTAGCCCTAGCTGTCCTGGAACTCACTCTGTAGACCAGGCTGGCCTCAAACTCAGAAATCCGCCTGCCTCTGCCTCCCAAGTGCTGGGATTAAAGGTGTGTGCCACCACTGCCTGGCAAAATTACAAAGATTTATTTATTTTTATTTATATGAGTACACTGTTGCTGTCTTCAGACACACCAGAAGAGGGCATCAGATCCCATTACAGGTGGTTGTAAGCCACCATATGGTTGCTGGGAATTGAACTCAGGACCTCTAGAAGAGCAGTTAGTGCTCTTAACCGCTGAGCCACCTCTCCAGCCTCCACTAATAGTTTTTTTAATATATAAGGAATTTGAGGAAATCCTAAGTGAGTGAATGGTCTCTCCAGGAATTAAGAGGAAGTTAGCTAGTTGAACTTTTTTCCCCCATTCATCTCTTCTTTCCACAGAACACACAAATGAAAGACAGGAGTCTGGAAACAGGGAGCGTGGAGGCAAGAGATCAAGATCACGTTCGGCTACATAGCAAGTTCAATGTCAGCCTGTGCTATACAAGATCTTGTCTAAATCCAGTTCTCAGAAACCCTGTTAGGAAGCTCACAACCATTTGTAACTTCAGTTCCAGGAGATTGGATACCGTCTTCTGACCTCCACAGGCATGTGTGTGGTACACACACATACACACACACACATACACACACATACGCACGCACGCACACACACACATGTGCAGGTTCTCATACAAAATTTTAAAAAAGTTTATATAAATAAAGCCATGGGGCTAGAGAGATAGCTCAGAGGCTAAGAGCACTGGCTGCTCCTCCAGAGGATCCAGGTTCAATTCCCAGCACCCACATGGGAACTCACAACTCCCATGAGTCTTTAACTCTAGTTCCAGAAGACCTGAAACCCTCACAGAGACATACATATAGGCAAAACATGAATGTGCATAATAATAAATAATAAAAATTTAAGAAAAGCGGATGAAACCAAGAACTAGGTGGGATAGACAGTTTATTGTTGCTTGGTTGTAGTAGGACACACAATTCAACATGTACAATTGTTTTGATGTTATTGTTGCTTTTCAAGAGACCACAGTATGATGTCTTAGGTCTGTATTCTTTTCTCTGTTAGCCTGGTCAATGGTCCACCTATTTTACAATTCAAGTTAGAAGAAAGTCAGGGAAATCTGGTTGTGACATCCTAAATCGAGGGCTGCAAGACTTACAACCCAGTTGTGTAAAGTGCTTATGTTCAGTGCAAACACAGACAGCCTTGAGTGTAAGCAGAGCCCAGGCACTGGGGGATCCTGGGAGCTGTGGTGTGTTCTATGCATCAGGAAGGAAAGGCCACTGTCACACCTCACCCTTAAGGGAGCTAGGATTCAGCTTCAGCCTATCTGACAGATGTCCATTTAACAACTGTTAATTAAGAAAGACTTGGTTCAGAAGGAATGAACAGGGTTTCTAAGCACCAGACACCGACTTCAGTTTCCAGTTCCTGTTGCTCTGGCTGGTGGGAGACTTGGGGCTACAGGCCTTTCTTTAGGGCTCTCGTTTGCAAATCAGTTACCAAATTACAGACCTTTCTTTAGAGCACCAACTCACCTCAGCTGAAGAGCACATTAAACCCTTCATCTAGTTCCCCACCATGATGAGAATTACTTGTTATCCCCTCGTTCTGATTTGTTTGTAGACACAACTGTGAAGTAAGCCCCATTCCCTCAGTGTACTGCTGCCTGAATGAGCTAGGTCTTTGCATATCCAACCCATGGCCCCGAGGAGACCGAACGGGAGCACAGGGGGTTGGAGAAATGGTTTCTTAACTAATTCAAGAGGTACAAATGAGAATGGAATGCAAACAGGTAGAGTCTAGCATTCATTTAGCCCCAGGATCCTGGCTACCATTTCTCTCCCCAGCCTCTGAAAGAAAAAGCCATTGTGTCCTTACCCATCAACCCTGCAGCAGGGATACTGACAAGAGCCAGTTTTGTGCTCAGAGAGGTCTGCCTCTTCCTCCCCTCTGGCCTCAGCCTCCCAGATCTGACCATTTATACCACCGTCAGAGCTTTCAGATGCCTGCACTTGCAAACCTTGTGCTTGTGAGAGGTGTGGTGTGGAAAGCGGTCATAGTCCACAGCCACACTCCTAACCTTCTCTCTGAATTTAGGGGAGAAGCAACCTTTTTGGCATTGCTCTGTAATTCTGTTGACCCCTCCTGTTAGAAGGAGCTGTTAAAGCATGTCTATTTGCATAGAGGGGGAACAGTGGAGAACAGGCCGACCTAGGACAAGAACCAAACACACCGAAGGTCTTCAAACCAGCAGAAAGTAGGAAGTAAAGTGCCTCTCTTCAAGAGGAGTCTCATTTGTTCAGAAAATGCTTGGGCGTAAACATGAGTGCACAGGAGCATGCACACGGGTGTGCACACATGCACACACACAGTCACTCTGAGGTAGAAAGAAGTGGCTATCTCCAGACAAACACAGAGTCTTCAATTTACATGGCACTTGTGTGAAAGGACCTACTCTTGCCAACTCAGGCAAGCATAGTCTAACCTGCTCACTCCAACCTGGGTCAGGAGCAGAAGTCCCACTCCACAGGAAAATGGAGATGGAGGGCGTTGTGCAGCAGTGTTCCTGTTGCCATGTTCCCAGGATATGGTTTCCAGGTTCTGCAGTGCAGGGTCACTTCCTGGAGCCTGAGCCATGGGCACCACGGGAATGGCTTGTCAGAAGCCACTGAGCACAGATGTCTTGCACTACAGAATCCCCACTGCTTTTGGCAGCCTGCTGCACCTGCTGGACGAGGGCGGCGGCCTGCGAGTGTTCTTGCTTCACGGCAATCAGGTAGGCAGAACGCAGCTTGCAACATGTCAGATAGGCCCGGACCTAGGGATTGGGGGAGGAGACATTTGAAAAGAAATGGCCGCCAAGGAAAATCAGAGAGCACAGACAGCATCAGAAAACACAGGCAGATGAACGGTACATCTCGCCTTTTATTGTTCCACAGCAACTTGAAGTATTCTAGGCACCAGGCTATTGCATGGCCCTATGTGCTAATGGAAAGAGCTATCACAGATGAGAGTTAGAAACTAAGGCAGGCAGAATCTGGCCTCTGTCTATTCTTCCAACTTCTTTTTAGAATCAGAACTAGTATTGCCAGTGTCCACAGACTGTGATTTTATAGTTGTTCGGTGATTAGGTAATATTCTTGACTAGACTATAGGTCTGAGAGCAGGAATAGTGTTTGCCTTTTATGCCCCTTGTTTTCTTGGTGCCTAGCTGGTAGTCAGTGTTCAGTTAATGAGGCTTACAAAGGTGACTGAATGGATGCATAAATGGTCATACCTTCCTTCCTTTTGCAAAGGGTTTACAGATTCCCTTTCTCTATTTATCTGTTTTGAACATGCTGAATTAAAACCAAAACCAAAACCCAAACCAAAACCCAAACCCAAACCCAAACCGAAACCGAAACCGAAACCGAAACCGAAACCCAAACCCAAACCCAAACCCAAACCCAAACCCAAAACCGCCTTCAGGTGGGCAGTACTGGGGATTACACCTGAGCCCCATGCATGCTGGGCAAGCATGCTACCACTGAACAGCGTCACATCCCCAAATCTGAATTTAAAGCCCATTGTCAGATAACATGGGGAGAAAAATAGACACCCACAGTTACAGGTCTAGTTAAGATCTCACCCCAGTGAGACTTACTCGGATGGGCTGCTCTTGTTTGGATCTAAGGCAGCTCAGCGTGGGGGACAATGTCTCAAGAACCCTTTTCTTCTTGGCTCAGGTTTCACTGGCACCTTCTGGTTAGCCATCACTCTGGGCCGAGCAGTAGCAAGGCCTCCACAAGCTGTGTCTGAGCTCCCACTAGCAGCTTACTTTTTTTTTGCTGTAACAGACTTTTTTCTTCATGTAACATACACTATCTTTTTTGGGGGTGGCTGAGTCTTACTCACCAAGGTCTCTTTGGCTTGATTACATAGAGTTTCCTACCACATCTGGTGTGCTGTGAACTCACTGAAGCAACTGGATATATGTATATGCTCGGCTACCCTAGGGAGTGAGCCCTAATTTAGGCTTCTAGCTCCAGTTAATCCTACCTGTATGAAATACCACAAGCTGACAGGCAAAATTCAAGAAGGGAATGAATGATATTGCTAGAATATAATGATGATGATGATGAATGGATCAACCAGCCTTTGGTAAGACTTATATCCCAAAGTTCTGAAAGCACCTTAGATAAGCTGATGAGAAAAACAACTGAAAAGTAGTAACAACTGTCTAGCTTGACTCTTAGGTTCTCATTCAGACTCTTCAAAAGTAAGTGTCATTTTTAGAAAGTGAGAATTTCATCCTTCCTGAGGACCTAATTAGGATGTTGCAAAAGCACTGAGGAAATGTTTAGAACATGTTCTGAAGACCAAGCCTGAAAAAGATGGCCGGCAGGTTCCTCTGGGGACTGAGGACACTGCAGTGGGAGCAGTTCTGCATTGTGTAAGATGCCATTATTTGACATGAGGCATTTCATCATGAGGGACTTAGCTGCTGGGAAATTTGTCTCCTGATGGCCAGCAGCTGGTCTGGCTTTGCTTCTGTGGGACTCTCCTGGCCTGGAGGCCTTACTGAAGATGGTAGGGCGATTGATCCCATGATTAGCCACAACCAGTGACATTTTTATCCTGGCTGGCACTCATCACAGAGGCAATGCAAGACAAAAAGGTTCGGTCATGTCCCAAACAGGGAGGAGTTCATGGGCCCCAGAGGAGCACTGTCCTCCAAAGGGCTGAGCGGATGCCTCCGTTTCTATGTGAAATACCCCTCATATGTTGGAACAATTGGTCTGCAGCTGGTGGCAGTGTTTTGGAAGGTGGCGCATTTGCTGGAGGAAGTGGTCACTTGGGGTGGTTCTCTTGGTGCATCTAACTCTGGATGCAGTGTCACCAGTCAGTCACCTCCTCCTGCCACTGCCTCTTCTTCCCGGCTACAATGGAACATATCCCTCAACTGTATGTCAGAATACATCTTTCCTTCCTTAAATTGCTTCTTGTCAAGTATTTGTCACAGCCGTGAGGACAGTAGCTGATATAGTGGGACTTTCCTTTCTGAACTCTTGTCTTCCAGAATAAGGAAATACCTGCCTACCCTAGGAACCTCATACCTGGAGATGGAAATCAAGCAGGTGTCCCTACCTTGCCTATCTGGTGAGAGACCTCAGAATAACATGGAGAGTTAAACAGTCTTCAGGGATAAAGAATTGGGAAGGCAAAGGTTTGGGAGGGCAATGTTCATCTGCCCCTGTCTAGTCCCTCTGGGGCTTTAAAACCACGGTCGAGGCCCTGGCTAACAAAGAAAATTGAACTACAAAACTGCACGGTTTGGGGGGAGGGAAGGGCATCTGCTCACCTTGTTGTCATCGCTGTGGATGGCCTGGATCAGTCCCTCCAACTCCTGCATACAACAGAGACAGAGCAGCCATGAGAGGGAAGAACTTCAATCCACACTGAGCCCAGCTGTTGTGACTTGAGGTAGGGACACCTGCTTTATTCTTCTAACTCAATTCCCATTACAAGAGTAACAAATTAAAGCTAATGATACCACTATGCTTCAAAACTGGACTAGAAGGGATATCTCCAAAGTGGCCCATGCTGAGTGTTCACGAATGGATGAGGCTCTGTTTATCCCACAGGCATGTTTTGGAGTCAGTATGCTACAAGGGCCCATTCTGATTTCTGTCTCATCAGAACACGGACATTTCCAGATACACACAGTATTAGGTGAGAGGATGCTGAGGGACATCTTCTCGATACAGAAGTCACAGTCATGAACTATACAGGGAGAGGGCTGGTAAGAGGGAGGCCATGATTGCAGTCAGAAAGAGAAATGGGTCTTGTAGTGAGGAGGAGGAGGGTGCAGATGATACAGAAGCAGGCAGAGGACCCCAGAGACCCAGGGGGGAGCGCACCTGGGGTGGAATTCTCTTGAAGGCTTCCAGGCAGTTGAGGAGGATGGTGTCACCGTCGCTTTTGGCTGCCATGCCTGACTCACTGACACACTTGAGCAGCTGTCGAATCTCACCATATTTTTCCCTCTCAACCAGCTGCCTGGCAGCTCTGCAGTAGGTCGCAGCAGCATCCAGCTGGAAGTCCTAGGAGAGAATGAAGGATGGACTTGGGTCATCAGGGGACGCCCACTATGGGAAGTGATGGACTTAGGTCAGCAGGAGATGCCCACCGTGGGAAGTGATGGACTTAGGTCAGCAGGAGATGTCCACTGTGGGAAGCGATGGACTTAGGAGACTAGGGGATGCTCACTGTGGGAAGCGACTGCAGTTGCAACAGGACCACAAAGATACAGGAGAGCAAGAGAGGTTCTCTTTGGAGTCAGGCAAACATTTATGAAGTGATTACAAAAACTGCCTCCTCAGTGTATGGAATTGTGTGTACTATGAGCTTCCAGTTCTTTTCTTTTTCTTTTCTTCAGGACAGGGTCAGGGCTGGTCTTGAATGCCTGATTTGACTGCCTTTACTTCCCAAACACTGAGATTCCAGGGTGTGCCACCATGCCTGGCTCCATGGACTTGCAAAAGACATCCTTCTTAATTCCTAAGACAAATTCTCTCTCCCGATTTCACCTTTCTCTGGGATACAGTGTTTGTCTGTTATGAGCTGCCTAAGTGTTGGAACAGATTATCAAAAGACTCACTTGCTGAAACTTGCCAGAAAAATACACTAAACCTAGTCTAGGTTAGCCCTTATGCCACAGGCCTCTGGCTCTTCCTTCCAGACATGTTCTCCTGAGAAGATGAGTGAACTTCTGCAGTAAACCAGTTCTGTAGAGCTGTCTTACGTGTGCTCCTTGATACGTTTTGAGAGGCTAAGGTTGGCTTGTGGCTAAGTGACAGAGAGCCTGGCACTTGACCCAGTTCTGTAACACATCTGATTTCACCTCTAATGTACATGTAAACCTGCTCTTCTTGGGATAAGAATTTCTTTTTAAAAAAATAGCACTTCACAGAAATGTCAGGTGTGGGTTCTCTTGGCATACTGTTGAATATATCATACCTGCAGAACACGGAATGCAATTCCAAAACCATCTTCTACATTTTTCCCTCCCAGCATAACCTGGATGGAGAGGGACATATGCTTAAAGGAGTCATAATTATTCAAATAGCTTCTCAATAAAAAACAAAACAGGGAAGCCGGGCGGTGGTGGCGCACGCCTTTAATCCCAGCACTTGGGAGGCAGAGGCAGGCAGATTTCTGAGTTCGAGGCCAGCCTGGTCTACAGAGTGAGCTCCAGGACAGCCAGGACTACACAGAGAAACCCTGTCTCGAACCGCCCCCCCCCCCAAACAAAACAAAACAAAACAAAACAAAAAAACCAAAACAGGGTCCTTATCACCACCACCACCACCACCACCACCACCACCATCATCATGTTTTTGTGGAGACAGGGGTTTCCTCCACAGTCCTAGCTGGGTTAGAACTCATTATGTAGAACAGGCTGGCCTTGAACCTGCAGCAATTCTCCTAGCTCTGCCTCCCTGGTGCTGGGATTACAGATATGAGTGAACACACCCAGTACATATATTTAATTATTAAATATATGTCGAGACTTTACTAAGCATCCATGTACCAGAGATACAAGTGACCAAACTTGACTTTCCCTCCAGCCAAGGCTCACATTCCAGTGTGGAGGATGCCATCAAAGAAACAGCTGACATAATCATAATTACAACCGGACTGAGCATTCTGAAAGATGTGAGCAGTCTGCCAGAGGGGAGACGCTGTGCGTACCTTGCAGGCAACTTCCATTTTCATGTGGTTGTTTCCAAAGAGTGTTGGTAGGGGCAGGGTGGGGATCTGGGAGGTCCCAGCACTTTCACAGCGATGGAGGAATCTGGTCACTTCCATCTGTAGCTGCAGTGTATTCATATGCCTGTGGGGACAGGGCAGACAGGGTCCAGCCTCATGAGGCTCTCAGGAGAGGGGTGTCTGCAGCTGGGTGATTGGTTCAAGACAGCAATGTAAAGACCAAAGAAATGACATGAAGTCAAGGGGCTTGAAATACCTTACAAATAGCTACAGTTCCACAAAAATGAAGGACCTAGGGTTACCCACAGACACACCATAGTTAGGGAGCACTGCGGAGCTGGATAAAGTCCCAGTACTGGGTCAACAAATATTTACTGAGTACCTATGTGGCAGGTACCAGAGTGAGGATGGAGGCCTGAGCCTTGACCTCACAGCTCATACTAGAAGACAAAAGGACAGGAAGCTGATAGAAGAGCCTTAGTGACTGAGTCTAAAAAGACAACAATTAGAGTGGTGGAATATTTCTTATTCAGGTTTTTTTTTTTTTTTTTTTTTTTTTTTTTTTTTGAGACTACATCTAGCTACATTGCTTAGGCTCACCTCAAATTCATAATCCTTCTGCTTCAGCATGTACTACCATGCCTGGCTAAGCATTTACTTCAGATAATATGTTCTAAATAGGGTTGACAAGCATAAAAGAAGACAGCACTTGGGCTGAGGACCCTGGAGGCCAGGTTGGCCAGTGGCTGACGTGTACCAAGGGGAAAAGAGGAGCAGGGAGACACTGCACGGGACCTGTCTTTGCTCATTGTACAGAATGTGGGGTTCAGTCTGGCTGTAACATGTGCTCCTAATTCCCTCGCTACAGCACCTCAGTAGCTTTCCAGGTTGTAGCAGACACTGCCATCCAGGGCTGATGCCTCTTCAGCCCCAGCTTCCCTCCAGCACTGACCATCTGAGGGCAATGCAATACCTGGACACATCAGCCGCAGTCATCTTCTTCCGGAAGAAGGTGGTTTTCTTCCTTCCGGAGCTGCGGGACGTTTCTTGGAGGTAGATCTTCAAGTGGTCCTTGGCCTTAAGCAACCATGACAGCTTCTCTCCCAGCTCTGTGTACGACTTTGCTTTGTGACTGAAGAACCGAATACAGGTCATGGCAGCCCGGACTTGGTCCTAGGAGCAGAAAAATGAATGTTTGGGTTAGGAGAGATCAGAGATGTTGGAAGGTGTTGTCATGAGAATTCACGGCAGACCTTCACGTTCTGGTCCTATGGTCTCCATCCTGGATCTTCTCTTCTTCCTTGATAAGCTCCGGTGCCTTCCTTATCACCAGCTGAGCTGGCATTTTACGTTGCTAATTACATGGTCCCAGAGACCCTACAGTGGACTTCTGGCCAAGCTTTTGGCTTGGATGTTATCTCACCCTGTAGAGTTCTAAAGGAAGATCCTTCTGATTCTCCATTGAGAATGGATTCCGTCTTAATTTGGCAACAGATGATGTAATTTCTTTGAGATTACAGTACTGAGAAATGTCAGACAGTTAGGGGAAACCTGGCCTTTCTACTTGCATACACTTTCTTCTAAAGACTCCAGCTTTCTGGAACATCATTTCTTATGGATTCTATATCTTTTTTAAAAACCTTTGTAATAGTACTTGAATTATTCTTTTAATTAGTTTTATTTTATTTTTTGTGTGTGAGTATTTTGATTGCATGTATGTCTTGTACCACATGTGTGTCTGGTGCCTATGGAGGTCAGAAGAGAGCACTGGATCTCCTAGGACTGGAATTACAGATGGTTATGAGTCACCATGTAGGTGCTGTGAATTGAACCTGGATCCTCTAGAAGAGCAAGCAGTTCTCTTAACTGCTGAACCATCTGTCCAGCCCCACATTTTTTGAATTCTGAAGAATGTTATTATGGACAAGATTAAAGTTTGGCTCTAAATATAGGATGAAAGTCTAAATATTTAATGATGTTAGAGAGCCTGGTGGATTTGCTTTAGGGTCCAATACCAAGGTCAGGGATCAAATGACTGCCCAGTTCTGTCATCTTGCACAGCCTCTCCTGCATGACAGAGCACCAGTGATAGGAGAGGAAGGGAGGTTGAGGTGTTATTACCTTCATAAACTGCTGCAGCTCGTACAGGATGTGGTAGTAGTTCTTCTTCTGAAGATGTTGGCAGGCAGCGATCAGGTAGGTTCCCCAGCTCTCCAAGGTTGGATCGATGGATTCCAGTAAGTTTTCCAAAGTGTGTAGCTTCCCACTTTTATAGCTTGGCTGGAAAATGCCTTCTATGAAGACTTCTGGAGGACTTTCCTGGAGCAGGGTAGGGTAAGAAGTCAGAAGTGTGAGAGCTGGTTCTGGCAGACTCTAAGATTTGCTTTGAGCTTCCCTGTCTTCCTTGAGCACTCCCATCCTTTGTGTCCAGGTTCCTCTGAGAACACACTCTACAGATGGTCCGCTCTGCCCCTTCCTTGACGGCTCTCTACGCTCACGGGCCCTTCTTCCTCTCCCAGGGTTTTCTCTCAGATCCCCCTAACATCACTTTTGCCCCAAATGCTATAGACACTGCAGCTAGCTACCAAGGAGCTCTACACTGTTAATTCTATCAGAGTCGGTTCTTTGTGGTGTTGGGGACCAACCAAGCACCTCTCACATGCTAGAAGACTGGTTTGCCATCCCCAACAGGACCATTGGCTTTTGACAGATGATGACTTCCTTCTTCTTGAACACCTTTTAAGTTTAAATTTTTCACTTTTATTTGAGGAAAAAATTTTTTTTATTTTGCTTCCAGGATACTAGGAACCATCCTCTCAAGATTTTCTTTCAATATCTCTGGCCACTGAGTTCCTTAGCTGGTTCCTCTCATCCTTGTCGAACTCTTCTTCCATCTCGACTTCACTTTTTATCCAGTCCCATGGCTTTCCATACTGTGCTAATGTGTTCACATCTCTATCTCCAGCCTGCTCACCCTCCTAGACCTCCAAATCTGCATCTCCCATGAAACCCAGCTACCTTTTAACATGTCTGAGTGCAAGCTCCTTCCACACTCTCCTCTTTCCCAGACACAATTCCATTCTGCTAGTAGCTTGGGTCAAAAGCCTCAGGACCATTTTCCTCCTCAAACTCTGCTATTGAGTTTTTAGCACGGTCTACCATCAGAACACACTCAGAAGCTGCCCACGCACACTTACGCAATGACCCTCACTACTATCCCCTCACCTGGATTACTGAAGTAGCCGTCTCCATGACCTCCTACCGCCCACTCCTGTCTCATCCATATAAAGCCAATGAATCAATTTTGTTGGCACATGAGTCAGATGAAGTTACTCTTCCGCCTACCAGCTTCCAGTAATTTGTTACTCACTCACTAGAAAGCCCAGGTTCTCCCAATGTCTTCATATACTGCATGATTTAGCTATTGTCTTCCTAATTGTATCTGCTACTAGCCTGCCCCATCTTTCCTGGCTTTAGCCACCCTGATCTTTATACTTGTTGCTTCCTCTGCCTGGACTGCAATCCCTCCAGCTTTCTTGTCTTTCAGTCCTTCATTCAGAGGCCACCTTCTCTGGGTGTCCCATCTAATATTGCATAAACCTGATCTTCTACCCCCTTCTTCTCTTCCCTTCCTTCAACCTCTCCTGCCTCTTTCTCCTTTCATGCTCTTCTCCTCTTCCTCTCTACAGAGCCCCGGCTGTCCTGGAACTTGAAATATAGATCAGGCTGGCCTTGAACTCACAGAAATAGGACTGACTCTGCCTCTCTAGTGTGTGCTGCTGGTCTAGGAATGTTTAACTCTTGTTTAGCCCAAAAGGATGAATGGAATTTCTCCAAGAAAACAAGGAGGGCCAGGGCATTCTAGATAGATGGAACAGTGCATGAATAAAGTGCATTAATAAAGACAATAATGTTAACATTTTGGTGAGTCTGGCCTAAGGATTATCAATAGCACTTGTGGTGAAAAAAAATCAGAAATATGGAGACAGACCTTAAGGTCCAGCTGCATGCTAAGGAGTTGCCCTTCATCCTAATGATTCATGAAGGCCCTCTGGGGAGAGGAATAGCATGAGGGTGTCATGTTTAGGATGCTAACACTGAGGACAGGGATACATAGAAATAGAAACCCTGCACATGATAGGAGCTCAAGTTTCATTTTTCATTTTTCAGTGCATTTTTCCTGTATCCTTACTTGCTTGAGGATAAAGGCAAGGCTCTTAAGAAAGGCAAGGGTAGCTGATGACAGGAGACAACAGAAGGCTTCCTGCCTGGCTCTGTCAACCCCAGAGTAAGGCAGTGCTGTTGTCAGCTTCTATCTGGATAAGAAGATAAGCCGCTTACCTCTGGCTGCACTTATCCAAGGCAGCAGGCCCTGATGATTTACACTAACAGAAACACCTTTACTTCTCAACTCATGTGGAGATGAAGGAAAAGGGGAAATTAAATTCCAAATAACACGACTCATTCTGTATGACTCTTAAGTCATGCTCAGCAGCTAAGACTAGCAGCTAGGCAACGGTCTCGCTTTCACTATCCTAGAAGGGTCTAATTACCAGGATGCTGGATTCTCTTGGAGTCATCTACAAGATATACCTATTTACAAACTATTGTTGGCTGCTGATCTGATTTAGTGTGGCTGAATAATAATGTTTAGTTTTCTGTGAGATTTGGTAAATATCAGTTGCTGTGTCAGGAAGTGACCATGGAATGTTGAGAGATAAAAAGAAGTGCAGGCCTAGGAGAGAGCTCAGAGGGTAAAAGCTCTTGCTACGCAACCTGATGACTTGAGCCTGGTCCTGGAACCTATGTAATATGCAGGAGCATGTATCTGTAAGCTCAGGAAGCCTACAGTGAGATGGGAGGCGGAAACAGGAGAGAGCGTAGCCTAGAGGATGCAGAAGGGCCTTAGAGACAGGAGCCCCCTCCTCAAAGGCGGAAGGTGAGAAGTAACTACTGGAATTTATTTACCACATGCACCAGGGCCCCTGTGTACAGACTTTCTCTCTCTCCCTCCCTCCTGCCCCTTTCTCTCTCATTCCCTCCCGATAAGTAAACAGAAGAGTGACGGCTAAGGAAGTAATGGTGTTCTCAGTGCTCTTGCCTCCAGTGGGAGGTGCCAGGGGAGAGAGAAACAAGGAGAGGGCATGCCACTTTCTTGTGTACACACACACATGTGGGGTGCTCATCTCTGTAACAATGTGCCTGATGCCACACAAGGCTCCCACTGAGCACCTCTGTCCAGAGGCTGGGCTGATTCTCTGACTGTGCTCTATGCTTTGGGAGAAGAGATGAACTTGCTATTGCTGGTGAGGAGGGATACTTAGTTCTTAAGTTAAGACTTGCAGTCTTCGTTGGATGACTGTGTAGACAAAGCCTTTCATTTTGACCTGACTCTGCCGGAAATGATCTCACAGTGGGACACTGAGTTCCATCTATGGAGGCGATGGGGCAGCCACTGCCCTTGGACCATGTCCTAGTGTCTTACCTTGTTGAGCAGGTGCAGCAGGGCTTCCCGAAGGCAGTTATGCCTCATGTAGAAGCTGATGATGGCCAGGTTGGTGCTGTAGCTGTGCAAGTAGAAGAGACATTCTTGGTAGTAGGTGTTGTTCATGATCTTGCCATCAGGAATGGCCTCCAGGAAGAGACTCTGGGTTCGAAGGGTGGCTTCCAATTCCCTCAAAGTGGCAAAGTAATCATCGTCTTGCTGGCAGGAAAAAGAGAAAGTGAGAAACCCCCAGGTGTGGTGTATTGTATTGTAATTGTAATGCAATACACAGAAGCCAGGACTCTGGAGGCAAAGGCAGGCAGATCTATGAGTTCAAGGTCAGCCTGGTCTACACAGCAAGTTCCAAGACAGCAAGGGCTACACAGAGTTTTCACAGCCACTAGAAGCATGGCTGCCTGAGGGAACATTTAACGATGTGGAAAAAGACTACGGTTTTAGAGTAGAAAAGCAGGTAGGATGCAAAAGCCTCTCCTGGAGGAGAGGTCCATTTAACACGGTAAACATGGTGTTTGTTTATTGAGACAGTCTTCCTGGGCTACTCATTTGACTTTGGATTGCAGTGTTTAAGAAGTTGTTCTCCCTCCTCCAAGTCCTCCCAGCTTCCAAGTAACTGGGACTGTAGGCCTGGGTTTGATGGTGTACACGAGCTTGAGACATGAGGATCAGGAGTTCAAGGCTGTTCTGGATTAAACGAAATGAAACCAGGGGCTGGGAAATGGCTCCATTCGTTGTCCAAGTGCTTGCTGTGCAAGTCTGTGGACCGCAGCAGCACCTGTGTAAGAGTTGGTGTTCTGGCGTGTATCTGTAACCCAGTGTTTGGGTAGGCAGAGTCTAGCGGGGTGGGGGCTAACTGGAGAATCGACTAGAAATGGTGAGCTCTAGGTTCAGTGATACATCCTGCTTTCAAAGAAAAACGAAGTAGGGTGTAGTAGGGAGGTTCAGCCAGTGAGGGTGCCAGAAACCAGCCTGACCTCTGCATTTCATCCTGGAGGGAGGACAGAACTGACTCCTGCAAATTGTCCTCTGATCTCCAAGAGTGAGTGAGTGTGTATGTATGTGTGTGTGTGTGATACACAGACATACACTCAAAACAAATGTAAAAACAAAGTGGAGAGTGAGAGAAGACAGCCAACAATGACCTCTGACCTCCAAACATGCATGGGTGAATACACACGGCCACATACAAATACACTGCATTATACTCTGTACAAAATGAAAAAACAAAGACACTCCAAATGGAATATTAAAACTCGGTAATCTGGTTACGTGATTTTAACTATACATACATACATATATATCTTTCTTTTATAGTTTATTTTAAAAACCTGACTTTGTAACTGGGTGGTAGTGGTACATGCCTTTAATCCCAGCACCTGGGAGGCAGAGGCAGGTGGATTTCTGAGGTCAATGCTAGCCTGGTCTACAGTGTGAGTTATAGGACAGGCAAGGCTACACAGAGAAACCCTGTCTTGAAAATCAAAAACAGAAACAAACCCCCAAAAAACCAACCAACCAACCAACCAACCCCCCTAAAACAAAACAACCCTCTCTCCAACTTTGTGTTACTTCTCTAACTATACAGTCACTTATCTAACCACATGTAATAGAAACAGACAGACAGACAGATATCAGATGAGGAGCCTCTGAGCCCAAATGCACTATTAATTGGATTAAGCTAATCCTCTCCCTGGACCCTTACTGTCCCTAGCCTCTTATGAATGGGGCCCACTGCCTGCTTTGCTCGTACCAAGGAAACGAGGGGTCTCACTGTGGACTCCAGGTACTCGACCACATCCTGGACTAGCCTTGAGCCTTGACTCAATTGGTTCAGGTCCAAAGGAGGCTTCAGGCACCGACTGAACTTCTCTCTTGCAGCAGTGAGGTTCCCAGCTTTGAGGCAGGCCATGCCCCAGGCATGCCATGCTCCTGTGGAATCAAGCCCAGTCTTTGTAGAGACCTGGAGGTAAAAATGAGAGGTGTCTACATTCAGATCTGAGAGTCTTCCCAAGCCCTGTTCTGTTCCTTTCCCTGCCCATCTGCCCACCTGCAAGTGCTGTAACTCTCAACCTGGCAGGCTAGTTGTACCCTGTATGTGTTCATAATGAGGGCAACGGAGAGATGGTAAGACCTGTCTCAAAGCCACTCATGACAGCAGGGTATAAGGAAGCTTCATCTTTGTCTCACCTCAACGCCAAGTTGGTAGTACTCAGCTTCCAGGAGCTGGTTCCTCAGCCTGGTTACCGCAGCTGGCTGCAAGATCTGATCCAGAGATGGCATATGGCGGTAGGCAGCAGCAACTAAAATATGCAGGACGTCGACCTTGCTGATGTAGCTACAGGGGGAAAGAGCGGAGGAGGCTGCATTGAGTTCTGGAGTGACTGCTGCCGGAAGGTTTTTTATTTTATTTTATTTCAACGCTGTGTGATCATGGGAACTAAGAGATTAACAGCATAGGTACTCTGAGTGAAGGTTCTAGAGTCAGACTCTTTTAACCCCACCTCTAACTTAGTAGCTCTGAGACCTGCCTCAGCTTACTCATCTGTTAAACATATGTGAAACAGAAAGTTTTAAGGATAAAATGAAATGTGTCAGATTCGAGAGCTGTGCATAGTGCCTGGAACTTTTGTAGTCGTCAGACCAAGTTGGTTTGTTTGACAGGAGCGCGGATGTCTGGGGTTTCTGAGACAAGGCCACTACATTAATGCTGGAGCTCACAAGCTACCCATGTGGTTCCTTGGAACACTGTTTGGCTGCAAGTGAGTACAGAACAGGAATCATTGACTCAGGGGCTGAGAGATCATCAGTTAAGAGCACTAGCTGCTTTTCCAGAGGATCTGGGTTTGGTTCTCAGCACCCACGTGATGGTTCACAACCACCTGTAACTTAAACTCCAGGAGACCTGATACCATCTTCTGGCTTCTGGGGGCACCAGGCATACATGTGGTGCACATATTCAGGCAAATTACTCATATATATATATATATATATATATATATATATATATGTATATATATATGTATATATATACATATATACATATATATATTAACAATATATATTATATGATTAACAATATATTAACATATAATATATAATATATAATATATTAATATATATTATAATACAAAACAATTCTTAAAAAACAAAACAAAACCCACTGACCCATATTCCTGGTCAGTACAGTGGTTTCACCATTACTATGGTAGTACCTACAGGGCACCTTCACTTTTCTGGTCTAGTCTGTGCTAAGAATGGCCTTCTTTATATCCCACCAACAATCTTACTCCTGATACCTGAGGACTGGGAGAACTTTATCAAGACAGAGTCCAGAGGGCCAGACTACTCTGCCTGATGCGGCAAGCTCACACCCATGGTTCCAGAGGTCTGTCTCATAACTACAGAAAAAAAAAAAACAAAACAAAACAAAAAAAAAAAACCCACCCACCCAACCAACCAAAAAACCAAAACAACAAAACCAAAACAAAACAAAAAACCAAACTTGTGGCTCCTGACTTGTCTGCTTAGCAATTTTTTTGACTCCATATCTTTAATGATTTTTAACCTGGTGAAGACAGGGTAGGAGGATGGCATGTAAAATCATATTTGAAGCCATAATATAACTCTCCATTTGGAAAATGAAAACATTTGAACTAGATGTGTTATTTGTTTGTTTTATAATATGTTCGTTTTATCTGTTTATCCATCAGAAGGGGACATAGTTAAAACCAGAATATTCTGGTTTGTATAGCAATATGTAGCAGAGATGAGTCCTTTCCCATGGATAGAATGACATAAAGTCATCATACAATTGTATGTGAAGCAGGTATCTGTGTGTGTGTGTGTGTGTGTGTGTGTGAGAGAGAGAGAGAGAGAGAGAGAGAGAGAGAGAGAGAGAGAGAGAGAGAGAGAGAAAGGGAAAGAGAGAGAGGAATTTGAAAGTGGTGCCACCATCGGGAGGTCCATGGGGTTAAGCAGGCTTGTTTGAGGTTAGAATGTTAAGAGAAGATGGTGCAGGTCTGTGATCTGAGCGAGGTCTGAGGGAGGCATTTATGCTTCAAAGCACATTCTATCCCAGGCTCCCAAAGCTGGTTGGGACTGGTGCTGGAGCACATTTCATGAGTCATGCTTCTGGGTGGGTAAGTAAGGAATTAGGAGTTTTCATTGTCAAGTTAATGGATGGAGTCGAAGCAGGTTGTGCAGGAATCTGCAGAAAGAGAGGCTAACAACCAGTCACGTGCTTCTCATTTCCATAAGATGACTCACAATCCACCATGAGACAGGAGCCCACTGGTGCCCCATTTTTAAAAAGCTATCTATTCATTTATTGTGTGCACATCAGTGCATGAGCACTATGGCATGTGTGTAGACGTGAGAGGACTTGTGGGAGTTGGTTCCCTCCTTCTACCATGTGGGTCCCAGAGACCAATTTTATGCAGTGAGGCTAGGTGACCCCAATTGTTTTTATAGATGCATTTTCCAGATGCCTCAGAGGTCACTGGCAAGACAGGGGAGAAGTTCTGTGAAAAGGAATCACTGGTCACATTTCTTTTAAAAACTAGAGAGTTCCACATATACTAAAGGTACTTCCCTAAATTGTTTTAATGACAAAGATCTAGTTAAGGTCTTTCCTTGCTTTGTGACAGGGTACAACTGGGGAAATTCTATGTGGTAGTTTTATGTCAACTTGACAAAAGCTGAATTAATTTGAGAAGAGGGACTCTCAATTGAGAAAATGCCTCCACAGGATGGGCCCAGGCAAGTTTATAGGCTATTTTCTTGATTAATGATTGATGTGAGTGGGCCTAGCTTACTGGGGAGGTGTTACCCTTGGACAGGTGGTCCTGGATGGTATAAGAAAGAATGAGCAAGCCATGAGGAGCAAGCCAGTAAGCAGCACTCCTCTATGGCCTCTGCTTCAGTTCTTGTCCTGACTTCCTTCTATGATAGATTGTGAAGTGGAACTTTGTGCTGAATAAGTCCCTTCCTCTCAGAATTGCTTTTATTCATGTTGTTTTATCATGGTAATAGAAAGCAAATGAATATACTGTTTTTAAGGACTGTGGAAAAGAAAAGGACACATAGGACATAGGACAAGGACCACCAACTGGATCACTTGTGATCAGTACTTATATCTCATAAACATCAAAATGGGATACAGGTTGGCATGTTTTATCAGACAGGATGGGAAGATGAAAGGAAGGTCACAGTAAAGTCAGAAAAGGAAGCCAGATAAAAACCTGCCACTGTATAAAAGAATAGAGGCTGGTTCTTATGTACCTGTCACAAAGAGCCAAGTCCTGGCTCTGGCCAGCCTTGACGAACATCATTTTGGCACTGAAGAGAAGCTGCTTCATGATGTCTATGAGCAGCCCAGCATCCACCTCTGGGTTGGTGAGGCCCCTGGACAGCCTGCAGCAGTGCTCAATCAGCTGGTGACCACAGGTGATGCTGTCTCGGTGCAGGTTCAGGATGGCAATGCACAGGGAGGCGCTGGGGGCCTGATCGGGGGAGGGAAGGGAGAAAAAGCCAGTGAATTCAGAGACCAGAGCATTGTTTAAATGCAGCTATAGGGCTGGAAACCACTACAAGAGGAAGCTGGACACTCCACAGCAAACCAACAGAATAGCCATGTTTCAGATGCTAAAGGTTCCACTGCTGGAGTTCAGGCTGCTAGGTTTTGTGGGAAACACTGTGGGAAGAGGATAGTATGTCTGTGGTTCCTACTTCTTTTTGTTTGTTTGTTTGTTTTTCAGACACAGTCTCTCTATAGAGCCCTGGCTGTCCAGAAACTTCCTACTGCTTGACAATTTCCACAGGTGGCCTCTTTTTTTTGGCTTTCTGTCCCACAGTTGCAACCATGCTCTTACCATCTTCCTGGTTTCTTTTTGTACAGTTTTGGATATTCCTTACCTTCTCCCTGACCAGTTTACTCCTTTCAGCTCACATATAATTGTATGGCATGCAAGCAAAGACCAGGCTTAGTCAGCAATCTCTATACTGTTAAACATAATAAAGAAATGTATGTGACCACTACAGTTTAATGTTATTACCTGCTCATAGTAGAACTCACTCCGAACCAGCTCATTTTCTTCCTCATTTAGACTCAAGATCCATTCCACCTTGGGTGCTTTGGGGACTCTCACCACAGCTGAATATGGAGGGCTTTCATTTTTAGCACTGTCTGGAACTGAGAAGAGGTTTGTCATTCATGTGCGAGTCACTGGCTGGTTCTGCATTTCTGCAAGCTGGAGTATCACAGGCAGCTACCTGCCTGCTGTCTGAGGGCTCCCAACTTTTTCCTTGGTCTCTTTTCTTTTTTTAAAGAGTTACTTACTTGTGTGTGTGTGTGTGTGTGTGTGTGTCTGTGTGCGCATGCATGTACATGTGCCTGCAGAGGTCAGGAGAGGGCACTGGATCGTCTGGAATTAGGAGTTTGGGCAGTTGCGAATCACTGGGTTTGGGTGCTGGGAACCAACCCCAGGTCTCTGTGAGAGCAGAGCGTGTTCTTGACTGCATTCTCTCCTCTTTCCTTTTGTTTTCTTTAGGAAAGCCCATCAGGTACCTCAAGTCCTTTTCCCCAGGCATAGGTCTAGGATAAATGTCACAGTGTTTGTGACATGACTGTGATGCTTCACACAAGAAACCCTAAAAGACATGGCTCAATCACTGGAAACTAACCTGCTGTGGGAAAGCACTGGCTAAACTGCTGCCAGTGATCACCCGAGGGAAGGAGAGCCCTAAATGAAGGACAGAGGACAATGGAGGAGGGATCTGGGATGGCGGTGGATGGGGTCACCTACTAAAAGTTAAAACCCAAAGTGGTTGGTTGTTGGCCTTCCCAGTGCTAGAAGCTAATGGACCTAGATAACAGTTCTCGAGAAGGATGTCAAGGGGACAGGTTGATAGAAAAGCCATGACTTTCTATTTCTGAGCCAAGTGGACTGAGATGCCACATGGTCATCAGTTGCAGCTGGTGCACTGACAACAGACACAGGGAACAAGAATAGGCCTTACCTTCTGACTGGCATGGGCTCTCCTCTGGTGCACTGGAAAAAAGAGAAGCAAAAGGCCTCAATCACCGCTTCTCTTCTTTGTACTTAGTGAATGAAATTGACATTTGTTCTAGTAGTCACTGATCAATGTGACAGTTTGAGTGACAATGGCCCCATAGGCTCATGGGACTGACACTATTGGGCGGTGTGGCCTTGATGGAGTAGGTGTGGTGTTGTTGGAGGAAGTGTGTCACTGGGAGTAGGCTTTGGGGTTTCAGAAGTTCAAGCCAGGCCTAGTGTGTCACACTGCCTGAGGATCAAAAACCTTCAGCTCCTTCTCCAGCACCATGTCTGCCTGCATGTTGCCATGCTCCCTGCCAGGATGATAATGGACTACACATCTGCAACTGTAAGCCAGCTCCAGTTATAAGAGTTGCTGTGGTCATGGCATCTATTCACAGCAACAAGGCTGTAACCGAGACAATCAGAGAATTAATCGCACATAACTTTTTCTCTTCCTCGCCGGTCATGGCCATCTCCTACCATGCTCTGTCCTTTTTATCTCTTACATATTCATTTAAACGTCCCCATCTTCCTCTGTATCTGAGGAGACCTTATGATTTTTCACTGGCATCTGTAATAACTTTGCCACGATTCTGCAATAACTCTCTTTAACTCTGACCAACTAGCCTCTACTTGTGGCTGTAGCAAGATTTAATAAATTCAAATCTGGTCATATTCTGCTCCTGCTTAAGAATCCCTCAGAAGCTGCTCAGGTTGAAAGTATTCCTCATTTGCAGTTCAGAAGAAAGGCTTCTGAGGTCTGGCATGACTGCTTCGTTAGGCATCTCCTGTCACCCATGACCTGTCTTCAGGGTCCCATTGCTCCATCATCAGCTCTGGTCAAGGGCTAAATTCACAATGTGTATAAGGAACACACTGACCTACTCCAGTCCATGGCACCAGGGAGCAGGTCAAAGTCTTGTGCCAGTAAGTCCTCTGCATTCGGCTGCCTGCTTTAAAAGTCCAGAGTCCACTGATCAGAAGCCTAGCCCGTCATCTACCTACTCTGAGCTCCTCAATGGTTAACATTTTCTCCTCCCTCTGAGAATAATTTTTCTTTTCTGTTTTGTTCTTTTTTTTAGGTCTCTTTTCTACCAAACCCATTCTCTTAGATTCATCTCCAGGGGTCACCTTCAGGAGATTCTCTCAACTCCTGGGCCAGTCTGTGTGTTCTGTCACCACTGCACTCAGCCAGTTACCTTGTGGTGGGTTTATTGGCTGTCTCCCTAGTAAAATGGGGTTCCCTTAGGGTAATTGTTATAGCAGTCACTATTGTAGAGTGACTGCTGGTAAAAGACTCTCCATTAACACTGACTGCTCACTTAATACCACATTGGGTTGGTGTATGGGTAATCCCTGTCCTATACCTGACAAGGAAGTAGTGTGTTAGGGTTTCAGAAACTGTTCAATGTATATGACACGCTTTCATTCCTATGTAGTCCATACTTATGGCAAATGATGACCAAAAATGCTATTGAGTAGAATACAAAATCTAGTTAAGTCTGCTAAATAAAATAAAATCTGAGTCTCTAAAGTAACTTTGCTTTTGCATAGCTGATTTTCCCCAGGTGCCCTAAGAACCTTACACTTCACACTCTCAATGAGAAGCAGTAGCAAAAAAAAAAAAAATTCCAAGTCACCATGACTCACAAAACATCCTCTTCATTCATCTGCCTGGCTAGAGGGAGGGGCCGCTGCTGAGATTTATCTGGAGATTACCCGTGTACAGGAAAGTGTAAGGGCTTGTCTGGGAATAACAGGCCAAGATGACTAGATGACTACCCAGTACAGAGACAGAACAAATGAGCCCACATATTCAGTGGGCATGGACATCTCGTTCCAAGTCCAGTCGGAGCCACATGAACCACAAGGGGACAAGTAACAGGAAAGGTGACAAGATGAGATGGTGACCTCACTGCTTGGAAGGGCTGAGGACCAAAATGTCTCGATTTCAGAAAAAAACACAGCCTGTGAGAACTCTGAACATTCCCTCTTTGTCCCCACTTCCTACCTTCAAAGTGTCTCTGACAAAGTCACTCAATCTATAAGCATCTCACAACGTTGTTAATGACACTGCAGTGTTTGTGCCAAATCAAACACCTCTGTGGTGTAATACAGTGTAATCCTGCACAGTGGGAGTGCTAGCACAGTAAGGGCCCTGTGGAGGTGACAGTGGTCCATGACTGTATTAGACTTGCTGCAGGACACTCACTCTTTGTTGTAGTAACTGTAGCACTGGTCACACACGCGTGTAGGGTTTTCTCTGCAGCCATCCACCACCATTTGCTTAGTGGAGCAGGAACCACACACTAGCCGCCCACAGCGGCGACAGTGATGACGTCTGTTGAACTGAAGAAAGCCATTGGGACAGAAGGGATGGCGAGAGATGAAAGTGAGACTGTCACCCATATGTTCATACTTTTTTCTCATCAACTATGGCTTATTAAGAATACCAGGCACTTGGGTTTTTACTGAACATGATTACACTAGCCCTTGTCCCCAGAAAGGTCATATTTAGGGGAATGGGTTTTTAGCTTAGTGCATAAGGCCCTGGGTTGGTTTCTCAACACCTCCTTCCCCATACACATGAAAGAAAAGTAAAAGAAAACAAACAAAAGCCTATCAAACAGACATTCTCAGGTATTACTCAGCTGAAAACCAAATGCTCTAAGTCCTGCGCCATTTGCAACTAACAGTTTCTGACAAGGTTTGCCTCTGTGTGGAAGACATGTGGAGACACTGTAAGAAGCAACAGGGAAGGTGGGCATGGTGGCTCACACCTATAATCCCAGCACTCAGGTGGTTGAGGCAGAGGGATTGCTGAGAGTTCGAGGCCAGCCTAGGCTACACAGTTAAGTCTAAGCCAGCCTGAACTATAGTAAAATCTAGCAGGGGACCCCAGAGTCTTGCTCTCCTGACCATTTGGTAAAGTAACTGTTGAGCTCCTTCTGAATGTGGCTACAGTGGAGGAGTCTGCGACTGGAGAAACGGCCCCGAACAGAGACTAAGGCACAAGCCTTCTACGAGCTTGCAGGCTCTGAGGGCAACAGTGTTTGCATGAGGGTTACATATAGTTAACCCACATTATTAACAGATTCCATGTTTAGTAGAGGGTTACATATAGTTAATCTGCATTATTAACAGATTATATATTTAGTAACACAAATAAAAAAATAAAAACATTAAAACATTTTAGCAAGGAAGAAGAGCTTTGCTTAGCCAGTGATGACCACACTTGTACAGAGTCAATGAAGGTAGAGCAAGAGCACAACCCTAGCCAAGGGCTTTATGGCACTGACATCTTAAAGCTTTGTTTTACTTTTACTTATATGTCTGTGTCTGTCTGTGTGTGGGTCTGTGCACATGAGTTCAGGTCCCCACCGAGGCCTGAGGGCACCAGGTCCCCTAGAACCAGAGTTAGGAGTGGTTATGAGCTGCCTGGTGTGGGTGCTGGGAACTGAACTCTCGTCTTCTGTAAGAGCAGCAAGCATTCTTAACCACTGAACCATCTCTCCAGCTTTTTTTTTTTTTTTTTTTCTCATTCTGTCTCTTGTAGCTCAGGCTGGCCTCAAACTCACTATATAGCAGAGTGAACTTCTGATCCTCATGCATCCACCTCTTGGGTATGGGTATTACAGATGTGTATCATCACATCCATTTTAAGTGGTACTGAGATTGAACCAGGGGCTTGGTCCATGATAGGCCATCACTCTTGCAAGTGAGCTGCATACACAAGCCCCTTCAACTGTTTGTGTTTTTAAAGAAGGATTGCTCCATTTCACTTTTTTTTAGAGGTTGATAGTCATTTTATACTCTTTCATAGGTGAGAAAAGAGACGTAGAGAAATTACATCTGTTGATATTAGTGCTGAAGTAATCTGCTAGACAGGTACTGGTATTAAGTGTGGTACCATATGCAATTATTCGTAGTTTTAACAGCTCCATGAAGCAACTCACACATCAATTGTAGCTTATTAGAGGCCCATGAGATTGAAAATGTTTACAGTCACATTGCTATTAGGAAGTAGAGCTGAGAAGAGGAACTGAGTCTTCTCTCTCCTGAGCTAGCATATACAACAAGTCACTGTCTCACTGTGAAAGACATAGGGACTAGATATAGGTCACAAAAGACTTGGTGACTCCTGCTTGTTTTTATCACCCAGTGAGAATGACAATGGTTTTATAACTTAAGGCTATCTGAGGATGTCTACTAATGAATGGGTCCTGAGAATGCAGTCAGGTCAGGTGAAGGCAGATGTAGTCATAGGGCTGGTGATCTGAAAACATCACTGTCCTCTTGGGGACAGCGGACTGAGAACTCAAGCTCACAGCATGGCACTCTGCTTTTCTCTCCCTGGAGTGATGCTGAGGGTGGCGGGTGCTTACCATAGTGAAGTGCTCTCTGCAGCAGACCATGCAGATGCTTTCGGTCTCATCTGGGACCCACTGATCCCTGGAAGGGGGTATTTCTGGGGGCACGAACCCCAGCGGTGGCTGAGTCTGAGGGAAAGCCCTCTCCTTGGGACTGGGGGAACGGACTAAGGCACTTCCTGGAGTAAAAAGTCAGAGAAAAAGCTTGTCAACATTCTGGCTCATCAGTGAAGAGGGAAAGACAGAAGTTTACAGTTTCACTAAAATGATAGAGCTAGGTGCTTGGTGGCTGTTTGAGTCACAAAACAAAGACAGGGACATTGTGTGCCCAACCCCCCAAATGGAAACACACAATAAAATTGGTCAAATACAGTTAATAAAAACCACTAAGCCTGGGGGTGGGAGTGGACAGTGAGGTTTCAGTGGGTAGAAGGTGCTTGTTGGCAAATCTGAAGACCTGAGTCTGATCCCTGGGATCCACATTGGTAGGAGAGAATTGACTCCTGCAGGTTGCCTTCAACACATATTCTATGGCACACATGTGTGCACACAATGAATAAATGTAATTGAAAAAAATGCTAAGCCTATATCAAGATAAGCTTTAGAACTACTAATGCACTAGAAACTTAGGGGACACAGACCCTCACTGTCATAAGGAGGCAGTTAGCAAAACTTAGCATGTGGACCAGGGGTAGTGGCGCACGCCTTTGATCCCAGCACCCAGGAGGCAGAGGCAGGCAGATTTCTTGAGTTCTAGGTCAGCCTGGTCTACAGAGTGAGTTCCAGAATAGCCAAGGCTGCACGGGGAAACCAGGTCTCAAAAAACAACAAAAAAAAAATCCAGTATATGGGACAAATGACCTAATTTCCATAATAAATAAAAGAGAAGGCGAGAGAAACAAAAGAGATGGGCTGACCAATTAGTTAGGCTAAAGAGACACTATAGCCAAATGCCACACGTGGATGTTACTTGGAACTGGATTTAGAAAAAAAAAAAAAAAAAAAAAAAAAAAAATATATATATATATATATATATATATATATATATATATATATATCTTTACCTGACAACTGGGAATATTTCAGTATCAACTAGATATTCTATAATAATCATTATTATTAATTTGTTTGTAGGTCTAACATTGTGGTTTGATTTTTTTAAAAGACTTTATTTTATTTTACATTATGTGTCTGTGTGTGGGTGTATACACATGTGAGCACAGGTGTCTACACAATCCAGAAGAGGGTGTTAACTCCCCTGCAGCTGGAGTTACTACCAATTGTGAGTCGCCCTGCATGGGTTCTGGGAACTGTACATTCTTCTGCAACAGAAGTGCATATTCTTATTCTGCTGAGCCATCTTTCCAGCTTCTTATGGTTTGATTCTGTAAAAGTGTTTGGCTTTTGGAAGTTTGTAACTGATGTGTTTATAAGATAAAGAGATATAGAATATAGAATATGTTCTATGGGGATGTGGCGAGGTATGGGGGAAGGGGATGTCTCAGCGGGCCCATGCCGAGGCATCTCTTCCTCCTGAGGGACCAGCCACACGATGGTATAGTATAGAATAGAGTTTATTCAGGGCATGGGGAGGGGAGTTAAGCGAGTAGACAGGGTAGTAGAGGCAGACAAAGGGAGGGAGAGAGGGAGAGAGGGAAAGAGGGAGAGAGGGAGAGAAAGTAGAGAAGTAGTGGCCAGCCATGAACATGTAGAGAGAGGGGGAAGGGAATGGGGAAGGGGGTGAGGAGACAGAGGGGGAGCAAGAAGGCAAGAGATCAAGAGGGCAAGAGAGAGAGGAGGGGTTAAGTAGCCCCTTTTATAGTAGGCCAGGCCTACCTGGCTGTTGCCAGGTAACTGTGGGGAGGAATTTAGACAGAATGCTAACAGTAAGACATACTTACAAGTGAAATAATGTATATCTGGGATTTGTTTGGAAACAACCCATTAGAGGATAGACACACTGATGAAATAAGAACACACACACACACACACACACACACACACACACGTACGCACGCACGCACGCACGCACATACAAACAATCCCAAAAGCTGCTTAGATACCCAGAGTCTGGATCCTCCCTTCAGGTCTGCAAGTTGTTGTGAAGCCTGGCCAGGAAATGCCATGTTCTTTGCTTTATGGTATCTAAGGAGATTTCTTATTGTCTGGAAGAGCAACTTCACTACCAGCAGGAGAAATGAACTGAACGGAACTGATAGCACAGTGGCTCTTAGCAGCACCCAGAGCCCTGCTCTCCTGACTATCTGGCTAAACAACTGCTGAGTCTTTCCTGAGTATGGGTCATTGTGCATGGCCTCTGAGACTGGAAGAGAAGGGAGCTGAAGAAAGGTGACCAAAGCATGACTGAGGTCTGGAGCTTGTTCCTTGTGTGGACAATAGAATTCCCATGAGGGTTAAATGTAGTTAAATGTAGTTAATCCTCATCACTAACAGATTCCATATTTGCAGTGTTGTCTAGTCACTAAACATGCCACTTCAGAATCAATACTCTTGTCCTGCTAGTTTTTGTCAATTTGTCACAAATTAGAATCACATGAGAAGAGGGACACTCAATTGAAGGACAGTCTCCATCAGACTGCTTGTGGTCGTGTCGGTAAGGTCTTTTTTGATTACTAATTGGTATGTGTGTGTGTGTCCAGCCCACTGTCCCACCCCTGGGCAGGTGGTCCTGGGTAGTATTTGAAAGCAAACTGGTGACCTGAATGATAATGGTGCACTCTTTTAATCCCAGCACTCAGGAGGCAAAAGCAGGTGGATCTCTGTGAATTTGAGGACAGTTTGGTCTACAGAGCTAGTTTCAGGACAGCCAGGGCTATACAAAGAAAATGTGTGTCAAAAAAACCCCACAAATAAGAACAACAACAAAACACAAAAAAGGAAGGAAAGGAAGGAAAGGAAGGAAGGAAGGAAGGAAGGAAGGAAGGAAGGAAGGAAGGAAGGAAGGAAGGTGAGCAAGCTGGTAAGCAGTGTTTCTCTGCTTCAATTCCTGCCCTAATGTCCCTCAGCAATGACCTGCTACATGCAAGGGTTTGATAAAACAAACCCCTTCTGTTTTATCACAGCATCAGAGAATCAAACTAAGAGATTCAAAATCCATATTCCTGCTGCTTTTACAGCTACATGTGGGCATGTCTGGACTGGAGAAATTCTGAGTCACCCAACATTCAGGTTCTCAGTAGAGGTTGATTAAGGCGACATTCTTTCCTCCTGTCTCAGCTCTCACGTGGTGGTGACAAGGGTATGGAAATAGTAGGGGGCAGGTAGTATAGCTGGGCAAGAACTCTGGGTCCACACCAATGGACAGACTTAGAGTTCCACCTTGGGTAATTGTTAGTGAGGTAAGTCACTTCTGGGCCTCTTTTTTCTTTGTAAGAAAAAAACCCCACAGAATCTACTAGGATGAGTTACTTTGTCAGATTTTAATAAGATAAAGTACTTTCATAAGAAGTGAGTGTGTGTGTGTGTGTGTGTGTGTGTGTGTGTGTGTGTGTGTACATGCCCATATGCATGTAGTTTCCTCCTCTGGGAGCAACAGCTCAGGGTTCACTGATGCGGTGCTTGCAGAGACGTTCATAGGCATGTTGACATAGATAATGTTTGTCAGCTATGTGATGAATCTACTGGGAAGTAAGACACTGGAGTAAATTATGAAAAAACAGAGTTCCTTAAGTGGAAATGAAGAGTGAGTGAGAGAACGAGAAAGGCAGAACAAGCAGTTCTCACCAGGAGCAGTAGCCGTGGAGAACTCAGCTGACGATGACCTAGACAGGGTCTCTGAGTCTGAAACCTGATGGCCAGGCTCCTGGAGGTGAATCATGGAATCTGTTGAAAGAGAGAAAGAGCTGACAAAACACTGGTCTACCACAAGCATCTTAGATGCTCAGCACGGACATCTGCTGGTTTTGTTGATTGTTGCAACATGATTATATTAAATATAAAACAATGGTTAAAAAAATCTTATATGCCCAAGATGTATGCCTTTTCCTAAAAACAAACAAACAAACAAACAAGCAAACAACAAAAATAAGTCATATTTAAGGCACATGAGACAGTGGCATAGATTTCTCAAAATAAATCTAAAAATGCCCAGACAGAAGCAGAAGGCACTTAAATGGTGCCCCTGGAAGACAGGGAGCTGCACAGAAGCATCTAAACTGGTTTCCTTTCTTCATTCTAGAAGAAGTTGAATCAGCTAACATACAACTGATATCTGACATGATCCTGGAAAGAAATCTGTCCCCCATAAAACAATAGCACTTATGAATCCACTGTCAAGCCCAGGTTGTCTGGCTTCCCACACCTTTGTGCTATCAGACATGTAGCATTTGGCCCTTCTCCTAAGATCCAGATCTTGCCTAAGTAACAAACAGCTGTATCTCCCGAGTATCCCTTCAGTTAGTAGGGAGAAGAGATGGAACCCAAGAGCAGCATGGCATTTCCTCTTCCAGGCACCACTGCTGTCTAGCATGCTGTCAGTCACCTGATCGTTTCTCTCTCAGTGGGTATGGAAGGTCCAGGGC
The DNA here is from genome assembly GCF_011762505.2 of Arvicanthis niloticus. Taxonomy (NCBI): domain Eukaryota; kingdom Metazoa; phylum Chordata; class Mammalia; order Rodentia; family Muridae; genus Arvicanthis; species Arvicanthis niloticus. Next base: position 36,995,770 of record NC_133430.1, on the reverse strand, counting down.
TTTCCCTGCGTATCTGGAGAGCAATGAGTCAACTTCCTCTAGGGTGAAGCCGATGTCTTGTCCAGCCAGCAGTTGGTGCAGAGTTTGCACGGCTGTGGTGGCCCAATCCACCTTCATGTTCATTAGCAGCTGCTCTAACATGAGCAGAGGACTGGAGGACAAATGGGCATAGCTGGCCCGGTGCTGTTCAGGCAGAGTCAGAAGAACCTGTTTACAGGATAGTGCAAAAAAAAAAAAAAAAAAAAAAAAAAAAAAAAAAGTACATAAACTTCAGGAGACTCACTATTCTTGCAGAGAAGTGACAGGGTTAAAGTGAAAGGTTTAAAGCACTATTGCATTTGGGAAGCAAGGTTGAACTGCTAAGTCCTCTGGGTGGCAAATGAGAAGTGTCCTAAGGAACTTTATATAGATAAGAGGTTGCTAATCTTTTTCTGTAAGAGGCAAGAGAGTATATATTTTAGAGTTTAGGACTTAAAATCCATGTAGCATGAAGGAAAACACAGACAAATACATAAATGAATTTATAAATGGATGTGGCCTGTTCCAATACAACTTGGTTTTCAGAATAGGCTGAGCTACAGGCAGCAACCAGAGGATACCCTGGCCTAGACCCGCCAGGCATGGTGGAGCTTTGCCTAACCCCAGATGCTATCATTCTATGTGAAGTTTTGGTTAGAATGGACAATACAAAGTGATGCTGGCAGGCTGTCCGATCCTGGCAGCTCCAGTGTCCTAGTCATAAAAAGATGGATCTAAATGCCCTTTAGTGGTCAGGATCACTAAGCACTGGTCCTGTTCTGCTTACTACCCCCTCCCACCCCCAACTAGTTCAGTGATGTGAATAAAAAAGAAGAGCTGAGCATGACGGGCTACAACTGACAGCCCAGCACATCGAAAGTGGATGCAGAAGGATTGGGAACAGTCTCAGTTATGAAGTGAGTTTGACGCCAGCCTGGGCTTCCAAAAATAAACAGACAGCTAAAACCTAACAAACCAAAAAAACTCCCCACAAAACCAACCAACCAACCAACCAACCAGCCAACCAACCAACCAACCAAACAAACAAACAAACAAAATGAAAGAAGGAAAAGGAATCTCTTTAGGGTAAGGCTGTGTCCCTGGCTCTCCTGACAGTCTGTTTTATTTTGGGGACAGTATATATGAAACATCAGAACAATTAGAGGAGTCAGAGGGTCCTGTCTCCAAATCCTGCTGGATTACTTACTATTATTTGTTGTTTTTTCATTGGTGTCTCTCACCTATTTTCTCATCTAACTACTGAGACAAATAATCTTCTTCCACGAGTATGGACTATTTACCACACAGATGTTTTAAAATATATGTGTGTACATATTTGTGTGTGTGTGCATGTGTACCTGCTTGTCTATACATGCATCACATGCATGCAATGCCTGTGGAGGCCGTAAGAGGACATCCGATGGAACTGGAGTTATGGGTTATTGTGAGCCGCCTCATGTAGGTGTTGGGAACTGAACCCAGGTCCTCTGGAAGAACAGCCAATGCTCTTAATCTTAACCATTGGGCCAACTCTCCAGCCCCTCAAACAGCAGTTTTAAATCCTTACATCCAAATCTTTTCGGAAGAGAACTAGTCCTTATCCCATGACCATTTTCAACTGGTCTTGTGACTACCAGTATTTTTGAAACAGTCAGTGATCCTACTACATGGTCAGTCCCGAGCAACAATGATATAGCAGGTACTATAGAAAGCCCAAGGACAGCTTGGGAGGACTGGTCAAACCTCTTTTCAGGGGGAGAACAGAAAGACTCTGACAAGTTCTAGGATACACAATTAGGACGAGGTGAACTGCCAGGTTACGGTTTTATAGGGCACTGGCGGAAGGGAGCAGGTACCTGGCATGAGGGCCTATGAAAGGGCAGATTCTGAGGTGGAAGTAAGGCCAGACATCTCTGCCAAGCATCATTTCCTCAGAGCTCTTTCCTCCTCACCTTAGATCCCATGTACAGAGCCTGGATCTCACGGTGTCGGTCAGTGGTCAGTTCTCCGTAGAAGTGGGAGGTGAGGTAGTTGGCCAAGAAGTGTGAAGTGGCTAAGCTGGGGTGCTGGTCAAGGGACCTCTCTGTGACTTCAAGGCACATGGTGGGATCAGGGATTCGTTGCAGGAGCTGCAGCAGAGGATAGAGAAGGAGGTGAGACCTACAGAACCCTCAAGATGGCCTTTCTTGGTGAGAGAAGGTAATATTTAGGTTCATTTATTTGGGGCTAATTATGTTTTTTGACTCATTTGTTGCCACCCCTATACTTTACTAATGAGCCATGGCTTTGAGAGGACTCAAAGGCTCCGTGTGGCAACTAAGGCAGGTCTAGGTACCTAGCTCAAAAGGAATGTAAGTCGCCCCTGAAGCACAGAAGGGGCAGGTCTGCAATGACAAATACTTTGCATGGGATTCAGTGGGAAACAAGTCACCTGGGTTGAGTAGCCTTGCCCCTCCCTGAAGGAGAAGAATAAAGAAGCAGAGCTTACTTGAAGAGCCTTTTCATGCTCTCTTCTTTCTAGCAGGTGGAGAAGATGCTTGTGATGCAGATTGACCAAACGTTCTCTTGGGATGGGGTAGAGATGGCCCCACTCCTCACACAGTTCATACTCCTGGAAGGAGATACACACCTTCAATCAGTTCTTTTAAATTACTAGCTGTTGGGGCTGGGGAGATGGCTCAGTGGTTAAGAGCATTGGCTGCTCTTCCAGAGGACCTGGGTTCCATTCCCAGCACCCATATAGTAGTTTACACCTGCAACTCCAGCTCCTGAGGATCTGGCACCCTCACACAGAGGTAGACGCAGGCAAAACACCAATGCACATAAAATAAATAAATCTTTAAAAAATTTATGGTAATATAACCTTTGTGTGTTTTTTCCTTAGCATTCTTTTTTTGTTGTTTTTTTGAGACAGGGTCTCTCTATGTAAGCCTTGGCTGTTCTGGAACTTGCTATGTAGACCAGGCTGGCCTTGAATTGCATAGATCACCCGTATCTGTCTCCTGAGTGGTGGGATTAAAGGTGTGTACCACGATGTTCTGTTTCTTAACATTACCAAACTATCCCAGTGTGCTACTGTCTGGGATGCCTCTCTATGCCTCTGCCTGAGCCTGCCTTCTTCACCATGACTCTTTGCTTTTCAGTTGATGGTCTGGTGCCCTGCCTGGCTCTGGGCTAAATTCCATCTCTTGATATCTCATGTTGCATGGCTTTGGGATGCATCTTACATTGCTATTAGTGCCAAAATGGAAAATCAATTCAGAAAAGTGATTCATATTCATGGCCAATCACAGATATGCAACTTGGATCAATAAGATACTACCCTAATGGCAAAAGAAGAAGAAGGAGGAGAAAGAAGAAGAAGAGGAGGAAGAAGAGGAGGAGGAAGAGGACAATATAAAGAGTAGGCAATGATATGGAGCAGTGAGAATAAAGCTGCCATCTGATTTGCTGAGAGACTTGATTTCATCCTAGAAAAGGACGCTCATGATGAACAGCAATTCCATGTGCAGGAACACTCTGCATGCAGTGTGGGAGATCTCACAGAGGAATACTACCGTGACAGTATTATCCTCTCCAGCTCTCTATGTGTTGGCAAATCTCACAATTACAAGAAACAAAGATCATAGTGTAGTTACAAAATATGTGGACCCTGAGACCTGCAGAGGGCTCTAGCCACACGACTAGGTAAGGAACTACAGCTTGGGAAGGAAGATGAATCCATCCTGGAAAATGGTACCTGCGATTCCAGCATCATGTCCATGACAGTGGATGGGTCTTCAGCACAGCAGTTTCTCAGGGTCTGCCAGTCACACCACACTGGGGGATCCTGTAAACCTAGGATCTGAGGAAAGACAGGCAGACCCATAAACCAGCTGGCAGATGCTCTCTCCATGAACATTGATATGTCCATGGAAGGGCTGACCCTCGAGCTCTGCCCCAGCATCAAGCTGTGTGACCTTTCCAGGAAAGGGGGGAAGGAAGCAAATGAGCAAAGGCTGTCTAGAGACAATAAACCTCTCTAGGAGTAAAACTGGGGGGAAGTCTGACCAGCAGTCAGGACAGGAAGTTCTCACTGGTGAGGACAGTCAGACTTCCTGGGGTCACCTGTCCCTAGTTTCTCTATCTCAAAACTACCCAAGAAGTTTTTCCAGCCTGACTGTTCTGTGGATCATCCTTCCCACAGTATGTTAGTGTGAAAACTGCTCAAGGGGCACAGAGAGACCTTCCCCTTTACCATGTGTGCCTGGTCTGTAGAGCTCCAGGCTCTGTTCCAGGCCACAGAGGAAGGTTCATATGTATTGTACACTGGTTATGCAGCTGACCTCCTGGGTCTGTCTCCCTGAGCCTCGTCAGCTTGGATACGACACATATCCCACAAGAATCTTTCACTTTCTTCTACTCCAATGCCACAGTCTTTACCTTCTGATAGACCCGCAGCTCCATCAGCTTCCTCTGCAGCTCAGATTTCAGTTCTTCTTGGACAGCCGTGTCTGAAACGCAGTAGGCCAGGATCTCCAGGCAGGACTCCAGGGGCCACCTGTCCACAAACCGTAGGGCCAGCTGACTTCTCAGGGATGCATCCTTCACAGGAAACAGGTACTGCCAACCTTCCTTGTCTGGAAGACAAAACAATGTTCAAGGGCAGCAAGGCTGACCCGAAGGAGCTTAAAGGCCCAATGTAAGAGGGTTTTGTTCTATCTTATGACACAGGAGCTGGGAAGGTCCTTCCAATCCATGTGACTGGAACTAGGTTTATACCTGGAACTATTACATGACAGACAGAAACCCTCTACTCCTAGTGTCCCTTTGTGCAAGCCTGTCACAGTCATGGTACCTTCTGAAGGGAGAGAAGGAGAAAGGATAAAGGGAGGAGAAGGAAGGAAGGAAGGAAGGAAGGGAGGAAGGAAGGGACATTTCTAGTATTTTGTTCTGTTGCCCATCTGGTGTCTTTGGAATTTCCACTCTGCATCCTATATATGTCATTGTATAGAAAGAAGCTTCATTCCCTAAATACCCTGTCACTAAGTAGAACTCTCTTTTTCCCATACCCATTCATAAATCTGATCTTAGAGACACAAAAACATAGACCCCAAGAATTGGTAGCATCCAGTTCTTTTAGTGGATTTTTTAACCTTCCTGGGGGCTATTTTCCTTTCTAAGGGCAGCTCTGTCTCTCCTACAAAGCCACCCTGTACAGCACACCGGTGTTTACTCGCTCAGTGGAGAACTACAGCTCATTGGCTTTCTATTTTGATTATACATGAAAATCTCTTCTATTTACTTTTTTGATGTGTATGTGAGTGTGCGTGTGTATGTGTGTGCGCGCGCGCGTGCATGAGGAGATTAGAAGTTGGTTTTGGGTATCTTCTATTGCTCTTCACCTTAGTTTTTTCCCCACCTTAGTTTTTAAAAAATCTTATTTGTTTATTATTAGTATGTGTGTGTGTATGTGTGTGTGATATGTGTACATAGTACAGTTGCACACGTACCATGGCAGAGGTCAGTCTTGGGAGTTGGTTCTCTCCTACTTTTCTGTCAGTTCTGGGGTTCACACTCTGGTCACTGTGCTTGGTGGCCAGCACTTTTACCAGCTGAACCACCTCACTGGTCTCAGACCTTAGTTTTGACACAGTATCTTTCTTTCATTGACCTGGAGCACGTTGTTTTGGCTTGACTGGCTTGCCAGCTAGCTCCTAGGATCTACTTGTCTTTGTCTCTAAGTGCTGGGGTTACAGATGTGTGTTGGACCACACATGGCTTTTATGTGGTGCTGTGGATCCAAGCTTAGAGCCTCATGCTTGAGCAGCAAGCCCTTTACTCGCCTTGTCATCTCCCCAGTTCCTTGTTTTGTTTTGAGAAAGGCTGGTCTCAAACTTCTTTGGCTTTCCAAGTGCTGGGGTGTAAGCATTGATCGCCAGGTCCAGCTCACGGTTCGTTTTGCATAAGCAGTTATATTAGCATGTGGATGTTCCAGTCCCTGTGCCTGTGGCCTCTGGCTGCCTTCATGCTGCCCTAGCAGAATGGCTTAGCAAATACCATGTGCTCTAAAAGGACTCTGCAGAAAAAGGTTGCTAAGGTCTCTTTTACCACTACCACTTAAATGAACTCCATCCTGGGCCTCTAAAGGCAGGCCCAGATTGTGGTTTACACACTCGACAATAATTCTGATATGCAGGACTGAAAACATTGGTTACTGGTTCTAGACATTGTAAAGCGAGACTATGATGGTGTGTCTCCCTAGAGTTGCTGTGAAGATTACATGTGACCACACCACAGTGAATCCTAAGTGATGTTAGTGTCAGGGAGAGAGGGAAAGCATCCTGCTTACCGCACACAGTAGCACAGGTCAGGACTGTTAGTGTCAGGGAGAGGGGAGAGCATCCTGCTTACCGCACACAGTAGCACAGGTCAGGGCTGTTAGTGTCAGGGAGGGGGGAGAGCATCAAGCTTACCGCACACAGTAGCACAGGTCAGGACTGAATCCCGTACACTGCTCAGGTCGTCCAAGTCTTGCCCATACACGTCAATGAGTTGAAGGGCTCGCGACCAATCTCTGGCTACCAAAGCTTCCTCAAAGGCCTCAGTCAGTACATCCAGGGCTAGAGTAGAATGTAGGCCCAGAAGTACAGTAGAGAGATTGGCCTGACCACAGAGACTGGCTGCCAGACTCTGTCTTGGCTCAGAGGCTTGTTGCAGAGGCTCCCAGTTAGCTAGGAGGGCAGCCTCAAACACAGGAAACTGTTCCAGGAGGTGCTCACACTCCTGGGCTACCTTCTCTGCAGTCAGAGGTGCCTCCCTGCGACCACGCAGTTCCTTCCAAGACAGGCTGGGCTTGCTGACCTTTGTCCCTCGGGAAGCCCTCAGACAAGCCACCATGGCCAGTAGCTTTGAGCGAGACTTGAGGAAGGCCAAGGCAGAGGCGGTGAAGGCTGGGAGTGAATCCTTTGGGGAGGAATGAGACTTTCTCTCTGTTGAGGGATTCTCGCTTGGTCTAGGGGGGCTCAGCCCAGAGAGGGGCAGGCCATCCAGAAGGTGAGAGGCGTGCCCCTGAGCCAGCATGCCTAGGTGGGTCAGGAGGGATGAGGCTTGCTGGCTTTGTTGAGATAGGCAAAGAGTAAGGGGCTCACAGCAGCAACTGACAATGACCTGTGGCACACTTAGGCTGAGATGCTCTTGGGCTAGAAGGGCTGCCAACCTGGAGGGAGAAGCAGAATGCACGTGAGGCCTGAACACATGGGCACCATCACCCAGTCTTTTACAAATTCATTCATTCATTCACTCACTTATCTTAGACTAGGTTTTACTGTGTAGTCCTGGCTGGCCTCACACTTGCTGACTTTACCTCCCAAGTGCTGGCTTATAGGCAGGTGTCACATCACTGCACAGCAGAAAGAAGCACAGCAGAATGACTAAGGCTCTAAGTCCTTCTATTAAGGGTGCCATAAGCAGCTCGCCAGATAGACTACACAGCTCCTTTCCACTTCATAATCTGAGGGATCCCTTTTCAGTCCTCTATAGGGAGGTGATTTTTCTATAGCCATAAAGTATTATATAAGTTAATTCATCCCATCTTAGTGGACGATGGGGTTTTCTGGTCTGTTGTACATGTACTACTTTTCATATATGCACAACCAAGTGTCAGGATAAAGTCCCCAACATGGATTGCTTCGTTAAAAGGACCATCAATTTGCTTAATTTTAAATAGCACACAAAAGAGTAGATGTCACTATGGTGCTTTTATAGTTTGCTTTTGTGGACAATTCTCTTTGATTCTTCTCTAGCTGCTGGCTACCACCTCTTTCAACTTTAGTAGTTAGTCCCTTTCTTTTCTCCTCCTCCTCCTCCTCTTCTTCCTTCTCCTCCTGCTCCTCCTCCTTCTTTCAAGACAGGGTTTCTCTGTGTTGCCCTGGCTGTCCTGGAACTCATTTTGTAGACCAGGCTGCCCTCAAACTCAGAGATCCACCTGCCTCTGCCTCCCAAATGCTGGGATTAGAGGTGTGCGCCACCACTGCCTGGCTGCCCTCTTTGTTTTCAAAGCCTGTGTATCTGATATAACATCCACCAAGCAAACCTCATCTTCCTATCTTATCCCCTTTCTAGTTATATGACTTATGATCATAAAACTACGTATTAATTAAAAGCTAGGATCTGCATATGGAGAGGATATATAGTATTTGTCTTTCTTGAGTCTGTTACTTCCTTTAATATAGTAATTTGACATTTATCCATTTTCTGCAACTTCTTCTTTCTTTGTAGAGAACTGGCACATGTAGCCCGTTTTCACTGTCCACTCATCTGCTAATAAACACCCCAACGGAGCCCATTTCCCTGTTTTTGTGAATAGGTCAGCAATAAACATGGCTGTGTAAGTATCTCTGTGGCACTGCAGAGAGTCCTGGATGCAGGAGTGGTGTAGCTAGGTCATACAGTAGTCCTGCTTCTTGATCTTAGAGAAAGCACCACACTGATTTCCACAGTGGCTGTACCAGCTTCCTCTCCCACCAGGACGGAGTAAGGATCCCTGCCTCCTTCATCTTCACCAGAATTTGTTGTCATATGCTTTTCTGAGAGCAGACTGGGGTAAGGTGGAATCTCAAAGTAGCTCTAATTTGCCTTCCCTGATGGTTAAGGATGTTCACTACTTTTGAAAATATTTACTGGCCATTTGTGAACAATTTATAATCTTAGTAGACAAAATGCTTTTCCACAGGAGTTATGACAACTTTTATACCTTACAAGTAATAGTCTCAAGTCTGAGAATGCTTATTTTGCTATAGGCTACATGACCATCGCTGCGGAACCTCTGGCTTTTGCTTATCTGGCAGTGAAGAGTCACCATTAGTCTCCTACTTAGAACACACACTCGTGGTAGCAAGAGAGAAAGTAAGAATGTTGAACTTGAGCCCGCTATGAAAGAATACACATCTTCACAGGTGAAGCTTACCTGTCTGGGGGAACTTGTCTTTCAAGCAGGAGATGTGACAGCAGTTGAGAAGAGCTCTGCTGCAGAAGAACAAAGGGATTTCCAACCTTGACCGCCACGTTACCTGAGAGAGTGAAGAAATAATCTTTGTTTGCCTTGTTAGGTGCAACTGATCGGGGTCCCGTTTCAGAGAATTGATTAGTCGTACTGTGAGCGACAATGAAGACAGCAGTAACAGTCTCCTGTAGACTCACAGTAGGTTCAAGTGTTCACACCATGGCCCTGGGCACAAGTTAATCTGTATCACAGTGTTAAAGGCTTCCAACCCAGCCAGACAAATTTCAGCGGCCAGTTTAGCTACACACAGCACACAATGCTTACTGCAACCTGACTGAAGTTGAGTGTGACAGTTTGAGCATCTGTCTCTGAAATGCTCTGAAGTGTTCTGGCTCCTGGAATGTCTGCATGCACATAATGGGGTACCATGGGATAGGATCTAAGTCTAAACATGATGTTTCATTGGTATCTTATGTACAGAACCCAAAGGTAAGATTATACAGTATTTTTATGCATCTGTGTTTTAGCCATCACCTGTCAAACCATTTATGGCAATAGGTTGGTGGTTAAAAAGGTTGGGAATCTGGAAAATTTAAGATTTCAGATTTTTAGACATCCACCTGGAATTTGCTATCAATTCAAAAAAGAATCCAGGACTCATGTCAGAGGCCTGATTCTTCTACTGGGCTATCAAATCTATAATGGTCTGACAGAATTTTTGTTTTGTTACAGGTTATTATATAGCCTGGACTAGACTGGAACTCCTGATCCTCTGCCTCTGCCCTCCAAATTTTAGGATTAGAGACATGTGCCATCACACCTGGCTTCAGAGATATTTTTGAGGCACCAATTCCATGAGATGTTATAGACTTCCATGAGCTTGATAATTTTACTTAGCAGAAAGATATATAGAATAGAGTAATAAGAGATTCTGATATCTTTGGTTATTGGGTAACTAGAAAGACCTCTTTTTTTTTTTTTTTTTTTTTTTTTTTTTTTTCAGTTTCTTTGTGTAGCCCTAGCTGTCCTGGAACTCACTCTGTAGATCAGGCTGGCCTAGAACTCACAGAGATCCACCTGCCTCTGCCCCCCCACCCCCACCCCATGAGTGTTAGAATTAAAGGCATGTGCTACCAATGCCGGGGTTAGAAAGAGCCTCTTAATGAAGCACTTCTCTTCCTTTCCTTAAATAACTGCCAGTCATGACTCCGAATCTTTCTCACTACTCACCAGGGTCAGAGCTCAGACTCCGAAGAAGAACTGCAGCCAGGCTGCTGCAGTAGCTGAAGAAGGCTCCCACATAGTCCGTCTGTCTGGGGCCTGCTGGTGTCTGTTTTCCTAGGGTCTTCTGGAGGAGCTGGCTTTGGATGTACACAGGGTGGGCCTCTGCTTCAGGGGCTTTTTGGGCTGCCTGTTCCACTAGGCAAGAGAGTGGAGTACTCTTGGGCTCTGTGAGGAATCCGGATGGGAAAAGACATATGGCTTTAGTCTATGTTTCTAGCTTTGAACCAATTTCTAAAAAGAAATATCCTATTTATTTATTTATTTATTTATTTATTTGTTTTTGAGACAGGGTTTCTTGTGTAGCCTGGCTACCCTTGCTTGCTCTGTAAACCAGGTTAACTTCAAACTCACAGAGATCTGCCTGCCTCTGCCTCCTAAGTGCTGGGATTAAAGGCATGGGCTACCCACTGGAGGCTGTTTTTAATTTTTATATATGTTCCTGTATATGTGAATTTGGGTGCCTACAGAGGCCAGCAGATGTAAGACCAACTGGAGCTAGAGTTCAGGTGTTTGTGAGCCACTCAATGTGGGTGCCAGGAATTAAACTCGAGTCCTCTGGAAGAGCAAGTGCTCTTAACCACTGAGCCATCTCTCTGGCCTCTCAGCTTCGGATCAACTTGTGACCTGGTGAGTAAACTGAACTTTCTACATAGTCCACTGGGTGTCTATAGGACATACGTGACTATGTAAGCACCACACTTAGAAGGTAGACAAAACAATCAGACAAACAAAAATACCAGTTCAGCCAAATGACCATGTGATCTTAGCCAGAAAGAGCCCGGAGTCTAGTGAAAGCAGACTATATACTTGTTTTGACCCTGCTGTCTCTGGGGTGAAGCAGCTTTATGAAGAGCATATGAAGCGTTTGAGGAGGGCTGGCCCAAACCCACCCTGTACCAGCTGGGTATATTTCTCACCAGGAGTAAAAAAAAAAAAAAAAATGTACCTGCTAGTAAGAGTGTTAAGTGTCCTCTCAACTGAGTTGGGGAAACAGAAGCACGGTTCTCAGATGTACCTTGCTTAGCTAGAAAGGGCTGACTGAGCCCAGCTCTAGAGGGCAGAGCCTCTGCACCAAAATGCTCGCATACATCCACAACTGTCTCATCTCCCTGTTCGGCTGCTCTTTTCTGCTTATCTGTTCCTGTGCAGACAGAGCTGTACCTGGCAATGCTAATGCCTCTCGAAGTGACTGGAGAGTCTGATCCAGCTGCTGGGAAAGGCTGGTGTGGCTGGCAATGCAGTCTTCGGTGAGGCTGGGCCAGCACATCCGAAGCAGCTCAGAGATGCTGCACCGTGGAGTGCCTCCTCCCCTTTCTTCTAGAGTCTCTGTGGAAAGCATGTGAAAAGGAAGAGAGAAAGAAATGCCTGCTGACCCGCTGTTCCAATCCAGAAAAGGCAAAGGGGTGAAGTAAAGCAACTTACCTGACTTTGTTAGTCCCGTTAGCGTAAGTGGATAACTGAGAATCTTACTAATTTGTTGAAGGACAAATGGAAAACCTCGTATACCATCAGAATTCAGGACAGCTTGGTCTAGCCTTCGACCTGAAGGAGACAAAGTTAGAAATGGATTTTCAGGTGCCAATGCTCAGTTCTGAAGCTCCTTGTATAATCTTATCTTCTCTAACAGTAATTGCAAGTCATTGTAATTGCATTGTGTCATTTTGGGTGACAATGAGCAGACCTGGTGTATGCCATGCCCGGGGTTCCAGGACTATCTTGGTGAGATGCCTCAGCCATCAACAGCAGATTCAGAATCTCTGGCATTTCTGTGGGATTTGTTGACTAAAGACAAAGGGATATTTCCTGGGGATTTGTCTTCGTATTCTCTTCAGCCATTCTAATTGCCCAAGGCCATCTTCATATACCTTTCTATACTCTTTTTCTAAGATAGTGGTTCTCAACCTCCCTAATGCTGCGACCCTTTAATACAGTTCCTCATGTGTGGTCACCCCTCAATCACAAAATTGTTTTCATTGTTACTTCGTGATTGTAACTTTGCCACTGTCATGAGTTGTAGTTTAAGTATCTGTTTTCTGATGGTTGTCTGTGACCCCTATGAAAGGGTGGTTCGACTCTCAAGAGGTTGTGACCCACAGGTTGAGAACCACTGCTCTAAGAATTCCATGTACATGTCCTAGGATATTTTCCTGTACCCTGGTTTACAGATTCATGGCAGTTCTATGTAGGAAGCCGTGGTCAGTGGTTCCATTCCAAGATGGCGCTGGCCTCATGTCTTCCCACTGGTAAACAACTAACTGCGCAGCTGCAAAGGCAGAAAGCCCGCCAAGTCACTGGCCAATCCCAAGGCGTAATATTGGGTGATGAGTGAACAGTCAATCAGAAGTGAACAGGTCACTCTAGGGCATATTTAAGCGGTGCCGCTTCCGGCCTTTCCGTCTTTCCGCTTTACTGTTACAAGAAGTAAAATCCTCGTCTGCAGTGATACCCCATTATTGTCTCTCGTGTCCTTATTCGCGGGCAAAAAGGGACTCGGGAGGTGCGCGGAACAGTTCTAGGCTACGGTCAACATCTTCACCCAGAAGGGGCCTGCAGTCTCATGGTACTCATCTCTCTGTAACCTTGGTTTTTGTAGGCTAACAGGTTGAACCCAGGGTTCCAGCATGCTACACTCTCACCTCACCAGTCTCTATCATTCTTAAAGTATGTTTCTTTTTACAAAGTAGCAATTGGTGGGTTTCTTTGTGGCATATGTCATATGCCTTGCACTTCCCTCCTCTCTCTTCTGCGTGGACCCCTCTTCCCTATAATCTAGTTGCCCTTTGACTTCCTTCAATTTAAGGATAAATCAGAAAAGAATTTCCCTAAGTGACTATGATGAGACACTTGATAGTCTGTACTTACGCCATTAGGATGAGGGCATTAACTCATGTTTACACCTTCTCTTTTCCTCCCCTCACAGCTTCTTAAAGGTTCGATGAGTTCTTTGGCACAACTGAGAATGAATGAATGAGTGAATGAATGAACGGGAATGGAGGGAGGTGAATATTGTTCACTTACCCCGGCTCTCAAGGCTGCTGTTCAGTCGCCGCTCGGCTGTCTCTAAGAGCTGTTTGCAGGTCTTCCAGAGCTGGCACTGGCAGCAAGCAAGGTCAAATGCAGCCATGGCAGGGGGACTGAGGTCTTCCAGAACTTCTCTAAGAGGAGTGGTGGTCTCCATGGGAGTAGCATTTATCCAAAAATCCTCCTGGAGAGTGGGGATGGGGTCTTCGGAGGGGCTGAGGAGCTTGTCAGTCACGTCAGAGATGGAGTAAAATACCATCCCTGGATATGCAGCATTGGAGCAAAACAGAAGGGTTAGCTTGATTCTAGCTACCACCTGCACTGTGAAAAGTAGTTTGCCTGACGCTCTTCTGCACAGGATCTGTGCATGCTAGGCTTTCATTAGGGCTATTCATGGGAAACACTCTAAAACACATCGCTAACAAAAAGCACAGTAGACAGCACTACTGCTGTCAGAGCCCCTTTCTGTCTGGAACATTCAAACGATGTGCCTGTATGTTTTAAATAGGGGCTGGGGAGATGGCTCACTGGGTAAGAACATTTGCTGAACAGGCACAAGGACTTGGGTACATATTTTAAGTAGGCACTGAAAAGTTTCTGGAAGCATATGTCAAGGCCAACCACAGGATGGGAACCCAATAAATGAAGTCTGGGGACAGATGGGAGAGCTGAAGATGGGGAAGAAGCTTCTGCTTTGAGAATGAAGAAAGGTAGAGCTTGGGGTATGCTGCCACTGCAGGGAACCAGGCTGTGGCTCCCAGGCTGCAAATGTTAACAAGTAATCTTTTTTTCCATTTTAGGAACAGTCACGTGATACCCGCTTACTGCTGAATAACTAATTACAGGGAGGGGGGGCTGCTCCTAACAATCCTCTAAAGCCCTCCGTGAGTGATCACAAGATGCACTAGGGCAACCCTCCTGCTCTTTTGTAAGCTGCGAGGACACGCAGGGTGGCTTGAGTGGCAGGTGTGTGGAACACCTCTTCAGGGAGGATGTGTACAGCTGGGAAGGTGCTCGGGCTGCTGGCTTTGAGGCCAGGTGTCCTGCTTCCGTTTCTGTCGACTTCTCATGATGATCTGGGTGGTTTCTTCCCTTAAGCTACCACCCCAGCTATCCCTCCTGCTTTGATGTTGGCAAGGAAGACAAACCTGCTGCAGCGGCACTGCCAATGGCCTGTAGGGTTGAGCGGCCGCTGCCAGTGCGCCGGATGGTGGTGTTGCCCCCATCTGAATTCTGGTTTTCAATCTTATGTTCTACACGGGCCAGCTCCTGGATCACCTCTTGGTATCGCTCTACAAACATCAGCTCCCCGGCGCTAGGTGAGGACTTCAGGTTGAACATGAATACCACCTGTCATGAGAAAGGAAGGAGTGTAGCAGTGGTGGGTCCACAGATTCTGGGAGCACCTACAGACAGGATGCTGGACCAATTCACTAGACTATGGACCTAAGATGGCCATTTTACAGGACTAGAGAGCATTGGATTTTTTTTCTCCGTTTTGAGACTTTTCTGTGTTGCCCTGGTTGTCATGGAACTCACTTTGTAGACCAGGGTAGCCTCAATCCACCTGTCTCTGCCTATCAAGTGCTGGGATTAAAGGCATGTGCCACTACATGAGGCTGACACTGAATGTTAAGAAGAGACCACATATAAAGTGGCTTTAAAAAGTCCATAAACCAATCACCAAAGGTCCAGTAGGAAATAAGCAAATGATCCCAGCGATTTCAGTGATTTCCGAGGAAGCACCTACACAAAATACACAAGAAAATATTTTTCCTGACCAGGAATTTAATTAATGATACTGTTTCAGTTGCTATGATGAAACATTGTGACCAAAGCAACTTGGGGAAGGAAAGGGTTTATTTTGCTTACACTTTCATGTCACTGTTCATCACTGAAGGAAGTCAGGACAGGAACTCAAGCAGGCCTGGAATCTGGGAATATGAGCTGATACAGAGGCCATGGAGAGGTGCTGCTTACTGGTTTGTTCCTTTTGACTTGCTCAGCTTGCTTTCTTATAGAACCCAGGATCACTAGCCCAGGGGCGGCTCAGCTAATCAACCACTAATTAAGAAAATTCCCCACAGGCTTACCTATAGCCTGATACACACATGGCTTAAGGGAAAGAAGACAAATGTAAGGTATTTAGAGGAGAAAGCACCATGCAACTCCTAGTCCAGCTGTTTGAGTTGAAGAAAGGCTGGGAAGCAAGAACAACAGAGCAGTGAGATCCAGGATCCATTTCTGACCCAGGAGTGTAACTCATTGTGAAGCCCAGCATGTGTGAGACCTCTGGTTCAATCCATGGCATTACAAAAACAAAAAGAAACTGTGTGTGTGTGTGTGGGGGGGGGCAGGGAATCCCCTATCTTGTCCAGAGGCTCCTATTTATAAAACAGGAACTCTAAAAGGTACAGTGGGAATTAAGGAGAGATCATCTTAGCATGGAGTTTCCCCTAGATCTGCTTCACAACTGAAGTCATGCCAGAGAAAATTCTAACCTAAATGTTTGGTCAGAGACTGGCATTAAGTTTCAAAAACTGCACGGAGAGTTTGAAGCATAAGTGGTACTTAATGATATTGAGTTTAAACAGCACAAGGTTCCTGCATTTCTCATGACTTCTGTATAATCTTCTTAGCCTTACAATGAGGTGGGAAAAGCAGGAATTATATATTAAGCTATGATTGTCCTCAGAGGATCAAGGCTGGGAGAGCTTGAGTCTTTGACTGCTATTTTCCTTACATACCAGGGCACTCCAGTTTGCTCCCTCTATGCTGTATGGTGAATGAACTGTCATTCTGTTTATTACCAAAAGTTATCTGCATTGTGATTTTTTTCAAGACAGGGTTTCTTTGGGTAGCCCTGGTTGTCCTAGAACTTGCTCTGTAGAACAGGCTGGCCTCAAACTCAGAAATCCACTTGCCTCTACCATCCTTGTAAGGAGATTAAAGGTGTGTATCACCATGACCAGCTCTGATTTTTAACTATATAAAAACACATATACGTTCACATAAGAATGAAGAAAGAAACAAAAGTTTCACTGTTATGAGGTAGTGAGATCCTGGCTATTTTATTTTGTTAACATACTACTTCTATTAGGAACACAAATAACTCAGTGCCTCCAAGCCTGCAGTGCTGAGCACAGGGCCCGCACACACAGAAACTCCTTTCTAATTCTGCTCAGTGGGATCTCTAGGAAGCACTCCCAGGTACTTTCAATGTCACATGCAGTTAACTTTCCCTGAGGCCGGATATGACAGCCAGTTAGTCAGCGTGCTTTACCATGACAAAGTGTGGCTATGGCTTTGCTAACCTGATGGGCTTCTGCAAAGTTCCCCCTGAGGATACAGGATGCCAGCAGAGACTCCGGTGGGGAGAACATCATGGGGATGATCGAACTCTGAGGTTGAGGCTGAAACCGGTTGTCCAGCTCCACCTGCCCAGACACAGCACTCAGACTCCCTTCTGTTGGGTGTAAGAACATTGGAGACATTAAAGGAAAAACTAGAGTTGTCTCTCCATATCTCTCCATATTCCTGTATTTTCTGTGAAGATTTGTAAATAAGTCTTCTTTTTTCTTTTTTGTTGTTGGTTACATAAGACAGTGTTTCTCTGTGTAGCCTTGGCTGTTCTGGAACTCACTCTGTAATCCAGGTTGTCCTCGAACTTACAGAGATCTGATTGCCCCTGCTTCCCGAGTGCTGGGATTAAAGGCATGCACCACCATTGCCCAGGTTAGAAAGAGCCTCTTAATGAAGCACTTCTCTTCTTCCTTTCCCTAAATAACTGCCAGTCATGACTCCATATATGAAGGGCAAAACATCTACTACCATCTTAGAAAATAAGTACTAACTACCTTCCTTGAACAATCACCTTTGTCCCACTGCTGGGTCACTTAACCAAGAAAAAAAGAGTCTCTTCCCTTTCCCCAGCTGCCATCTGCTGCCATCTACAGGAATAAACCTTGCCCAAAGTTTCAGTCCTAGTGTTTATACCACAGGGCATGACAGGAGTGTACGAGGGCAAGCTGTTGACAGGTAGCAGCTGGTTGGGACGAACACACCTGAAGTACTTGTGCTTAGCTCACTACTTGTTCCTTCCAGGGATGGGTTGGAGCCTCTCTCCCGGCCGTCTAGAGGTAACAGAAAATTTAGTCAGCAACTCCTTATAGTGTACAAAGTGCAAAGTCAGACTACAAGCCAAGATCTAGGTAGACTGAGCCTAAAGGGTGAGTACAGGACAGAGGGTAGGCATGATGTGGTTCCAGGGCTCTCTGGGTAGCAGTTTATACCAATGGCTTTTACCATGTGGGGTCTTAGAGTCCTGGGAGCTTGTGACCAACATCTGAAGACTAAGTACTAGCAATAGTTTGGTAAAATAAAGGCCCAACTATCATGACCAGGAAACAATGAGATGCAAAGGAGTCATGACATTTTCTGACATAGAGGATGTGTCTTCAGATATGAAAAGAAAGGAAATAAAGTGTAAGTCATGGCCTGTGGAAGGCTGCTCGGTTCATAGCCCAGGGGAAATACTGCTCAGTGCTAGTTATCCTCAGTGTCCATGGAGGCTGTCTGTCCCTTGGTGTGGCCTTATGAAGGCTGTGTCACCCACCAATGGTGTCCCCTTGGCCCCCTGCTGAGGCAGCCCTGTGGGAAAAAACAGCTGTGGAGAAAAGGAAATGAAGTATATATTCCTGGGCCGGGTGACTCAGGTGGATGCAGACTCTGCCTGTGTCCCAAGCCAATCAACCGAGAAACATCAGAGCTGAGTGACACCACCACCATGCAGTTTCCCAGGTTTTTCTCATGGCAACCCCTATCCAGAATGCTTACAGCCTCTGTGTGTGTGTGTGTGTGTTTGGAAATATGTGAAAGGATATGCATATTGTGTTGAATGGGAAACTTCGGCATGGCTATGTAAGAGACTCTTAAGACCTGGCTGTGGGAGTGGGAGGATGCTTTTGTGTTTTTGACCATATGCTCAGCCTAAAGGAACAGACGACAAGCACCCCTGTGCCTCTCTGTCAGGTGAACGGGAACAAGGCTTGAGAAGAGAGTTCTTTAGATCACCTGCCCGGGTCCTTCGGGTCCGACGACCTCGGCGGAGACTAGAATGCCTTGTGGCAATGGGCCGGTATCTTCTGGAAGGTTGCTCTTCTGAAACAACAAACACAGGCACAGTGAGCAGCTTTGCTCTGACCACTTGTGCCAACAGGCGGGACGGTCTTCATTCAGCTCTGAGGTTTGCAGCACCGCCCTGGGCTGCTATGCTCATAAGCCCTGGATTAGGTGTGGTTCCCCCATGTCTGCCCCTTGCCCATATTGCTGGGGCTTTTCTCCTTTCCTACTTTCTAGACAGTCTAGTTCTGACCGCCCTTCTCTCACCTGAGCCCTGGCTGCTTGTTACCACTTTGTACCGCCACTGCGCCTCGGAGAGAACCTTTGAGAACCTGTGCAAGCGGCTCTGCAGTCCGTCTCTGGCTGCTGAACAGCTCTGGTCTTCCAGCAGCTTTGTCTCCTCAGCTGTGTTGTGGCTGCTGATTTCCCTGAGCTGCTCCTGAAGAAGGCTGAGGAATGCGCCCATTGCAAACTCATCAGCCAGGAATCCGTTCATGCCACTAGTAAAGTGCTTCAGATCCAGAAAGCTGTGCTTGTGAGGCCTTGGAGAACTGTCTTTCGGTTCTGCCTTTGGACAGCCTGGCATTGTATGAGTAAGGTTCCTGGGGCCCACAGAAGCCCGCTCTGACCTCCTCTCAGTTGCAGCTATGTGCTGAGGGCTCTCTGATGGAGACCTCAAACCCAACGGGCCTTTCCCCTCAATGTCCTCATCCTCGGCATAGTCCTCAGGCAGGTGAGGCTCTGGGTGAAGGTCGGCAGAGGTAATGAGGAGCAATGAGAAGATGTTTTCCAGAATTTCCAGGCACAGAGAGTCGGGGATGCTATGTAAATACTGTCGGCACCTGGCCAGGTATGTTGGGAAGAGATGTGAAGCACCTAAGAAAGGATGAGGAAGAGACAAGGTGGAGAGCAAGCAGAGCCCACTGAACAATGCCACGCTTCTGCTTTTAAACTATGACATTATTCCTTATCTATGACAAATACTTCAAATTTCAGTTCTGGGGATTAAGGTAACATGGACTCCTTATCCCTCAATTTTACTTTAACCTCCCACTATGCTTAAAGAGGGCCTTAGGCTGCCTGGGTCTCTTATCCCACTAGAATGTGGTGGTGCAATTCTGATCCTAGCACTCTGGAGGCTGAGGCAGGAGGGTTGCCACAAGTTCAAGGCCAGTCTGAGCTACAGAATGAAACTGCCCTAAAGAAGGAGGGGCTGCAGAGATGGTTCAGTGGTTAAGAGCACTGGCTGCTTTCCTAGAGGACCCAGTTTGATTCCCTACACCCATATGATGGTTCACAGCCTCTGTATCTCCAGTAATAAGGAGGTCTGGTTTGCTTTCTGGTCTCTGTGGGCACTAGGCGAAAGAGATACATGCAGGCAAAACACACATATATTTAAGAAAAAAAGTCTAAAAAAAAGTTAAGAGAAGGAAGAGGGGTAGGAGGAAACAGAGCTAAGCTTGGTAGTTCATGCATGCAATCCCAGTGTTAGGGGGCTTCAGTGTTTGAGGCCAGACTAGGCTACATCAATTTCCATTTGAACTGAATACACAGTATGACTAAGGAAGGAAGGAAGGAAGGGAGGGAGGGAGGAAGGAAGGGAGGAAGGAGGGAAGGAAAATTAGAAGGGAAAAGAAAAAAATTATTAAGTATGTTCCACTTGGAGTACTGTTTCTTAATACTAAGCTTTAATTTATAGTTCACATATATGAATGCATACATATATAAAGATATAAGCTATACACCTAAGTTTAAACCAGAGTTGATAAGAAATATTCTATTTTTTAAAAACATACCTAGATAGGTTTACTGGGAAGCTGCTCTCAGATGAGTTTACTGGCCCCAAGGACGGAAGCCAGGGAAGTCACCATGGGGAGAGAGAAGGGAAGGAGGGGAAAGAGAACGAGAGAAAGAGCATGTCATCCGAGAGAGAAGGAGAGAAAGGGAAGAAAGAGAGAGGGAGAGGCAGGGAGAGGGAGAGGGAAGAGAGAAAGAGGGGGGCACTCTTTCAATTGTTTAAAAATCTATTTATTTACGTATTTTATGTATGTGGGTGCTTTGTCGGCATGCACATCTGTACGTCAGAAGAGGGCATCGGATCCCATGGAACTACACTTACAATTATACACTGCCATGTGTGCTAGGAACTGAACTCAGGGCCTCTTTAAGAGCAGCCAGTGATTTTGTTTTGTTTTTGTTTTTCAAGACAGGGTTTCTCTGTGTAGCCCTGGCTGTCCTGGAACTCACTCTGTAGACCAGGCTGGCCTCGTACTCAGAAATTCTCCTGAGTGCTGGGATTAAACGTGTGCACCACCACTGTCCAACCACTGTCCAACCACAGAGTCATCTCTCTAGCCCCTGAAATGCTTTTTTCACTATGGCGTTTAGCTACAAAAAGAAAAACATTTGGCAAGTACTATGCTAGATGATCAGAGTAAGATCCATCCAGACGTAAGCAGGTCCTTTTGATGCAGAGGTTGATAAATGTATACAATTATTCCTGAGCACTTTCAAATCAAGGGTACTCCATCCTGGAAGGAAGTGGTAACCATACAAAGCAGTGACTGGGGAAGGTGTCTGCATATGCCAGGGGCAGGGACACTCTGTACCTGGGGAGGGGAGAGAATCGCTGCCTGGCTCCACCAAGGCCAGGTCCTCGGAGGCGCTGTCTCTGCAGTTCTGGCACTGAGAGTGCTGGTGTGAGTTCACACAGAGGGCATAGACCGCATACTTCATGGCACAGAAGCCCTGGTAGAGGGTCAGGCTCTGACTCTGGCTCAGGTGTTCGGGGACTGAGGCATCATGGGTATCTGAGGCATAGAAACAGGTAGAAGTTCAGAGGTAATCTTCTCAGGCATGAGCAGCAAGCATGGCTGAAGCAAAGAGTGTTGACCTGTGGTTCTTACCCTCCAGACCTTTCCCCTAGTCAATAGTAGGTTTTGTTCTCTTTGCTTCCTTTCCCTATCAGTCTTCTTTCTATATGGTGCATGGCCTCTACTGCCTGGGCTCTGTCTTCTGCCTCATATGGTTTGTACCCCAGCCACGGTTCTATTGCTGTCCCTTCTCAAGTTTAAGCCCCAAGCTCCAAGTACATCACAGTGGGTTCAGAGGCCAAATCTCAAATACATCCTTGGAAGCCTTTTGCACTTGTAGGTGTGAATCATAATTTTATTTTTTGGGGGGAGGAGGGGGAGAAATTTGCTAAACAAGTTGTCCATCTTTCTGGAGATGGGGAGGGTGGGGGTTAGGGGAAAAAGGAATGTGGTGACACTGGCTTGTGGTAGGTTCTTTTGAAAAGTAAATCAAAGCAACATCTCCCTGCTGGAAACATCTATTCTCATCAAGACAGCTCTCTGACCTGTGGAGCAGAATGTGACTGTGGCAGTACTTTTAGATAGTAAGGAGAAAGAGCCTACTCATCGGAGCTTGATTTTTAAGAAAAAAACCCAAAGGTTAAAATGCGGCTTTGTTATTGTTTCTGGCAAGTGTTTCTTCCAAACTTCTTGTTCTATTCAATAGAGTCTGACAGAGGCACAAAATGTGCTGTGTGGAAGTTTACGAAGCAACAAGTACACTCACCAAAAATTCCCACAGAGCTGAGAATGCAGAAGACATTTCACAGCATGGCTTCACTGACATTTGAGTTAGCCCCTGACATGATTCCACAGGGTGACAATGGGAGCATGCCCATGGGATTCCCTACACCTCAATGGCAGAGGGGAGGGATGCCACAACATCCTCTAATCAGACTGGGGGAACAGCAACACTTCAGAGGATACATGCTGGACCAACTGCCTAACAGGTATCCTGGCAGCTGTATGTAGATTATCTCATATTGCAAGAGACATGTGAGAGACTCTTCAGAGGGAATCGTGGCCAACTCACCATGTTCTCCCTGGAGGTCCTTGGTTGGCACCTTTTGTAACAGCTTAAGGACTTCTTCCTCCTTGAGGGCTGGAAGGTTTGTAAGGTGATGGAGAGAGTAGAGCACTGAGTGGCTGTCTCCACCATGTAAGTGACACAAGAGCTCTCTCTTTGGTATGAGGCTGCTGGAAAGGAAGGAAGGAAGGAAGGAAGGGTGGAGAGGGAGGGAGGCAGTTTATACTGTTGCCCGGCAGAGGGGCAAGTTCTTCTCTGACCTATAATACTTCAGCGTCCACTTTCTCAAACTATCTTCTTTTACTAGGTCTAGGATCAAAGATGACATTTATTCACCTTGAAGGAATTATATCCACCAAGTTAGATACCTGTCTAGACAGGATCTAGGAAGAGCCTTTTTGGTCAGTGGTGTCTTAGAAGGCTTGATGATCGCCGTTCCTAAGTTCTATATGCTCTGCAGCTTTGAAATACGTTTCTTTGCTTTACTTTGAGTTAGAACCCCTCCGTGCGCACCCCTCCGATGACTTTAATTTCTGAGCACTGGTGAGATGGACAGACAATTAAGTGGAAGCTCAGATCTGGGCTAAAGGACTAGGAAATGGTCTCACTATGTAACAGCTTTGGCTTTCCTGGAACCTGCTATGTAGAATGGGCTGCCTGTGAATTCACAGAGATGAGCCTGCCTCTGCCTCTGCCTCCCGGGTACTGAGATTAAAAGAGCGAGCTACCACATGTGGCCCTTAGTGTCCCATGTTTAAAGTGAGAATCTTGTCGGGACCTAATTTCACTGGAATGTTGTGAGGATTGACCGTCTTCTAAGGGGCTTAGAACAATGCGCGGCCTGTAGTACATGCCCAGGGATCGGGAGCTGTTGTTCTTTCAGACTCTGAATTGTCCTCTGGCTGTGACACATGATTGCACATGGAAGTTGGTCATTATTTATGTTTTCCTTAACCCCTGGTTTAACAGATGGAACAATTATTCCTGCCTGGCTATCAATTTTTTTTTTTTTCTCCAGAAATAGAGCACAGAATTGCGTGTGCCCCATGTAGGGTAGGACAGGAATGACTTGACAGGAACATACCTGTTCTGTTGTACACACCACTCCAAGACTTCTAAGTGAGCCCACAATCCTTCACAGGCGTCTCTGAGAAGCTCATCATGGCCTTGGTCCTGTGTCAGTGCAGAAGAAACATGCTGACTCAGGCACCTGGCATCAGACACTGTGGCTGACCAGGAGGCTGAATTCTAGGTAGGGCCCAAAGCCCCATGGTATTCGATTCTGGAGCACCCTGAGGTATTAAATGAGATACCTGGGTCCTGTAGAGAGTCTGGAGTAGTCTCTTAGCTGATTCAAGGCTCTGGCAGTGTGTCCATCCCAGGAGCACAAGCAGGTGACTGAGAGGCCTGAATTCTCTATCAAGCAAGTATCCAAGGCTTGGGAAATCTTCCTCTTTCAACAGGGTCAGTGCTGTTACCTGCAAGCCAAAGGTCACCATAGGTGGCTACCTGAACTGGAAAGAATGACTTCTAGCTTCACTAGGATAGGATTCTGATAATGACACAAATAGTTGGTTACATAAAAATAAATGTCCCCAAAGCACAACATTCTAAGCATTTGGAAATGAGGGACAGACTTCTGTTGGACAGACTTCTCTTCACACAGCACATGGCCTACGAGATGGGATTCATAAATATCCGTTGAAGTCAATAAAGTTCAGTTGTGATTGGGAAGGTGAGAGTTAGGAGTTAGTTAAATCTCCTGCCAGCTAGACCTAGTATGGCTGCCATGGCCTTTGCTTTCTACATCCTCCAGAGGGCTGACACACAGCCAACATCTTACTTCCTTCCAAAGGTCCAACAGAATGAACGGAACTGATCCTCAGAGGCACCTCTCCCTAGGGGCTGCAGGATGACAACCAGAGGATCTGTCACTAATTAGATTGTAGGAGTTGGGTACATGAGTGGGAGAGGGTTCTGGGTTCTCCTATGATGGACAGCAATTAAGCTTGACTCACGAGGATCTGTTCCAGGAAGTGCTTGTTGTTACTCAGGCAGTAGAAAAAGGCCATTTTCCATGCATGGGCTGGGTCAGGAGTGGAGAACAGGGCCAGCATTGCCCGCTCAGGATCAGGAAGATCTGGGAAGACAGAGTATCACATCAGAAAGGGTACTAGGCAGCGGCAAGAGACCTTTGCTTATGCTACAGTCCACAATGAAAACCAAGTGATGTGAGGCTAGGTGCTTGGATCTATTTACTTAAAATTCATTAGCCAGGCTGTGGTAGTGTGTGCCATTAATCCTAGCATGAAGAAGTCAGAGGCAGGTGATCTCTGTGAGTTTGAGGCCAGCCTGGTTTACAGAGTGAGTTCCATGATAGCTAAGGCTACACAGAGAAATCCTGTCTTGAAAAACCGAAAAACTAAAAACAAAACACAACACAACAAAAAAACCCCAAACCTAAAAAAAAAAAAAAATCATTATAATGATGATGATGATGAGTGTGTATATGTTATGGAGGTCAGCAGACAGTGTTGTGGAGTCTACTCTTTCCTTCCACTTTTATATGGGTTATGGGGATCAAACCCAGATTACTGGGCTAGTGTGGCAAGCACCTTTACCCACTGATCTTTCTGGCCCAAGAGCAGACTCTTGTAAAAAGCTAAACCTGATTGTTTACACTTTATCTTAAAGATGCTTCATTCCTATAAGTAGCTTCTGCAGAGCTCTTTTCTGCTTCTGTTATATTATTGTTCTTGTTGCTATTATTATTATTAGTCATCTTTCTGAGTTATTAGTATTGGTAGCAGCAGCAGCAGCAGCAGCAGCAGCAGCAGCAGCAGCAGCAGCAGCAGCAGCAGCAGTTGTCATTGTCTTTCTGAGACCAAAAGCTATCCTGGAACTCGATCTATAGACCAGGCTGGTCTCAACCTCACAGAGATCTGCCTGCCTCTGCTTTCTGAGTGCTGGGATCAAGGCATACACTACCACCACCTGGCTTCCTGTTATATATTTTTTTTAAGATCTGACTTTATCAAACAGACAGACAGACAATTATGAAGCATGCTACATATTTTTGCTTAGCCTCTCTTGTCTTGGACAATGAGCAAGTACAACAGTCAGTCCTGAACTTCAGAAGGGCTGGGGATATTGAAATCCCCAAAGTGGAAAGAGTGAAACAGTGAAAGAACACACCTTTTCCTGAAAGTGTGGCCTTTGGTGTCCTTTCTACCACCTTCTCTGCATAGATGTGGCCATAAAGGGACAGTAGGCTCCGTCCAGCCTTGTGCAACAGGCAACCAAGCAGCTGTTCCTCCTGCAGGGGACTGCCCTCAGTCCTGCAGGTCTCCAACAGTTCCTCACACAGGACACGCCATTCACTCTCTGGCAGCTCGGCAGTGCGGCACAGAGCCTGAAGGGCTCCACAGACAGCATCAGCCACCCCGGGGTGCTGAGAAGCAGGGTCCTGTAAGGTCTGCAATGCCTTTCGGACGAGGTCCAGCAGTGATCTCTGCAGAGGACTGGGGCAGAGGCTGGTACTGTGGTGCTCCTCAAGCAGCAGCTCCAACAGGGCCTGGGCTGGCCGCGGGGCTTGCTTCAGAAGATTCCAGAGCATGGAGACAGCTTCAGGGCTGAGCTGAGGGGTCGCGCTCTCCGACCTCTGACTTCTGTCAGGTATACTGCCCACTGGGCCTTGTGCTAAGGTTTCAAACAGCTCCTAGGTGGAGAATGAAGACAGGGATTGTGGTGGTCACCCAGAAGGTTATGTATGCAGTAGTAAACATTTCTATGGCATTTCTTTAGCTAGCCACTCTTTGTGGCTCTTCACAGAAGAACCAAATCATCCATTACAAAAATCTCAGAGGAAGATAGTTATTTCCATCTTACTGATGAGACTGGGGTTAAAAGTGATGAGCTCAGTTACCCCAGTCTTACCCCACTCTCCCAAAGGTAAACTGGTGACCTACATTAAGGACTATTCATTAAGGACCAGGTGGGCAAGGCATTAAGCACACCTAATAGCATTTCAACTTATTTTCTGAAAGAACATTACATATCAGCTTTTAACTACTGATCTGAATTCTGTCCACATTTTAAGGTATAGTCCATTAGATCCTTCTGGTATAGTTTGATATGCCTCTTAAAAGTTGCTGTGTCGGCCCCGAGCACTGAGCAGATCCGGGGCGGCAGCTCTGCCCCCAATCTCACAGAACCCAGAGGAAGTGGGCCTCGCAGGAGCTCTAACCTGGGCAGTATCTTAGGTAAGGAGAAAGCCACACCAGCCCCAAACAGGGAGTAGCTGGGACCCACTAGGACCCAGGAAGTTACTCCTGGCCCAGAGCCTTGGTTCCTTCCAGTCTGGGCCAAAGAACTGGGCAGATCTTGGGCCCCAGCTCTAACCCCAGTAGCAACACCCACCCCACACAGTTCTGATACAACCAAAATAATAGGAAAGACAGGCTCCAGTCAGAGACAGGGCAGGTAGCACTAAGGAGATCCAGATGGCAAAAGGCAAGCGCAAGGACATAAGCATCAGCAACCCATGATACTTGGCATCATTAGAACCTAGTTCTCCCACACTGGAAAGTCCTGAATTCCCCATATCACTAGGAAAGCAAGATTCAGATTTAAAATGACTTCTAATGATGATGATAGAGGACTTTAAGAAGGACATAAATAACATTCTCAAAGAATTTGAGAACACAGGTAAACAGGTGGCAGCCCTTAAAGAGGAAACACAAAAATCCCTTAAAGAATTACAAGAGAACACAACCAAACAGGTGAAGGAATTGAACAAAACCATCCAGGACATAAACATGGAAGTAGAAACAATAAAGAAATCACAAAGGGAGACTACCCTGGAGATAGAAAACCTAGGAAAGAAATCAGGAGTCATAGATGCAAGCATCACCAACAGAATACAAGAGATAGAAGAGAGAATCTCAGGTGCAGAAGATACCATAGAAAATATTGACACAACTGTCAAAGAAAATGCAAAATGCAAAAAGTTCTTAACACAAAACATCCAGGAAATCCAGGACACAATGATAAGACCAAAGGATAATAGGTATAGATGAGAGTGAAGATTCCCAACTTAAAGGGCCAATAAATATCTTCAACAAAATTATAGAAGAACACTTCCCTAAAGAACAAGATGCCCATAAACATACGAGAAGCCTATAGAATGACAAATAGACTAGACCAAAAAAGAAATACCTCCCGTCACATAATAATCAAAACACCAAGTGCACAAAAGTTGCTGTGTCAGTAGTCAGGTATATGGCACATACCTGCGATCCCAGCACTTAGGAGGTTTAGACAGGACAATTTCGAGTTTGTGGCCAACCTGGGCTATGATAAGATGTTGTCCCAAGAAATCAAAATAACAACAAAAAATAGTTCATGTGTTGGAAATGTAATCCGATTTCATGTGTTAGCATTTGGAGACTGGGCCTTTGGAGACAGTTAAGATTAGATAGACTCTAACCACAAGGCCCATTCCCACGCTATTCCCAGCCTTCTAAGAGATTCCTGAGTTAGCACACCTGTCCCCCTCACTGTGTGATGCCCTCTGCCATGTTATGTTGCAGCAAGAAGGCTCTTCCAGATGCCAAGCAGACACCAGTACTATGTTATTCTTCATAGTATCCAAACCATGAACTAAAGAAATCTCTGTTTTACAAATTGCCTAGCCTGTGGTATTTAGTTATAGCAACAGATA
Source organism: Arvicanthis niloticus (assembly GCF_011762505.2). NCBI lineage: Eukaryota > Metazoa > Chordata > Mammalia > Rodentia > Muridae > Arvicanthis > Arvicanthis niloticus. The sequence goes on along the minus strand of NC_133430.1, from coordinate 36,967,742 downwards.
TCACAGGCTCTTGCTTTCCAGTCCACACATCTTTGACACAACTAAATGAGTGCAATATGGTTTATTAAAAACAATGCCAGGCATGGTGGTGCATGCCTTTAATCTCAGTACTCAGGAGGCAGTGGCTGCTGGATCTCTGTGAGTTCAAGGCTAGCCTGGTCTACAAAACAAGTTCCAAGATAGCCAAAGCTACTACACAGAGAAACCCTGTTTTGAAAAAAAAAGTCTCATATGTGTATTACATCAATTAGACTGTTAAAAGCCTGATTCTGTAGAGTCTGTATAGCTAGACTGAAGGAGAAAGGGAAGTACATTGTTTTCCACATCTACAGATGCTGTGCAGGGATGGCTTTTTGTTAATTGCAAGTCCATGAGCCCTTGAACTAATTCAAGTCAGTTATCACACAAGTCCTACTATGAATATGCCTTAACTGGTAGCAGGGTCTTAAGAAAACAAATAATGGGCTGGGGTGTGGATCAAGGACAGAGTGACTACCTAGAATGTGCAAGCCCCTACACAATGCTAATACAAATTAAAATCAATAAATGAGGTATTGAGTCTTAAGCGCTTAGGTAGCAACTGATACACACACATACACACACACACACACACACACACACATGTTAGGAATCAGTAGTTGATATATAATTATCTGTATGTATCTCTATATAGGGATGTAGCTATATCTATATCATCTATTTATTCATTGCTAACTTTTTTCTATTTATATGTATAAATACAGATAACTATATCATCTATTGATTGTTAACTTTTTTCTAGGGGTGGCAATAGAGACAGATTTTTGCTGCATAGCTCAGGCTGGCCTCAAGTTCTTGATTATTGGCATATACAAGCATGCTGACCCAGACATAGAAAACACTTAGTTAGAATCTGCCCCTAGAAGGTTGTTGTAATGATTACCTATAAAATATCAATGTATCTGTAATAAAAGACAACTCCATCAAATATTAGTTCTTTTCCTTCCTTGAATTCTCTATCATCTACTGGTCAACAATTCAAACATCTTAAATTAAACCCAAGCAATGAGTGCTTTCTGGGGGAAATGCAAAGAACAATGGATTGCTTGTTACAATTTGTACTGCTGGGCAATCTGCTTTCAGAATTCCAAAATCAGGTAAGTTGACAGTCTAGCCTGTCCTTGAAGGAGCCTGTTTTGCTTTCTCTGAAAACAAAGGGCTACTAACATTTTAAGAGACCTGCATACCCATGGCCTTGAAGTTGAATTTGTTGAATGATTGCAGGAGGCCCTCTTACCTTGAGAATGGTCTCTGGAATGTCACCTTGGAGGTCTTCTGACAAAAAAAGAAACTCAAGTTTTCTCCGGAAAACAGCAGAAAGTAATTTCTAGAGGAAGAGTAAGCAGTTACAGAGGTGAGGCATATGGTTTAATTAATAAATACAATTTCTCTTTAATTACTCTTATTTCTGCTGTTTCTCTAAGATACTTTTAACCATTAATTCCCCAGATACATTTTTTTAAAAAAGACTGATTTATATATGTCTGTGTACCATGTACAAGCCTGGTGTCTGCAGAAGCCAGAAGAGGATGTCAGATCCCTGAGACCAGTAACAGATGGTTGTGAACTACAATGTGGGTGTTGGGAATTGAACCTGGGTCCATTAGAAGAGCAGCCAGTACTCTTCTGAGCCATCTCTCCAGCCTTCCTGGATATGGGAGATGCTTTCCTTTGGAAATAAAATTGGCTAAACTTGAACTCTCCTTAAATTATTATGCAGGTGCTTGGAAACGTGGCTCAGTTGAAAAACGTAGCCCTATAAGCATGAGGATGTGAGTTCAGATCCCAAGCACCCACACTGAAAAAACAAAGGCTGGGTGTGATGGTGCCTTTAGTCCCAGCAATTGGGAGGCAGAGGCAGGAAGACATCTGTGAGTTCAAGGCCACTGTGGTCTACATGGTGAGTTCTAGACCAGGCATAGCTACATTTTGAGACCAAACCAAACCAAACTCACCAAACATACAAAAACAAAACAAAAATCCCCCAAAATCTGCAGTGGAGAAATAGTTCAGTTGCTGAGGTGTACAGACATATATGCAAGGAAAACACTCATATACCTAAAAACAAAGACAATGCAAACACAATAAGAAAACAACAGAAGAATAAATATCTAGGGTTGAAAGCATATAATCCCAGCACAGGAGGATCCTGGGAGTTTTCTGGCCAGTCAGTATGGCCGAATTGATGAGTGTCAAGATGTACAGAGGAAGACCCCCAACTGACCTGACCTGACGTTGATTTCAACCTCCTCATACACACATGAGCCCTTCCATGCACATATTCCATATGAATACACACCACACACACACACACACACACACACACACACACACACACACACACACACCAGTTAAAGTCTACAATGATTAGTCTAAAACTCCAATGTTTGTCCATTTCATATGCCGTTTCCTTTTTGAGACACAATCTTGCTATGTAGCCCAGGCTAGCCTTATACTCTGGGTCCTCTTACCTCTATTTCCCTCCTGCTAGGATGAATATGACACCATGCTTGACTCCTTATTTTTGAAAAAAATCACTCAAGTTTTCCATCAGGAATTTTTGTTGCTATGTGCAAAACAGTTATGGGAAAGCCTTGGTGGGGATGCCCTCATAATTCTCTTTTGATCCAACCATGCTTTTGGTATTCTCTATACCAGTTGTTGAAAAAAACTAAAGGGGGGATATCTAATGTTTGTTTAGCAAGCATGCCTAGCACAGGGTACCATATTTCATTTCCAAATCAAAGAAACCTGTGGCATGCAGCTATGTGTTTTAAAAAATAATCTTTACTGGAATTGAAATGGTTAAGGTGTATTTTCTAATCATTCCAACATGAAAAAGTTTTAAAAAAGCAATACATTTTCAATGTAGAAAAGAAAATTACAAAAAATATAAACTATAACAAATAAAAGAATGACACTGAAAATCCATTCACCATGTAATTTGAACAGCGGCATAATGTATCACATATAGATATGCTTCTGTTTAATAACCGATGTGGCGAGCTACAGACGTGATGGTTACTTCTAGTGTTCTGCTTTTAGAATCAGCTTATCAGCAAACATCGCTGTAGCTAAACCTTTATACACATGCTTAACGCCTGTAGGCCTAAACCACAGCAAGATAAAAGAGACAGAAGAGAAAAGTTTATAAAGGAAGAAAAACAGCATCATTGTTTCAACTAATAATTAAAAGCAGCTCTTGGCAGGCGTTGGGAGCCTGGAAAACTTCGAGTTTCTAGAGCATGAAGCCACAACGGGTTCTGTGGCATTCCAAAAGCACTGGAGACTTGGTCCTTATAAAAGCTTGTAATTCTCCAAACAACAAAGCTACTCCTGTAACTGTTTAAAGAAGCAGATCCCTGGAGCTTAAAGCACAAGATAATCTGTCTGATATTGGCCAAAACAAGAGCCATTCCCAGGCTAGAAATCCAGCACCTGATAGTGTTGAGCAATCTTTCTGAGAATAAGCAAGCAGTGAAGCTACAAGTAAACAAGCAGACCTCTTCCCCACAGGGGAAGATGCTATGGAATCTTCTTTCCTACTTCACTTCATTTTCCCCTTTCAGTTCTGACTCTTATTTCTCCTAGGTTTCATTATTTTACAATTTTGCTTCTCTTACTTGTTATTTCTGCTAGTCTTTCTGTAATTTCTCTTTGCTACACAACCTCCTAAAACTCTATCTAAAAGACACATTTCTGCTGGGCAGTGGTGGTGCACACCTTTGATCCCAATGCTCAGGAGGCAGAGGCAGGTGGATCTTTCTGTGTTCAAGGCCAGCCTGGTCTACAGAGTAAGTTTCAGGACAGCCAGGGCTAAACAGAACCCCTCACCCCCGTCTCAAAACCAACAACAATAAAAACAACATCACAACAAAAAAGTTACATTTAGAACAGGAATTTCTAGTATTTTTGGACAGTCATGGGAGGGACAAATGTTGCAAAACATAAACACAAAATTAATTCTGATGTGAAATCAATAAATACAAGAAAAATTAGGCAAAGTGATAAATGCTTAAAAATTGATTTTTTTTTTTTTTTTTTTTGGTGGGGGGACATTTCTCTATGTAGCCTTGGCTGTCCTGGAACCTTCTCTGTATATTAGGTTGTCTTGAAAATAGAGATCCTCCTGTCTCTGCTTCCTAGGTGCTGGGATTAAAGGTGTACACTATTACTACCCAGCAAAAATTAAATTTCTTACTTTGAAGTCCATATGGACTAAAACAATTATGAAGTAGAAAGTGGACAGGGGTGGAGGGGTTTCATCTCTGGCTTTCCCAGAGTCATTTCTCTGGAGTTAAATGTTCCTTCTTTATACACACCTGCACACACACACACACACACTGTTTTTTCTTTGAGACACAGTCTTGTTATGCTGCCCAGGCCAAGTGATTTTCTTTTGTCAGCTTCTTGAGCAGCTGGGATTGCAGGCTTCTACCACCATGCCCCACCCATCATGGCATAGCCACTGAGCTCCACAAAGTTCACTTTAAAAGCAGGACTCCTAGAGATATTTAACAAAATAGCATCACTGCTAATGATATTATATGCCAAGGCACCAGGGCAAATTAATAAGCAAATTACTTCCACAGTCAACACCAAGAAAGACAACAACCAACCACAAAATAAAGGAAGTAACAGAAGGAAGATCTCTGAGTTCCTAAGTTTTTCTCAGTCCTGGCCTCAGGGAAAAATTTAAATGTAAACCCACATACCTTTTCGGAGGCCAACCATTTTTCTAATACAAGAAGCCAGAGCCAGGCTAGTTTTTGAGGGTTGATATCCGGCCCACATCTAAAAAAAAAAAGAAAGAAAGAAAGAAAGAAAGGATGAAAGATTTAGTAAAGCAGGAGTTTCAGCTCACCCTTTCTCCTTTGTGATCATCAATATTTATAGTTCAGTTTTCAGTTAGCCCACTTTAGATCTGAACAGGTAAGTCCTAGTGAGAAATTCTCAATTGTAAGTAACACTTCAACAAAACAGAGCCACAGAACTTACAGAACTTCCAGTTTGCATTAATGCCTGCACCTTATCTAACTGTATTTTAGCTTCCCAGCTGCAGTGTTGTTATGCTGGCTGTCTGGAATTCCCAGGCTCAGGTGATCATCCTTCCTCTGCATCAGCCTCCAGAATGTCTGGAGCTGCACACATAACATCCCCATACCTGACTTAGTCTTATTTTTAAATATACTCCTACAGAGAAAAATCACAGTAATGAATGCTATCTGCAACACACACACACACACACACACACACACACACACACACACACACACAGTCCTTTACTGTTTTGAGATAAGAGTTTCATTTCATACTGTAGTCCAGGCTGGCCCTGAACTCATGGCATCACTGTTGCCTCAGTTGGGATGCATGGGTTAAATTACCATACTCAGCTCTTAAGTATATTTTTGAACACAGAAAATCAATCAAATATAAAAGAATAAAGTGAGTTCATAGAAATTCACTTATAACTGTAGTTACAGGAATACATAAGCCTTACTTTAAGTCAGTAGTTTGGGCAGTAATATTTTAGAACTCATATTTAAGGGGAAAAAATAAAAAGAGTCATTTGTTCCTCTGTCTGGTCTTTATATGCTAATCCACTCCTTCTACAGGATTATAACAGAGCAGTTAAAGTGAGAGAAAGAACATGTTATTATTTGACTTCTATGGCACTAGTTAATAGCACTGCTAAGAACTTAATTTAAGATCTAGGATGGAGAACTGTGGTTCTCATGAGGCAAGAAGGGGTCATAGTGTAAACATACAGTACAGTAGCAAGGAGTGAGAGGATTCATGTGTTGTGTGTAGAACTTCTGTATCTTTATTACAGTGGGCTTATATCAATCTCTGTATGGATAAAACTGCATAGAATAACAAGTAAAAAGCAAATACAGATTTTAAAATGGTGACAATCAAGTAAGACTTTTTTTTTCTGTACTTGATAGTAATATACTAGGGTCAGTTTCCTGGTTTTGCTGTATTAGAACAGCTGGATGAGATGTCACAAGTGGAGAAGCCAGAAAAAGGGTCACACTGAATTCTATTATATTTCAAGTTTCTGTAGGTCTATGATTATTTCAAAATAAAACGTTTCAAGTTAATGAACTTTCAATTCTTTGTTAGAGCAACAACATCATCAATCTTATAAGCAAGAGGAGTGAATAGGGTTTGTCTTTTGGAGAAAAAAAATGCAGTTATATCATCTTCTATGGATAGCAATCAAGAAATGATATTCAGGATCCTTTTGGTAGCCAGGCTTAAAGTCAGCTGCAGAGCGTAATTCAAGGCCATTGGAGTACATTAAATGTAAAATACACTTCACAGATAAAAAAATCGGAATATTGAAATGTGCTCCACTTCTGCTAACTTTTTAAGAAAGTAGCTGATTGGGGAGCATAAAGACCAGAGTACAAATAGTGAACCACTATCTTCCTCTCTGAGATCCTGGTAGGAGCTGGGGATAGCTTACCTTAGAATGGGACACTGCACCAGCGCCTGTAGTATGTCCTCCACCTTTTGAGGGATCTCTCCTTGTCCCCTGTGTAGTTGAGGTACACATGCTTGTGCCAACTCCCAGTCTCCCCTGCGCAGGCACTCACAGAAAAATTCAAAAAGCTGCTCCTCTGTAGCGGTTTCCTCTTTTCCAAATGGGTAACTCATTTTCCCAGCACAGAGTGCAGGTAGATAGAAAATAGAGGCGTTATGCGAAATACATTCTCAATTTTCTCATCCGTGGAGTTGCCCCTAGAAACACCACATGAGCTGAGAAGAAACGAAACTTCAGATAAACCACCAGCTACTGGCCCGAAAGAAAACGGCAGAACTTACTTTTCTAATGATTGTTTTGGGTTTAATTTGACCTGTTACTATCTCTTTTTGAGAACCGTTTCTCTCTCTAAGGGGTGGATCCCATCTCCTAACGCAGACCCCACATATAATAATCTTAATATTTGTGTTAGCCTGCAGCGTAGACACATAAATTTACTTCCGCATTTCCTCCTGAACATTTTGTCAGTGAGACTACAAATCTTTAGGTGGGTGGATGCCTTGATAAGGATGAAAACTCCCTTGGTTAGAGCCTTCTGTTCAGGCAGAGGGCTAAAGATCTGGAGATCAATCTGGGACTGAACTGTAGAGCCGGGAGGCTGGGGGACAGGGATGCTCCCCCTAGCGGGGTCGTGGACAGCACCCTCGCAATCTTCCCTGCGCCTTACACTCACCTGCTCCGGGAGTCGAATGCATTTTCGCGTCCAGAGCAGCCATGTTTGATCCCAGTCAGGTGACAGGTCCCATTGCGAAGAATGGTGGAAGGGGCGGCGATGACGAAAGAGAGCGCAACTCTTATTGGCTCAGGACAAGCAGGATGCAAATCAAGTGCCATGTTTGTTTGGGTCACGTGATACCACCTGATTGCTACGCTGAAGCTAAGGAAGAGTTAGATCGGTTAGCTACAGGGCTGAGGATCCTCCCTAATTATGACTGCTCCTCCTCGCAACACCTTCAGTTATTCATTTCGGGGGTGCTGGGGCCGGGGATATCTGTGTTCTACGCCTCCTACCCGCCCGCCTCTGTCTTCTTCTTCTTCTTTTTTTTTGATGTCAACATTTTCTCAGTGCCAACCAGTGACAGATGATGGGTTAGCCACAGGAGCTCTGGATCTTCCTGCATCATTATTCTATCTAATATCGTGTATATATCATATATATTATATAATTATATACTCATCAGAAAACTGAGGTCGATACAAAGGAGTTGCAAACGAAAAAAAGATTGAGCAAAGGCTTTTCACAAATCATGTAATCAAGTCAGTTCTTAAGTTAATTATTTTTCTTAACTGCTTTAATACTAAGCCTACTAGACTTTATTTTTTTCAACTAAACTCAGTGTTCTTTTTTCAATGTATATTTTAGTTTGAAATGCTTTAGTATTTTCCGGACCTTTTTTTTTTTTTTTTTCCATCCAAGTGTGTTGAAAAGTGCAAAGAAAACACAAAGCTTCCCTCCCCAAACGGGAATAGGGCAGATTGTCCACCCTTTCCCCAACACCTCAGCCCCCCAAAAGAACCTTCTCTAGCCCAGGAAACTTTAAAATGGGATTCACTGAGGAAAAGAACTTTCAGTCAAGGTTTTCCTTGCTTCACATTCGTTTTGAAAGGTTCCGCCCCTCGATTCAGACAAACACTACAAAGGAGAAATTGGCTTAGTTTCGAGACTGAACTACAATTCCCAAAATACAGCGGGGGCTAACCTGAGATTTTTCCTGCTTCTGATTGGATAAGTCGCCAGAGTACCGACCAACCAGTGCCCCAGATATTGCTGCTCGCACTTTTCGCGGGTAATTGTGTGAGGGTGGGGGAAACTTTGAAAGTTCCAAGCTGCTGACCTGGTACTGGAGTTTTCTGAGGCGGGCAGTTGTGGGGAAGAGGGTGTGCTCATTATCTCGTGCTCCCTCTAGGAGCCTGTAGATGTTGATATCGGGGTCGCGGAGAGTCCTGCGTATTGGGCATGTACTCTGCTTGTAACGGGGACTCCTCCCTGGAACCCGGACGGGGTCCTGAGGCTTCCGACTTCCTCTAGGGAGGCAAGTGATGCTTGGAAGGTGCCCTGTTTTATTAGGACGTTCTGCGTCAGGTTTTCTAACTCTTGATACCTCTCACCTCGCTTCTGGGCAAATTAGGGATCCGGGCAAGTTTAGAGACTGTCAAACTTGTGTTAAGAGCGTGGAATCTGGAGTTAGATTTCTGGATGGATTCGAATGCTAGCTTTATCCCTTGGGTAGTTCGTGTGTTTACTAAAAACATTCGGATATTTGAAACTAGTGTCTGGCGCATAAGGTCCCGATAAATAAATTAACCCCTCAGCCCCCACAAAACTGCTGGTTTTGGTTGCGTCGCTATTTTTATTGGGCGCCTAACAGAAGCTCATTCTGAAATCCCGTCTCCTCTGTCTCCAAGACCCACGTAGGCGCTCACGCACACATCAGGAAGAAAAGCATACGCAATAATAACACACAGATCAGATTAAGGAAGAAATAAATAAGTGCAAAGTGTGGAAATAGCACTGGAGAGGAAGTGATTGATTGGAGAAGAGTTTGTGTGGGGAAATACGTGTGTTTGAGTAACCTAACATAACGATGTGGCTGGTTACCTTAGAAGAATCACATGTCTGTAATGATCGCCTACCTTGACTTGAGTGTTACGCTTCAACTCTGGAGTAGAAATTAGAATCACCTTGTTTTACACATGAGAACAACTTTGCCAGGAAGACAAATCTGATCGTGCCTTGCAATCATGGATTTGAGTGAGAGCTAAGTAAGGGATCACCTTTTCAAGTTGAAAAAAATGTGATCATAAAAGCTTGGAACTTGTCATATGAAGGTCCCACGAAGCATTTTAAGCAATGAAACTGACTTTTAAGGGAACTACTTCTAGTAGGATTGTGACATGCAACCTAATTTTTTTTTCAGGCCAATTCGAGACTTCTCTCTGTCTCCTTCAGCAGCACGTGTACACGGCAATTACAATACTTGTTGGATAGATGTAGTTAGCGGAATATTTGTCTCTTCATTCTTCAATTTTAAGTATGCACAAGCTCAGCATAGCATATGCTTAAGAAATACTGATGAAAGAAACAAATGAATGGAGAATATATTTGCAGAGTTTATATTATATATGGGAGAGTAGGGAAATAACCTGAAGCCATAAGCAGACAAGAGGGCAAGTGGTAAGAGTGGTACTATTAAATCAGAGTGGTTATTGCTAAGGTCTTTGTAATTTGGGGTCATAGGTGGCTTTTTGTTTTTGTTGTTTGAGGGCCTGAACTTGTTTGTTAAATGATGTTACTGCCTAGAACTACCTTTTCTGAGATGTAGTAGGCAATAGAATAGTGTATAAATATTGGTAAATTTTCTCTTAAGGAAACAAATCATCCTTACAAAATTCCAATTGAAAGACATGAAGGGAATATATTTTGGTTTTGTGAGGAGAGAGGAGAGTAGAAGATGGGGGATGAAGAGGGAGAGGAGGGGTATTTAATGTAACTCAGATAATTTAGGTGTTAAATAGACTTGGGCTCTAGTGTTGGTAGTAGCATAAGTTATGTAATATCAGGATTGCATGGCATGTGTTTTTTGAGGTAGCCATCTTTTGTCTGTGGACATGGTTGATACATGTCTTTCCTACTTTTTTTATTAGCATTTTTCCATGTTTTGTTTTATACCTAGAGAAATTTGAAGCACTTTATTTCATAGGGTGTTTTGTATAGTCTGTCCACTATCATGTTTATTATTTTCTTATGTTTTTCAAGATTCTTTGGGGGACCTGGAAATATGAGCAGCAAGAAACTAAGACGAGTGGGTCTGTCTCCAGAGCTGTGTGACCGTTTAAGCAGATATCAGATTGTTAACTGTCAGGTAACATTCATGTACTTTTACTTAAATTTTATGTACAAACTAATTTTAAGTATAATTAATAACTGATATTTGGTTATAAAAATTTAGTATAGTAGTGTGGGGGCAGGTTGGGGGCGGAGCTGGAATGGAGCTGGGGACATGATCCTGTCAGTAAAGTCCTTGCCACGTTAACATGAGGACTTGGGCTTGGGTGCCAGCACTGCCATAAAAGGCCAGGCCTGGAAGTGTACCCCTGAACTCCCAGCTCCAGGGAAGTAGAGACACGAGGGCTTGCTAGGTAGCCAATCTAGCTAAATTGTGACCTCCAAGTTTGTCTCAGAGGTCAGACCGCAGAGATCATTTGAAGGAGCTACCCAATATTGACTTCTTACCTCCACAGACAGAAAATAAAAGCTTAGATGTACAAAAGTAAGTTAAGCAATGGTGCATTCCATAAGTGGCTTAGGTTGCATTTCAGCTGGAATTTTATTTACCAAAGTCCAATATTTGGATTTTAGGGCAAGAATGGCCATGACATAAGGAAGAATACCTCTTCTATCTTTTGGGGGGGTTCCTGAGAAGTTTAATCCACTTAAAAATTATTTTCATCATTACATTGAGAAATATGACTTAACTGAGATTACAGTGTGGATGTATGAGATTAATAATCACTGTTATTATTATGATTTACTAATTCTGAGGATTGAACCTCAGGCTTTGGTGCTCTGCAACTGAGTCATTCCCGCCAGCCCGGCAGTATAGTTTTTAGGTTTGGCTTCATAAATGCATACAACAGAAGTTGCTTCTTTTCGTTTCCTCTTCCTTCCTTTCTTTCCTTCTTTCTTTCTTTCTTTCTTTCTTTCTTTCTTTCTTTCTTTCTTTCTTTCTCTCTTTCTCTCTTTCTCTCTTTCTCTCTTTCTTTCTTCCTTTTCCCCCCCACATGTTACATCTTTAAGTATCGTAATGAAGAAAGTTCCTTTTAAGAGGGAAAATAGGACTAAAGCTGTATTTTAGAATTTCTGTCTTTAGTAACCATATTTTTCACAACATATACTTTTTTGGAAATTGATTTTTTAAGGATATTTTTGTTTCTTTTGTTAATACATTTAATAATCATGTTTATATTTTAAATGGTTTTAAGAGTATGAAGTAACTCTCTCAGTTGTCAAATACTTTTCTTTGAGTTAACTTTTAGCCTAGAAAACAAATACTTTTTATCTTTTTATATTTATTTATTTATTTATTTTAAGACAGGATTTTTCTTTGTGGCCCTGACTGTCATGGAAACTGCTGTGTAGACCAGGCTGGGCTGGAACTCAGATCCAACTGCATCTGTCTTCCGAGTGCTGGGAGTAATGGTATGCACCACCACCTCCCAGCCTCAAGTACTTTTTTTACCTTATTCTTTCTGAGCATATATTTGGACCTAAACTCAAGTACAATATTCATAAAAACTTGGACTGGGGTGCTGATCATGATGTTGTTTGGAGCATCTCCGGAGACACTGATACATGCCATCTGGAGACTGATAGAGGAGAAGTAAGACTGTGCCTCACGTCTCTGAGTTAATGAGCAAGTACGCATGAAGAAGCTCCCTGGTAGGATGTAAGAGAGGCATACATATATCTGCAATAAATTAACTTCTGCCTAGAGATGAACAGTGACAGCTGAAAGTTTTCTGTGTTATATTTGCTTTTCTTTTAAATTAAAAAAGCCCATGATGAAAATTTCTTTTTAATTATTACATCTTGGTTACACGTGCATGTTAAACTGTTTCTCTTTATTTTTATTTATTTTTTTTTTTTAGGACTTTTTAAGTCTCTCCCCATTAGAACTTATGAAGGTGACTGGCCTGAGTTACAGAGGTGTCCATGAGCTTCTGCAGATCGTAAGCAAGGCTTGCGCCCCACAAATGCAAACGGTTCGTGTAACTTCACAATAAGGGGTATTATTTATTTTGGAGGACAGGATACTTCCCTCATGAGAGTAATGCTTTAGCTAAAAATGTGAAGGATGAATAGGGCAGACAGGCAAACACATTGGGGATAGATAGAGGTGGGGCAGGGAAGTGTCTGCCATTAGGATGGCAAGTGCAAAGACTGTGAGAAGGGTGCTTGCTCATCGACTAGCTTAGGCTGTGCTAGTGGAACACAGTGAAGAAGAGAGTTGCAAAGAAGCAGCCAGTGAGAGAGGCTGGAAGCAGCATCTATGAGCACTCTGCTTTCATCTCCACTTCTGGTACACTCCCCACACTACCATTATTATCCTTTGGAACGGTTAGAAGAGCTTGACTGCTGCCTTACTTTCCAGTATCAAGCTATTCTTCTAACCAGTGGTTCTCAGCCTTCCTAATGCTGCGACCCTTGAATACAGTTCCTTGTGCTGTGGTGAACCCAATCACAAAATTAGTTTCATCGCTACATTATAACTGTAATTTTGCTACTGTTATGAATCATAATGTAAATATTTGTGTTTTCTGATTTTTTTCATATCTGTGTTTGGGGGTTGTTCTCAACACAGGTTTGAGAACTGCTATTCTAAGCCAACCTTAGTATCTTCTCAAAATAATAATTTGTGGTGTTGGGAGGATGACTCAGCAGTTAAGGGCACTGGCTCCTTTTCCAGAGGACACAGGTTTAATTCCTAGCACCCAAATGGTGGCTCACACCATAACTACAGTCCCAGGGGATCTAACGTCTTCTTTTGGCCTCTTCAGTCAGCAGGCATGCATGTGGTACACAGACATACATGCAGGCACAACACCCATACACATAAAAGAACATTGTGATAATTTGTTGTATTTACCACAAATGGATGGATTTGAAGAAGAGAAAGTTGTTGCCTCACAGTCTGGCTCAGACACAGCTGCACCCTCTGCAGAGTATCTAGGGGAGCATCCCTTCCTAGCCTCTTCCAGTTGCTGAAGAAGTTCCGCATTCTCTGGCTTGTGGCTATTCTCCTTCCTCTGCTCCATCTTCCCATCACATTTTCCTCCCGTGAAGCTGCCTTTGCCTCCATCTTCGATGTTTACTTTTGGTAGCATTTGTGGTCCACACATATAATCCAGGACTATCTCCTCATCCCAAGGGTCTTTAAGTTAGTCGCATCTGCAGACCCCTTCTTCAAATATAGTAGCATTAACAGACAGGCTCCAGGGATTTGGTGTGGATATTTTCTAGGGACTGTTTCTCACCTCTCTCCAGCCTCTTTCAAACTGTGCTTCACAAATCACCCTGCGTTTGAAATGATCCCGTGATCATGTGACCTCTGTCCTGGAGCTTATGGTGTGAGGCCCTTGCTTGCTTTTTCAGCCTTGTCACTGCCACACTGCTGTCACCTTCTGCCTTTCAGCCATCCCTAGTAAACTGTGTTTACTTATTTATCGTTTGCAGTTTTCCTTAGCTTCCGCTGCTTTCTCGCTTCTCTCTTTCTGTGCACATCCTCGCTTCTTTGGCAGGAACTTTTGCTTATCTAACAGCAGATTTAGAGTTTTGCATAGACGTCTGGATCTTCAGTGAAGCCCTCTAGACAAGCAGGCCTGAACCAGGTGTAGTCTGTAACTGTCCACCTCTTGTTAATGTTGTAGCTGTCTGGTCTGGTTGTCTAATCCCATAGTTACTGGCACTGGGTAAATACTCACTGTTCAAATGAATAACAGAGGAAAGAAGGGTGGCTTGTGGTTACAGATTTGGTTTGTGGTTTGGATTAATTAGCAGCTGAAAGAGACGTGCTGCTTTTCTCTTACAGGCTTATGAGTTGAAGATGCGAAGGTCTGCACATCTCTCACCAGCCTTCCTGTCTACTACTCTTTGTGCTTTGGATGAAGCGCTGCACGGTGGTGTGCCTTGTGGATCCCTCACAGAGGTAAAGGAAGCCCATACCTTCTTCTATAAGTATCAGAGCCAGGAGGAATGCTTAATTAAAAAACAGCATAAATTACCTCATGAAAACTACTGCAAATTAACTCCAGGTACTTTGCTGGTGTAGTCCTGCCAGGATCACTGAAGTTGCTTTATAAATGGAGGTATTAAATAAGTCTTTGCTGGCTGACTAGATGTGTCTGGGCGTTTGTTTCTTTGAATTGCTTTAGAGAATGATGAGTATTGGGTCTGGGGAAGTGGCTGAGTGGGCAGAGTCCTTATGCTTGCCTCACAGTCATGAGGAGCTGAGTCTGGATCTCCAGCATCATGTGGAAGCCAGGTGCAGTGGTGTATGTCTGTAACGCCAGTGTGGCGGAGAGGAGCTGAGTCTGGCTCAGAGCATAAGATCATAGCATTAAATGCTCATCTCAGGCCCCACCCCATGCATGCACACTCACACATGCACACACATATACCACATGCAATGGTGAATATTATGAAAAGAGTATTATACTAGGAAACAATTAAGTGAATTAAAAAAACAATCTCTACTTTGTAGATTACTAATGTGAATCAATTCTGATAATGTTTGAGCAAGTAGCGTATTGACTATAGCGAGTTAGTCTTCTTTCCTTCTATTGATAGCATTTGACTCTAGGAAGTGATAACTTACTGTATTATTTTACGTTGTGGTATAGTGAGCTATCCTCAAGCTAAGTGGCTTAAAGCAGCAATAAACACTGACTTCTCAGTGTCTTCCGGAGTCTCTGAGCTTAGTGATGTTGGTAATGCCTGCAGTGAGTCACAGCTTTAGAAATCCAGAGATGCTGACTCCTAGGAAGCTCACTCACAGCTGCCAGGCTGGGGCTGTTTTCTGGTGTTTCTCCCCAACTGGAGTCTTCACAGTGTGCCTGATCTTCTCATGATGTTCTTCTCATGTCTCTTAACAGAAGTGGTGATGTCCTTGGTGATCACACCACTGCTTATGACAAGTTCTCTTCAGTGTAAGTGAAGGGAAAATTAGGCTGTGCCTTTTGAATGAAGTTTCAATAAGATGAAAGCCCTTCAAGAGCACTATGGTTCTCTTTTTTGAAAGCTGCATTGGTGTCTATGGGTGTGGCACCTGTAAGAGCTTCTTGCCAGAAAAGTTTAGAAGTACGCTTCTAAGAGCAGACACGTTGCATATGAGTGAGTGAGTGTGTGCGTGAACACGCGTGTGTGTGATCCCAGTTATTGAACCCAGGGCTTCAAGCATTTTAGGCAATGTCTGGCTCACTGAACTACATCCCCAGCAGTTTCTTGTAGTTTTCATAATCATAATTTAAATGAATTTTTTCTTAAAGATAGGAATCCTGTTTTAGGGAATATTTAATTTCTTATATTCTTAGAGGGATTTAAAGACTGCTATGTCTAGTAGATGCCTATTAAATAAATAGTTGATGAATGGATGAGCTAACTGAAGGGCTTGTTGTTATCATGTGTTGCCACTAGATGGTACCAGAATTACACTGTACACAGTCATTTTTGAGATGACGCTGGACCAGGTCAACGAAGGATTATAATATTGATGGAGCTGTAAATTTATTTACACGGGGTAAAAAAAATGAATCTGAAGAAGAGTGACCAATGCATGTATTTTATCTTTTTTGAGTTTTATGATGATTTCCTCCTCACCTTGTCAAAATTCTGTTTGAATTCAAATGGAAGTTAGAAACCTTTTTGAGGGTTCTGCTGTGAGTCACCTGACTGGCTTATAATGCTGACCATAATAGATTCTTTACCTTCTGCCTTCGTCCAGCTCAGTTCTAGAATCTTTTGAGGGCTTTCAGTTGTGTGCAGGGAATACCTTAGTTTAGCTGTAGCCTGAATTTTTACCATTCTCTGTAGTTTCCTTCTACTTTATGGTTACATAAGAGACATACAGATTTTGTTTTGCTTAGTTTTGAACTTTAAACATCATGTATTTCTGATTCAGTAGTATCTCATGTCTTCTTAATGAATTGCTTTTCTGACTCAATGTTATTTCAAAGATTTTTTTTCATGTTATTTCAGGTTGCAAGAACATAATTTTTATTGCTGTATTGTATTTCATTTCAGAAATATATAACAGTTTACTCCTTTTGTTATTATTGGACATTTGGGTTGTTTCTCACTTGCTTGTAATATGTAAAAACTGCTGGATAGCATATGGAAAGTTTTCTCTGGGGCAGGAATTAGAGACCCATCGCCCAGCAGTTAAACTCAGCTCACTGCCTGTTTGTATAAATAGTTTTATGGTCGAGCTCATTTGTTTACGTTTTGTGTGTGGTTGTCTTGTGATACAAGAGCAGGGTTTAATTAGCTGTGACAGAGACCATATGATATGCAAGGCCTGAAGAATTTTCTGTGTGGCCACTGCTTCCAGCATCTGCCCTGGAGTGGTTTGGTGGTTGTAGGGTATGCATGGGGGTAACCTCACACAGCCAGGAGCGACTGTCCTCCAGAGTGCTGTGATGGCTCACACTCCCACTAACCATGCACAGAAATTCTCCCCAGATCATACCTTCTTACCTTGGTATAGTTAGACTTTGTCCATCTTTAGGGTCTTAATTTTATTTTTTTCTAAATACTGAGGATCTTTTAGAGGTCATTTGTATACTTTAAAAACAGCTTTATTTAGGCATAATCTAAATACCCTGGAATCCAAGCATTGTAACTAAGTATGATTTAGGTAAGCTTGTAGCTGTGCAGTCACCAGGGCAGTGACACTGTAGTTACAAAGTCATTGCTGTTCCACTTGTAGTGAATCCTCACTCCCATCCTAAGCCCAGGCAACTGATCCATTTTCATCCCTTATACATTTGCTTCTTATAAGCACTTCACATAAATGAACTTAATGCAATTCATAGTCATTTCTGTTTAGTTCCATTCACAAGGCATTTTTAAGGTAACTAAAGGTTTAAACACATCTTAGGAATTGCAAGAGCCTTATGTGCTCTTAACTGCTGAGCTGTCTTTCCAGCCTAGGTCTGGAAGTCTTTAAAGTTATTACAGTTTCAGAGTGGAGTAGTTTTAAAATATTTATTCATATACATTTAATATCAATTTATGTAAATTTGTTTAAAAATTGAAAAAGTGAACTTAAATTTTATTGATGAACATTTAATGAGTCTTTTAGGAGCTTTTTTCCTTAAATGTTTTTAAAGTTATATATTTCTTAATTTTGTGTATCTTTAGCCATCACTCAACCAATCTCTCCCAAGCTTAATGGCTAAAACCATATTTATTTTTTCATACAGATTCTTTTGGGTCAAGAATTTGAGAGCAGCTTAGTTGGATGTTTCTGGTTCAGATCTGCTATGAGATTACAGTGAGAGTATTGGCTTAGGCTGACATTGTCTGAACCGCCGCCTCCAAGGTGGCTCATTTACATGGCTGGGGAGTTCTTTGTCATGTGAACCTCTGCAAAGGAGTGTTAGAGTGCCTTCATGCTATGACAGCTGTCTCCATATATATATATGTATGTATATATATGTATATATGTGTATATATATGTTTACACACACACACTATATATATATATATATATATATATATATATATATATATATATGAATGAACCAAGGGACCAAGATAGAAATGGCAGTCTTAGAAGTTATGTGCCATCATTTCTTATATATTCTGTTAGACACACAGACAAACCAGATGTGTGGAGGGAAGCACAAAAGGAAGGAATACAAAGGGTGGGGATCACTGGGTCTGTCTGAGAGATTGGCTATCCACTAGTGTGTGTACATACGAATATATGCATTTCTATGTGCATATAATAAAAATACCCATAATTTATTAAGGTACTAGGTCTTTGTTCTCAGTGACATTGTTTCTGGCAAAATTTCTGAAGTGGCTTCCTGTGGTGGTTTGAATAAGAGTGGCCCCAATAGGCTCATGTATTTGAATGCTCAGTCATCAGGGAGTGACGCCATTTGAGGATTAGAAGGATTAGAAGGTATGGCCATGGTGAAGTAGGTGTGGCCTTGTTGGAAGAAGTGTGTCATTGTAGTGGACTTTGAGGTTTCAAAAGCCTATGCCAGGTCCAGTGTGTCTCTGTTTTCTGATCGGCATGTAGCTCTCAGCTCCTTCTCCGGCATTATGCCTGGATGCTGCCATGCTCCCTGCCATGATGATAGTGAACTAAGCCTCTGAAACTGTAAGTTAGCTCCCAATTAAATGGTTTCTTTTCTAAGAGTTGCTGTGGTCATAGTGTCTCTTCAGAGCAAGAAAGCAGTAACTAAGACACCTCCCAATGACACTGTATTCTCAGCCCTGGTATTTGTGAGTATGGTGAGATGTCACTGCCATAATTAAGGCGTGTCATATGGCTCAGTGGCTTTCACAGGAAAGCACCTAGGTCTCATCCTGTGAACTCTTTGAAGCAGTGATCGTTCTCACACTGATGTGAGGAAGACAGATTCAAAGCATGGTTTGGAGATGAAGTGGGCATATGACCAAGAATGCATGTGGCCACCAGGAACAATAAGCACACTCCAAGCTCTCAGATGAACACAAGAAAGAGACCTCAGACCTGGAGCAGCAGCAACACAGATTTTGCCAACAACCTGGCTAGGTGTGAGAGTTGACACTGAATTTTCCAGACCAGAGCCCAGTACAGCTGAGAACTTGAATTTAGCCACATGAGATCCTATGCAGTGTTCTGTTTAGCCCATCAAGAATCAGACCTCTAGAACTCTGATATCTTCTTTCAGGCTTCTGAGTCTGTGGTAATTGGTTACTGCAGTAGACAAGTAATATAGGTATGGATAGCATCACTGCATCACACAATCTTATTTCTCATTCCAAGGTCTGGAAGTGATTGAGGGAGTAAATATAAACCTAGGAACATTCTCTTGGCATTTTTATAGTTGCTCTTCCTTAACTTTAACTTTTAATCCCAGAATGCATTTATCATCAATTTTAACTTATGTGAAGTCGCTGAGTCTGGGTACGGTTAGTTTCATCATCAGTTACAGCACCAAGGCTCGTGTAGAGCCTCAGAAACAGCAGGTCTGTGAGCAAGGGCCTTTGTTGTATTGCCTCTCAGAACCAGGATTTCTTACTTGTGGGATATATAAACAAGTAATTTGGAATCTATGATAGATTGAAAAGGAACAGTGAAGATAAGTTTGAAGCCTAAGCTTCAGTTTGTATTATGCCAATGATTATCAACTGTATTCATTATCATAAATTAAGGGGCCTTAATTTTTTTTTCCCCCTCTCTTCTATCTTCACTGTCCATGGAAGGTTTAAGGTTATAGATATGCTATGCATTTGTTTCTGTACTGTGTGTCTGTCTGTCTGTCTGTGCAAATGTAAAACAATAAACAACTGTTTTCTCAAAAATGGAGTTTTATCCCTGGGGTCAATACCATCCTTGCTAAAATTTCACAAGATAGATGTTACTGTGAGTAGATAAAATTAGAGTTGTATTTAAATGTGTTGTCTTGCCAGGAGCTGGCAGGGTGTCTCCGTGAGTAAAGGTGCTCGCCACCAAGTCCATCCCTAGGACCCGTGTGGTAGGAGGAGAGAGCTGGCTTATGTTGGTCGTCCTCTGATCGCTGTATGCACACTGCGATGTACCCAAGTAAATGAATGAATGAATGAGTGAATGAATGAATGAGTAAGAAACTTTAAAAAGGTATCATCAAAAGGTAGTTTCACTTTATGATCTAGAGATTACAGTCTAGGCAACTGGCCCAAGCTCTTGTCAATTAAAAGATGTCAAGTCTGTGCAATCTTGGTTCACAGGTACCTTTGGAAGGCCAACCTGTGAGCACTCCTAAATATTTACATTCTTTGTATTTTTGTATTTTATATCTTTGTATTTTTGTGTTTTACATTCTTTTTGGGTCATTTATAAGTTTTTTTCGTGAAATAAGTGTCCTTCTTCTATGGGGCAGTTTTAAGTCGGGATAAATTCTTCTAATGTTACCCAAAGGGAACCAGAGTCCTGATTTAACACCCCCATTTTCTTATGGGTAAAAGTCACAACTCAGGAGTTTTTTCTTCTCATTGGCAAGACTCATGTGTCCTGCACTTGGAGGTCACAGGAGGTGGTAAGAGCAAGGCTTGTAAGCTCAGATACCTGCAGGCCTGCAATGGGAAGGCATAAGATGTACATGGGTCATTAGATTACTGCTGAGAACTGTAGCAAATCTTAATTTTTCTTTCCATCAACCTATAGGCCTGTGAAGATAGGTTCTGTCTTGTTCAGTTACAGTTGGGTTTGTTGGCTCACTTGCAGCCATCGTGGTGGGAAAAGTAGGGGCGATTTCAGGTAGGGATCTTATGTGTGATGCTCTCATGTGACTTCTTTACTTGGCTTGTTGCTGTGAAAGGCTCCAGTCAACACAAGAGTTTAGCCTGTACAGTTGGTGGTTTATTATTATTATTAAGTCCTTTCTTTAAAAATATACTGATTCCTGATGGTGCCTTAGGATCACATAGCATGTTCAGGAAGTGCTGTTAATGGATGATAATTTGTCATTTTTTGATTGATTTTTACTGTACAACTTGGAATGTTTGTTATTTCCATGTCCTGGTTTTCCTGCTCCGATCATCTCTTTTCACACACACAAGCATACACACACACACACACCACACATGCACACACACAGATATACCACACATGCACACACACAGAGTAGTCGTCAATATATAGTGATGGTGGAAAGAGTGTTGGATGTAAGCTTTCACATGCTGATGGTCCGTAAGTTAGGATCCAGTCTTCTTTCACAAGGTTGATTGTATGTGGCGTTTCTGTGATTCGGGTTTTAGGGTTCAAAGAGGTAGTTATAAAATAAATCATGTAGGTCTGAAGACCTCATCATATTTCTGCATAATTCTTGGGCAAATACTGAAAAGATGCTTGGTTGGGGGAAGGGGTTTACTAGGAAAAAAATATGAGCTGTCTTGTTTCAGGTCAGAGCTAGAAAAGCCTTAATTTTCTTCTGCCAAGTAGTGGCTTGGCAGAGTGTACTATCTTGCTCCCCCAATCCCAGCTGTGCAGAGTTGACTTGGTAAGATTTGAGTTCCTAGCAGGTTTAGGCTTCACCTTCTTTTCCACCCACACAATCAAACTTCAGGTTAGAGTGAATTGGCTTTTTAAAAAAAAGATACTAGATTTTCTATTATGGAGAATAGCAGTTTTTCTCCACAAAGTGAGTCACTGGTTTTTTGCTATGTTGCTACTGATATTTGGCCTTCACTAAGAATTTTTCCTTAGTATTCTTTTTTTTTTTTTTTTTTTGCATTTTTCATGGGGGGATGTTAAGGTATCAGCTTAACTATGATTTTTATCTTCTAAATATTTCCGTGTGCAAATATTTCATTCACTCTGAGTTTCCAAGAAGCAAATGACTTTGACTGTTCTGGCTTGGCAGGTTTTCTCTCTATAACCATCAGAGGGTTGAAGCTGGAAACTGAACGCAATTTGAAATCTTGTGGTTTGGATGGTAGAATTCAGGGCTAAACTGTCCGAAGCTAACTTGATTAATGTTGAGATATATTTTTCCCCAATAAATAAACCTGAAAAAATAATGAAATTTTACTACTGGCAGTCCATAAACACACACACACACACACACACACACACACACACACACACACACACGGGTAACAAGAAGGAAAATATATGAAGAATATGATAGAAATAGTTACTATAGTTTAATTCAAACTCAACAAGCCAACAAACCCAGATATTCTTACTGTTACTCATGTGACATTGTGTTTCCCCAGACTGTATTAAGTAAGTACATGAAAGCCACAGGTCAGAGCAAATGAGCCTTTACTTATGGAATAATAAATTAAGACAGTATATTTTTATGGTACTTGATACTTTGCTGAACTCTTTCATTTATGTTATCTACATTACATTCCACTAAAATCACCAAGCGTTTAGCAGTTTTAATCTCATTAAATCAGAGAATATATGCAAGACCTGGCAATAGACAAAGGTTGTAGGCAGACAACCTGTCCCCCATTTCTCCATCAGTTCATGCTCTAACATGCATGCATTTATTTAGTTTCAAAATTTATGTGCAACTTCTACTGACTGGAGTCTCTCTTGTCATGATACACAACAAACAGCCTGATTTGTGTTGACTTTGGTAATGATAAAAGACCTGTGGAGTTCTATTCATCAAAACAAATTGTTCAGTCTTGATCAATCAAAGGGAGAATGCTATATATTTAAATCAATTAAAAATAGTTTTGGCTAGGTTTGTTACACACCTTTAATCCCAGTGCTTAGGAGGCAGAGAGAGGTGAATTTTTGTGAGTTAAAGGCCAGCCTGGACTACATAGTGAGTTCTAGGCTAGCCAGGACTACAGAATGAGACCCTGTTTTAAAAATAATTTTTTAAGGGGGCCATTGAGATGGATGAGAGAGTAAGGTGGTTGCCATGCCAGCCAAAGCCTGAGTTCAGTTCCCAGATCCTACGGTGGAAGAAAGAATCAATCTAAAGCTGTTCTTTGACCTTCACATGTAGGCTATGCACAATGTGGAAGAGAAGTAGTAGTAGTAGCAGCAGCAGCAGCAGCAGCAGCAGCAGCAGCAGCAGCAGTAGCAGCAGTAGCAGCAGTAGCAGCAGCAGTAACAACAGTAGCAGCAGCAGCAGCAGTAGCAGTAGCAGTAGCAGCAGCAGCAGCAGCAGCAGTAGCAGCAGTAGCAGCAGTAGTAGCAGCAGCAGCAGCAGCAGCAGCAGCAGCAGCAGCAGCAGTAGCAGCAGTAGCAGCAGCAGTAGCAGCAGTAGCAGCAGCAGCAGCAGCAGTAGCAGCAGCAGTAGCAGCAGCAGTAGCAGCAGCAGCAGCAGTAGCAGCAGTAGCAGCAGTAGCAGCAGCAGTAGCAACAGTAGCAGCAGCAGCAGCAGTAGCAGTAGCAGTAGCAGTAGCAGCAGCAGCAGCAGCAGTAGCAGCAGTAGCAGCAGTAGCAGCAGCAGCAGCAGCAGTAGCAGCAGCAGCAGCAGCAGCAGCAGCAGCAGCAGTAGCAGCAGTAGCAGCAGCAGCAGCAGCAGTAGCAGCAGCAGTAGCAGCAGCAGCAGCAGTAGCAGCAGTAGCAGCAGCAGTAGCAGCAGCAGCAGTAGCAGTAGCAGCAGTAGCAACAGTAGCAGCAGCAGCAGCAGCAGTAGCAGCAGCAGCAGCAGCAGTAGCAGCAGCAGCAGCAGTAGCAGCAGCAGCAGTAGCAGCAGCAGTAGCAGCAGCAGTAGCAGCAGCAGCAGCAGTAGCAGCAGTAGCAACAGTAGCAGCAGCAGCAGCAGCAGTAGCAGCAGCAGCAGCAGCAGCAGCAGTAGCAGCAGCAGCAGCAGCAGTAGCAGCAGTAGCAGCAGCAGCAGCAGCAGTAGCAGCAGCAGCAGCAGCAGCAGCAGTAGCAGCAGTAGCAGCAGCAGCAGCAGTAGCAGCAGCAGCAGTAGCAGCAGCAGCAGCAGCAGTAGCAGCAGCAGCAGCAGCAGCAGCAGTAGCAGCAGTAGCAGCAGCAGCAGCAGTAGCAGCAGCAGCAGTAGCAGCAGCAGCAGCAGCAGTAGCAGCAGTAGCAGCAGCAGCAGCAGTAGCAGCAGCAGCAGCAGGAGCAGTAGCAGCAGCAGCAGCAGGAGCAGTAGCAGCAGCAGCAGCAGGAGCAGCAGTAGCAGCAGCAGTAACAACAATAATCATCATCAAGAGTAATAATAATAACAACAATGATGGTAGAAATAATAAAAAGGATTGTAAATTGTAAGTATTGAAAAGTATAAATAGTATGGTCTAGGCAAATGGCTAGATTCTGTTGCAAAAATGAAATCCATTAAGAATTTCTTTCTTAGGGGATGGAGAGATGGCTCAGTGGTTGAGAGCATTGACTGCTCTTCCAGAGGTCCTGAGTTCAATTTTCAGAAGAAGGCATCGGATCCCATTACAGATGGTTGTGAGCCTTCTTCTGGTGTGTCTGCAGACAGCTATAGTGTACTCATATACATAAAATAAAATGAATACATAAATCTTAAAACAAAAGAATTTCTTTCTTGAGCCAATCTTATTGAGGTAAAGATGTTATTAGGGAAAGTATATCCTCAAAAATAAAAGGACTTCCTGCACACAGATGGTCTTTGCTTTTTTTGTAGCACTGACATAGAACTCAGGACCTAACCCATGCCAGATAAGCACTCTGCTGCTGAATGTGTCCACTGTCATCCTTTCCCAGTGCTCATTCTGAGATAAAACGTTGCCTCCGCTGGCCTTGAACTCCACTCTGTAGCTCAGATGGGCCTTGATTCTGCCTGTTCAGCTTTTCAAGTAGCTAAGATTATAAGCCTGTACCACCAGCCTGGTAAAACTTGACTAGAAAGTAATGCATATGTCACTTCCTGGGAGTAGTACAATGTGATTGGGTAGGAGTTTAGATCACATACATAGGAATGAAGTCATAGCTCAGCATTAGAATGCTTGCCTAGACACACAGACCCCTGAGTTCAAGCCCTAGTAGTACCGTATGCAAATAATTACTAGGTGGCGTACGTATGTGGTGTTAGTATTCATCAAATGGTACATAATATTTACATATGAGAAATTCAAAAGGAACATACTGTACATATTAAACTCTATAGAATGGTGCATATGCAGGATTTTGGGGAGAAAGCATATTTGATGCCTTTGACTTACTTTGAAATACAAAAGGCAGCAACCCAAAATTTATTGGTGAATAGATGGAGAGATGGACAGACAGATTAATACATCATAAGAGCATAGTAGGTACAGTAAAATGGTAACTATTGAGTTCAGGGGTGGTTTCTTGTAAAATGGTGATTTCTTGTAAAAATCTTTTAGCTTTTCTATTTTGTTTATTCTTAAGCATCTGACAACAAGGAAGTTGATGTTAGGTGGGCAAAATAATCTTTCAGATGGTATCAGATTGCTACATTTTATAGAGACTTGTTTGAGTCTATTGCTATACCATTTGCTGTAACAGAACATTGACGGTTAGGTCCTTTTATATAGTAGAGAGGTTTATTTGGCTCAGAATCTAGTGGCTAGAAGACCCAAACAACATGGCACTAGGCTGTTGGTAAAACCCACCTGGTTGTGGCAGGTGAAGAAAGAAGGAAAGTACTGTGTGCAGAATAGGCCTTTGGACTAAGAGGGAAAATATTCCCTCCTATCCTCCTGTCCGACCTAACTGTCTTCCATCAGCCTGACCCTGTTAGTTTGCACTACCTCAAACACCACTGAACTGAGGACAAAGCTCAAAGGGCTTGAGCCTGTGGGAGAGCACTCGGGCTGTACAATATAAATATAGGGTCTCTGTAGTAGTCTGTGACGGGATGAGGGGTGCTTATGAGAACCCACTGAATCACAAAGGCTTCCTGGTTATCCCACAGCAAAGACTGAGCCAGTGCTTGAACTTACAGAGGGGCACAACTTTGTTTTTGTTTTGATGAAAAGGTGAACAGCTGGATGGGTGGTACATTCCTTGAATCTCAGCTGCAGATAGAGGCAGACAGATTTGAGTTCCAGGACTACAAAGGAAGTTCTGGGCTAGCCAAGGGCTACACTGTGAGACCCTTTCTCAAAAAATAAAAATAAAAAAAATGAAAAGAAACCTGGGACAGACAAGCTCTGTGCTACTATGCCATATCTACTGACCCTCTCTGAATGACAGGTGACTGTACCGCATGCTGCCCATCAGTCACTCTTCAGTGGTATTTTCACAATGTCATTTGTCAACAGGAGAACATACAGTGAGTGAGCGACTCTTCTAGCCTTTCCTAATTATACTTTCACATCTGGTAACAAAGCATAGAAGGTGATTGACCGAGTGACCATTTTCTCATTGCTCTCAGGGATACACATCCCAAGTATCCACCAATAAGGGAAAAGTTAACATGTTACATGCAGTGGATGTCTTAGGGCAATAGGGCTTTATTCTTTCTTGGACCCAAAGTTATGGGGTTGTTTTTTTGTAGCAAATTCTAATATAATTTTCTTTGGCTAGCTTACAATGTTTATACAAATTTTATATACACACATATAACATGCACTTTGTTTTTTTAGATTACAGGT
The DNA here is from genome assembly GCF_011762505.2 of Arvicanthis niloticus. Taxonomy (NCBI): domain Eukaryota; kingdom Metazoa; phylum Chordata; class Mammalia; order Rodentia; family Muridae; genus Arvicanthis; species Arvicanthis niloticus. The sequence goes on along the minus strand of NC_133430.1, from coordinate 36,941,388 downwards.
CCACCAGGTTGTGGGAAAACTCAGTTTTGCATGATGATGAGTGTCTTAGCTACTTTACCCACCAGCCTGGGAGGATTAGAAGGGGCTGTGGTCTACATTGACACAGAGTCTGCGTTTACTGCTGAGAGGTAGGGTGTTTTATTTTTCTATTATAATGCTTTGCTTTTATAGTTCCTATGCACCATGGGACATTTACAAACAGGTTAAAATTTATTTTAACTTTTAAGAACACAGGATGCTAGATACTGGTTTTAGAGGAAATTTTTCTTTTGAAATCGATCTCGGAAGCAGATAATTTTTCTTCCTCTTCCATACCTTTCTTATTGGCTTAAGCAGGGTTCCTGTATAAGTTGTGTTTTGTAGAAGGTTGAAAAGAGATGAGGTAAAGAAACAGGGAGGGATGTCAAGTAAAAACAGGGAAGAGGGAAGACTTGGGAGAAAAGGGGGAGCTGCTTTATACTTTATTTCTAGAAAGAAGTAAAATATTGGTGAATGGATGAATATTCACCAAATAGGAAATTATGCATTTGGAGATCAATTCTTGCCTCTTAGTCAAGATAGAGGGAGCTATTTTTTTTTTTTTTTTGATTCTTTGAATTACATCATTATGAACAACTGTCTTCTTTATTTCTCTGAATAGTAGTAGATCAAAAAGGACCTGATGAGGTATGACGTTTAATATGGATCATCAACTTGATAGGCTGTAGAATTGCCTAGGAGACAGGCTTCCATGTCGACCTGTGAGGACTCTCTAGGTTAGCTCAGCCTCTGGGCAGGCTTGTGAAGGATTGTCTTGATTAGGTTAATTGAGGTGGGAAGACTCACCTCAAAGGAGTGTGGCCCCACTGGGTCCTGGACTGAATAAAAAGGAGAGTGCTACCTGTGGGCAAGTGTTTATCATCCCCTGCTTCCTGACTGTGGGCTGATGGGATCAGCTGCCCTGCACTGTACCCTGAACTGTTCGCCCTGAGTTGCTTTTGTCAGGGTGTTTGGTCAGGTGCCAGCAACAGGAAAGATAACTGACACACACGGGAAAGGTCAAAGTGTAGGTTTCTTTCCCTTTTTGGACCCTGTAAGTTTTCTGAGCCTCCTCTTCCTTCCTCCCTTCAGGAGAGAAGGTTTCAGTTTGGAGGAGATAACTAAGTCACACTGCAGTCACAGGAGGCAGCCTCTGCCTGTTTGTGAAAATGCATGCTTGTGGTTCTTTTCTTTGCATATAGTCTTAATTATATTTTGGATTTTTCATATTATTTCTCTTTTCTGCTTTCATGTAGTGTTAGTATTTACATCAGAGGCGGAGTGCAAAACAAGTATAATTTTAGTCCTCATACATTTATTTTAGTATATGTTACATAATTAACAAGAAGGTTGTTTTAGAATAGGGGTAAAAACCTGCATTGTTTTTAGTTTTTACTTCATTCTTCATATAGCCCGAGAAGGGGCAAAGTTGCTCTCACACAGAGTGCGTGTTGAGGTCTGGTGAGGGCATCAGAGGAATCGGAGGGTAAAGGCGGAATTGGAGGTGTAGTGCCTTTGATATTGCTGTCTTCAGGAGTCTGCTGTGGTGGGTCATGCATGGAGCCTCTCTGGTTCTGGTCATGTGTTATTTGTGCTGTTGTCAGTCTACTTGACCCTGTTAGGGTTATCAGAGTTGGATGGTCAGCGAGTTGAGTAAGCTTTCTGCCACAAGTAAACTGAACACTCAAAGAACAGTGGTGGGAACAAAAATAGGTACACTTTTCTCATGTGTAAAGATCTGTTTCAGCTGTTCAGTGATGAAAGGACCTAAAGCTGGTTTGTTTTTAGGCATCTGTATCCACTCTGTGCATATGTTAGTGGGAAGAAAAAGGGCTAGGCACACCTTTCATCAGGGAAATATCCTTTTTAATTTTTGTATTTTATGTATTTATCTATTTATTCATGAGACAAGGTCTCTCTACATATCTCTGGATATCCTGCAACTTGCTATGTAGACCAGGCTGGCCTTGAATTTGCAGAGATTTGCCTGCCTTTGCTTCCTGGGTGGAGTGCTGTCATTAAAGGCAAGCATCACCAAGCAGGGAGGTTTACAGGATATCTACTTCCTTCCATCTTCTTACCTGCAGGTGTTTTCTTTAGCCACAGTAATCCCCTTGCAGATTTCTCACTAGACCACTTCTATGTGGGAGAATGGGAAAGCGAGAGGAGAAGGTTCTCTAGCAATCACGATGAGTTTTGAGGGCTGGTTTATATTGCTGCTTGAATTAAAGTGAGACTCATAGCAATGAGGAACCGGAAGAGCATTGGGTTGGTCAGTCAATGTTTAACCAGAGCTTAGGTTGTTTCTGGACTTAAGAAGAGATGGAGGGGGCGGGGGGAATAGGAGACTCAAAGGGAATTTGAAAGAGCGGCTGAGATGCTGAGTGTGCAGGATTATGGACGCCCTCTTCTGGGTGATTCAGAAAAATGTCTGTTTTTATTTGTTTGACCTATTAGACATCTACTTAAAAGAGTATATAGTCTCAGATGCCATAAGTTTACATACATACATGGGTAAGCAAAGTAACAGATCTGCGTTCCAGCCTGTGGGAATTTGACAGCTATGAGAATTCCCGTCTATATGAATTAAATAAGCATTATATTATGTTTATTGGAGGCAAGCAGGGAAAGATGGAATGGGTAGTCAGCGTGTAGCAGAGGTGCAAGGAGATGATGCATTATTGAGATTTGACAGGGTGGAGAGGAATCTCCAAGTGTCTTAACAATAGTTGTATATATGATTTGTGGCTTGTGGAGTTATATTGCTTCAAGGATGTAATTTATAACCAGGGCCAAAGATTAACTCAGTTTAAACACTAAGTAAAAGGAAAAACTGGTTTGCTTATTTCTCTTATCTTAAAGAATTCATTTTATAAGTGACATTGTGGGGTGGCTGGTTGTGCATTATTCAGGTTTATGGTTGAGGAGTGTTGATGAGGTTAAACCCGAAGGCCACATATGTTTTTGCCTTGAGCATGGCTTTAACATTCTTATTTCAGATATAACTCAGAAAGAGTATTATCTCTGTAGGTATTCTTTACAGTTGTTTTCACTTTGTTATTTATTTCTTTCCCTACCGTCTGTCTGTCTCTCTGTCTGCCTGTCTGTCTGTCTATTTATTTTAGTTCTTGATTCTGTCAAGAGTATGTGCATGCAATTGCATGTATATGTATGTGAGTACCTGTGCTAGATAGTGTGCATGTGTCTGTGTGTGCAATTCGTGTGTGTGTGTGTGTGTGTGTGTGTGTGCACGCAATCCTGTGGACCCAAGAAAACAGACAACCTTGGGTGCTATTTCTCAGGTGCTGCCTACTTCCTTAAAAACTTAAAAATATATGTTACGGGTGTTCACCTATACATGGCTACGCATCACTTGTGTGCCTGATGTCTAAAAGGCTGTGAGCTGCCCCCGCTCTTAGTCTTTTGTAGTTCTTCAGTTCTGCCATCAGTGCAAGAGTGGCTGTAAGAGTTTGTGTCTACAGTACACAGTGTACCGGTCTGTCCTCTACTGTATCTACTTATATAGATTTATAAGATGGCAAATAGTTGGTTCTGAGGTCGTTAATAATGTCATCATCTATACAATTTCTGGTATTTTTTAGTGATTTGATTTTGTCCTGCCTATAGTTCTTTTCTTCTCCTTTACATACCTGTGAATGAAAATTTATTATTTTATGTGTATGAGTGCTTGCCTGTATGTGTATATCTGTATATCAGCCCATGGTTCCTACAGAGGACCTCGGATCCCCTGAAGTTGAAGTTATAAATGGCTGTGAAGTGCTAAGTGGGTACTAGGCTGAAACTGAGTCCTTGGAAGAGCAGTCAGTGCTCTTAACTGCTAAGCCATTTCTCCAGCCCCTTTCCTATTGGTTGTTAGACATTGCTATGTTAGATGCTGGACTTTATTGTACATTTCTAAGGTGTTAGTCTTTTTTGTTTTAATGATATAGTTAAGATTATTTTGATGGTCTTTGAGACACATTAAGCCTCTGTGAAGTCCCTCCTAGAACTCCACCTGCTGCCCAGGGTATTATGAGATCTCTGTATCTCTTGTCATGGGAACATACACTGTTCTCATCTTGTATGAGTGCTGAATTGTTTAGTCTCGTGTTGTCTCCTGGTTCATCCTGAGGAGTTTCCTTCCATACATTATGCATATTACTTCTGGAGTGTACCCTGCCCCCAGGTCACTTCTTTTCTGCCCGTGACTTCATGAGTTCTACCAGCTTAGCCGTCCCAAACTCTGATCTCATCTTCTCCCCTCTGGGTCCACCAGACTCACGTTGGCTTCCCTTTTTTGTGTCGTAGAATGCAAAGGGCCTCTGGTGTGAGTCTGGGACAAACCTCAGGTTCCTTTATTAGTTTCCTTTCTCATGAGGGTCTTAGTTTTGAACTATTGTTTAGTGTGTGAAACGGTTATTTCAGATATTTTGTCTGCTTTTCTAGTTGATGCTATCAGGGCAATTCCCAAGCCAGTTAATCTTTTGTGCACAGAAGTCAAAATCTCCCTATTATTTATCTTGAATTCACTCCATACTGGATTTATTTCCTAGCCCTATATTGAAATTGATTTTCAAAACTTTATTCAATTCAATAGTATTTAAAATGCAGCCATTGCTTAGCGGTGGTGGTATGGTTTGCGGACTGTGTTACTCAGTCAGTCAGTCCTGTGACTCCTTTAGAGTGTACTTACACAGACTATTTAGTGTGTGTTCATCATGGATGTGGCCTCTGCAGCAAAATCAAAAGGTGTGGTGAGCAGAAACAGTGTGAAGCTGATGCATTGTGTTTCACAGAACTTAAAAATACTGTAGAGGTAACTTACATTCTGAAGTAATGATTGCTAGCAGTGTGAACACAACCAGAAGAATCACCAAGTGTTCTATACTGTGCATAATTTATATACTGTGCTTCTATATGGCTGATTACATAGTGAGTTTGTTACCAATATTACTATAAACTGACTAATGTACTGCTGTCCTTGTACAGTATGTTGGCTGTGACATTGCCAGGAAGTCACACAACCACCTTGTGCTCAGTCCTGCAGCACTGCCAATGGCGGTATTGCTCTCCCCACCAGTTTCCATCAGTTGACCTCTTAGGACCAGTCTCTCTTGGTTTTATCCCTGTTTCTGACCACATTAGTCTGTGTTGCTGGGCCCCCTCAGTTTGTCAGCTTCTAACCGTTGGAGAATCTGGGAACCCAGTTTTAGGATCTTGTTCCTCCTCTATCTGTCCTCAGCCCCTCAGATCCACTCTCATGGTTTTAGCAAATTTATTGATTGGCAGAAGAATCATGGGTTCATGATCTGAGTTTTACCACAACCTCCAGATTCATATACATTTGCCACTTGACATAGTAACATATTATAGTCACATTTATATATGTGGATAGCTTGATATATCTGAACATGGATTCTGGATTTCCTGGTAAAATACACACACACACACACACACACACACACACACACACACACACACAGGAAGAACACCAGTAACTACAGTCCTGATTGAATCGCCATTCTTCTAGATATTCATCCAATTCTTCCAGCCCCCTGCCTGAATTATACTTTAAATCCAGTTGCTTCTAGTTATCTGAGGTATTATCTCCCCGTGTCAAAGCACCATCATTTCTTGTGTGGACAGCAGTACCAGCTCGTCTTGTTTTCCCCTTGCTCGCTGAAGCCTTTTCTCCATGTGACATCTAGAACCATGTTCCTGCTCTCCTTCCTCCTCCCTCTCTCTCTCACTCCATCTCTGTGTGTGTCTGTGTGTGTGTAGGTGTGTGTGCCTACGTATGGAGGCTAGAGGAGGATGTTGGGTGTCCTGCCTGATGTATCATTGTTTTCCTTCCTCCTTTGAGACTTTCTCACTGGCCTTGGAGCTAGGCTGGTGGCCATCAAGCCTGAGGCACTGCTGCCTGCTGAGCAGACCTTAACAAAGACTTATTTATTATTTTGTATCTTACATGTATGGGTGTTTTGCCTGCATGCATGTCTGAGCGATGAGTGTGTGCCTGGTGCCACAGAGGCCAGAAGAGGGTGGCAGGTCTGGAGTTAAGGATGGTTTTGAGCCACCAGGTGGGTGCTGGGAAATGAATTCCATCTTCTGAAAGAGCAACCAGTGACTTCTAGCACTGAACCATACCCCCACCCCCACCAGAGCAGTCTTTTACTTTAAAAAAGTTTATTTTTATTTTTTAAAGAAACATACGTGGGACGCAGTGGCTGAGTGGTTAAGGTAATGGTCTGTTAAAAAGGGAAACCTGTTGGTGTCAGGTCTGCTCCCAGACTTCTCATTTTTCTCAATAAAACCCAAACAGACTACCATAGGTCTACAGGTCTGAGAGGACCTTGATTTCTGTCTGGCTGTCTGGCCTTCCTCCTGTAATCTTCTTCCTGCTCCTTGTTCCAGCTACATTGTCCCTTAGAGCACTGCAGCTGGCCTTTGGGGTGCTGTGCTCTTCTCTCCTTCTGGAATGTCTTAGGGTTTCTATTGCTGTGATGAAACACATGACAAAAAAAAAAAAAAAAAAAAAAAAAAAGAGGGAGAGAAAGAGACGGATAGACAGACACACAGAGAGAAACAAGACAAGACACTAAAACCCCAAAACAAGCAAACAAGTTGGGGAACAAAGGGTTTATTGGGCTTAAACTTCCACAGGCCAGGACAGGAACTCAAGCAGGGCAGGGACCTGGAGGCAGGAGCTGATGCAGAGGTCATGCAGGGGTGCTGCTAACTAGCTTGCTATGGCTTGCTCAGCCTGCCTTTTTACAGAACCCAGGATCAGCAGCTGAGGGATGGCACCAACTACCATGGGCTGGGCCCTCCCCCATAAATCACTAATAAAGAAAGTGCTTTCCAGACTGGCCCACTGCCTGATCTGTGGAGGCATTTTCTCAATTGAGATTTCCTCCTCTCAGATGTCTATAGTGTGTGTCCAGGTGACACAAATCTAGCCAGCACACAGAGAATGTAACTTTCTCTTCCCATCTGCTCTTCATTTTCTCTTTTGGGGGGTATTGTGATGTCATATACTCAATACTTACAGTAGTTAGTAGTACCTAGCACATGGTATAGGTACTTAGTAAATCTTTTTTTTAAATAATTTTTTATTAGATATTTTATTTACACTTCAGATGCCATCCCCTTTCCCCATTCCCCTTCCCTTAGAAAACCCCTATCCCATGTCCCCTTTCCCTTTTTGCATTTATACATTTTTTTAAAATAATGTTAATCATAGGCTTTATAAGTTTGGAATTGTTCAATCAGAGGTGTAACCCACTGACCAACCTAGATATAACAACTATCTTTGACTGGTGGAGATACATGAATATCTGCCTCCCTGTCCTCCCCCCTCTTTCTCTGTTTCATCACCTAGCTTCTCCTCTCCTTCTTCTTCTCCTCTTCTTACTCCTTTTCTTCCTCTCAGTACTCCTCCCACCTTAGCTCCTCCTACACATCACCCTTCCTGTTAAAATGAAACTTTTCTCTCAAAATACAATTAGAGCATAATTATGCCAATTTGTACCAGTGAGGTACAAGATAGTCCTAATACCCAGTCCATCATTTTGTTGACAAACCAGCTCCTCTATCATCTATCCTAACTAAAACATTTAGTTCTGAACCTGGCTTTAGGATGAATGTCAGCTGACGACCATCCACTCAAATCTTTTCTCTTAAGGTAAATCTTGAATGAATGAATTTTAAATATATATATATATTTTTTTCCAAAGGAGTGCCTTTAATAGAAAGATACCCACTAGGTGGCACTGTTTTCAAACTTAATGTGATTATGTTGGAGGCAAAGGTAGGTTTTCTGTTGCTTCCTCTGAAGAACGAAGATTGTTGTCAGATACTAATGGGATTGATACCCAGGCATTTAGAAAAACTTCATTGGTTTTTATTTATTTTTTTTTATTTATAATTTTTAAAAAGTTTCCCAGAATAAAAGTCATTTGGAGAAGAAGCCTTTAGGGAATTGTACCGTATTGGCGGGCATGTTGCATCTACTTAGCATGGCAAATGAGGACAGCAGTAGCTCCTACCCATATGCTGACTATCATTCCTCACGAGCAGACTTAATGGAACAAGTAAGGAATCCTGAACCTTTCACCACTCAAGACACTGGTGGAAAACTAGCCTGTTTGTTGCACTGTAGCCGGCTGGTAAGTTAGGGACTCGCATCTGTTCCTAACAACAGGGTATCCAAACTGTGAGAACGCCTCACGTTTGCGGTACACATGGCTGTCCCCATCCTATTGAAAACCGGTGTCTTCCAAGTGCTAGAGCTCCAGTTGCCTTCTCTGCTGAGCACTGAGTTCACATCAGAGTTACATCATCATCACCACCATCACCACCACCACCACCACCACCACCACCACCACCATCATCATCATTTTAATCATAAAAATCTGTAAACCCTCTTAGTTTGCCCATTTTCCACAGCCAACGCCACATCATTTCCTTTTTGCTTTTTTTTTTAACTTCCTGTTCTTCTTCTCTCAGTCCCCAGCCCTGTCAAACACGTCTCACTCGGTTACCTCTTTAAATACTATTTTTTCTCTTGAAGCATTTTTATCTCTTCTTATTGAACCATATTATATGTTTTTCTTTTCAGTTTACTGAAAATGCACTTAAAAAGTTCTTGACTGCCTTTATTTTTCTCTCCTTTTTCCTGTTTTAGGTCTCTCCCTTGCTCCTGATTATAGCATATTTTGGGATTTGTTTTGTTTATCTGTTTAAAGTTCTCAGCCTCTTCTCAGAACCCTTTAACTGTGTGGAGACGAAGACACTGCTCTTTTGTTCTTCTGTGTCTCTAACATGAACGTAGTGTTTACAGTTTCTTTTCCAGATCCCCCTGGATGGCTAAGTAGGCTGACGAGAGTCATTTCAAGTGGGATACAGTTATATTCCAAGAGTTCTGTTTTTGAGTTTTACATTTTATACTTTCGTAATTTCTAGCAATGCCCCTCATGCTTCATTCTGTTAAATGAAGCTGTCATTTATGTTCTAATTTGTCATTCTTCTTCACTTGACCTGCCCCATAAGATCAGATATAGCCTTGAGGTCTGAGTCAATATTTAGAAAATAACTTAACATTTTGTTAACAAGAAGTAACTGGATAGCATTAATTTGGTTAAACAATAATTTTCTGTATACCAAGGAACTACTAGGTAAATTTTGATTGAGAAAGCATATTTTCTAGAAAGAGACATGACAATTTAGATATGTTATTATTAGGATGCAGTACTATATTTATTGAAATAGACTTTGTCCATTCAAGCAATGGAAAGTTTTTTCTAATTTCTAATATGTTAAAGTATCTGGGATGAGACAAACGTTGTTTGTAAACATATTATTTCCAGAGTGAAATGCTGGGGACTTGGTTGCTTGTTGGAAAGTTGATGAGACCTAGACTGCTTGCTAGGTTCTGACAGTCAACCTCTGATAATTCACACAGAGGATCCCTGTATTCCAGACTCTGAGCCTTTCCTCCAGCTGACATACGGAAATGTCTTAGGGCTTTGCCACATGAGATGTGTTGGGGACTCAGCAGTGTCTCAGTGTTCACTGTTCTTCCTTGTATCCTCCTCCCTTCTCTCCATAGACTGGTTGAGATCGCGGAATCCCGTTTTCCACAGTATTTTAACACTGAGGAAAAGCTGCTTCTGGCCAGCAGTAGAGTTCATCTTTGCAGAGAACTTACCTGTGAGGGACTTCTACAAAGGTAGGCGGTTTTGTATTACTAAAATAATTGAGAGTTTAGTAATGCTTTGAGGGTTTTTCTCTCCCCATTTTCAGCTTCTTAGTAAAATAATTCTCACATAATGGAGTTAAGGAAATAATTATTTGTGCCTTCCTTATTTGTTGTAGTTTGTTTTGAAATGTTTCTTTAAAATGGAAAAAATTAAGTGAATATTTTAGAATCTAAGTGGTTTATTAATTATGAGTTGCTTTGTTAGTGAATTACCTGTAAATGTGGCAGCATAGAACAGCAAATATATATTTTCTGGGGGCTGAACATCTGGAAGTGGCTTGGCTGTCTCTCCTGCTTTGCCCAGGACTGTGGTGGTTTTTGCAGGGCTGGTACGCCTGTTCCCAAGCTCACTAGTGTGTTGTTGGAAGGAGTCCTCTCTTTACATATGGAAGGTGTCGTCTTTATGCACCACTGTCTGGAACAAGAGCAACACCATTTTGCCATAAGCGTTTGTCGCATAGGCCAACCCTTATGTGGTGTGGGAGGGCACTTACATACAAATTCATACAAAGATATGACACACCAGGATAGGAGACTACGAGGGGGCCATTTTAGAGACTGGCTACACGTGGTAGTTTTTCTCTAAAATTACAGCTCATATAGTATCGTAGGACAACATCAAAACACTGTGTCTGTTTCCAGAAGAATGCATTATGAGTGCTAAACTAAGTTTTCTGTGCTGAATTTTATAGCCATCATTGTAACATAGGGGAGAGAGCGAGAGAGAGACAGAGAGAGTGTGTATACATGCACTAGTGCATGAGCAAGTGCACGTGTGTTACTGGGTTTGAACCTAGGGCCTCATGTGTGTCAGGCAAGTGCTCTACTAAAGAGCTGCATCTCAGCCATTTTTAAAGTTTTTATTTTGATAACATACCGACTACATTATCCAGTATGGTTTTGAACAACTCCCACTGTAGCCCAGCTTAGCCTTGACCTTGCAAACCTCTTTCTTCAGTTTCCTGAGTAGTGAGGACTACAGACCTGTGTTACCGGAGGTTTGCTGTTATTTTAAAGCTCATTAACCTTCTCATTTCCGTAGTGTTGCTGTTTTAGATTTACTTATTTTATATCTTATGAGTATATTTGCCTGCATGTTTGTATGTGTACCACTTACATGTCTGGTGCTCTTGGAAGTTGGAAGAATGGGTAGGATCCCCTGGAACTAGAGTTACCGATGGGTGTGAACCCCCGTGAGCATACTGGGAGCCAGACTCTGGTCCCCTGCAAGAGTAACAAGTATTTCTAACCACTGAGCATCTATCTCTCCATCCCCCACACTCCGCTTTTTAAAGTCCTGTCTTGGCAGTTGCTTATAGATCTTCAGTGTTAGACCTGCCTGCTTTTCTAACTCCAAAAGCATGACTGTCCTCTCCCCACCTTCTGTCTCTGTCCTGGAGAACAACCAGACTCTCAAGCGTGTTTGCTCTAAACCTCTGGGCTGTCTCACTGTTTGCTCTCACACCCTCTTCCCCTCACAGATGTTTGCAGACCTTCATTGCTGACTCTAACTCTACACTGGCTCCCTCCTCCCAGCAGCTGCCAGGATTTACAGCTTGCCCAGCCTGCCTTTGGCTTTTTTCTCAAACCCTCATACAGTGTTCTTTCATTTTCCTTCTGAAAAGAAAAACAAATAAATAAAATTGTGTCTTAAACTTGTTTTTATTTATTTTACAAATTCTACTTTCATAGGCTTGAATCTTTGGAGGAAGAGGTCATTTCAAAAGGAGTTAAGCTTGTGATTGTTGACTCCATTGCTTCTGTGGTCAGAAAGGAGTTTGACCCGCAGCTTCAAGGCAACATCAAAGAAAGGAACAAGTATTTGAGCAAAGGAGCGTCTTTACTGAAGTACCTGGCTGGGGAGTTTTCAATCCCAGTAAGTGTCTCTTTTCCTTCTTGTCTCTTAAGGTCATGACCTTACAATATCGAGTACTATACTCAGGGAAGTCTCAACAGCTGACCTTCCAAAACTTGATTGCTGTGGCAAGTAACTCTGCTTTTGTAAGCCACCCTCTCTGCTGGTTATTTCCCCTTTTATAACTTGACCCCAGGACAGACTTAAGTGCTTCTGACGGTTCCCACTATCACTTCCTTTATTCCTCCTCACTGCTTACTCTTCTGTATGTTCTGTGTGGTGCTGAGATTACTATTAAGTGGTACAACTTGCGGAGTGGCCTGGATCTGTTTCTGTGAACTTTCTTTGCATCTATGGTGTATCCTGTAGCTTTTGTAAATTGAATCTTTTGGGCTTTGTTCATAGGTTACTGTGTTCAGTGCTGTTTTGGTTTGCTTCTAGTGGGCAGAGGTCAACCATTAATGGAAATGCCATGGAGACAACCTTAAACAAGCTGTTGGAATGGCTTTCCGTGGTGAGCATTGTGATCAGGAAATCTGAGGGCCGGTTATCAGGGTCGGTGATGCACAGCAGACAACACAGAAATGCATGTGAAGGTACACCCCAGTCTGCTACGTGTGGGGGTGCTGTACTTGCTCCCCAGCCTCAGGAACACTGATTATTATTACGTTTGCTTTTATTTCTTCCAGACAGAATCCTGCCCTGACTGCCCAGCCCTGACTGTCTCCCCACAGACCCTCTTGCTTTTTGCCTTAGTGCTGGGGTTGCAGGTGTGGGCTGCCACACCCTTCCAGGGTTTTCAGTTTTAGCCGTGTCCTACCCAGACAAGGAAATTCCTTAACATGACATGAAATTTGCTTGAGACTTCATGGTTTTTCTTTGTTTTGGAGAAATTAAGATCTTGGGTCTTTGTATCATAAAGAGTATATATAAATTATGTGAATCACCATGTAGCCTTTCATTTGTGCAACCAAGCGAGAAGTCAGAGAAGGTGTCAAACACATACATTCTACATATTTTAATGCCTCTAAAATTTATAGTTTGAATTAAGAGCAGATATTACAAAGTTTATCTTGAGAATTGTTATCTTTAAGTTTTTAATGGTTACTTAAAAATGATATATTTGGGGCTGGAGAGGTGGCTCAGTGGTTAAGAGCACTGACTACTCTTCCAGAGGTCCTGAGTTCAATTCCCAGCAACCATATGGTGGCTCACAACCATCTGCAATGGGATCCGATGCCCTCTTCTGGTGTGTCTGAAGAGAGCAATGGCGTACATAAAATAAATAAATACGTCTTTTAAAAAATGATATATTTGAATTTCTTTTGTTCCTGGTCAAGTAGAATAGAAAAATTTTTAAAAAATTTTCCAAGAGATACTTTATGGGATTTTAATGGACACTTAAGATTAGTTGCGTACTTATGTTTACTAACTTACGGTGTTATTTGACCTAAGTCTCTGCAAAATGTGAACAATTAACCTTTTAAAAGTTGTTTGTTTTAAAATAGCAATTATAGGCTGATGTGTTACAATTCACTAAGATAATTTATGTTTCTGGGTAAGAAAAAGAATTCTACTCTCCTTTGTCTTTAGTAGAGGTCTCTAAACAACAGGTGTTCCATGTCTGAAAAGAGCTGGGCATGGTTGTGATCCGGTGTAAACGCCATTGTTTGTCTGTCTCTAATCCAGATGCTTCTCCCTAGGCAACCAATATCTTATGGCATTAGGAGGTGCAGCTGCCTTTAATCCTGGAAAGCAGAGGCAGGAGTGTCTCTTGTGAGTACAAGGCAAGCCTGGTCTAAATAGTGAGTTCCAGGTCAGCCAAGGCTATCCAGTGAGACGCTTGTCGAAAATAAATAAATAAATAAATAGTAAATAGAAGGAAACATAGGAATCTAACTTTTTTTTATTATTATTATTACTTCAAGACACTGACTTTCCCCCTTGCCCCCACTATTTAAAATTTGTTTTACTAGAGCAAGAATTTTATAATTCAAATTATGTTGCCTTGTTCTTAGACTAGCTCTGAATAGGCCAAGCTATCTCACATTAAAGAATTACAAACTTAAAGAAAGGAATGCTTTACATTTTTGTATTTTGCTGAAAAATCTTTTTTATAGTCTATAAAAACATTCATTTGTTTTTATATTTTGCCATTTTTGTTTGTTTTGTTTTGAATTAAGTCATCCATGACTAGCGTTGTTTGCTCGACCTGGCAATTGCTTGGTTCATAAGGTTCGAAGTTCTCTTTCCTTTTAGAAGTTATTTTATATTTTGCATTTTTCATAATATTTAAAAAATTCAATGTTTAGATATTTTTCTTCTAAGAAGCATGAGGTGATATTTTTCTTCTTCTGTTTTTGTCCCTGATCAAATTTAGTCTTTCGGAACCCAGTGGCACTGTTCACTGCTTTCTGGGCAGCCTTTTTCCGATTGCTGCGCCATTAGTGTGGCTATGGTGTCAGCAGCCTTCGATTGTAGAGACTCTGGAGGTGCAAGTGTGGAGGAGTTCTAAAGCCTGCTGTCCTTGTCAAGGTCAAGAGCCTTTGAGTGCTTCCATGTTAGCATCTACACATCTCTGGGAACAAAAGCAAATGTTGGGTGAATGGCTGTTTTCTCTTACTCAAACCATGTCCCCTGCTCTTGCAGATATTCTCATGGACCCCCATAGCTGACTCTAGGGCTGTCACCACAGGAGTATGATAGAGAGGAATAACCCTTCCTACGTGTGACATCATCAGGTGTACTGCATTTGTAATCAACACAATGCTGTACAAATGAGTATGCTCATGTAATGTTATAGATGATAACTGTGAGGTCTATAGATTATAATATGCACATATATTATAATATGCATATGTTTATAATATGTACATGTTTTATGCATATGAGTTTATAATATGTATATATTATGATATATAATTGTGCATATAATAATATATATGCTATACCTTCTTTTGGTTTTAACAGCCTTGCTATAGTTAATGTGATTACTCGTTTTTTTTCCTTGTCTTTTGAGCTACCAGCAAACCTTATGTTTGGGAAGGGTGACATCATTTGAGCTTCATGTGGACATGAATGTGCTTATATTTTAATTCTGTCATGGCTCTTGTCTGCATTAGTCACTGACCATCAAAGAGACTCTAAGTGACATCACTTTACTGGAAACACACATATTATTATGTTATGGGGGATTTGAGTTATAAAATTAAACATTCTCAGGAGAGAATTTTATAGACTTGAATACATTAAGACTGTGGTTTGAGAAACACGCTTGCAGAAGTCTGGTGAAATCTTTCTCTCCAGAGCTTTACAGAGTTTAGGTGTGTGCCGCTGTGGGGCTTTAAAGCATGCTCAAGCTAGTAGTGGAAGGAGTAGTAGATCCTTGTCTTAGGGCTCCATTGCTGTGGAGGGACAACTTGACCAAGGCAACTCTTATAAAGGAGAACATTTAATTGGGGCTGGCTTCCAGTTCCAGAGGTTCAGGCCGTTGAAATCATGGCAGGAAGTATGGCATCATACAGGCAGACTTGGTGCTGGAGTGGATGAGAGTTCTGTATCTTGATACAAAGGCAGCCAGGAGGAGGGTCTCTTCCACACTGGGTGGAGCCTGAGCATAGGAATCTGCAAAGCCAACCTATACAATGACATACTTCCTCTAACAAGGCCACACCTTCTAATAGCACCACTCCCTAGGGTCAAGCATTCAGACAGGAATCTATTGGGGGTCATACCTATTCTAATCGCCACCATCCTGAAACTTTCTAGATGGTTAGTGGCAATATTATGAGAAGAGTTTAGATGTTGCCTCGTAAAGTCAGCGGTGACTGTGGTTGTGCTGCCCATTCCCTGCCTATCCTGTCTACCATGCATATAAAGCAGTAATGTCACACTGAGAATTCTTGATCAGATTAAGATAATAGGACATTCTTGTGAAGACTAATTGTTAGATAGTAGCCCCCCCCCATTTCTTTTTTACAGATGAAACTGAAAATAGGAATTGTTTTTTTCCACCTATAGTTGTTAAAATCCAGATTATTCTAAGACATGACTGTAGCTATTTTTCCTGTGGTTGTCCTCTGTGGAACAAGTGTGGAAGAGACCCTTCTGCTGGCTGCCTTCTGATCAACATCTGATCTTCATTATGTGCGTGTTGGGAATATGCATGGCTCTAATATATTGTTTATCAAGGTTCTTTTGAAATAGTAATGCCCATTTTTATGCTTAAAACTTTAGAGAAATGAATGAAAATATGTGTACTTCTCATTTTGGTATTTCAAGGCTTTCAGATCATTAACAAGAAGAGACATTTTTGTTTTAAGTAAAGAAAATACAGTAAGATTAACTTTTTTATTATTTGAAAAAGGCATAATTTTTTCCCTCAATTTAATTTGACCCAATTTTATATGGGCCAGAATTTATCTTTTACCTTTAGCTGTCCCATCATGCAAGGTGGGACATCATCTTTAAGATCATACCTTATCATTGACACTAATAAATACTAAAAAAATTTAAAATAATAGTGGAGTTCACTTAAATATTAAGATTTTGTTAATTCCAAAATTTTCATCTTGTGCTTCTGACATAGGTTTATATGCCCACTTTTGGATTCTGCCTTCTTATGAATGTTCGGAGCTTACGTTTCTAGGAGAGTCTTATGAAGTTGCTCATTGAGATAGAAATCCCAGATCCTTAACACTGGTGTCAGAGTTTGCGCTGTGTATCATTATTGTGTGGCTTCTCTGAAAATCAGGTTTTTTGGGTTCAATCTGACCATTCATATGAGTCACTGAGAACAAACACCCTACACTCTGAGGTGAGGAGGACTCTGAGGAACCTCCTGTTTGCTTATACCATGTTCTTTCAACCTATCTACTCTCTATCCGTGGGCCTTAAGCTCACTATGTAGTAAGCCTTTATTTCACTAGCTAGGAAACTTTTCTTTCATTTGTTTAGCCTTTTCTGATGTGGCCAACTTTGTTTTTATTGTTAACTAAAGCCAGAAGCTAGAAACACATATACGTTAATGTATAGGTGATTGGCAAGACAGCATTGGTTTGTCTGAGGGGTGCTGGGATGAATCAAGTAGTCAAGGGATACACTCAGTGTGAGGAAAGGGTTAACTTAGCTGGCTTGGGTTGCTCAGCTTTCCAGAAAAAGCTTCCCTTTGGGCCTGACTCTTGCCTGAGTCCTGGGAGATGAGCTCTAAGCCCTGGGAATATTCTACCTAGTAAGTATTTCTGTATCCACAAGGGTTGAGGGCACAGGTACTAGTTTGATCACAGTTTATGCAAATGATGTGGTTTGTGGTGAATGTTGATTTTGCTCTGGGGACTGGAGTCTAATTAGCTGAGATCATTTAAGTAGGTGCTGTATACCTCCTGATTGACCCCTAATAACAATCTGGACAATAACGGTTGAGCCAGCTTTCCTGATTAAAACCACTTAGCACATGTTGTCCTGAGTCATGGTGGAGACCATTAAGCATACCCTTGCAGCTCAGCTGGGAGAAGACAGCGGGAGCGTCTACTGATTTCTCTGCACTTTGTCACACTTTTCTTTGCCTATTTCACCTGTCTCTGTCCCTTAAAAGTCATAACTGGGGAAGGGAAGGGAAAGAAGGGGAGAGAGAAGGAATCTTAGCTATAACATCTTTTCTGAACTTATGCTTGTAAAACTATTTTTATTATTGCATATTGATAGTTTATAATGTCTTGTACTGATGGGATACAAAGTGATGGTATGGTAATTTTAATGGTAACTGCTTAAGACTGGCAAGATTTAGCTAATAGTGTTCCCACGAGCACGATTCATTAGTTTGGATGATCGTGCTGTCGTATACTGCGCGATGGTAGGAGGAACTGGGAGAAGAGAACTCTGTATTCTCTTTGCAACTTTATGGTGAATCTAAAATTACTGCTAAGTAGACAGTTTTTAAAAAGGAGGAAAAGTGGGTGATTATGTTTGCCTTAGTTGGTCGACACAATCATAAAGGCGCTGTACTGGTTGTGTCTGCAGAAGGGGGCGTGCATTTGAGGTACTGGCTCTACTCCTTTGGCCATCTGCTCTATAGATATTATCTACTACCTCGTTAGTTTTAACACTCTTCTTCACCTTTCAGCCAATCCCCCTGGTTTCATCTTTGTAATAAACTCAGTGTCTGGTTACTTCCACCATCTCAGTCCTATATCCCCGGGTATTGGAGTGCAGCACTGGCTTTGCATTTAGATGTTATCTTGATGGATAGTCCACTCCTGCTAAAATTAAGACCTCGAGTAAGTATGTATCCTGGCTCTGACCTCAGTTATCCTGTTTGAAAAAATGGGTATAATCTCTGACTTGTCTGGCTGTGGGGAATAAATGAGGAGGTCTGTAATGTTCTTCATGCAACACGTGGTACAATCTGTGAAAGGCAGCCTTTAGTTGTTAATTTTAACAGTTACCTCATTCCCAATGCTTTGTATATTCCCAATGCTTTGTATATTTTCTATCTTAATATTTTTACAGTATTAAAACCGCAAGAACAGGTCATGCTGTCCTCTTCAGTGTCCCTTCCTCAGTGTTGTTGATAGATTCTAATGCTTCCTGAAGCCTCTTCTACCCTATAACTCCCACTGTTTGGTATCTCAGACTTTTCTTCTGTGTAAGCTTTTAATTCCTTGTATGCTTAAATTTTTCTCAACCTACTTTTAATAACGGTTCTTAACTGCTTTAGCCTCCCTCCTAGCCCACCACCCAGCAGAGATAGTGGGAAAACAAGGATACGGGGAAGTGGACCTGGTTAGAAATGGTTCTTTGGAGTCCCATCTGTATTACCAGCAGTTCAGTTCACAGGACTTAGCAGCAGGAGCTTGATCCACTCGCAAATACTTCATGAATATACCAGCAGTCCAGCTCAGTAGTGTCAGGATTGCAAACACTAATCAGCAGCGGTGGCATGACCTAGCAGAAACAGCCAGTCCTTAGCTGAGTCGGCATGAGTCAGCAGGAGTGACTAGGTCCACCAGGGATGCCACAAGACGTTCTCTGCCATGGCTCTCTCGATGAAGCAAAAAGATCAGTGAAGACTTGAGACCAAGAAGCATTGCAAAACTAGCTATGCAAGCCTATCTCTCTCTCTCTCTCTCTCTCTCTCTCTCTCTCTCTCTCTCTCTCTCTCTCTCTCTCTCTCTCTCTCTCTTCCTGTGTCCTATTTATACTCCCTCCAACCATTATGTGTCCTCCACGGGTCTTGCTTCACCACATGTCTTACCTCAGGACATGAGTCTTAGCAAAATTTCACGTGAGTCTGAATCAGCTGACATTACCCTGCCAATCGGCCTGAGACTGTGAAAGCAGCAAGAAGCTGCCAGAACACCACTAGTTTTTTGGTGTTTCTCTCCATGGAGTCATGACAAACGGAGCTCAATATTGCATGTAAGGTGAACCAATAAATGCATATAGCTAGTGAAGAATCCTTCATCACACATCTGTCCTTTCATGTGCTTACTTTAGCAAAACATCCTTTTACCTGTGTCCATTTCAGGAAAATCTTCCTTCATGTGTTGGTCCAAGCAAAACACCATCTGTCACAACTGACTTTCTAAAGAAACCACAAGTTTCCACTTCAATTCTGCCTTCAGTAATTGTGTCCAAAGCTCTATGCTAGGCACAGTGAGGTCATAAAGATGAATACAACATAGTCTCTGCCCTTAAGGCTTCTATAAGTAAGTCAACTGCAGAGACAAATCACTCTCTGTGGTATAATCAAGGACAGAATGAGTTTCTTGTCTACTGTTCTTTTTCTATCTAACTGATGAGTAAACATCGTGGCACCTCCATTTCTGTCAGATTACACAGAGAAGAATAATGGGAACACCTAGACTTTCACTTTCCAGTTTTAAACTCAGGGTATCATGTTGCTCACCAAGAGCTCTTACCTGCTGAGCCATCTCATCCATCCATCATCTATCATCCATCCATCCATCATCCATCCATCATCCATCCATCCATCTATCCATCCATCCATCCATCCATCATCCATCCATCATTCATCCATCCATCATCCATCCATCTATCCATCCATCCATCATCCATCCATCATCCATCTGTCCATCCATCCATCCATTCATCTATCCATCCATCATCCATCTGTCCATCCATCCATCATCCATCCATTCATCTATCCATCTATCATCCATCCATCTATTCATCCATCATCCATCCATCCATCATCCATCCATCCACCATCCATCATCCATCCATCATCCACCATCCATCCATCCATCATCCATCCATCCATCCATCCATCATCCATCCATCATCCATCATCCATCCATCCATCCATCCATCATCCATCCATCCATCATCTATCCATCCATCCATCATCCATCCATCATCCATCCATCTATCATCCATCCATAATCCATCCATCCATCATCCATCCATCCATCATCCATCCATCATCTATCCATCTATCCATCCATCCATCCATCCATCCATTCATCCATCCATCCTCTGTGCTGGGGTTGAACCCACATTGTGCATGCTAAGCTGATGTCTCCCCACTGAGCTGCATTTCTAGTTCCTGCATTTTGCTTTTCTTTGATAGCGAAAGAGATAATCTTAACAATTTCACACTTCTGCATTTTCATTTTGATTCTCTTAATGTTGATTCACTGTCTATTGGGAAATGTTATATTGGGCTTCAGTATTCTTAAAACCGAAAAGGCAAATGTGTACACTAACTTAAATCCTGTAATAAATATGTTGCCTGAAAATAATTTCCAGACACTTTAACTTTAAGCCGTTCTTAGAGAACTTCTGAAATACAGATGGCCTCCTAACATCCTCTTTCGAGATTTTATGAAAACCCAGCATGTGCTGAGAGTGTACAGAAGATGCTTCAGTTCCATGGTGTTGTCACAGGTAGCCAACAAAGTGGCATACTTAGGAATTTAACTTAAAGCTCCTAAGGACTTAAAACAGAAGGAAGTTTTTATAGGCATCATGTCTCAAAGACTTTTTCCTGTACATATATGCCTTATTTATGTGGAAAGGATAGTTATAACCTGAACTAGATAAGTGATGTCCATCATATAAGGATAAAAGAATAGTATCATTGATTAGGGTGGGCCAATTATGGACTGAGTTATCTTCCCAGCCCCAAACATACTATTTTAAAGACATTATTGTATAGTGTGAAGTTTTTTTTTTTATGCTTCTAGTTTGTTACTCTGTGTGATCCTTAGCTTAGGCTACTGGAACTTCCTGTAACATGGGATTGGGCTGCGTTGTGGTTTTGGAAGTAACAGTTCTTCATTCAACAGTACAGCTTGCTTCTCACTTTCCTCTTCCAGTCTCTGGAAACCACATTGTAAAGGTTAAGCATTTCATAGCAACAGCAGGATGTGGTAGAAGAGACCCAGAAATTCAGGTCAAAAGATAAGTGTTTCAGTAGCAAATGCGTTACACCTGGCTGTATGACCCTGCTCTAGTCAGCTCTCTTTTCTGATACTTGGTGTCCTGTTATGTAGGAAGGGATTAAGTTTCTCTATCATAATGCTTAATGTTATTACTAATAATATCAATAGAGGAATAATAATTTAATATATTGTTGGATTACTAAATTTTAGGGTTTTTTTTTTCAGTTTGGGAATTACATTCATGTATAATTTAACAAGAAGGTATGTTTACATATAGTTGTTTTAAATGAGTAAAAATATTATGTGTCTGTGAGTGTTCCGTCATAGGTTTATATGCATCATGAGTTTGCAGGCTGCTGTGGAGGCCAGAAGAGGGTGTTGAGACTGAAAGTTACAGGTGGTTATGGGCTACCTGATGTGAATGCTGAGAACCAAACCTGGTCCTTTGTAAGAACAATCCATTCTTTTAACCACTGAGCCATTTCTCTAAATTTTAAGTTTTAGATTCTGAAACACCATAGGTTTAATTGGCAGTTTTATTACTGTTTAAATTGAATTAATGGTTATGTTATGGTTTGGATATGATTGTACCACTAGGATTCATGAGGTGGCAGCTTGGTCCCAGTTTAGTGAAGTTACCATGGTGGGAATTTGTAAGAGGTAGGTTTAGGGGAGACCCTTAGATCAATGGGGTTGTGCCCTTTGAAGTGATTAAGGTAGTTCTTGTGGGGCCCTATGGTTCTCTGAAGGGTGAGTTGTAAAAGTAAGACCATTCTCTGCCTTGTTCTCTGGCGTCTTGGCTGGCAGTGTGATCTCTTCCTTCTCAGATACACCTGCACTATGATACCAAATCTGCCAAAAGGCTTCACTGAAGCTCAGAGCTGAGCAGATGCTGGTATAATGCCCTTGTATGTCTAGTTCTGTGAGCTAATTCAATACCCTCTTTTTTTTCTCTTCCTTTCTTTGCTTCTTTCTTTGTTTTCCTCTACCTCCTTAAAAATGTGTGTGCATGTGTGCATGCCTTGGAGCTGGGGTCACAGGGAATATGCGCTGCCCCAGTTCTGGGAACTGAACTCAGGTCTCCTAGAAGAACACGTGCTCTTAACCTCTGAACCATCTCTGCCACTCTTCTTTCTTTCTGTTTTTGAGGCATGGTTTCACTGTGTAGCCCTGGCTGACTAGAACTCACTATGTAGGCCAAGCTGTCTTCAGATTTGTAGCAGTCTTCCTGCCCCTGGCTCCTGAGGTCTGGGATTAGAATCATGAACCATCATTTTTGGAACTATTTATTTTCTTTAAAAAGATACTCTGCCTTAGATTTTTTTTTAAAATGGCAATAGGCTAGTATGGCCTGTTTTTAACTTTAGTTTTTTGAATGATGCGTTAGAGTTTCCTAAACTTAGAGAATGTACTTAATGAATTTTATTCATTTTTGAAGTATTTTATGACTAGTATTAATATTTCTTAAAAATAACTTGTAAGTAATAGTTATGAATGATTTCTAGTGTCATTTTTGAAGGCTGTAATAGGTTTTCTTTCTACTAAGACCAAGTAAGGTTTCCATCTAGTAATAACTCAGTGTGGTTGTTTAAAAATAAATATTTAACATTTGTTTATAGAGTACTCTGCAGTTTTTAATTAGCCCGAAGCAGTGTTTATCTGTGTAGATGTCTGAAGTACCTGTGCAGCGTCTTCTCTGTGCTCCTTGTTAACAGCCTCGTGACTTGGTCCCCTCTTTGTCCATTCTCTTTTGTGCCCATTTCAGCTTGTGTCAGGAAGCTGATCCCCAGGTCAGGTAGGGCTGGTTTGTCCAAAGATCACCTTACTGCTCTTATGATCAACAGTTCCCATAGGAGTTGATGATCTAATTCTGGGGGCCAGAAAATTTTTTAAGCTTCTGGTAATATTCTCGTTCTTGATCGAAATCTGTTGGACACTACTTTCTTTCCTAGGACATGTCTAAGGGTGTGTGACCACTAAACCCTTGCTGGCATTAGTGAAAAGTCTTGTTTCTGGTTTTGTATTTACATTTAAAAAAGAAAATTTAAAAGAATTATCTATCTATCTATCTATCTATCTATCTATCTATCTATCTATCTGTTTTATTTGTGTGTGTGTGTGTGTGTGTGTGTGTGTGTGTGTGTGTGTGTGTGTGTGTATGCTGGTGTCCATAGGTGCCTGAAGGAGACATTGTATCCCTTACAGATGCAATTTCAGGCATTTGTGAACTGCCTGATGTGGGTGCTGGAATCTGAACTCTGGCTCTCTGATAGAGTAGTAAGTGCTCTTAACCTCTGAGCCATTTCTCCAGCCCCTGTATTTATGTTTACCTGTGTATTTTCTTGTGGTTAAGTTCTTGGGATTGAAATTGTGGTCTATAGACTGGCAGAAGCATCCCCTGTGAGCCTGTTGGAATTTCAGGCCCTCCCTTCGTCCTACTAAATCAGAGAGTCTCTGGATGATTCCATGTGCATAAAAGCTTCAGAGGGGTTGTTTAAGTCCCTGCAACTTGGGTTTTATTTACTTGCAGCTGGAAACATCCTGTTCTAGTTTCATTTCTATTGCTGTGATAAAATACTGTGACCAAAAGCAACACAAGGGAGTAGAGCTCTTACTTGTCTTCTAGGTTATAACTGTCATTGGAGGGAAGCCAAGGCAAGGAACTCAAGCTGCTAGTCACAGCACATCCACAGCCAGAGCAAGGAGAACGCATATATTCTTGCTGCCTGCTGGCCTGCCTTTGCTCAGTTAGCTTTCTCACTTACACGGTTCAAGCCCAGCCTCTGAAATGGTGCTGCCCACATTGGTCTGGGTCCTCTTATATCAGTGAACAATTCAGGCAGTCTACCACAGATATGCCGCTGGCCAACCCGATTTACATAGTTCCTCAACTGAGGCTCTTAGATGACTCTAGGTTGTGGAAAGTTGACAGTTAATGAGTTGGGCACAGTGACGCAAGCCTTTAATTCCAACATTGGAGGCATAGATAAGCAGATCTCTGTGAGTTCAAGGCTGGCCTGGTGGTCTACATAGCAAGTTCCAGGATAGCTAGGGCTCCAGAGAGAGACTCTTATCTCAAAAAAGAAAAGAAGAAGAAGAAGAAAAAAAAAAACAACCAGCCATCACAATTCTCTTCAAACATTCTAGACTTCCCCTCTCTGAGGAGGTGCTGCCCTTCCTGTGCATGTCATATAGAAACAGGGAGGGGCTAGTTCTACTGTAATAGAAACATCATTTATTGGATCATTGTATAAACATACATTTATTGTACTCTGAAAGGTATATGGCTTTACATTTTTAATAGTTATTTTCAGTTGAAACATAAAACTAGAGTCTTTACAACTGTGGTCAAAAGGACTTTAATGTTGTTTTTGGCAGGTCAGGCTATGAGCATAGCTCCACTGGTTGCAAGTCAGCTTAGAGAGTCACATTTTAACTCCCTAAGGGTTGCTCCTCCCCGTGTCTCCCAGCTCTGCTCCTTTTTCAGCTAGACAAGGTTCTGAACTGCACTTCCCTTGTAGAGTCATGAATCTCTAGGGACCGACTCTGGTCACTGGAGAAGCTGCTGACTTGGGCATCTCTGTTACAGAGTTTCAGTCTCCTGCTGTATCTCTGTCCACTAAGACGAGCAGCAGGGACAAATTAAGACTACTTGCAATCTAGGAATGGTATCTAGCTTTTCTTCTGTTCTCTTATATAGATGCCGTATTTCAAAAAGCAAACTGTATTTAAAAGTTTTCTTGCTTGTATATTCACCTAGAGATCTTGACAGTACTAGGCAGGATGGTGCAGTATTGAGTTCACAGACTATTAAGCTATAATTAATAGATGGCAAACTGTGTCTGTGTTGTTTAGCAGTGAGGATTCACTAAGGTGTAAGCTTTAAAGGCAGTACTTGTAAAGAGTATGTGTCAACTGATTTGTATTCTTGTAATATGCTAGTTTTCCTGTGTGATAGGCTTTTCGGTGGAGGCTGTGGAAAATGAAGCTCTACTGTCCACTTCAGACATGATAAAATTGAGGTAGGAAGATGAGGTAACACAGAATATCCTAGTCAGGAACCTAGAGCTACATGTCCCCAGCTCGTTCAGCTCCGCAGGGGTCTGCAAGGCAGCTGGGTGTTCTGAAGTTTCCAAGGGTTACCTTTGCTGTTGTTTGAGTTGTGCATCAGTGCTTTTTTCTTACAATACTGAAAAAAAAAAAAAAAAAAAACAGCTAGCAAGCAATCTGGTTGTTTAAATTTTGATGTCTGGAGACATTTCTCTCCCTGCCTCTCAAGAACCAAGTGAAAAACTGTCATGGCTAATAATAAAATCTAAATATTGAAACAAAAGTGATAATTGGAAAAACTCACACTGAAAAACATTTCTGATGAGACTGATAATAATTGACCAGTAAACATTAGGAAGCTCTGCATAACTAATCTTTCAGATGATTGGTGTGTGGACTATGAACAATAGTGGTAAAGATCTTTTTGGAATACAAGGTAGAGTAGAGGATTTTAAAATTGTGGAACAAAAGAAGTTCATTTCTCTGCAGAGTTTGTGTGGCAACTACTTTTTAAAAGTTAGTGCTTGTTGAGGGTTGGTATATTCTCAAGTGAGCATTTCTCCAGTTATATGAAAAAGCCATTAAAGCACATTTTCCAACTGTAGATAGAGTCATATTATCTTCAGAAACACTAGCCAAAGCAATACCATGTGACAGACTGCAGACATAAACATGGGAGCATAGTTAGTTGTTTTCTATGGTGATTTGCAGACATTTCTATTAAAAATGTATTTTGTGGTCTGAAGAAATGGCTCAGTGGTTAAGAATGTTGGCTGCTCTTCCAGCGAACCTGAGTTCAGTTCCTAGTACTTACATCATGTGCCGTAACTCCAGCTCCAGGGATCTGATACCTTCTGGCCTCCAAGGCACCTGCATGTACATGTTCGTACACAGACACAGATAAACACACACACACATTAATACAATTCAAGAAACAACTTTGCATTAGATGTATTACTGTCCAGTGAGCTTTTAAATAGAATTATAAAGTAAATAATGAATTATAATATAAATAATAAAGATCCCAGGCTGGACATAGCATGTATGCCTTGTAGTTCTCTGGGGAGGTAGAGACAGGAGGATCTGAAATTCAAGGATGTTTGAAGCTGTAAAGGAAGTCTGGGACCAGGCTTGGATATATAGGACTTTGTTTTTAAAAATGAACATAGATACTTGATTGAAATTTGTTTTATTTCAAATGTGGTAAATACTAGTATGTAGTTCATATGTTTGAAAGTGGCTTGTGAACCTTAGTAATTATGACAAATAGAAAGCAGTCTTTGTGGATGAAGACAGTTTTCAGTGCTTATCAGCTAAAGCTCCAACTTTTCAGTTGCTTTTAAGACCATCAATAAAGTGGTCTTAACGTACTTTCTCCAAATTGTCTTTTTAAAGATTTGTTTATTTTATGTGTGTAGGTGTTTTGTAGGCACGTATGTATATCTGTGCACGGTGAGTGTGCATAGTACCTGAGGAGGGGTCAGATCCCAAGGAAATGGACCGGTGTGGGCCACCATTTAGATCCAGGGAAGAGAAACTATCTCTTCTTTATCAGTCAGCGAATTGTGTCTTATGTTGGTCCAAACGTAGCCTTCCTAATATTCATTTGAGTATTCATTCAGTACTGCATCTGCTTGTTCCGTTATTCAGCTGACAGGTGGAGGCCCCTATCCTTTTTGTATTTCTAGTCTAATGCTGTGTTATCTAAAATAGTCCTTAGCCACAGGCAGCTCTCCACCTAAAATTAAATACATTCAATAAAACTGAAAATTCTGTCTCAGTGTCTACATTTCCGGTGTTTGTCACATGTGGCTAGTAGCTATTACGTTAGACAACACAGAAAACATGCCTATGTGGAAATCCTTTTTTAAAAATAGTGATATTCTGTTATATAAATGGTTCATATTTAGAATTGTAGTCCATTCTCAAGACAACTCATTTTATATATATGTAGAGATTCCCAAATTACAAAAAATGCTGAAACAATTTGATTTCAAATAAGTGAAGTAACTAAGTTGTTTTTTTTTTTTTTTTTTTTAATTCTATTTTTAGAGCCAGTTCTTGTTCCTTTTAGGAGACAGTGATATTCAGGACCCCTGATCTGTTCTTGTGCTCACCGATTCTAGGTTCTTTAGTTGACAGGGAATGTGGGGAAGTGTTATGTGTGTGCTTACTTTTGCATATGTCTGTCTGTCTGTATCTTTCCTGTTTCTGCATCTTCTTTTATAGTTATGCCCTCATGCTGACATGTCCAGCTCTGATCTGGTTTCCCAGGCTCGTTCTGTCTGTCTCCTCCCCATGTATGTCTGTAGTTTTCTCCCTGGGACTGAGAGACACACTCCCATTGCTCAAAGTATATTTACTTATTTTGTCAGTCTTAGACTATACAGAAAATAGTTTCATGATTGCTAATTCATTTCCCTAGGAGAAGAATCTACTGCTTAGACTTTGCAGTTTGTTTGGAGCTAAAACAAACAATTTTGACCCAAGAGGCTATATTTCAAAGACTATGGTTCAAAAGTTGCTTGGGTTGCCTGTCCCAGAGCGATCGTCACACATTTGAAATGCAGTGCTACTAGCATCCCATGTTAGGACTGCCTTCCCACTTTTATGTATGTATTTATTTTAACATAATCTAAAAGCCAGAATTGTGCAACAGGATACACATGCCCTCCTTTCCTTAGTCCCACCCTGGTCCACCCTCCTGCCTGTCATGTCTTGCCTGCCCACCCCCTTATTTAAGTTTCTGGGTCATCTTTTCTATGTTTTTGATCAAGGCCAAATCTATGCAGACTTTATTTTCTCTTGTTTCTTATAAAGTCAGCATACTGTAGATGCTGTTTAGACTGTTGTTGAGATATTCTATTGTTCATATACTGTAGCATCCACCTTTGTGTAAACACTTCCACAGTTTCCTTCTAGAATGCTGTCCCACTCCAGACAGGACCCCTCCTGGTGCCTCTCACTAGTCAGTCATTTCCCATCCCCCTCTCCCTGCCAATCTGTCTCTTTAGGATTGTCTTTTCTGAGTATTTCCTATATGAGGAACTTTATGGTATATAGCTATTCTGTACTTTGATTTATTTGCTTAACTGCAAATAACTGCATCAGTTCATAGTTATTTCCCCCCAAATATACTATTTCCTAATCAATCAAATGACGAGCCAGTTTGAACTCTATTATATATTATATAGAAATTTTCTGTCCTCAGTTTTTAATGTATATGCTAAATAGTTCACATTTTATAATTATATTATGAAATCTGATAAAATCTTATTAGAACACACAAATGCTCAATATAAATCATATTCTTGAAGGAAAAATAGCATTTAGTAGATGACTGAGGTGTCAGCTAAATTTTCTATTAAATATGTATAACATGGACTGGCGAGATGACTCTGCGGTAAAGGGACTTGCTTTTAAACACTACGGCCTGGATTTGATCCCTGGAACCTATACAGTGGGAGGAGAGAACCAGCTTCTGAAAGTTGTCCTGTGACCCCACTCCCCCTCCGCCCCCCTGCTCACTTGTCACGTAATAAAAGTCCTGCACAGATTGGGACTAGAGGTAGTACACATGCCTATTATATACATGCACACATAAATAAACATAAATAAATATAAAACATTCAAATATACACTACATTTACAACCACATAAATTCTTGCTAAAAACTGAGTGACATAGTTTGCAAACCATGGTTTTCTTAGCAACACTCTTCTTTTTACTTCTCAGTTGTGTGTGTGTGAGGTGTGTGCGGTCTATGTGTGCTATGTGTGGTGTCTTTGCGGTCCAAGTGTGTTGTGTGTGATGTGTGTGTAGTATATGTGTGGTGTGTGTTGTATATATGTATGTGATGTTTATGCTGTCATGTGAGCGCTGTTTAGGAAGTATGTGGCACATGTGTATAGTGTGTGTGCTGTGGTGTATTATGTAGATATGGTGTGTGTATGGTATATATGGAATACATGTATGGTGTATGTGTGTAGTGTATGCTGTGTTGTATGTGATGTGTATGGAGTGTGGTGGTGTGTGGTATATGTATGTGTATAGTGTGTGCCATGCTGTTTGTGCTGAGGTATATGTAGTGTATGTTGTTGGGGCAGTATAAGGTATATGTGTGTAGTGTGTGATGTATGTGGTATGTGTGGTGTTGTGTGTGATGTGGTGTGTGTTGTACATGTATAGTGTGTGTGTGTGGTGTATGAGGTATTAATTCAAACTCAGGTCCTCATGTGTCAAGCATTCTTGCCTACCAGGCCATGGCCACAGACCCATTCCTTTTAGATTTGAAACTCTTTTGTTAGGACCCCCTACCCCCTTTTCCTTTCCTTTTTATATTTTTTGAGACAGGGTCTAATGGAACCCAAGCTGTCCTCAAACTTGCTTTGTATCCAAGACTGAGCTTTTAACTCCTGATTCTCCTGCCTCCATCGCCTAAGTTTTAATTGTTTTCCATCACCCAGTGTCAAGATTATAGCTTTATAGCAGTCACTGCAATGATAACATTTAAAAACACAAACACTGACATTAGACTTCTCAATTTTCTTGATTATTTGCAAATAAAAAGTAACATTCGCTGGGCGGTGGTGGCGCACGCCTTTAATACCAGCACTTGGGAGGCAGAGGCAGGCGGATTTCTGAGTTCGAGGACAGCCTGGTCTACAGAGTGAGTTCCAGGACAGCCAGGGCTACACAGAGAAACTCTGTCTCCGAAAACAAACAAACAAACAAACAAACACAAAACAAAACAACAGAAAAGTAACATTCGATTAGATCTTTGAGGGGAAAGAAATACAGTGCCCCTTTTAAACAAGAATTCACCCAGGAATGCTAGATTTCCCAAATTTTTACAGAATAAAAATTCCTCTCATAAAGATATTTCCAAAGTTGGGGTGCTCCCCTGGCCCTACCCAGCTCTTCTCTCTGCCCCTGCAGGGTAGCTCTGCCCGTGACCAGTCAGCTCCCCTCTGTGCTCCCACCCCCAGGTAGCCATGGCTGCATTGAACTTTCCCAAGTGCCTCTGGCTATTCTCTCCTATCTACAATAAAATCCTTCTCCCAACCGCGTAGGGGTCAGATCAGGGGTCTCACTGTGCTCCCAGCTTACACTTCCTTACGTTTTTTTTTTTTTTCTTTTTGCTTTTTGTGTAAAACTACTAACATTTTAAAACATCTTTCCTTTGGATTTTAAATTTTCTTTACTGTTTGCCTGTGATGGTACCTTTGTAAAGATTTATTTTATCTTTAGTTTTGTATATGTGTATGTACATGTGAGTGCAGGTCAGAGGCACTGCTTCATCTGGAGTTGTGAGTTGCTAGATGTGGGTTCTTGGCAGAAAGTTCAGGTCATCTTTAGGAGTAACACATACTCTTAACCCCTGAGCCATCTTTCTATCCTTGGGGTGTTTTTTTAAACCGTGATGTATTTGTAAACAGTTTCTCTGTTAGTCCTTTGACTGCCGATTTTCCCTTATGCATAAATTTTTGTATTTTTTCTTTAAAAAAATAGTTGAGGATGTATGAGCATGTGTATATGCATGTGTGTGCATGTGTATGTGCGTGTGTGTGTGTGTATGTGTGCATGTGTGTGCGCACATGTGTGTGAGATGTAGGGGTGAGGATGAGGCATGCATGGCACACATGTGGATGTCAGAGGAGAACTTGCTGAGTCAGCATTTGTTTTCCACCTTTGTCTGGATACTAGGGATTTAACTGGTTAGGTGGACATCATCGGGTGGCAAATGCCTTACTCATAGAGATGAGACATCTCTCTGCTCTAGGTTTCCTACTCATCTGTAATCAAACACATGTGTATTTTATTGAGCTGGGTTTGAGCCGAAAGAACACTCATATTTTCTGTTGATCCTCATTGTTTACAGATTCAGCGTTGTGAATTTGCATTCTCATAACCACTAAGTTAACATCCTTGGAACTTGTCATTTCTAGACACATACTTCACCCTCCAAGTGCCTCCAATGTTGAGCTGGCCAGAAGCTTCCAGGACCAGTCTTTTTAGATGAATTTTATTATGCAGGCTCGTTGATTACATCACTGGCCATGGGTAAACTTTCAGGCCCTTTCCTTTCAGGAGGTGTGGGTATGAGTCACTTTCCTGTTAGTTAGAGTACCGAAGTTCCCATCTTGATGGGAACTCTCAGCCATCACTCCTCTTACCATACTAAGGATACCTTCATCACTTGGAAGAGTCCAAGGCTTTATTTTAGAAAAAAAAGGGACAAACCGCATGTCTATATTTTAGACTGTCATACTTTTGTAATTTCTGTTTGCTATGTTGGAGTCTAGCCTGTGTCACGTATCTATTATGGCAGTGGGGACTGTTACCCCTTTTGGACTTGACATGCCCCACCCTTATTTTGGGGGATGCCACCCTTCTAATAACATGTCTGTGAGTGCTTTGTGGGGAGTTAAATTTCCAAATGGGGTCTGTTTCCCAGAAGAAAGGGGTTAGGCTTCAGTCAGGAACAACTGTTTACTGCAGTATCTGGGTAAGGCTTATTGGGTAGGCTTGAGTTGAGTTAGTACACGGGTAAATTGTGGTATTTCTGAGAAAGGAATGGTCCCGGAGGATTTCTTTTGGGAAGGAATTCCTTGCTGCTTGTTTTCCATCCACTTTGGCAATAGCTGACTGTTTCAGGACAGATTCCTCTGGCTTTATGGGCTTCAGTCATCCTTGCTGGAGGGAAGCGATGTCAAGAAAGAGTGATGTCAAGGAAAATAAGGGCCCTGCTTGCCTGCAGCCTTAGTCTCGCCCACCAAGCCTCCTGCCAGAGACACATAAAAGGCCTTCCTCTTGACTTATGGGGCAAATGTGTCATTCTTACATAATACATAAAACATGTATCAGATTGCATACTTGTACCACAGGAGTTTGGTTCTTCTTGTTAGTATTGTCTAAAGTTACAACATATAAAAACTCTTTATCCTACTTTCTGAGCCTGCCAATATGGAAAAAAAATATCTTAAGGAACATTTCCTTTTGGAGCCTGGAGTGTTTTTCCTCTCTAGCTCTTATTTAAAGAGAATATGTAATTTAGACATTTAAATAAGAATAGGGGACATGGCCAAACCTTTTCAATAGACTGGTTAAAGTACATGACTGTTTCTGTCAGTGAGAACCCATACAGAACAGAATACCTCCTGGCTTCCCCCACTGACCTCTGGTAGGGTTTGTTCCTCTCATGATGAGTTATAATGTCTCTTGGGTATCCTTTTTCTCCCCTCCTCCTTCTGGCTCTCTCTCCTGCTTCAGAAAGGATATAGAATTATTCGTCCAAGACATTGGAGATTCCTCCAGCCCGTTTTTTAATTTAGTTTTTCTCCACTTGGGAACACTGAAGCTGATCTCACTGTCTTTGTCCTCCAGAGGCTTCAGTTCTTGTCAGGCAAACAACTTTGTACTTGGAAGTCCTGTTCTGGGCTTTGGCTGTTGGGCTATTCTAGCAGTGACCGCCTCAAGCAGTCTCTCTAGATAGTGAACCGTGTGTGTTAAGGTGATTTCCTTGTTTGCAGTTTAGCAGCACCATCTTGGGCCCAAGCTGCTGCTTCTTGTAGACATCCTTATCTCAGTCAGTCTCAGTGTCTTGCAGTGCCCGTTTCATTAGTAGTGCCAACCCTGTAAGGTGACAGTCCCAAGCTTCCTCAGATTTTACTGAGTGCTCCACTGAGTTTAATACCTCATAGCATGAGGGAGTTGTCTGGGGTTCTTCCTCAGCTTTAGGTGTTTATTGAAGTCTTACCTGTGGACCCTAGTTACTGATGCTGAGGCAGGAGGACAGCTGCAATGTCACCTCTTCTTGGACTCTGGTCAAGTGTAGGGCACATTCTTGTAGAGGAGAGGAAAGCATACTTAGATTTTTGTTTCATAGGATTTAAGATTTCTATTAAGTAAAAGGTCTCTATATCCTTTTAGTTTTTAATCAGAAGAAAGTAACTACTGGTAAGAAGTGAAATCAATACATGTTTAAGTGCACATTTAAGTGTGTATTGGTAATGCACAGCTTGGTTGTAGAGGTTAAAGGGCATGATGAGAGTATCTGAGCTGCCAGGAGAACAAGCTCACACAAGCAAATAGAAATTCATTCCTGCCTCTGACTTCAGGTTAGAAGGGGCTAAGCCACTAGGGGGCGCTTCTTAATTAGAAAATACGATGCCTTCAGTCCCTTTCACTACAGTCATTGTGGCCTGTTAAGTGGCAAAGCAGTTGCCAGTGACAAAGCTGGTGGCAGTTCCTGAAACCTAAGAAAGGTCTCAAATAAGAGAGAAAGGAAGAAATGAAGGCAAAAGATGAGAAAACAGCAAATGGTAGTAAAGGAGGTAATTAAATGTCGTTATGCCCTCAGAAGTATGGCATCAGTACCATTTGTTGCTTGAAGCTGGGTTTGACTCTTGTTTATCCATTCACTGACACTTATGGAATGAAGAGTCAGGATTCCTGATTGAGATACCATGGAGGACAGGATGTTGTTCCCAGCCTCTCAGACTTAGCAGGTTAAGTGGTTTTGAAAAGCTGAACTTGTTGGTATCCTTCCATATAAATTATGTTAAGTATTATAGAAACTCCTTTATTTTGGCTTGCTTCATATTCTCCATTCCACTCCCTTACCAGAAAAAAAAAGATATATGATATTAAAAAGCAATCTTGTTGACATGCATGGAATATTGGCTGTTGGAGGATAGGTGGTGTTCAGGACTCTGGAGCATGTAGTCAGATACCCAGCTCTCAGTTAGGGAGTAGTGTATGTGTGTGCATCTGAAAAGTATTCAGTTGTTTCTCCATCATGGTGAATTACTTTATAGTCATGTCCAATAGTAGCTTGAATTGTTTATATAAGCATGTTTGTAAGGCTGTGAGTGCTAAACACATTTTGGTTGAGCGAATAATCAAATCTTCTTAGTTACAATATACCTGGCATAAGATGGCTTTGCATAGGATCCTTTCTGAAAAGCTTAATTGTGAGGTCTGCCGGAAAAGCCTGCCTTTAGCACGTCCGCATATCTCATCGTGTATAAGCAAGTACCTTGAAATATAAGACACTGTTTGTTTTTAGAGATACCCAGAAGAGGGGGTGCAGTGCCCATCCCAGAAATGCATTGTTTTCATTTTAATATAGATTCTGTTGCTTCATTATCCATACACAGTCTAGGTGGTACTGTCTGTTTTTGAAACAATAGGGACTGGTGACACTGACTAGGCTTTTTAAAGCCTTCATTACAGAGACAGGCCCTGGATTCAGTTAAGGCCAAGTCGAGAAGCAAAGATGACAGAGTCATTTCCCTGTAGCTGAACCCAAGTACACCAGAGACTAGTGTGTATGAATCAGGGCCTGTTCATCCTCGTCCTCATCTCAGGCAAGAAGACTGCTGCAAGTGCAACGCCAGTTTGGGCCTTTCAGAAAGGCCAAAAGAGAGAGACCAGAAAGAGAGACCAAAGCAAAGCAAAGTGAACCAAACCCCAAACCCCAAACCCCAAACCACATATTCATTGAGTACCAGGGTTATTATAGTCAACAATATAAATACCATGGAAATAAACACCTTTTCAGACCTTTATATGCATGCTGTTTTTTAAAGGACAAATTTTGGAATTTTTAAAGAACAGAAAGTTTAAAACTAGGTAGAGGTGTTTTTTGTTTTGTTTGTCTGTTTGTTTGTTTCTCTTAAATTCCGCCAGGCTGGCCTTGAACTTGCTGTGTTGATCTCCCTTCTTCTCCCTCTCAAGTGTTGGGATGCAGATCTGCACCAACATGCACAGTGTGTGCAGCGCTGGGGGTTGAAATCAGGGCCCCATTCATGCTTGGCAAATACTAAGCTCCCAGCCCCAGCATAGTTTGTTGGGATATACTTCATATGCCACGTGAGCTCACCTCGCCAACGTGTGTCACTGCATTGTGAAGGATAGCCATGGATTGTGTAGCTGTCACTACTCTCTAAGCCAAATTTTCTTCACTGCCCAAAGCAGTCCAGGTCCCACCAGCAGGTAGGTCTCCATTTCTACCTCCCACAGCCTTTGCAAACAAGTTTATGTCTCTACAGATTTGCCTGTTCTGGAAATTACAAAAAAATGGAACCAGACAACATGTCTTCTGCAATTGGTTTCTTTCATTAGACATAATGTTAATTTAAAATTGGTCTATATCGTAGCATGCTGTCAGTACTTGATTCTTTTTTTATTGAATATTTTATTTACATTTCAGTTGCCATCCCCTTTCCCCATTTCCCCTCCCTAGAAAACCCCTATCCCATCCCCCCTTCTCCCTTTTGCTTTTATACTATTTTTTAAATGTTAATCAAAGGCTTTATAAGTTTGGTAATGCTCAATTACAAGATGCCCATACAATCAGAAGTGTATGATATGCAGTTGTATGAACAGACTTCATTTTATTTCTTTACTCATCAATTGATTGACATTTGGGGGGGATTATAACTAATACAATTATAAACACCCATGTTCAAGCTTTTGCACACACACATGCTTTTATTTCTCTTGATTATATACCCGGGAGTAGAATTGCTGGATTCAACATTTGAGGATATGTGAAGCCATTCTCCAAAGTGGCTTTACCATTTGCAGTCCTGCCAGGACGAAGTTGGTGTCCCATCTCTGTACATCTTCATTAGCACTCACTGCTGCCTAAAAGGTTACCGCCTTAACTTCTCAGTGGCGTGAGGTAGTCATCTCACTGAAGTTTTTATTTGTATTTCCGAGTGCCTGTCCTGTTTATATTGGCAGTCACTTCATGTGCTTACTGGCCATTTGTATATCTTTTATTTTTGAGAATATGTTTAAATTTTTGTTTATTTATATTTGGATTAGCTATATTATTGAGTAAGAACACATTATATATTAGATACAAGCCTCATATGAAATAGTCATCTTTTCCTGTCTTTTTGCTTTTGACAGAAGTATTTTTACATTTATTTTGAATGTGTGTGTGTGTTTGTCTGTGTGTACACATGCACATTTTGTACACAATGTACGCACGTGACATTGTGCACAGTGGAGATCAGAGGGCCACTTTTGGTAGTGGATTCTCTCCTAATATATGGGTAGGTGGGATTGAACTCAGATCACCAATCTCAGTAGCAAGCCCCTTACCTGGTGAGCCATCTCACTAGAACTACTTTGTTTTAAAATTTTTTTTCTTTGAGAATTTCATACATTTATAATGTAATTTGATTATAGTCCCCCCCCCATTGCCCTCCTATCTCACCCACCCTCTCTGAACCTGTCCTCTTACTTCCTTGATAGTATTATTGAAGCAGAAGTGTCTTATATCCATATAGATACAGTACTTGTTTGCTGACATAAGGTGCATTAGAAATTTAAGGACTGAGCTTGTATTAGTAGGTTGTTACAGAGAGGATAACAGTTGTCTTTATTGAATTCAGGATGTAATACAGTTGTGAGGAGATGAAATGAATGGAAACTACTAAGTGAAACATAGTAACCTCTAGCATTTAACACCTTTATCCTGAATGCTGGGGATTGGGAGGGAAAAAAAGAATGGCTGTTTTCTCCTTCTGTGGCACAGGAAGAGATACTGTTAGAAGTGCTGCTAAGGAGTGAAGCCACTCTAAAGGACAGACTGGTTCCAGCAGGAGTGATGAGTCAACATTCTGAGACATCCCCTTACAGGTGGTCAGGATCATAGGTCCTGCTGTTGTTTCTTTCCTTTAGTCCTTTAGCAACAGGACTCTTACTTAGGTTCACATTTTAATGGGCTGGGGTAGGTGGAAAAAGTGGAGTGTGTCTCTGGCATGGTGTGAGTGGAGATGTTTCTCCATTAATAATTGAGCGCTGGATTGCTTTGATGCGTGTGGAAGTGCACTCCGAGATGGTATGATCACTTGCCCACCCATTGGCCATTCTCTTCTAGTATGTCAGGCTGTTGTTCTTAGTCCCCTTGCCACACCTTTAGCCTGATGTCCAAACACAGTGGCTGGCAGTCAGGATATGTTTAATGTTGATTGAGGTAATTCAGATTGAACATGGCCAGCTTGTCAGAGGCACAAGGAGTGCTTTCTCTTTTTTTGCCTTAGCAGTTGAATGTCAACAGACCTTTGAAGAAATTGTTCTTTTTCCCCAAGATCTTCCCCTCAGCTTGCTCAGCAGGATGGCCAGTGAGGATCTGTGATTCTGGCTTTTCAGTTGTGCTGCATGAGAAGATACTGGTTTTGTGAACAGCCAGCTGTGTGCTGCAGTTCTTTAAAATGTACATATTTTCAATCCTTCAGCTAGGTGTGGTGGTGTGCCTACAATTACAGCTGGTCCAGGGGCTGAGGCTGGAGGATTGTGAATTTAAGATGAGCCTGGGCTACATATCAAGAGCCTGCCTCAAAATCGAATAAGATAAAAGAGAGGGGTGGAGTAAGGGAGGGAAAAAGAAGAAGAGAGACGGATATCACTTTGATGGGAGTCTTGTGGCCTGCTTAAACTCTTCTGGCACTTTCTCTTTGACTCCTGTCTACACTGAGGAAGATATCTTAGATTGCCATCTAGTCATGTGCTTTGAGTAGTGAAGTCATGAGTCAGAGAAGGTTACACTAATGATTTTTTGGGGAGGGGGGGGTTCATGCAATTATACTTAGAGTCTGAAATGGCAGTTTTGCTCCTTTGAGAAATTTGTAACCAAGAAAGTGTTGCATAAGGCTGATGTAATTGAGGGTGTGGCTTCCTTTAGAACACAGCTCCCAGGAGACTGTTTAGTACAGAATGTAAAGATTCTAAGATGATAGTGGAACTCTTTGCGGCCAAGTCACAGGGCTGTCTCTTCCAGTTTGCCAGTTTATACATAGTCTCCTGTGTAGATGATGCTGTGCTGTTCCTCCGTAGCCCCGCCCCTCTAGGTTGTTTTTTTTTTTTTTTTTTTTTTTTTTTTTTTTTTTTTCGGTTGTAATGTCCTGTTGGCACTTGTGGTTAAGAATAGCTCAGATCCTTTTAAACTAAACTATCATGTATGACTGTGTGCTTGTCCAGACTTAAGATCAGCTGTGTGTGACTAAGGAAATAGTCTGTGTTTTGTCTAGTATTATGAGGTGTTGAGAAGGCTATTGTATTGATTACAGGCTAGGGAGATAATTGGTAAACATGGGCCTGGGGATAGGAAGAGGTGTCTTAGATAAGAAAAGCATCGATCAAAGGATCTGTATTTGCTGGGGATCAGCTCTAACTGTGAAGCATCTGAGGCATCTGGGCTGTAAATGGAGAGATTAGCTGAGAAACATTGGCTTACTACTCAGCCGGTTACTGTGAACTTAGAGTCACATGTTAAAGTCAGCCATGTTCCTTGTCTTTAGGGACTTAAGACTTGCTGAGACAACAGAGACAATTACTTAAAAACCATGTTGAGGGAAAGGCTTTCTCTTTTAGAATCCTCTTTCCAGAGTGAAGCACAGACAACAGGGAGCATGGAAGAAATGACAGCAAACCTATTTTCGGTACATGTCTGTATCCAGTATGTGATATGGACCACCTTGCCCTGGGAAAGAGGCGTTAGAAATGGCGAAAACAATTGTGAGTTTGTAGTAGAGATCCCATGTGAATCTCTTATCAGACGAAAGCCCGACAATGTAAGAGGAATTCTAAATTCCTTAACAGAAATCCCAATAGCTGTGGCCAAAACCAAATTTTTTAAAAAAGGCAAAAGTGAAATTTAGGCATAAATTCAGAATGCTAATGACAACTGGGCGGCCACCCGATAGGAAGATGGCTTCTGTTGCTGCCATTGTGTCTTGTCCGGCTAGGGCTTAGCATAGCAGCTGTGCAGAGCAAGCAGCGACATTCACTTCTGTTTCAGTCACTGAGAGTGTGAGACCAGCATCTGATGGGGTTATTTGCTTGGTGAGGGTCACCTCTTGGTGATTGTTCTCTGGTTTGTCTGTTCCCAGAGTGGCCTTTCCACCTTTGAGACCTAATCTAGCCAGGCACTATCAAAGCTTCATAGACAAATACCATCACCCCAGGGATTAGGGGTTCAACAGAGAATTTTGGGAGAGATGTAAAATTTTAGTCCAAAGCAAATAACCAGATTAGAAATATTCTTCTCACACCCATCTTCCCTTCTCATTGCTGGGAATTATACCTAGGGTCCTGGGCATGGTAGGCAGGTATTCTGCCACTGACTTACATTACTAGTTTTTCAGACAGGAAAAATGCTAATTAAAAAAATAGTTGTCAGGTTCATAGGCATGCATTCCATAGCTATGCCTTATAACCTACACAGTGTGGGTATGTGTATTCTTATGCATTATAACCTACACAGTGTGGATATGTGTATTCTTATGCCTTATAACCTACACAGTGTGGGTATGTGTATTCTTATGCCTTATAACCTACACAGTGTGGGTATGTGTATTCTTATGCCTTATAACCTACACAGTGTGGGCATGTGTAGTCTTTTGCCTTATAACCTACACAGTGTGGGTATGTGTATTCTTTTGCATTTCTCAAATGTTTTATTATTATTTTTTTAAAAGTCACAATATTTTTTGCTGGTTAAATATATTTCAACTTGATTTTTTTTCAGAGCTTTTGCTTATGTTAAGTCGCAGGAGAAAGCACTGAAGATGCTGGCGTAGCCAAACTATCGTCTCCTTTATACAGCCATTCTTTTTTTTTTTTTTTTTTACTGTAACTTTTGATGCAAAGTTACAATCAATGAAGGAAACATTTTAATAAAATCTTAGGCATGGGAAGTAGAAAGAGATAGACTAAAAAAAGGAAGGCTGTTAATCATGGAAACACAACCACAGTGATGTATAGATCTTTCCCATGGTCTGTGTTCCATGTCTTTGCCCCCACATGTCAATGTACTCCACTCAGACCCAGCTTCCAGGTCAAAAGCATTCTAGCTGGTCTGCCCCCACCCCCGACATTTAAGGGTTTAGTACCCCAATGAGTGCATGTGTATCTGTATTTAATGATGTTTGTGCTCCCTTAGGGCTTTTGAAATCTTTGGAGTTTTAGAATTAAGGGTCAACAGTAAGGGGGTAAACCACCAACCAAACAGGAAGGTATGGTTTCCCTCTTCATCTGTGTCCCATGTTATACAAATGTTCCCTGAAAATAGCAACAGTTTTCTGGGAAAGGTCCTGACAGAGGCTGTTCTCACCCTTTCCCCCAGCTCTCCGATTCATGTTTCCTTCTTCTAGTGTGGTCATGTGCTTGCTCAAGCCTGGCTCATGAACCGTGTAGGATATTCGTGGGGTTTTGTTTTTTAAGCCATACACTGTGCACATGATGCGGTATTTAATTTGGAACGAGCTCCAAGTTTAGTCACACGTGCTTCTTGTGGTGTTTATCTTGGAGTTCACAAGTAGGAGGAAAGTATTTTTGCATTTTATACATCTGGACACTGTTCATGGTCTTTCTGTGACTTGGGAATTGTGTGGGGGGCAAAATCCAAGGAAAAGTATTAAAATAACATGGAGTTATGATGAGGTCTGAGCATAGCCCCTTGAGAGTACCCTTCTGATCCCAGCAGAGTTTGACTTTGGACCTGGTGAACTTTTTCAGCTGTGTGGTTCACTGGTGGCCTGAGTAGATTGGTGGATTATAAATTACGTGACACCCTCCCATGCAGACCATGTGCTGCTAGACATGAAGTCTAAAGTTCTTTGGCAAATTTGGCTCTTTAAGGGGAGTATTTTGACTTGATTTTGTATGGGGCAAGATAGGCAAAGTGAGTTCTGATTATTGCACCTTATGAGACCTTTTAGGGTCTCTCCATTGTTGTTCTGCTCCTCCCTCAGTTCATGCATCGAGAACTGTAGTGCTCCCTAGAATCTCAGACTATGTATGTGAGGGCTGAGGGTGATGGCAGTGCGGTGATGGTGGTGTCGTCCTGACCTTATCCTTTTTAGGATTTAACATAAGAAGTTGTCATTTAAAACAGGGTCAATGTGATGTGGTACAGTGCCAGCTTTGGGTGGGGGTTTGCCAGAATGGGCTAGGTGAGAAGAGCATTTAGAATGTTGCTGCTCTGAGTGAGATTGCGTGTGGACAGCCTGGCTTCTTTGTCCCTCAGCCTGGTTTTCTTTAATTTCCACATCTCATCTGTAATGCAACTGCAGACGCAAGCTGGGAAGGCAGAATAAAGCTTCAAATGGACTTGCCCTTGAATGGAAGAGGGCGATTGTTGTTTTCTGTGTTGTCTGTCACTTGGGTGGAAAGCTGTTTGGATCTTTACTTTCTGTATAAGGGCTGTTTTCTTTTCCTTCTTTCAATGCATTAAAGAGAAGAAAATCTAATAAAGTAATTAGACCTACTGGATATAACTCATACAGAAATTTCAAGTGTGTTTAATAGTGGTCTCATACAGCCATAAGGAAATAAATAATTGGAGAGGAAAGGTCAAAATTGTGTTGTAGTTTGAGAACCAGAAGAGTCTGAGGAGATTTGAGTGATTGGGTAAATTGCTCATTTGGGAGCTGTTTCTTTCTGCTGCCTTTTGGGCCTTTCCTTTGGGACACCTCCCCCATTTACTTTTGTAATGTATTTTGCAACTTTCAGTTAGAAAATAGCCATCAAAATTTAACCGTTAGTAAATAAACACATTCTACTTCTATGATGGGAATCACTAAGTAGCAGAGAATGGTCTGGCTTCATTTGAAGAGAAAGGTTCATGGTAGGAACTCTGAGAGTTGACACCAGGATCATGCTTGTTTGGCGTGTTAATGAGTCCAAGAGGAAATGGTGAAATCTGCTGATGACACCAAGTTGTTTTGCTTGATCCTAACATGGGGTTTCTGGGAAGCTGCTTTGTAGTATTAGAAATAGTGGAAGGATTGGGCAATTTGGGGCAGACATGCTGAACTTCAAGTGATGGTTTATGTGAAGTAGCCAGAGTACACCAGTAAAGTTACAGAGCCTTGTCTTCTTGAGAAAACTGCTCTCTCCAGAATGTGAAGACTGGGACAAAGAACATTCTGGTTAGAAGCAACAGGGATGTGAAAATATGGCACCTGAGTATCTTTTTGGAGGCCAGTCATAATATATGAGTGAATGTTATTTCCCTTCAAAACAACCATGAGATATTATATACTCTATATATGCTTGCTTTTTTGATGGGCAGGTCTAGCCATTCATATATTCTTTTAAGTATTTTCTGTGGTTTGTAGATTATTCTTCATTTTTGATTAGCTGACTGTCATTTAGAATCTGAATAACAGACTTAAAGATGTAAATAAGACATGAAGTGGTACAGGGAATCGTTTGCCTCCAGGGCTGACTCTCAAGGACCTTTGTGGAATAGAATAAGTTCTTAACTGATACACTCACAAATGGGACTCATTTAACTATGTACATACAGAGGCATGCTAACATGCCCACTCCGTTATAGGCTATTTATTCATGAGATTGAAACCAGAGCATCATACATGTCAAGAACACATTACCCCTGAGCCTCAGCCCCAGCTCCACACATCACACCTCTTCCACAATTCCTGTCTCCATCTTCAAGCAATATTAGGGGAAGCAGGATGTACACTACTTAGAGAGTCCCTTAGTACACTGGCGCCTAGAAACTAAAAAGGTTCTGGGAGTTGAAAATGTATGACAGACACTGTCACGGGCACTGTGGACTGGCAGGCTGTAGGTATCCATGCTTTAGGAAAGGATTTGTGTGGTGGTAAACAAATTACATGAAACACACCATCAGGAGTCAAGGGGGTTGGAGAGGGGAAGAGAGTCCTGTTTTCAGGCATTGTCTGTGGAGCCTTTGTTTTAACTAAGCAGGAAGAAGACTGGGCTGGCTCTTTGGGCGGGCTCACCTCCTGGAGTTGGAATCCCTGGAGTAATTTTGGAAAACTACTGAAGAGAGTCAGGTCTCTAGTGGGCCAGAAAAGGACTTGTATACAGAACAGGAAGACTGTTCCTTCCATACTCTTCTGAGATTATTACAAAAAATTTAAAGTTTTGCATTTACCAATTATATACTTTCCTGTTTCAAAAGTCATTATAAAGACACGAGTCCTTCAAATGTTTCAATTTTGTGACAGCCTTGTATTTTCATAGTTCTCTAAGTTTGAACACTTCAAATTGAGAAACCAGGAGAACCTTTACCCAAAAGTAGGGAATTCTGACTGACTTGCCCAAGCCACTGCCCACCCCACACACTTTAGTCTCCATGGGTCTAAATGTAAGGCCTCAGACTGGTTCCATCAGATTCATTGGAGGCCACTTGTTAAAAACAAAGATTTCATTTTCTAGGGCTGGTGATGTATCTCAGTGGTAGAGCTCTTGCCTAGCGTGCACTAGGTCAGTGTTTGATCTCAGTATTGCAAAAACCAAAAGAAACAGACAAAAACAACTTCAATTTTGACTTAGACACACTGAATCAAAACCTTCAGGGTAGGGCCTAGGTATTTTAGTACATTCTCATCGTAAGAGAAGACTTTCTAAAAGTAGATGTAGACTACAACCCGACTCCTAACTGAGGACGTTGGGAAGGTGAATGGTGCTGGAATGTCTGAATGACCAGTGTGATTAGTAATGATTGGGAATCAATTATCTTGTTACTGACAGTAACAAAAATGTTGTTACTGTGGTTAAAAAAATTGACTCTGAATGTCTGGTTATTCACTAGCTATGTGACTTGAGCAAAATATTTAATAACTCCTCAGTAGCTCATTTTCTTTTTCTGTAAAATAGAGATTTTTGGATCTGATTCCTCAACACTGCAAAGGCAAAT
The DNA here is from genome assembly GCF_011762505.2 of Arvicanthis niloticus. Taxonomy (NCBI): domain Eukaryota; kingdom Metazoa; phylum Chordata; class Mammalia; order Rodentia; family Muridae; genus Arvicanthis; species Arvicanthis niloticus. The sequence continues at coordinate 36,897,589 of NC_133430.1, read as the reverse complement.
CAATAGCACCACCACCACCACCACCACCATCACACCACCACCACCACTACCACCACCACCACCACTACCACCACCTCCACCACCACCACCACCACCACCACCACCACCATCACACCACCACTACCACCACCACCACCACCACCACCATCACACCACCACCACCACTACCACCACCACCACCACCACCACCACCACCACCACCACCACCATCACACCACCACCACCATCACACCACCACCACCACCACCACCATCACACCACCACCACCACCACCACCACCACCACCACCACCACCACCACCACCACCACCAGCACCACCATCACACCAGCACCACCATCACACCACCACTACCACCACCACCACCACCATCACACCACCACCACCACCATCACACCACCACCACCACCACCACCATCACACCACCACCACCACCACCACCACCACCACCACCACCACCATCACACCACCACCACCATCACACCACCACCACCACCACCACCACCACCACCAGCAACAAACATTGTTATTGCTGTTCCTTTAGCATACAAAGGAGCGATCTGGTCTCTACTATAATTTTTTTTTTATGGTCAGTCCTATTTAATAAGGAGGTGAAAAGAGAAGCCTAGGAATATTATATAAATGTATATGCTGGGGGAAGACAGGCTTCTTTCATTTCTTTGGAAGAAGATTTTCAAGTGACATTCTCAGTATTCTCTTCGGTTTTTTTTGCAGTGCTCTGTGGTCAGAAGAGCTGTGACAGAGCAGACACAGTAGATGGCGCTTTAGACTTATTTTTAAAGAAGCTAGCGTAGGGGTGGAAGGAGGGATTAGAGTGTGTTTAGTAAGCCCCGCCCCAGGACTTTATCTCCATGTAAGTAAGTACCTCTAAGAAGTAACTTTTTTTGGATAGAACTAGAGTATGACTTCAGTAAAAGTCAGCGTCTTAGCTGCTGTATTTGTGTGAGTTTTGTCACTTGGAAATTATCACTTGTGTTTCAATCCATAAAAACATAAAGGAGTTACTTTGTTTTAAGGCATTTTCTTAATTATGAGGGTTTCCCCCAATTGTCTTTGTATTTTAATATTTCCATTTCTTCCTAGGGTTTTTCTGGCCTTTTTTTTTTTTTTTTTTTTTTTTTTTGTCATCTAATAAAAATATAATTGTGAAGTTCATTTGAATAGCATCAATTATAATGTAGTCACATTTTAGAATTCAAGTCTTCACATTAAATACACACTCAAATGGTATGGGTCACAGTAAGGATAATTTAGTTTTAAATTTTATTTTATTATGTGAATGGGTGTTTTGCCTATTGGTATGTGTATGCACTGGGTGCATGCTTGCTACCTATGGAGGCCAGAGGAAGGTGCCAGATCCCCTGGGACTGGAGTCCTGGGTCCCCTAGAAGAGCAGCTGAGTCATCTTTCCAGCTCATATATATGCGTGCACGCATGGACGTGCACTCACGCGCGCACACACACACACATGCACATACACACATGCACATGCATACACACCATCACACACACCATCTTCTGTGTTTTATGTGGTTGGTCTTGTTTAATCTTTGTAATAAATATGAGAACTATTATTCCCATTTCTAGATAAATTGTCTCAGAGAGATGCTCAGTAAATTTCTAGATTCTCATGCTGAGAGCTTGAATTGCAGCCACTGTAGGAGTTTCATCATGCATTGAAGTCAGAGGTTTTGAGCACATACAATGTGCCAGGCATGTTGTATGCTAGGCATTCAACAGGGGTCAAAACTAACATGGGTGTTACCATTAGGGACCTTAAAATTATTAAATGTTCAACAGAGTTTTTTTGGAAACCTGATGCCTTGAGAGTTGGTAAAAAGAGAGTTGGTAAAAAGGGAGATGGTTAGTAAAGTGCTTGCTGCATAGTCATGAGGACCTTAATTAGTGCAGCACTTACATGAAAAGGTAGGTGTAGTAACCTTCGATCATAATCTTAGTTATGAGGAGACTGAGACAGGGACATCCATGGGCTTTGCTAGCCAGCTGCCCTAGTCTTATCCCCTAATCCCATGTAGAAACTAGACACAGTGGTGTGCTCTTGTAACCCCAGTGCTGGGAGGCAAAGACAAGAGGATCCTGGGAGTTCGATGGTCAGCCATTTTGGGCTTTAGGTTTGGTAAGAGACCCTCCCTCAAAAGTGAGGCGATATGACTGAGGAAAGGGATCCCAGAGTGAACCTCTAGCTTCCCCACAGGCATTTGCATAGCTCTCACTCATATACATACATGTGCACACATGCATATACTGCATAGACACATAAAATAAAAAATGTAAAAATTAGTAAATAACACAGAAAAAAATAAGGTGAAACTGGCTTCTAGATAAGAATTAGGAAGAGTGGTGGTGCACGCCTTTAATCCCAGCACTTGGGAGGCAGAGGCAGGCGGATTTCTGAGTTCGAGGCCAGGCTGGTCTACAGAGTGAGTTCCAGGACAGCCAAGGCTATACAGAGAAACCCTGTCTGGAAAAACAAAAAAAAAACAAACAAAAAACAAACAAACAAACAAACAAAAAAGAATTAGGAAGAGCAAGTACAATCAAGCTATAAACTTTCTGCTGATTAAATGACAATATTCAAAGCAAGGTGGTAGTAGTTGAAATAAGCAAGATTGAAGTTTGTATTCTAAAATCATAAAGATGTTTAGATTGTTTTTCTAGTGCCAATTAATAAGACTTGGCATCCTGCTGGCCTAGGAGTACCCCACATTGGCATGAACCCCTTTCTTTAATTTTTGGACACTTGGCATATTTTTTTCTATTGAGTTTTCATGAATAGGTTTCAACTCACTTCTCACTGTTACCACGATCCCTTGATATTGAAGGAAACATGGCTCAAGAGAAAATGTGGACCCATCATTTTACGTTGATCTCTTTTGACCATGCTTTAAGGCCTCCCGAAATTATGCAAAATGTTAGGTATATTTTTTAGGAGTGTATTCTTGGAAGAGAATCCATAGCCTTTATGAAGCTCTCCTTGGCTTTCATGAACTTTAAAATGTTAACAATTTTGGTTGTAGCTTTACCAGCGGGGTCTTCATGATTCACTGGTCTAGGGTTGACTTTTCCTAATAAGGACAAAAGTCTTGAAGTTCTGAATGGATTTGGGGTTTGGAGGTACGTGTTTAACATGAGTTTGGGGACCCTCCAGTTTTAGGATGTTCTGTTTGGGAGTAAGGACTATCTGGAGTCAGGTGAATGGCTATTTTTTTTCGGAAACAAAATAGAAAGGGAACAGTAGGCAAAGGAGAAATAAACACCTGGAACATTAAGTCCCAAATCTCTAATTGTTTTCACATTAAAACAAGGTCAAAGCACCTGATGCTGAGCCTGGCTGCCTGAGGCCATTCTCTGGAACTGGGTAGTGAGAGACTCAGTTGCCACAAGCCATGCTCTGATCTCCAGGGTGGTTACAACTTACTTCAGCTTTATGTCATCTTCAACCAAGTAGTTAACTGGTTAGACTTTGTCAGTTTGTGTGTTTAAGTTCTTTGTTTTGATAGGATAGTTTTGATCAGTGATCTGTTTTGGAAGATAGCTTGAGTTTAGTAGTTGGAAACTAGCAAGGACAATGTGGCAAGATATGGTCCTAGACAAACAAACAAAGCCAGTGACGTTTTAATGCTACCCTTGTCACACAGAGTAATAGGGAAAGGTGAGGAGCAGATGGGATAAGAACTTCAAATATCTTAAATAGCTCTAAATAGTGAAATATCAGGAGCTTTACTGCTTTCTAAGCAGTTCCTGTTGCTGCCATCATCATCATCATCACCACCACCACCACCAACATCATCATTGATAATGTCCACATTGTATATTCTCATGACTGCATGAGGTCAAACATACATAATAAAAACTGCCCACAGATGTAAAGGAAGGGAAAACTCAATCTGATGAAACTCTTGTTTATGACAGGGATTTACATATAGTTCCTTTTTTTTAATTTTAATTTTTAAAAATTTTTTGATGTGTATGAGTGTTTTGCCTGCATGTATATTTGTGTACCATGTGACCGCATTGCCCACAGTGGTCCGAAGGGGCATCAGACTCCCTCTCACTGGAGTTAAAGATGCTTGTGAGCTACCATTTTGGTTCTGAGAATCAAACTTGAATCCCAGCAGCCAGTGTTCTTAACCACTGAGCTGTCTCTCCAGCCCCCCTGAAAAGGGGTTCTCTCCAGATATGTCACTTTTGTTCATGGATGAATGGCAATAAAAATGTCTCCTCTGTTGTGATAAAACTCTTAACAATGAAGCTTAGTTAGAGTTTCATAAGGCCATGGACAATCTCTGTTTTGTGACTGTATGTCCTTGGTTCCCATCTTAGTGTGTGATTAAGGAAAGCATTGCATTAAATCTTTATTTTCCTCAGTGTTTTTCTTTGGCTTCCTTTTAGCTTTAGAAAAAAAATAGTTGTTTTTACATCCAACAGTTTTGCTGAAAGTCAAATCAGTAATTTAACCACTAGAATTGATGGTTAAAATAGGATCTTTCTTGGAATGGTTGTTTTGTTTGAAGCAAATGACTTGGGAGGCAAGATTTAATTCAACTTAAGACTATTTAGACTTGTGGTGTTTATGTTAGTATGTTCTCTGTTGCTATAACAGAATACCTGAGATGGAGTAATTTATAAAGGAAATTTATTTTTCCTTTGATTTTGGAGGCTGGGATGTGCAAATCCATGGTGCTTGTATTGTTTTGACTTTGGTGAAGGCCTTAGGACGCTTGAGCTGTCATGGTGGGAAGCAGGGCAACTGGGTTTGTGTAAAGAGAAAACAAAGGGGTTCAACTTCTGTAGTTGGTAACCCATTCCCACAAAGTACATTAATCCATTCATGAGAGCATGGCTGACATGGTCTAGAACCTCTTACCACACTCTGCTTTCCAACAATTACACATACATAGAGAAAAGCCTCAACATAAATTCATACATTTAAAATTATTGTAGGTGTGTGTGTATTGAAAAATATGTGGTCTTACAGACAAAGGGTCTCTCCTCCTCTCTTCCCCCCTCCTTTCTTCTCTCTTCTTCTCCCTCCTCTTTCCTCACTCTTCTGCTCCCTTCCTCTTCCCTCCCCTCTTCTCTCTGAGCACTGAACCTGGAGTCTTATATGCACTAGCTAACTGATCTGTCAATGAGTAACACCCCAACCCAGCTGTGTTTTCAATAAGATATTCTTTCTACTCATCCCACCCGTGCTGCCACCCTTCCAAGCCTCCTGTAATTTCATAGTGTTTCCTAAGCTGGGCTCAAGTGATCTTTTTCACATTAGCTTCCCAAGAAGCCAGGGTTACAGGTTTGTACCACTGCACCTGGAGAAGAGTGTTTCTCAATTATTTTTTGAGTCTGGTACAGCAATATGAGTCTGTAGTTCCTGGCTCTTGGGAGTCTACTACAAGAAGATTGTATGAGGCCAGGGTATGTGCATTTTGCATGTATGTGCATATGTGTACTGTGTGCATGCCTAGCGCCCTCTAAGGCCAGAAGAGGCTGTTGGTTCCTCTAGAACTGGAATAATAGCTGCTTGTGAGCTATCATGTGGATGCTGGGAACTGAACCTGGGTCCTCTGCAAAAGTGGCAAGTGCTCTGAACCAGTGAGGTCTTTCCAGCTCCAAATAAACACCCTTGACTTTCACATCTTAGAAGAAAATTCTGTGTAGCCCACTTGGGTATTTACAACTAGAGAAACCAGTCGGCCATGACAGAATGTGAATAGAGATGGTCCTGGTTAAAAATGCCCATTCAGGTGGCGTGGTTTGAGGAGTAACCAAGACTACTTGGGACTTGGCGGCATTTTGAACTTCTCTGGTTGTAGAATCACTCTCTCCACATTTTTTTTTTTTTTTTTTACAAATGTTCAGTGAACTCTGAACATGTGGTGGATGGAGCAAAATGGTATTTATCTCTAGCAAATGGAGTCAGAGCCGGAGATACAGACTGCACAATACTTTCAATATTTTTGTTTTGATAGCGAATTTTTTTTTTTTTTTTTTTTACTGATTATGCAGTTGGAATCATGTAATTTATAATCCTCTGAAATGTAATACTGTCCATTCTGGAATCAGGAGAGGGTTGTAATAACAGTGCCATCATCTGCTTATCAGAGACATGGGGCTTTTCTTTTTCCTATGGTAGATAGGTTGGTATTGTCAGATATTAAGTGGTTTACTTATTTAAAAAAAGAGAGAATTACTTTTGGCTTTTGATATAGTATCTATTTTCCACTAAGGATTATGCCTTCTGGTTTCAAGGCTTAGATACAGAGGAATAACAACACAGATAGAAATGGAAAATTAGAGTCTGTTTGCTCTTGACCCTGCGACCCAGCAGTCAGACGAGTAAGGCAGAATGAGGACTTCTTTACTATGAGGATATTTTGGGCTTATCTGGATTTAGAACATATTTTAGCAGTGCTCATGGTAACTTGTGTAAATAACAGTTGATGTTGTGCTATCTATACTCCTGTTTGTGAGGTGATCTCATGTGGTTCCTGAGTTGTTTATAGTTTACCCTGAAGGTTCCTCATGTCTTTCATAGCTTACCGCGCATTTGCAAAATAGCAACACTTTCCTCTTGTCTTATTAAACTGATGGAGCTATTTTCTAGCATATGGAAACATTTTTTTGCACCTCATGTTCTTTTAACAAATGACCCCATGTGACTTGCAAATGTTGTAAAGGCAGTAGCTATTTCCAAATGCTTTGTGAGTGATTAAACTAATATATCCTTAGGTACCAAAAAAGACTTCATGGAGACAAAGAAGGCCAGAATGAAATGTGGCTGTGCTTTCAAAGAAGCCCAGTTCTTTCCATGTTAATTCCAGATTTAAAAAAAAAAAAAGTTTATATCACGCCAGTATTTTCACAAAAGACTAAAGAGTCATCATCTTAGATGACCAGGTTTTATGCAACCTGTGTGTACAAATTTTTGTTAAGTTTCATTTATTGAGAAAACGATAAACACTGCAAAACTTCTGAAATGCAGTAATAGGTTTTGAAGTATCACTGTTAATATTAAATGCACAGAAGCATAATATTTCAAACAGTAATAAACCTGTGACTGGAGGAGTAATTGAAGGGTATCTGTGATATTAACGAGGGGACACATAGTTTGAGAAGTGAAGCTAAGTCTTGTTACACACTCTAATGACACACCTGGACGAAGCAAGACCCTTAGGAAGATGAGCAACATTTTATTGAAATGGGATGTATGTCCCATGGTTTAAGCTTGTTCCTAAATGAGGTCTTGACATTGGCTGTGCTCCAAAATATCTTTTAAAGGACAGAATGGATAGTTGCTGTCCTCAAGGTGGAAAGGTGACATTCAACCTTGTATTAAACTTAAGGTAGAGTACAGAGTCCCTCTGAAATATTGGCAAGCAGGAGGAGAAGCCGAAGAGGAGAATGGGGAAGAAGTGCCTCACTGCTCTGAAACTGAAGTGGGGTTGGACATAGCGGGCTTTCTAATATTCAGGAATACTGCATGTAAGATATTGGTGGTAGTTGCCACTCTCTGAGGATTCTAGGAGCAAAAGAAAAACCATGTTTTTTTTTTCTCCAATATGATTTCTGAATCAGATGTTCTTTTACATCTTGAGCAATACCTGTAAGTACATCAAGCTGTTTTGTGACTTCAGTATTTCTATAGATATTCTAATCCCACCTAGTAGTAAAGAACATTGCCCTGAGTGTTACAGAACGAGCAAGATGAATAAATAAGACATTGCATTCACCTTTGGAGAAGTTATTTTCTAGCAAGGGGAAGTTAAATATTCAGACATTTATACAACAGAGAGGACTTGATTGTGGGGGACAAGACACTCAGCTCTTTTGTAAATGTGAATGCTTTGTGGAGCAGGGGAGTGTGAACCAGACAGCATGTGAATAATGTGGATGGTTAAGAGGGAGTCAGATTATGGCAAGGAAAACAGCATGAACTGAGATGGAGCTAAGGTGGAAATGTCGGCCTGGGTCTGGTGGAGGATGCTCAGGTCAGAGAGCAGAGTGTTCCGAGCCCCTCCGTGTTCCCTTCGCCCGCGAAAGAGACACGTGAGGCAGTGTTCGGGTGGTTACTACAGCGAGGCTTTATTCTTGTATCAGCAGAAGTGGAAAGACTCCAAGCCCAGAAAGGCACTGCTATATGTACCCTAGAGTGGCGTGTTCACTTCTGATTGGCTGTTCACTCATTACCTATAATACACCCCGGGATGGGCAGTGACTTTGGCACGCTTTTCACCTTTTGCACCTGTGCAGTTAGTTGTTTACTTGTGGGAGCACAGGAAGTCCGTGCCATTTTGTAATGGCGAATGTTGTCACGCTCACGTGGCTCCTAACAGCAGAGCACCCTCTTTGTCTTCTTTTCCTTTATTGTTGGTTCTTGGAGTTTTGTTTTTATCCCTTGCTCTTAAATCAAGAAGAAAATAAACAGATGGTATATTATTTAAATTTGAGCTACCAATCTCTTCATTCAGCTTAGTTGAATATTAACTATTTTTAAAATGTTAAGTATTTGGTATATGTAAGACGGTTACGAGCAAGATCTAATTCCTGCCCTCAGAATGCACATGCACACTCAGTTATGAGAAATTTCACTTATGAAATATGGATTATATCAGTAAGCTCAGCTTCACATTTCAGTATGTATAAAATATAAGCAAGCCAGGGTGTGTATGTTTTATATCCCCACTGAGACTGTAGAGTTAAACTGTTCAATGTGTTCATCACTAACCATATGTGACTAGTGAATGAAAATTACATACTGTGAAGAATTCAGTTGCACTAGTTACATTGCAAGTGTTGAGTAACCACATGTGATTAGTGACTAACTAGAGTACTAGCCAGCATAAATATTAGATATTACTAGTTTTGCAGAAATGCCCACAGGGAAACAGTGATCTAGAGATGTATAACATATTTTAATTGTGTCACTCATAAAAGTGGCCTGTCATTCATCTATTCCACCAAACTTCATTAAATAATCACCTGCTGTGGTAGCTAGTGTTGTCAACTTGACAGAACAAGAATCAACCGTGAGATGGACCTCTGTGCATACTTGTGGAGCATCATCTGGGTTATGTTCATTGAGGTTGAAGACCTGCCCACTGTGGGTGTTACCATTCCCTGATTGGCATCCTGGACTGTAAATGGATAAATGGACTGAGCCTCCTGCATGTGCTCATCATTCTTTTCTTCTGAATATAGATGTAATCTGACCAATGGCTTCAAGGTTTTGCTGCCTTGACTTTCCCTCCATGATGAACTGTACTCTGAATTAAAGCAAAAATAAACCACTCCTTAATTTATTTCTTCCAAGGTCTTAAAGCAACAACAACAACAACAAAATTAAGACAGAAATTGGGATCAGAAGTGGGGTCGTTGCTGAACCTGACCATGCTGTTCTTAGACCTTTGGAGCTGGTTTTTGGGAGGAATGTGAAAGACTTTGGAACTAGAGTCTTAAAAAGTCCATGATGTGCTACAAGCAGAGCATAATGAGCTACGTTAATGGAAGCTGGAAAGGCAAAATTACTGAGAGAATTGTGTATAGTGGAGGCCTGGCTCATGAGGTTTCAGAGGGAGAACAAGAACTATCAGACACTGTGCTAGGGGCCACTGGTGTAGCATTTTGGGCAAGAATCTGATTCATTCTGCCTGTGTCTTGAGAAGTGAGTGAAGTTGATTTTGAAGATAGTGGGCTAATTTATTTGGCAGAGAGAATTTTAAGACAGTAGACTGTAGGCCAGTGCTAAGAAAGCAGCTGGCACTGCTAAAATGATCAGTACTGGAGACATTTCAGCAAAGGTATCTTGAGGGTAAGATCTCACTCCTTGATGACTTCATTTTCTAAAGATCCATTTTTATTTTAAAGAAGAAAGCCTAAACTGAAGGAACTCCTTACTCCTCAAAAGCAACTGCCTAGGAAAGTGTTTCTCCAGGGTCAGCTCAGAAGCTGATGTATCTGTGATCTAAAGGACTAGGCTCTGTCCATAGCAAGCAGCAAGCTTGAGAAGACATATTGTACTGGCTTTGAAGGCTGAAGGAATCATGGTGAAAAGCTGAGGTTAGGCAGTGTGTGTCAGAGTCTCTATAGGTCCTAAGAAAGATGGCATGAAGATGTGACCGTGAGGGCTAAGATGTAATGGAGACCCCGGGATGTTGGAGATGCCATCTGCTAGGCAAGCCTCATTTTGTACGAAGGCAGAGGTTTTGTGCCTATGGTTCTTCATGATAGGGAATCAAGGCAGCAGCTCTGGTCATATCATGTCTGCGCATGTCTGTATGAGGAACTCGGAAGAGTGCTATGTGCTATAGGCAGCAGAGCTATAAGGGTGGGGTTTCCTGAGCTTTTTGGAGCATAGCCAATTTCATCACGAGGCCTAGGTGCCAGATAAGGAGCTACTTGATTTGATATTTGCCCTGCTGGGTTATGACTTTGCTTTGGGTGTGATTTTTTTTTTTCCTTTGCTATGCCCTGATTCTTCCATTTTGGAATAGGAATGTTTACTTTGTGTCATTATATTTTCAAAGTTTGTAACTTGTTTCTGATTTTAAGAGAGCTCACAGCTAAGAAATTTGGAACTATGGGTACTTTTAAAGTTGTGATGTATTTTACATTATGGGATAAACATGAGACTTAGAGGACAAGGAGTGGAAGGTGCTGGCTTAGAAGTGATGTGTGTAAGTGTCGAGCAGATAAGGGGTAGAGCTGGGGATATTGCTTTCAATTTGACAGACTCTGGAATCCCCTGGGGACAGGGCGCTCGGTCGGCCTGTGGAGGATTGTCTGTATTATGTTAAGTGAGTTGTCCACTGTAGGTACTGCCATTCCTTGGTTGGCATCCTAGACTGTATGATGTGAAAAAGGAAATGGAGCAACATTCGTGCATTCCTTGTTTGTTTGTTTGTTTTTTCCTGACTGCAGACATAATATGACCAGAGCTGCTTGAAGCTGCACTGCCTTTATTTCCCCACCATGGAGAATCGTGGGCAAAACCCCATCTTCCTTCTCTAAGTTGCTTTCTCCGGGTATTTTACTACAGCAGCAGCAGAAGAAGCTAAGGCACTTACCATGTGTGTTGTGTTTTGCTAGAGTCAGGCGGAGGATTCCTTTCAGTACTGTCAGAGATTGAGATAAGGGAACAGATGATATAATAGGATCTGGCAAGCACCAGCATAAAAGGGAAAAAAAATCTAGAAAGATTTGAGAAGTACAAAAGCAAAACTCAAAGTCTCGCCCCTGGGGAAAGTTGAGTAAGTGTTGGCGGGGTTACATTTGGCTTGGTTGATTAAGCTGAGGGAGTAGAAAGAATGATTAAAGCAACGTAAAACACCTGGATGCGAAGACGTGGCATATTGGAGGGACTGAAAGATGTCCATTGTGCCTGGAGCCCAGGCAGGCTCTAATGTCTCTATGCAAAGTCTTTTTTATTAGGAGGTATTTCAAAACCAGAAGGGAAGCCTACGATGGGAGAAGCACCTGCAGTCCCAGGCACAGGGAGGCTGGATCAGGAGGATCCTTTGAGCCTTAGCATTGATCAACTGGCCACAGAGTAAAATACTGTTTCTTCTTAAAAACAAAACAAAACAAAACAAAACAAAACAAAACAAAACAAAACAAAACAAAACAAAACATACATCCTTGATGAAAAAGGCCCTGGCTCCTTCCCACTACTTGGGAAGCTGCTTTAATACTTTTTATGTTTTATTTATTTGTGTGTTTATGTTTGTAGCTGTGCACATGTCAGGATGATGTGTGGAAGTCAGAGGTCAACTTGGAGTCTGTTCTCTGAACTCAGGTCATCAGGCTTGGAGGCAGGGGCCCTTATCTGCTGAGCCAATCTGATTGCCCTTGGGGAACTTTTTGTATTTATCTTATGTTTATAGATCCCATAGTGAAAGAAGGTCAAGAAAAAGTGAAAAAGACAAAAGCTAGCGGGGCTAGAGAGATGACTCCGTGTTTAAGAGGACCGGAGTTTGGTTCTTAGCTTCCAAACAAGATGGCTGTCAACCACCAGTACTGTAACTCCAGCTCCAGAAGATCCAATGCCCCTTTCTAGAGTTTGTAGGCACCTGCATACTGTGTGTACATGCGTGTGTGTGTGTGTGTGTGTGTGTGTGTGTGTGAGTGTTATATTATATTTAGAATAATTTTAAAGGTCTACCTGCCAGGCATTTTATTATATTGATTTTTTTTTTCATGTAAAAAAAGTTAAACTTTGCTGGTTATACTTTCTGGACTATTTGCTGTTTATTCTCAGTTACTGTGAATAGTCACTTAGAAGTTTAAATATGTCACCTTTATTCCAGTAAATTTAGAATTGATTTTTTAAAAGGAGTGACTACGATTTTACTGGGAAGTAATACATTTATTTCTCCATCTCCATCTGCCTCTGTGATATGTGAATAGCTGTCTGGGATGAGTCAGTCAGTGTTGGATGTTTTCAGTGATGAGAGTTCAGATGATTTGCTGCATTTGGGGGGGACTTTTGTATTAAATATTTGCAATAAGGGCATTTTAATGAAAATGTTATAGTGAATTTATCATGGTGAAAAATGAATTTGTGCATGCACAGTTTTATGCCTCCATTTCTTTTCAAATTGACCACACTTTCCTTTCTCTGACATTTTTATCAGCAACATATTTCATGGGTGTGCAGTATTTCCTCTAGTATTCTAAGTGGTGCATCTTTCTCATAAATAAAACAAATTATAACTCTGGAGGAAGAACCTCACATAGACGACAAAAGCTATGCAAATTTGAGATTCAACCAGGTTTTGGTCAGTTTCACCATTTTCTCTTACTTTTTTTTAAATTTTCTTGTGGGCTAGTCACTGAACTACCAAGGAGCTAAACTCCAGTGATTAACATCAATGTTTTAAAGTTAAAGGAGTCTTTGAAAACCAATTAGGAATAATTATGCTCTAACTGCATTTGGAGAGAAAAGTTTTATTTTAACAGGAAGGGTGAAGCTAGGTGATGAGAGACAGAAAGAGAGAGAAAGAGAGGGGGGGCATGGAGGCAGATGTTCACATGTCTCCACCAGTCAAAGATAGTTTATATATCTAGGTTGGGTATTGGGTTACACTTCTGATTGAGCATTACCAAACTTATAAAGCCTTTGATTAACATTTAAAAAATGTATAAAAGCAAAAAGGAAAAGGGGGAATGGGATAGGGGTTTTCTAGGGAGGGGAAATGGGGAAAGGGGATGGCATCTGAAATGTAAATAAAATATAAAAAAAAATAAAAATAAATAAATAAATAAAAAGACAGACAGAAAAAAAAAAAAAAAGAAAGAAAACCACAGTCTTTTTTCTAACATTAATTCTTAACTAACATCCTACGGTCAACTGAAGTGAATGAAATTGAGCCTAGATCTCCTGGCTTCCGATGTTGTTGTTTCCCCAAAGGTAAACATAAATGCATTTTTGTTTTTTACAGAGAGAGGGTTAGAGAGATGGGTCAGTTGATAAAAAGCACTTGCTGAGTAAACCTGACAACCTGAGTTTGTATTCCCAGAACCCACATTAAATCTGATGTGGTAGCACATATCTGTAATCCCATGGCTCCCACAGCCAGATGGGAGTCAGAAGGAAGAGTTGCCTGGAGGCTGTGGGTCACTAGTCTGCTGTACAGAGGCGGAAACAGGGGACCGACTGGAATAATATGGATGGAAAGAACCGACTCCTCAGAGTTGTTTGGCTTCTACATGCCTGGCATTGTGCATGTGTGTGTACGCAGAGACACACACATAAATGAGTAAATGCAAAACTAAGAGGCAGACAGAGAGGATGAGAGCCTTATAGTAGCCCTGTTACTGCCATGTAGATATCAAGGAACGAACTTAATATATAAGCATTTCTTCACAAACAGAGATTAGCTGTTTGGCCAGTATTGAACCTTCTTCAAGCTCCAGAAACAAGACAGGAAAGTTAATGGGATTCTGATGAGAAGGAAAGCAGTTACTTTTTTTTTTTAAAACAGAATTTACTGTGGTTACTGAGATTAAATAAAACAAAAGTTTCAGTTGGTGGAGGGTTAAAAACCAAGTTGCTCCCAAGTATGGTGGTCCTGGAGAAGATGTGTCACCCACTGCTCCTAGGAAGCCGTCACTCTTTCAGAGTGGAGGGGGCAGGGAATGTTGTTTCTTTGTTTCTGGAGCTGATTTATTTAGTTACGATTTCAACATGCCCACAAGGCAAACCCCAGAAAATATTGCACAATGGCATTAACCAGAGCAAACACTGCTTTTTTTCTATACCCCCTGCGAGGTCTTTAAAATAAAACAGCAGTGGGGTTGCCAACCCTTCTGCTCCTTTCCCCTCAAGTTGTTTAAATGGGTCCACAGATGTCTGACCAGTGGGTGTGGAAGGCTTTAGCAACTTCAGTGCTAGTTCCTGAGCAAGAGAACGAATTCGAGGTGGTGCAGTTCCATTGTTGGACTGTGTAGGAACGAGAGGCACTGTGGCCCCCACACACTGCTCTATAGCAACAGAGCTTGTTAAAAAGCCCTGTTGTTATTGCACATTTATTTTGAAAAGCAAAAGAAATTTGACATAAAAGTGAAACAAATGATCTTGTCTCATATTTTCTTTCTACACCTTGAAGAGCTATCTTAATACTGTCAAGTCTTGAGTCTCCTGGCCCAGGTTAGCATCATTGTCTTTATCATAAACGTGAATTAAGCACAGATGACATTGCACTGGTATGAAGCAAACAAGAGTCTTATCCTTGGGAGTGTAGTAAGAATTGGTATTCCAGCACATAGTTGAATAAATCTCAAACTCATTTTTCCACTCACAATTCAAACACCAGCACTCTCTTGTATTCTCTATCTTCATTAATGACTCCCAAATCCTCTTAGCTAGAGACCTTATGTCCATCTTGAGTCCTTATGTTCCCTAAGTGTCCACTACCCATCTGTCAACAGAGTCCTGTCTCCTCTATCTCAGAGGAGATATGCCTTTGAAAGAGTTCATTCCCTTCTCACCATTCCATTGGCTTTTGCCCTGGATAGACTTTTTTTTTTTTTAATATCATTCATGACTGTTCTGCTGCTGCCTCTCACTTTCAGTCTCGGTTTTCTAGTCTGTCTTCCTCACAGCTGCCATATATCTTCCTTTAGTGGCAGATCTAATCATATTCCTTGGTTTAAAAACCTTTGATGAGTCTCCACTAATGTCCAAGGATTAATATAGAGAGAACTTGTCAGACTGTGGTTTTATAGTGTGGGCTTAACCTGCTTATTCCTGCCTCATTTTCTACCATCATCTTCTCTTCTACCTTGTGCCAACACATACATATTTATTCTAGTCCACCCAGCTTCTCTTAGTTCCCTAATCTCACCATTTTCTTGTGCCTTTGGTTACGCTGGTGCTTGGCCCATGCATAGAGTCCTCTGCCCTGACTAATAATACATTTCTGCTAGTATTGGAAAAACAAGGAAGCCAGGATTTCTAAAGAATACTATTATCTGGGAATGAGTGGTATGTCTATAATCCAACACTTGGCTTTGGCAGGAAGACTGACTTGAAATTGGGGCCAGCCTGTCCTATCTATGAGTTAAGTGAGTACCAGGCCAGCCTGGGCTATACAACATGATTGTCTCAAAAATGAAAATCAAACAACAGGAAGAAAATAATCACAGATACAATAAAAGAAACAAACTGTGGCTCCTCAAAGGCAAGAGTTAGAGTAGTCAAGGGGATTCAGACTAGCCTCAGACTTCTGGGAGAATTGAGAGGCAGCTCTCATTTTTGTAGATTGAGATGAAAGGAAAGAGCCACAGCAGATTCCTGGGGTGGTAATTAGGTTCAGGAATTAAGAGAAAACCCATATCTACACCTACCTACTGCCTCTACAGTCTGTCACTTTTCAAGGGAGCACAGAATAGATAAGAATCCAGAGTTTTCTCTTTAATGCATTTTAAAAGCCAGAAGTTTTGAGGCAGAGTGTAGCTCAGTGGTCAAACATAAGCTTAGCTATGTGTGAGGTCCTGGGTTAAATCTCCAGCAAATAAACAAACCAAACAAACAAAAAGCAAAAACCAAACCACACAAGCTGGGTGTAGTGGCTCACACCTCTAATCCCATTTTGAAGGTGAAGGTGGGAGGATTGTTATGATTTCTGGGCCCTAGTGAGTTCCAGTCTAGCCTGGGCTATCAAGTGAGTGTCCTGTCTCAAAGGAACCAAAATCAACCAAAAAACCCAAAACAAAACAAAACCCCAAACCAAACAAACAAAGAAAACAACAAGAAAGACCTGAAGATGGTGACTTTAGAATAGACCTAATGAAGGAGAGAAGTCTTTACCTAGAGAGGAAGGGGACTGGTCTTACACCTGTGCATGCAGACTCATGCCTACTCACAGGCAACTTTTCCTTTGTATTCACATCTTATTCTTATGAACAATTAGTTTTATTATAAAAGTAGTATATTAATATATACATATATTCAGAATATCTCTAAAGTCTTCATTACCTCCCTCATGACAACAACCCCTGTCTCATCCCCACCTGCAATTGAAACCAGTGCCATTGCCTTTTGGTTTCCATACCGAGGACCTTTTCTTGTGCGTCCTTCTGGGAATGATGTGCAAATGGACACACAAGCATATTCAGTCATGTAACTCTGACATGTTCCTGCTCTCCTCCTGAAAACTTGCTTTCACTGAATCAGATGCTTTAATCACATCATTATTTATTTTTTTTATTTTTAAATTATTTTTTAGCTTCTGACACAGTAGAAAGTTTGGGGTTTCCTTAACTCTACTTTTCTTAGTAATTGCACATGCACAATTAGAAGGTAAAAATAGGGAAAATTTAGTTAGCAGGCATTAGGTTTGAGGCTAATTAAAATTTGAGACAGTTATAATCATTGGGGAGGACATTTTCCTTAAAAAATTAGACCATTGTAGACACTGTTGGATTGAGTTCAGAGAACATCCCTTGTGTTAACTCTACTAGACTCCACTCCTCAATTACTGCTGCTGCTGAAAATTAAGCATACCTGGGACTTGGGGGCATGTCTACATCTGCTTCCCTCCTTTCCATATGCCCTGAATTCTCTCTCCTTAACTACTTCTGTTAGCACGAAAATTCCCAAATTAGTTCAAGAAATAAACTTGAAATCTCTGAAATAAGAGGACTTTCGTAATCTTTCACAGCTTTGGGATTCACTTAAGCTATTGGAATACTTTCAGAGAATAATACAGTCTGCTAAACTGAATCTTCTTGTTGTTGATTTAGGTTGTGACTGGGAACATAAATAATGAAATTGATGAAACCGGTGCTGATCACTTGCCGCCCTTTCTTGAAGAGAATGATCATTAGTAATGATCATTGAGTGATCCAAGCAAACCTGTCAGGTTATTTGATAATCATCAATATTATTTCCAGTAAACTCTTGACTTACTTAAATAAGACTGCTAGTTTGTTTCTAGCATATGAAGCTAAGGAATATTAAGGTTTGCACTTAATATGCTTTTGAATGTCATACTCTTTAGAGTTTTTTTTTTTTTTTGTTTTTGTTTTGTATTTTGTTTGTTTGTTTTTTTGTTTTTTTGGTTTTTTTTTTTTTTTTTTTTTGTTTTTTCAAGACAGGGTTTCTCTGTGTAGGCTGGCTGTCTGGAACTCACTCTGTAGACCAGGCTGGCCTTGAACTCAGAAATCCACCTGCCTCTGCCTTCCAAGTGCTGGGATTAAAGGCATGAGCCACCACTGCCCGGCTAGAGGTTTCTTTAGGTACCAGAATAGAGAGTTGGGAGCCAGGCCATCACTTCCTTAGTGATTGTAATTGTAAATTCCCCTTGTTTACTTGTTTACTTGTAGCAGGTAGTAGATTATTTTTTTTTTAACTGACTCAGGTATGTTTTGTGCCATGATGAAGACCTGTGTTATGCTCCTCAGTAGAGATGCAAAATTGAATGGGTGTAACAGATGGTTGTTACATTGTTTAAGATCAGTCTTGAAAGCAAGGGAAGTACTTAGAGTAGGTCACTTAACATTTTCACTTCTTGGATGCCAAGTGTATTTTGTCAGGTAGAACACTCATGGAAACCTGAATAAAAGCTGAGGTCTCAGGCCACTGCAGCAGCCGATCTATGCTGTGTTTAATTCTTTCCAACTCTAATATCCCCACTCATTTGCTGCTTTTATAGACATTAGCTCTCTGCCTTATGACCTTTAATAAAGTTATATCTATATGGTTATTTTTTATAGAATATCCTTCATGGGTACTGTCATTTAGATACCCTCTGAATAGGAAGGCATGTAAACTTTTATCTTTGCTCAGTATAATGTGTTTTGTGTTAGAAATTTTGCCAGATTCTCTTTCTAAATTCCATTTTCAATGTTTGTGATTTGTTGGTTGTTGTTATAAAAACATGAAAAAGACTCCGATTTTGTTAATGAAAAGTAACCAGTGTATTTTCTCATAAAGGAAAAACAGTTTCACATAAATATAGGTATTTTTGGAGGCAGCAGTTTAAAGAAATTCCTCTTTCACTTCGTTTAATTTTTTTCTTTCCAAATTGCTCTCACCCATTTAGTATAGAGGGTCTTTCAATGTTTGGTGTCAACGTGGGGACCAAAAGTGACACTTGATTGCCTGAAGTCCCATATCCTTTGCTATGTATTTTCTGCATCTGGGGTCTATTCTGTTAGCATATAAAACCACTAAACATTGCAATTTAAAACTATATGTCCCACAATCAAGTATGTATAAACACATCTGAAACTTGTTGTAAGTGTAATCCATTCTGAGATGAGAGGCCATGTTTGTGATGCAGGAGCGTTAGACTCTCTCTGTGACGTTTCAGATCAGGCTCAGTGGCTGCAAGGTATTTTGAACTGATGTTGTATAAAGGATTTTTGTTTGTTTGTTTTTTCTTATGCAGCAGTTTCATGTGAACTTAAACTGTAACTTGTGTCTGACTAGTTTGTACCTTACGTTTGTTACATTTCTTATGCCAATAGCATTTTTTTTTCTGTCTGTAGATTTAGTAGCAGCATTCTTTATAGAATATGATTGTGTGGGTAAGAAAAAATTACTGTTTTGATTTTTTTTCTCTTCAACTTTCGAAAGCCATCAGTTAAGCAGGCAGGAAGGCATTTGGGGAGGACAACCAGGGACTTGCTTTGCATCCTTGTGTCTGCTTGCAGATGTAAACTGACTAGAAGCTGCATGCTTACACCACATTGCTGTTAAAGATAATGCCGTGACAGAGTGGCTAGAAGGCATGAGCTGCATGGGCTGCCCTTGAGTCTGAACTGAAACACGTGCTTCTCGTTATTTTGCAGATTGCTTCTGGGAGAGTCTTTCTTGTGATTGCTGAATGTCATAAGACTGCATAGTTCTGTCTCAGAGGAAAGACTTGACTGTTTATTTTATAACTGCAATGGCGTCTTAACACATTGCCTTGGGTGAATCTCATCACTCTGCTTTGCCTCAGTTTCTCCATCTGTTAAGTGGCTGTGTAATTTGAGATTCATTTAATTTATTGGAACCAAGCTTTTTAAAGCTGTGTAGAACTGGCTTCAATTTCAATGAATTTAAGACATAGGATAATATTGCCCCAATAGTGCATCTGTCTACCTTTAAGAAGTCTACCATCCGTTTCTCTACCTGGAATAAAAAGGAATAATTAGGTATCTAAGATTATTTGCATGACCTATGACTGTCCTAGCTAGTAATAATAATCTTAATCTTTTTTAATCAGTATCTGATTTATTTGTGAGACACCTATAATTAGCACTTCTGAATCTTGTTTTTTTTTTTTTTTTAATAAAGATTCATAATATACTTTAGCTGGTGTTAGACACCAGGCAGAGGATTGAATAGTCTCTCAACTATAAAAAATTTAGTCTCTGTGATATTGTTATCTCCATTGATATTGTTAAAATATGTTTAAAAATTATTTTCCCTGTTCATTTGACATTATTAATGGCAGCATTTCCTCAACATCCAAAGAAGCTAAAGTTTCTCTGGTGTACTTTTAGAAGTTTAAGACAGCTGGGAAGAATGCTGGCCTTAGAAGGGTCAGCTTTAAGGTATTCAGGAATGTTATGCAGAAGAAAATTATTAGGTTGTCTGCTTTTCGTGTATGTATTTGCCAAAGTTAAAAAAGTAGAGACCAGAGTTTGTTTTAGTAAAAATACTCAGGTTTTTCTTCCCAAAGACACAAAGACTTATGACAATGTAATATATGTAAAAATTCAAATACTTTATATGTAATATCAAATGAGGTATGTCTATTTTCTGATTAGCTTTCAAATTAGTACACACCCTTTGTGTGGTGTGTGTGTGTGTGTTTGTGTGTCTGGAGAACAAATCTCTCCTTTTGTGCATGCCAGGAAAGCATTCTACTACTGCGATACACATCCAGCCCTCATACATGTTCTTATCTCTGTGTTTGTTTAATTATCATTTTCAGAGAAAGGTTGTTAAATACAGTTGTCTAAAGTGAAACTTGATAGTCACATCAGACACTTTTGGTTGGAGTTATTATTACCTATTAAGAGCCACTTGGTCAACCTGCTCATTTGGAAAACTCTATCTCAAAATTTACCTAACACCCATGACTTCTACTGGAAGGGGTAAAATGATGCAGGGCAACACTAAACTTCTAACATTTTTCCTAAAAATCCCACTGGCCAAATTGCTTTGTTTGGGGGCAACCTAAGGCCAGGGATTGGCTAATTTCAAGGCAGTTTAGTTCAATAGTCTTTTAGGGCTAGGTCTATGATAGCTAGACCCACAGGAAAAAAACCAAAATAATGACAGCAATGTAAGTAGCTACATCTATCAACAAGAGACAATCAGTCCTATCTGAGGCCACTGAAGTGTTAGTACTGAAAAATTCTGCCTCTACCCATAAGAACTAATGACCTTGAGGATTTTGGATTAGAGCCTAGAAGTGGGTTTGAATCTGGCCTGTAATCTACTCCATACTTGTAAGTAAGTAGTGTGCTAAGTTATGAAACTAGATCACAATGAAACTTGCAGATAGGATACGTTGTGCAAAGTGAGAAACTGGCTGCAAGGAGTTTCAACCGACAAATGCTTGCCCCTACTAGACCTAAACCAACAACCAACAAAAGCTCTCCACACTGCTGACTCGGATTTTATGTAAATTCCTCATGCTAAACATCCACTAAACATTCGCCTTCTCCATCTAGTCTTTTGTACTTCTCATTTGATGAAAATTTCAAACTGTGGTTCGATGGAGGGGGGTAACCCCAAACCCAAACCACACAGGACAAATCGAATTACGAACCTGGTGTGGTCCTTTAACTCAATTACATCTAATTTGTGTTATTTTAGTCATCCTGGGTGGCAGCTGTTTTGTGTAAAAGCCCACAAACATTTTCAATGTAAGAATTTGTCCTGATTATAACTTCTTAAGATTGGCAGTGGCCTATTTATATTTTAAGTGGCAAAATTGTAGATTAATTTGAGACCATCTTGAAAATTGAAAATTTTGATGTTCTGTGAATAAAATAAAAATTGAGCATTCATTGTTCACTAAGTGTCAATTTTTAAACACCCCACTTTCTTATGCTTCTTAAGTTTAGTCTCTAAAAACAACTGCCTAACTACGTTAGGTAGTCATCATTCATACAACCCTTTAGATATTTCAACCCCCAATTTAGGATGATTTGGAAAGGAAAACGTGAAAGATTATGGATTTTTCATAGTCTAGGTCAGTATAATTAAGATGGAGGACTGAGTTAGGATTGGGTGTGGAGAGAGCTGAAGATTTACAAACTTAAAGCCTTTGAATCACAGTTGTGCAGAAGAAGCATGAACGATTTACATAAAACCCACACTGTCTTCAGGGCAGCTCATCCTTCATCCTCTGCTGCTCTCCTGATCTTATTTGGGGTCCCCTCTCTGTCTTCAGTCTATATTAGTTATCTGTCGCTTTAACAAATTGCTTAAAAGTTAATCTTAAGACAAGGGCCATTTGTTACTCCTGTTTCTGGGGACCAGGAATACCCATTTGTCTTATGTGCGTGATAAGGTTGAGATAGCAGATGCCAACTACTTGGTAACTGCAACTCTTATTCGGTCTGAGGCCTTTAGTGCTACACACATGTGCATAGCTCCAGCAGCTCCGTTGCTGGCTTCTAATTTTTGTCACACGTGGTTTTTTTTTTTTTTTTTTTTTTTTTTTTTTAAAACCATCTACTGGAAAGAGACTGGTGCAGCTGCCTTCCTTGTGATAACTGATTGCGCCTCACTGATCTAATCTTCAGGCTTGTATTAGCCTCCTTGGCATTTAAATCTGACCACAAACCGAACTTCCTCTACTTGTTCAACTGTTTCTTTTTAGAAGATTATTTATTTATTAAAAATATGCTCATGAGTGCTTGTGTTCATGTGTGTATGTGTGCCACTTATGTGCCTGCTGCCCACGAAGAGCAGAAGAGGGCTTTGATTTCCTGGAACTGGAGTTAACGGGCAGTTGTGACCACCTTGAAGGTGCTAAGAACCAAATCTGGGTTTTCTACATAATCAGCAAGTGCTTTTAACCATGAAGCCATCACCCTAGCCCTCAACCAATTTTATTTTAAACACCTACTTTACTTAATTGCTTCTACCATAGACTAAAGTCCATCTAAGTCTCTCAGACCACATGCAGAAAGTTTCCTGTCTTGCTGTATTCCTTTGCTTACACTCTCCTGTCTCCCCTCCTGTCTTTCCCATTCTTAACTTCTTCTGTCAACTCAAATCTCATTATGTTTTTTTCCATTCTCGTAAAGCCACTTTAGACCGTTTCTGGCCCAACTAGCTCCTAAACTTCAAATTCCTGTTGTATTAACATGTAATGCCAGCACAGTTTATTTCTCTATTTTTAATTTGTGTAAGTGGGTTAGTTAATTTCCCTTTCCGAAGAGAATTCCAATTTTCCAAAAGCAGTATCCTTTACTTCCCACGTGCTTTTTGCAGAATGCTCTGAGTGCATGCGGGCTGATTGAGAAGCTAGGAACCTTGACTTGACTGTAAAAACGTCTCCCCATGATGCTTCTGAATGAGGGATAACTCCCAGAGCCATTCATAGGGATTAGCTGATTTCAGTACGGTATTCGGCTACATTTCATCAGTTTCCCGATGAATTGCTGCTCGAGGAGACTAATTAAAGAAAACTCTTTCCCTCTGGCTAATCATCAGAATTGGCATTTAGCCTTGAGTTGTCAAAGCAAAAGTGTACGGGTTGCCTGGAGCAAGACAGATAGGTGCTCTGACCCCCATCCTACTTCATTACGAGCTGGCCAAGTTCTTTGACTGAGATAAGCAGAATTTACTAGATAAACAATAAATTTAGTTCTATTTTTTTAAAAAAAAGTTTCATGAATTTGATGCAAACACACACATACACACTCAGGACAAATAACTGAAATTTAGTTTTACCATCTTCTTATTCACTAAGAAAAGTTAACTAAAATAAATAATATGTATTTACAACCTGAAATAACGAATTTACAGCCTGTAAATAACGTGGCTGTGTTTCATAGAAGTCTTCGTATTTTTGGTACAGCTCAGAAGAAGGAGCACGCTAGTGGGAAGACGCCGGGCTCTTTTGGTGATGTTGAGTTCTGTGCTTTAGTTAAGACACAGCTCTGTTTGCATTGTTAGTTCTAACATTTTCTTCGTTTTCCTCCTCTTCCTCTTTCCCTCCTCCTCCTCTTTCTTCTCCTCCTCCCCCTTGTCTGCTTTGCACCCTAAAGACTCAGGGAGAACATTTGCTTAAAGTCAGAGGACAGAGGCACATTCTTCTTTTTCTAAAATTGAAAATAAACTATTTTTTTTAATACAATATGTTCTGATCACGGTTTCTTTTTCTCCATCTCCTTCCCATCTCTGCACCTGTCCAGCTTCATGGCTTCCCTCTCTGTGTGTTTAGAAAACAAACAGGAAATAATAAGTACCCTCTCCCCAAACCCAGGATTAAAGAAAAGAAGAAGAAAAAAAGTACAAGAACACCCACACACACCCCCACACCCACACACACACACACACACCCCATAAAAACACAATCAGAAATCATAGTCTACCCACAGAAGGCCAGATGATAAACAATTGCCCAAAGAAAGCAATATGAGACACAAAAATGTACAAATATTCAGCTAAGTATGGTTTGTGTTGGCTGAGCATGGAGCCTGCCCTGAAGTGTGGCTTATATACATAGTGAGACTCCATTGGAGAAAACTGAGTTTTGAAAAATCTTCTTTCTTAGGGCCGGGACCCATCTGACTAGAACCCTGTGCATGCTCCAACAGTCTCTGAGCTCATAGTCCCTTGTGTCTGGAAGAGTTTCCTTGGTGTCAGTCATCCCCTCTGGCTTTTTCAGTCTCTCTGCCTCCCCTTTTGCACAGACCTCTGAGCCCTGAGGGGAGGCTTTTGATGAGGACCTCCTTTTAGGGCAGAATACTCCAAAGCCTCACAATGCACGTCCTCAGTTGTGGGTCTCTCTGTTTCGTTCCCATCTGCTGCAAGAGGAAGCGTCTCTGCTGATGACTGAGACACTGATTCAAATTTGCCTTTTTCCATTAGAGCCATCGCATAGTCTGTTTAGGCTTGGTTTTAGGATTACTTATAATTTGAGTCTGTGATTCAGGTTATTATTTGAACATTTTTGGTTTCCTTGTGGCTAAATAACTGATGTTTATGCAAAACTGAAAACCAACAAAACAAAACAAAACAAAAACCATTCTCTCCCTGTTATTTGTACATATGTGTGTTTTAAGAAAAAAAAATCCTTACTTTATTGCAGAAATACTTGAATTAGAGAAATTCAAGGGCTAGAAAAGGTTACACCTTGTGAATCTTAACTTTGGTCCCTATAGCTAGTGATTTGGGGGAAGGGGGTCTCGGAGAGCTTGTCCTTGGGAAAGCAAGACATACCAGATATGTAAATATGTGTTTACTGTCTAGATCACCCCAGTACCTCCTGTCTGCAGGCGGCCTTCCATAGAGCACCCTGGTGATATCCACCCTATGATGTCTCTGGGTTGTCAGTGTGCGCTGCACATGCCCCACTCCCTGCTTTATAGAAGGAGGTGAAGAAATGAGGTGGAGCAGCAGGCTTAGGGAGTGTCCGGAGGAACATGGTGTGGCTCTTTGAAGAGTCTGCTTAGCCTTCTCTTGCTGTCCCACCCCCACCTCATTCCTTTTCCCAACACTTCACTATTTGGATAAGGAATTTGAAATAAAAATCAGCTCATTTGCTTCCATATTTCAGACTGTTTCTTTAATAATCGCCCATGTTCAAAATTAGAATCATGAAGAATCTTACAGTTTTTACTTGATTTCCATCTTTTTCCATCACTCTGCTGCGTTTTTACACAGTTAACATTCCCTTCTCTACAAAAGGGAAAGGATTTATTGAATGCAAGGCTTGCCACATGAACCTTTGTCTAATCAGGCTTACTTGAAAGTGTATATTTCACTGAATGGCATTTGCAAAGTGTTTTTCTCCCTGCCCCACCAGAGCTGACAATATAAAAATACTTCCATATGCTGAAAACTGGCCAATTTATCTTGCTAGCAGGGTGTGTGTTCGAGGTGGGGTGCAAGGGGGGCAGTGTACTTTACTCCCTGGTTATCATATAAACATGAAAGTGCAAAGTGTGGAGATTTTGCGACGAAAGCCCTGTGACTCCACTGGGAACATCTCTAGAGCTCTGAGGCTTCACTACTGTCCGAGAGAAGTGCAGAGAGTTTTACCCCACAAGAGTAAAATTTAAAAGTGCAATTACGATTTGCACATGGCTTGAAAATATTTAATTGAGTACAGTTAGAACAGAGCATTAAATTCTAATTTTGAACAGGCCTGAACGTTTCAAGTAAATAGATACTTTTGCTTGACTACCTCAAGGCATTTTAGAACTGCCACTGGAGGCTCCTTCTCCATGATCTTCCCAGCATTAGCAGTTCCCCTCCCCACCTGCCCTGCCTGGTGTCACCAGCAGTCTCCCTGCTTCTTTCCCTGGATTCCATTCACCCTAGCTCCTTCACCATCCCCCACTAACCTGACTTATAGTTTCCTTCAGAGCGGTGGTTCTCAACCTGTGGGTCACCTATCAGTTATCCTGTATATCAGATATTCATAATATGATTCATAACAATAGATAAATTGAAGTTATGAAAAGGCAATCAAATAATGTTATGGTTGGGGGTGACCACACATGAGGAACTGTATTAAAGGGTTGCAGCATTAGGAAGGTTGAGAACTGCTGATCTAGAGAGTCTTCATAATAATCATACCTGGTCTTAGTTTTCCATAGTATTTTTGGACCACATATTTTTGTGTTGTGTTGATTTATTGACTTTTGTTAACTTATATATCTGTATTCTACTTTTTTGGAAAGAGTTTTGTTGAAATCTGCACTTTTTGTGCTTTAAAAATCTGTTGTTTATTCTTAGCTTTTCTAATTGATGTTTGTTTCTTAAATAAAGAAGTTGGGGTTTCTGTGTTATAAATAGAAATTCCGGGGCTGGAGAGATGGCTCAGCAGTTAAGAGCACTGACTGCTTTTTCCAGAGGTCCTGAGTTCAATTCCCATCAACCACATGGTGGCTCACAACCATCTGTAATGGGATCCAATGCTCTCTTCTGGTGTGTCTGAAGACAGGTACAGTGGACTCATATAAATAAAATAAATTAATTAAATAATTAAAAAAGAATTAAAAATATAAATAGAAATTCTATCATTTAATTTTTATTATGATAACAATAGACTAAAACATTTTTTTTTTTTAAAAAAAAGAACAGCTTTAAGCAGGTGTGGTGGTTCATAACCTAGCACCCTGGGAAGGAGAGAGGCAAAAGGATTGCTATGAATTCAAGACCAGCCAGGACTATGTTGTGAGTCCCAGGTCCAAAAGAGAGAGAAGGAGAGAGAACCAACAAATGTGTAGAGAAAATACTCTTTCTGATTTAAAGATGGAGAAAGCTAAAGAAAGCAAGGCAGGGCTCAGGGCTGCTGTAATGGCAAAGAAGCGGATTAATGGAGTGTAGAAAGTCTGGAGAGAGATGCTCATATACAGATGGGCCACTTAGTATTGACAAAAGTATAATTAACCAAAGAAAGGCTAATCTTCTAAATTTTAAGAGATGGTTCCAAAAGTAATTGGATATTTATGTGAAAGAACTATTCAAATCACTCTGAATAATATGTAAAATTAACTCAAAAGGAATCATAGGTAAAACTATAAAATTTATAAAAGGATAAATAAAGTATTTTTGTTGCCTTGAGGCACAGATTTCTTATATAGGTACAAGCTATAGAAGAAGCAATAGATACCCTGCACGTGAAAATTAAAAAAAAACCCTTTCAAAAAAGAATGATAAAACAAATATTAGACCGGGCAGAATATTTGCAATACTTACAATGAATATGAGTAGGTGAGATAGAGACTTAGAACCAGCATATGGAGTTCTCAGAACTAAAAGGGAAGACATACCAACAACAAAACCTATATGCCTGATGTACATAATTTGAGGTTGCACAAGATTTTAGTAATTGTACCACTGAAAGTGTATGGATGACAAACACGAAAAGAAGTTTAGTGTCATTATCAAAGAAATATAAATCAAAACTACAGTGAGACTCCACACCCATTTGCAAAGCTAAAATTAAAAAGACTCACCATACCAAGTGTTGGCGAGCATGGGAAGGAACAAAATTCCTCCTGTCTTGGAGACAATGCAAATTGGTATTATGACTTTGAAAACCTGGCTGAGACTGTTTTAAAATGTTGAACATGTACCTACCATGTGATCCAATCTTTTTTGCTTTTAATTAAAAAAAATTGAAAGCATATATTTGTTCAGGCTAGAACATGATTGCCATAGCAGCTTTATTTGGCCTAGCCAAAATCTGTAAGTCACTTAAAGACCCACAAACAGTGAATGGATGACCACATTGTAGCATATCCATACAATGGAATAGTACCCATAAATTGTATGGAATTATTGTTGCATATAACAACATTAATGGCTCTCAAAATAATTATGCTGAGTGAAAGAAGCCAATCCAAAGAGAATATAAACTATATTTCACACATAAAATCTCTAGAAAATAAAAAATAATCTCTACTGATGCCGGATCAATGGCTGCCTTGCCATGGGAACAGAGAGGAGGAGGGATTGCAGAAAGCCACAAGAAAGGTAACTGCTTATTAATTTTCAGGCATATATATAACTTAAAGCTTATCAAATTGTGCATTTAAATTACATACAGCTTTTTATAATTCCATAAAATCATACCTTAAAACACTTCAAAGAAAAGAAACTAACAGTTCATCCACAAAAGCAGTATTTCTGCATTTATTTTATTGTTTTATAAACATGATATGCTCATAAAACTAACAATTAACATATATACCATGGGTGAAGTCTGAAGGTTGCTAATGAATTTTTATTTTATGGTGTTGCTAGAATATTATTAAAGAAACTCCTTATAAAGTAGCTTATTGTGTCCTGGTCATTCAACACTTCATCTTCCATTTTGTATATAGAATTTGGATGTCCATATAATATAGAATGGATTCCATTTCTATTTCTTTAAGTTATGGTAGACCATCTCAATCTACCTAAATACATTTTCATCTTGTACTTTCTTGAAAGCCTTGTATTTTCTATTTCTTAGTGTGTTTTCCTAACAAAAATCCTTATTAAACCAGAGGTGAATCTATAGGGGACTCATCTGCAGTATAATTTGGGGAAATACATATTTGCACTTTACCAAAAATGAGGAGTAAACTAAAGTAATACAGTAGTTATAATGAGGAACTAAGTCTTGTAGATTGTTAGGGTTCTCAGAGTATTTCGTATTTTGACTTAATTTAGCCATCATGAAAGTGAACTTAGATACCATTGACTTCTTTATATAAACAAACAAACAAACAAAAAAACAAAACAGGAAAAAGAATACCTCGGAAGCTTCTTATGCCAGTGGAGATGAAAGGAGACAGTGCATCTATGACAACAGTGACAACACTGGGCAGCCCCCATTGATGGATCATACTATAGAGAGGTCAGGCAGTTTTACTCTTTTCCTGTTGAAACTATTGGCAAGTGATTATTTTTTGCATTTAATGGTATTTACTGAATATTTTGGGGGGCTAGACATGTATAGTTCAGTGGCATATTGCTTACATAACACACACACACACACACACACACACACACACACACACACGAGTTTAATTATCATCATCATCATCAGCAGCAGCAGCAGCAGAACCACTACCACCACCACCACTACCACCACCACTACCACCACTGTAAGAGCATAAGTGTTAGAAAGAAACTTACACTTATTTAAAAGCTCTGTAACAATTTGACTAAGATAAGTTGTCAGAGGTAATAGTCCCTAATCTTAAACCAAACCAAATTAAACTAACCAACCAACCAACCAACCAACCAACCAACCAACCAAACTACCAGCCAAATAACCAAACAACAAAAAACCCTCAAACCACCACCAATAGCAAAATTCCACTTCAATTATAGTTATGAGCACCTAAAATGACCTGTAATTTATATATATTTATCTTATATAATATAAAGAGTGTGACTAGCTAAAAATTTGTCTGTAAAGTGACAGTTAAAAACCCCATTAGGGTACACTAAAATTATCTATATGTTATCTCTTGATGCAAAAGCATACTGGCCATTGGTAAATGCAGGACAGTCACATAATTTCTGCAAGTAAACAAATAGGCTGAGCTAGGCATTTCTATGGTGTGTGTGTGTGTGTGTGTGTGTGTGTGTGTGTGTGCGTGTGAGTGTCTGTGTGTGTGTGTGTGTGCCTGAGTGTGCTCTCAGGTGTGTGTGTGTGTGTGTGTGTGTGTAGATTTGTGTGCATGTGCATTTGTGCACGTGGAAGCCGGAGGTCAACCTTGGGTATTGTTCTCCACCGTTGTCTACCTTGCTTTTTGAGACAGAGTCTCTTACTGAGACCTAGAGCTTGCCCATTAGGTTACTCCAGATGGCCAGCAAGCCCTAGATCTACCTGTCCCTGCATTCCTAATACTGAGATCCAAGCGCAAACTATGCCATGCTTTCTTCCCCAAGTAGGGTTTGTGGATTGAACTAAGGTCTCACGACGGTGTGGCATGCACTTTAGCAGCTGAACTATTGCTCTAGCCAGAGCTAGGTGTTTATTAAAGACTTCATTTGTTCTTGGTGGTCATAGCAATCCCTTATGAGTAAGTAATGACTTACCCATCTCTCAGAATTTATTCTGTAAAACACGTTATGGATTATCCATAAACATTGTTGGTTTATTTCTTACTGGAATTCTTTCAAAGTCACTCTTTACCTGAGGCATTATTAAATTATCCTCTTCCTCATTGTTTGGTTGGTTTTTTACATTTTATTTTTAATTAATGTTTAAGTTAGCATGCAATGTAGTGGGTATCATTACGGCCTTTTCAGACACATATGTTATCATACATTGTTCTTGTTCACCCTCTTCCAATGCTCCTTGGTTTTACTTTCAAACCCTTTTCAAATCTGTTACTGAGCTATCTTCTTCACTTTTCTTCTTTTTGAATGTGGTCTTCACATTTTGTCCAGGTTGGTCTTGGTCTCACGGGCTCAAGAAGTCATCTTGCCTTAGCTTCCTGAGCAGCTGGAACTGCAGATGTGCACCCTGGCTCTTCTGCAAGGTCTTATTTTAGCTTATAGGTTGATTAAGGTAGAAGGAATTGAAAAATAAAAGTTCTAAGTATAGTCCAATCAAGTCTTACAAGCCATTCACACATTTTTTTTTATCTATTGTTAACAGTTTGTTGCTTTTTCTCTTACTTTTAGAAAGGCACACATATACATGCATGCATGTGTGTGTAGCAGTGTACCTTTTTTCTGAACCACTTGTTGGTAAATTGCAGAGGTTATGACTCTTTATTATAAATACTTTAATGTGTATCTTTTAAGAATAATTTAGTTTCTTATACTATTGTGCTATAGTGATCAAATTCAATATATTATTATTCAATATATAGTTTATGTTCAACTGTTATTTCTTGACTCAACATGAAACCTATGTATCAACATTTCACCAACCTAAAGACTGATGGAAAAAATTATTGTCATATCTCTTTAGCTTCCTTTAATGGGGCAGGTTTTTAGCCTCTCCTTGCCTTTTCTCCATTGATATTATTAAAGTATGAACTCTCGGTTTTGTATAATGCCTCATTGAGATGTGCATAACTGATTTCACTGGATCTTGATTTATTTTCTTTCTGGATTTGAATTCTGTTGTTTGCACCTGCGTGCTACATCACATTTTTGATTATAGTGTGCCTTTCTTTCAGATTATACATTCTTTGTGGCCAGATGATTTATACACTTAACCTTCATTCTCCCTATTTCCAAGCACGTGCACTACATAACTTATCATAAATATACCTGTGTCGAACACCCTTGTCGTTCTGTAGATTGTGGTGCTGCTTTAAAACACACAGAGAGACATACCAGGTTGATGAGCTCTCAGAAATTAAGGATGTCCAAGACTGTCCGGAACAATGGAAGCATTGGGTCTTAGTTTTTGAGTATTGAAGGGAATTGGCTAGTACAAAGTGTAATGCCTGGGAAGGGCAGAGGACACTGAGAGTTCTGAGCCCACTGATGTGTGCTGCTCCTCCTTATTCTTTCTTTGAAGAAAACCTTCTTGATAGTGTTTTGCTTAATTTCTCATAGGCAGCTTCTGAGAGCATTTCCATCGTAGTGGGCAGTGAAGTTAGCACAAAAGACCTGTGACTTTTAAAATACATTTCTCAAGAGTGAAAATACCTTATGTTGTGGGGGAAAAGGTTTTTTCGAACTAGGCTTTGTTATCAAATAAACATAAAAATGTGACTCATTCAAAGTTTTGAATATGATTTCAAGACATTTTCCATATTGAAGTCAGCATCTGAGAGGATACTTGTGGGAGGCCCTGATTTCCCTGAAGCTGTTCTCTTGTTTGGAAAAGGCCAACATGAGCTAACATTTATTACTTAAGACTATTTAGGATTTTAAGTCTAAGAATTTAGAAACCCCTAAAGCACTGTTTTCCTGTTTCAGTGAGGAACATTTAATGCCCGGGTTCTTTGCTCTATTGCCTTTGCAGCCATCGTCTGGGGAGCTTTCTTATCTCGTGGGAGCATTTCTCTCTGAAGTTCTGTTCTGGCGCTCTATCTTTCTTTACTCACTGGAGAACTCCTCATTACTCAGCACATACTTCAGCGGAGAGTCTGAGGAGCAGCGGCTGACATTCTCCATATTGTGGTCTGTCTGTGTGCATATGCCTGTGGATAACTTGGCAATAGCTTCCCAGTGAAGTAACAGCCAGTGCAGGTCAGCCAAAGGTTAGAGGAATAAAGTAGCTGAAGTGGGCGTCTTTATTTATTTATTTATTTATTTGAAGAATCCCAAGTGACACTATTGTTGGCTGTTTATCATTGAACTATGGAGTCAAGTTATTTATTTGAATATTGATATTACTCTTTGCTATTTTTCATTGCTTAGATGGTAGGTAGCATTTCATGGATATAGCAGATATTAAAAACAAAGCAAGCAAAGAAACACTAACAAATGGGGGAAACCAGGCAATTCAGATGCTTACTCTCTTGGCATATTCTGAGGACCTTCCAGTAACTCAAACACTCAGATCACAGAATCTGATGTGGAAAAAACACATCTTATTTTTTTCCCAGAGTCAAATTTAAGAGAAAACTACTTTTTTACAGATGTGACTTGAGCATATTTTATATGCTTGTGATTTTTCTTAAATAGGCTTCTTTGGGGCGTATTTCAACTGCTGTAGAAGAGGGGTGTGATTCACCAAATTGTGTGAATTAAAGGCATGATCAAGGAACAGGCCATTGGAAATGATGGTTTCACGGTATTAAACAGGCTTTGATCTTTTGTTTTGACACGTTGAATTTATCTTTAATTATATGTGATGACATTTGATTACTATACACTTAGACTATTATAATGTGGCTTGTAAAATGCAGTTTATAGTATGTAATAACTTCAGCACTCATTTTTCTGTACTTATGAGTTTGCAGAGTAATGCTTTAGTTTTTGTGTAAGTAAAAACCATTACTCTTTTGAATTAGCAGAATTTTAAAATGTAAAATCCTTAACACCCAGGCAAAATATCCTTAAATACTACAGATTGTGTCTGTGCTCTATGATAACCAGACTTTACTTACAGAGGCAACAGAACTGTGTGTGGTGGTTTCCTGATGTGTTCAATAACTGCCTGCTTTCCTTCAGGAAAATCACTTAAGTTCCACAAACCTTTGAAAACTGAAAGGCTTAGTCTAGATGATATTCAAAGTTTTAGTTAGGAAATTCTGTGATTCTCCTCTGTTTTGTTTGTAGACATACTGTCTCCACATATGATAGGCATTTCAGACACATTTTCTAAAAGGATATTTTAAAAATACTGTAGAAGTTAATGGTTTTTTACTCTGTGTTTGGTAGAGAAATCAGATGCTGAAAAAGAGCCTTTTCTGTTCCCCTTGGAGGGAGGGCTATACAGAAGGCAGCCCCCACAGGCTCCACTGGTTCCCCTTGGAGGGAGGGCTATACAGAAGGCAGCCCCTCCACCCCCCCCAGGCTCCACTGGTTCCCCTTGGAGGGAGGGCTATATAGAAGGCCCCCCTCCCCCCCTCCCCCGGGCTCCACTGGAGAGAAGGTTCACTTGGAATTTCCTGTGTTATGTCAGTACTATTGCCTCGAGGACTTGGTGTTTTTCTTTGAAATCTGCTTTGCTTGCATTTACTTGCTCAGTTTTGGATTTATCCCAGTTTTGGCAGTTGCATGGCCTACCTATGAGTCTTTTTAAGAGTTTAGGTTTGATCCTAATTAACTAGGGGGAATTACAAATTCTTCCTTTGCAAATAGCAATTCTAAGAGTCATTTGACTTTTTAACATTATTTAATCAATTTTGCTTATTTTTATTTTCTTCTTTTTGTTTGTTTGTTTGAACTTTCTACATAGCTGTCCTAGAACACGTTTCGTATATAGACCAGCCTGGCCTCGAACTCACAGAGCTCTATCTGCCTCCAAGTGCTGGGATTGAAGGCATGTGTGCCACTAACACCTGGGTTTCTCATGTTTCTTATAGGGAAGTCAACCAAAAGAAAGAAAAATTGGGGCTAGAGAGATCTCTCTAGCAGTTAAGAGCACTGACTATTTTTCCAGAGGTTCTGAGTTCAATTTGCAGCAACCACATGGTGGCTCAGAACCATCTGTAATGGGATCCAGTGCCTTCTCCTGGTATGTCTGAATACAGTGTACTCATACATCAAATAAATAAATAATTCTTTTTATAAAAAAAAATTAAAACAACTAAGAAAATTCTACAAGTCCAATAGCTTAGTTCCCGAATCCTGTCAGCAGGCAGTCCATGTGCCTTTACACCGAAGTTTGCCTTTTAATCCATATAACCAATTCTTTTGCTCGTTCAGGGGGTTGTCTTTTATTGTCAAAAGTCTGTTCCACAGAATTATTGAGTGTCACTACTTGTTAGGTAGTAGTGCTGTAACAGCTAGGCAGTGGTGCTTTGAATTTCTTCACCATGGCATCTCAGCATGCTTTGTTTATAATAAGTTCTTGTTTGCGATAAGGAGTTGACAACTTTGAAAGCCCACCCTCTTGAACAAGCTATTGCCCTTCAGCCACAGATGAGGCTGTTCTTTGATTTAGAGTGTGGCTGTGTTAAGGGCTGAACGTTTGGGTTTCTGTTAGAGAGGGCAAGAAAGTAAATCAGACTTTTTTTTTTTTTTTTTTTTCAATCTAGGCTGATTCCCTGTCTTAGCAATTAAGAATAGGGTGACAGGAACATGGGTGTGCATGTCTGTTGAATGCTGCCTTTGATCCTTCATCGGTTCCCAGGAGTACTATAGCATATATCGATTCTATGTTTAGTGTTTCTGAGGAACTTCCATTCTAATTTCTAGATTTACTAATTTACAATCCCCAAATAGTGTGCCTTTCCTGGCATCTTTGACAACATTTGTTGTTGTTCTTGTTTTTTGTTTACTTGATGCTAGACATTCTGACTGGGGTGAGAAGAAATCTCACTGTAGGTCGGGGGTAGTGGCACATACCTTTAATTCCAGCATTTGGGAGTCAGAGGCAGGTGGATCTCTGTGAACTCAAGTCAGCCTGCTCTACATGAAGAGTTCCAGGCCAGCCAGAGTTATACAAAGAGTTGATGTGATCTCAAACAAAAACAAAAACAACAACAAAAAACAAACAAAAATTAAAAATATTATATTGGAATCTCAGTGTACTTTTAAAACATTTGATTGTGTGTGTGAGTGTATATGTACATGTGTGTGGTTATGTGTGTGCACATATGTGTACATGAATGTGGAGTTGAGATCCACATCAGATATTTTCTATAATTGTCCTCACCTTATTTGTTAAGGTCTCTTGCTGAATCTGAAAATGTTCATTCTTTTTTTTTTTCTGTCACTACATGTAACTAATATCTCCCTAAATCCTAAATCACAGCTTACTTACTACATTATAAACCTGTCCTTAGTAAGTTTTCTATTGGTCAAGCCAGGTCTTGTTAAGCCCTTCATCTGTTCATCTAGATTTGGCTGGGGCAGAATCCCTTGAGCTGAAGTGGAAAGGTGGCAGGCGGTTGGGGGTGGGGGGGGCGGAGATCGGGACAGACACTAAGGTGCCTATGAAGGTTGCCCGTCTTGCTCCCAATAGCTAGTGAATTTTTGATGACTCTTCAGTAGGACTGTGGCTAGGTGATTGTGTAGATATTTAAGTACTTAGAAGCAGCAGATGGT
This sequence comes from Arvicanthis niloticus, assembly GCF_011762505.2. NCBI lineage: Eukaryota > Metazoa > Chordata > Mammalia > Rodentia > Muridae > Arvicanthis > Arvicanthis niloticus. The sequence continues at coordinate 36,861,731 of NC_133430.1, read as the reverse complement.
CTCTAGGAGCCAACCTGAGTTTAAGAAGAAGAAAAAAATTGGGCTGATTGTAGTTTTTTAAAGGGTTTTTAAAATTTTTTTTTTCCAAATTTGTATTTTTTTGTGTATGGGGATTTTGCCAGCATGTAGGTCTGTGTACCATAGTGTATTCCTGAGTTCACAGAGGTCAGAAGATGGCATCAGATCCCCAGAATTGCACTTCCAGATGGTTAGAAGCTTCTTTGTATGCTGGGAGTTGAACCTGGGTCCTCTGGTAGAGTAGCCAGAGCTTTTAACTGCTAAACCATCATCATTTTAGCCCCTGATTTTATTCTTTACGTGTGTGTGTGTGTGTGTGTGTGTAGACACCTGCAGAGTCAGAGACGGTAGAACCCTCTGGAATAGGAGTTACAGGCTGTTGTGAGCTATCAGATATGGGTGCTGGGAACCAAATTTGGGTCCTCTGCAAGAACAGTATGGTCCTTAAGTTCAGAACCAGTTCTAATCTTCTAGGCAGTTTGCTTCTTCTCTAGACTTATTTGCTCACAATCTCTAAGAATCTGACTTTTATGAATCTTTTTGACTTGACCTGTTATATGATATCACTGAGGTTGATAAGAGACATAGGATAATATAGTTTTATTTGATATGTAACTGGTTGAATAACCATATGAAAACAACAACTGATTTATGTTAGCCTAGGATGAGAACTTAGAGATAGTACAGGAATCTCTCTCCATTTCCCTCTTATATAATATATGAAAAAAGATTTAAGAAACTATAGCTGCATGTTGATCAGATTTGTAGTTGATTCATACTTTGGATGGATTGCCTCACCTATCACCTAACAAGTTAAACCAATCTGATAAAATTTAATGACGATGGGTTTATAATGTAATATATAGTCCTGTGTGTTTTTCAACAGGGGAACGATTTAGATGTAAGGGTAGAAAGAAGTATCTGACATCTTTCACTTAACTGCAAACTCAGTACGAACAACTTTGTCATGTTTACAAAAATGCATTGTGACCTTGGACTACCTTAAAATCTAGAGCAAGGGCGATGACAGCCTTTCAAATTCTGCATCAGATTGTTCTGATTATCACATTGTAACAGTGATGAGCCTCAAGCCCATCTATAAGGTAGTGGCTAACACAGTAAGGGGAATTCCCTCCCACCCCAATATGGCCAGATTAAAGAATGAAGGTCTTGCCTATAAGGGGTCATAATAACTATCTCCAAATATTTACTGAGTAATTCCAGAAAGGGAGGCTAGAATGAGATTGTGATGTTCCAGAGGCAAAGGATGACCAGCAGAGATAGATTGGTTGCTCCATGTAAGTATGAATGTTCAGTTTCATAGAATTCTTTTTTAAAAAAGGAAGGAAGGAAGGAAGGAAGGAAGGAAGGAAGGAAGGAAGGAAGGAAGGCAGGCAAGGAAGCTAGGTAGTGGTGGTACATGCCTTTAATCCCAGCACTTAGGAGGCAGAGACAGGTGAATCTCTGAGTTTGAAGCCTTCCTGGTCTACAGAGCAAATTTTAGGACAGAGGGCAGTCAGGGCTACACAAAGTAACCTTGTCTCAAAAGAAAGAAAAAATATCTTTTAAAAAAAGAAAGAAAGAAAGAAAGAAAGAAAGAAAGAAAGAAAGAAAGAAAGAAAGAAAGAAAGAAAGAAAGAGGAAGGAAGGAAGGAAAGTAAAAGGGGCAGTGGACTAGTCTATGTTGGGAATTAACTAGTGCAGTCTTCAGGGCGTTGTTAACCCACCTCTGGGCATGAAGCAATAAACTCATCAAATAGCAAGCGAAACTAGTTAAGTTCTGAGTTTAAGCTGGGTTCTGTCTGGTAGTGTGTTCTCTACTTGTTCATAACCAATCTTATTCTCTGTCATTCTACTAAGAAACAGAGAGTGTCTGTGGCCAAAAATTGATCAACAGGAATCATTTGTATATGCTGCTATTCAAATGTGCCTTTCTGCTTTGCAAGAAACCATTCCTGACTATTCATTTCTAGATACATTTCTGAAGTCAAAAGGAGGTTAAAAGGGGAAAAAAAAATCTTTCAGGAAATGTTACTCATTTTTTTACACACTTCATCAAAACCATGTGATCATATTATACCGTTAAGAAGATCATGCTGTGAAATCAAGCAGGCATGTCAGGAGAACCAAGCTTGCTATTTTATTCATTAGTTGTGTTTTACCCATTCATTAATATATAGATGCTGTTTAGTTTACTTCAGTCATTTCACTTGGTCCTAGGGAAGTTGGTATTTGTTGTATTTTCTTTGAATGTTTATTAAAAACCTCATATTAGGCTTACTTTTCACAATCTGTTCAGAAAATTTTTAATCAAGATAATAAATATTGCTCTTTTTATTTGTACTTTTAATGATGTAAAGTAAAAGCTGTAAGTACCAGAAATCTTGATCTTAATTCTATATGGTAGCTATTAGATGTGCACACACACAAATTCAATGACTGTTTTCAGTGTTTATGTTACTTTTCAAACTGAATTCTAAAATAGATCTTGGTCATTTATAGTTGCGAAGGAACAAGAAAATGTTGGTTGAGGGGTTTGAAAGTATACACTATCTGGTACTATTTTTAGGATGAAGTAAAGTATTCATGCTCTCTTGGCTAAATATGATGAAATTTTGGTGTGTATCATTGCCAGGTAGACAAGAAGGACCTTGAAATGAGAAAACTTGAGATATTAAGCCAACAGTGGTATTGCCTGCAGAATGTTAATTCTGCACATATTTTACGTGGTCAAATTTTTATTCCCTTAAGGTTTGCTTTTATTTTATATGTAGAGGTGTTTTGTCTACATGTATGCTTGTATACCACCTGTGTGCTTTGTACCTGTGGAGGCTGGAGGAGGGCATCAGAGCCCTAGAACTGGAGTTACAGGAGGTTGTAAACCAACACGTTGAGTGCTTAGAACCCTCATCCTCTCCAAGAGCAGCAATTGCTTTTAACAGTGAGCCATCTCTGCAGCCACAACAGTGTGAGTTTTAATGAACCCTAAGCTATTCTGATGCATACTAACATTTGAGAGTCCCTCCTCTAGGCTCATTTAGCCTTTTCTGTTAGGGTTTGACTTCTGGAGTATTGGTGCGATGCTCTAGATATTGTAGGAGGTCTCTGTCTTCTTGGCCAAAATATCCCACCATCTTGTATGAATTATGAAAAATATTTTGTTTCTAATAAAAAGGTTCCATTCATGGTATTTCCTTGGCTCTGCCTAGCTTGCTCTGTGAATATACAGTTTATTTTTCACCTCCAGTCTCCCGTGTACAGGTTGTGGAAGCCATCACTGTACAGCTCCCTTCTCTGTACTGTTCAATCTCTTCCTACCCTTTGAACTCTGACCTTTGAATTCATAAGCTAGGGAGATTATGATATTCAGTCATGAGAATGGTTTCCTTTCTTATTTAGGAGTTTTTAGTGCCAAGCTCCATCACCGAAGACCTTGCATATTATTTATTCATGGCTCTTCCATGTTCATTTTTAGCAGGGGTTATTCTTATTACACAATCAAATTGGTGTATCAGAAAGTTTGTTTTTTATAGGTAGATTTGGGGTCAGAAACCCTAGCTTTCCTAACTTGTTAAAGTGGTTTGTAAACTTCCTTGTGTTTTCCTTGGGGAGAATCACTTATGCAATGGAAATTCTTTGGTTCAGACCTCATACTTTATCATTGTAATGATACACAGTGATTATGGGATCTTGTTTTGTCCTGATGTGAAAAACACTCCTGACATAGAGCTCTTCATGTTAGAAAGTTCTGTGGCTGGTAAAAGTTATTTCCTTAAGTAATAAGTCAATGTGGGGTTGTATAAATGTCTTTTTAGCCCAAATAGCAAATCACATAGACTTTTGCTCTTATTCTATTAATGTATAAAATTTATTAATAGATTTTTCTAGCATGAAACCACTCATATTCTCAGATAAAACGATTCATCAATGGATTTCTGTTGTCAATAGTCTTCAGGAATGGCCTGTAGATTTTCTCTCCAGTACTGAACCTTTAGACATCATAGGATAAGTTGGTAGCTGTGATGGTTGACGTCAGTTCTCAGCTTGGTAGGGTCCGGAGTCACCTGGGAGTGGATTCTCAGTGAGGGTTTAATGAGGCAGGTTGCACTGTTCATCTGTGGGCACTTGCATTGAGGGCAAGCAGATGCTAAGCTGTCTGATAGAGGGCGAGCCAGCTGAGCACTAGCAGGTGCTTATTCTGGTCTTCTGACTGGGGACAGAATGTGGCCAGTCCTTTTCTGTGACTTCCTTCCCTGCCATGAGGGACAACAACCTGGAACCTGAGCTAAGTAAGCCCTTTCTCCTTTGAGTTTCTTTTGTTCAGAGTATTTCATCACATTAGGGGGAAAAGAAACTCCTATAGGAGCCTTTCCTTATTTTCTCTTCTCTGGAAATTTTCAGACAACAGAATTTATCTCGTCATGAAAATCCCATCTTTACGCACACACCTGGTGGAGTGCTTAGGTGAGCATCCCTCTTCTTTTTAAAAGAAGTTTTAGTTGAATATAATTCACATATAAAAAGCATATACAAGCCATGATTGTGCAGGTTCACATATTTTCTGGATAAATCAAACAATTCTAGGTAATCAGAATCAACATCAACAAAGTGAAAATTACCCAGAAGCCCCTGTTATATGCCCCTTTAGCCCCTCCCTTCCCTCAGAGTGACCACTATCCTCCACTGTCTGAACCATAGGTGGGGATTTTTGTTTGTCTTTAAACTGTATCCAAGTAGTAGGGTCACGCAGGATGACTTTGTGTGGGTTGATTCCCCACGGCACTCTGTGAACGTCATTGTGTTTTCTTAGTGGTTGTGGTCCCTTCAGTCTGATGCTGTATTACATATTATGTGTGTATTAAACTATACAAGGAGGTTTTGGTGTTTTCGATGTTTTGTCTAATAAAAATAGGGCTGTTAAAGGCCTTTTTGCAAACATATGTGTACTCTGTCCAACCTAGGAAGTGAATTACTGGGTTGTTAAGTATGTGTATGTCCAGCTTTGGTGCTGTTGCCAGGACCGTTTTGAAACAGTTTATATGCCTGGACCAACAGCATTTGTATACTGATCCTTCTACATTCTAGTCAGGACTTGTAACTATTTTAGCCACTTAAAAGGGTTTGTTGGGTGTCCGTCTTAGTTACTGTTCTATGGCTGTGGAGGGACACTATGGCCAGAGCAACACTCATAAAAGAAAACACTAATTGAGGGCTTGCTTATAGTTTCAGAAGTGACTTCATTATCATCTTGAGAGCTTGGAGGCAGGCAGGGAGGCATAGTGTTGGAGAAGTAGCTGAGAGCTTTACATCCTGATCTTCAGGCAACAAGCATTGAGAAAGAGGGACTTGCTTAGGCTTCAGTGGATAGAGTACTTGCCCGACGTGCACAAAACCACAGGTATAGAGACAGGTGTAGTGTTACACACCTATAATCCCAATACTTAGGAGGTGGAGACAGGAAAATCAGAAGTTCAAGTTCACTTGGCTACATAGTGAGTTTAAAGTCTCAAATACATACATTTGTATGTGTGTATGAATCTCTGTGTGTTTGTGTGTGTAGTTGATTTTTACTTTGTTCACAGTTGTACAACCATTGCCACTATTCTATCTCAGAATATTTTCATCATTTCAAAAAGAAACTTTGTATGCATTAGTCATCACTCTACACTTCTTCCTCCCTGAGCCACTGACAACCCTCAATCTTCTTCCCACATTATGTGTTGGCCTCTTATATAAATGGAATCTGAAAGCAGTGTAGACATTTGTTTCTTGCACGTTTTACTTAGTGAAAGATTTTAAGGTTTGTCCATGTTATGGTCAAATAATATTCCACTGAATAGCTGTGTACTATACTTTAGCTTGGAGATTTAGTTTCTTTCTATGTCTTGGTTATTATATATAATGCTACTATTTATAAATATATGAATATTTATTTGGTTTTAAAATTGCATTTGCTTGCTTGCTTATTCTTTTGTCTGTGTGTGGGCACTTGAATGTGAAAGCTGGTTCTCTACTCACACTGTCAGGCATGGCAGCATGTGCCCTTAGGTCATCCTGAGGTGCTTCGCCTGCCATATGTGAGGTTTTTGTACGTACATATGCATGTTTTTTAGTTTTTTGAGTCTATGGCTGGAATACAGAGTATGGGTTATATAGTAAACCCATGGTTAGCTATTTGTAAATCTACATAGTAAACCATGGTTAGCAAGATACAAGACCACTAAAATATGATAAGAAGTGACTCAGAGTGATGTATTTCAAAGCCAGCTTGGAGAAAAGTTGGCTAAAAATTTCTAAGAACATGCAAGGTCCATCAAACATATATACAAAAATGAAGGGAAATAAACACCCCTCATATTGACAGACATGGCCTTTTGAAGACGCAATAAGGTTGATATAGTCTTTAAATATTTCTGAGTTTTTCTTTCTTTTTTTCTTTTCTTTTTTTAGATAATCAGGAATGAATGTATATTGCTTGGTAATTAGGAAAGAAGTATAACATGTATAAATAATATATTTGCACACAAATTAAATAGATTATTATGGTATGGTGAAAATTTTTCCAGTATGGCTCTGGTGTTTTCTTTATTTGCTAATGTGTTGGTAGCTGTGGACTAGATTTCTAAGTGATAGAAGTCAGCTTTGGAATGAACTATTTTAAGTCCTAAAAATTACAACAAAGAAAATATTGAAGCAGAGAGTGCCAGTAAATCCTGACGTGTTTTGGTTAACTGGTCACTACTTCAGTTAACATCTGTATTGGTGGCTTTGCTTTTCTTGTTTGCTCATTATAACCCCCATCTTACCTACCTTTCAACCCCATCTGGATAGTTCTCTGTTGATGGGGTGAGTGCTAGATTATTTAAACAGTTCTCTTTCAGTCTGTCCCACTTAAAAACATCACTTTTCCAGTAACTTGTGCATTTCATTTATTGTTTTTAAACTGGAATTTCCCCAAACATCTACTTGCCATTTAATCTTGGCTTCTTTAATTATAATGGAATTTTTGTATTTTGTCCAGAAAGGACATTTCACTTTCCTTAGTCTTTCTCTCTGCTGTCTGCTGTCACACTGTTTTTCAAGGCACTTCAGAGAATTGTCACAGTCCTTGCCCTCTGTTGGTCTCTGTGGAAATTTTTTAGTAAAGGAGGAGAGAATGACATTAATAAAACTGTGACATTAGGTGTCACTTTATGAGTCCAAATACATCTTTTATAATTTGTAGTTTGCCATTTAATTTCTTAATATCTGCATCTGTACAGGAGAAGCAACAGCTCTTTACTCTGTATTTCTTTGTATTTTTTTCTTTTATTCAATGAGTTGATTTATTTCCTCTTCTTTTTGGAATTTAAGACACCCAGACTGGGCTTGAATTACTGATCCTTCTCCTCTTATCTCCCCCAGTGCCAGGATTTCAGCTGTGAGCCGCCATGCTGGCTGATGGTTTTCATTTTCAGACACTCTGCTTTTCATGGAATTATGGGAATGCACAGTCCCGAGGCCCAGGTCTTTTTTGTTCATTCTTCGGAGTCTTCTCAGCTCAGTTACTTCTCCCTGAAAATGCCCTTAACAGACACAGCCCAGAGGTGTGCCTCATCAGACTTCTAGGAGATTCTAAGTGTAGTCAAGCTGACAATGGAGACTTGCCATCAGACTCTTCCATAGTACTGAAGTAGACAAGAAATGTTGGAGAAATGTTGGGCACACAATAATGTTACTCAGAATTTCTTTTTAAAAATTGCTTTATATGTAGGTGTTTTGCATATATATATATACATATATATATGTGTGTATATATATACACATATATGTATGTGTATATACACACACACACACACACACATATATATATATATATATATATATATATATATATATATATATATATATATATATATATTTGTGTACCACAAGCTTGCATGGTACTAATGGAGGCCTGAGAAGACATCAGATCCCCTGGAACAGGAGTTACAGATTATTATGAGTCACCATGTGAGTGCTGAGAATTGAACTCAGGTCTTCTTAAAGAGCAGCTAGTGCTCTTAACTGCTGAGCCATCTCTCCAACTTCTACTCAGAATTTTCAACTTTTACAAATTTGTGAGATTTGAATTTGTGTTCCTATAGGTGAGCAAACTGATTTGCTTAAGATTTAGTTAGTTTTGATATAGAGTGAGTATTTTGAGGTTTCAAGTGTTAATTTGCAGTGTTCCTAAACTGATTCTTTTTGTTATATTTCTCTCAAAGAAACAAAAGGAACCAAAGGTTCATGGAAAGCTAACAAGTGAGCTGGAAAGATGGGGAGGAGTTTAACACTGAGGCTGGGGACAGAAATGTAATCAGCGGGAATGCTTAATGCTTTAGTATCAAGATGAATCAGGGTTGTGTGTGTACACCTGTGGGAAAGAATTTTGCCTGTGGCATACTGTAGACCTGAGTTGTCTAAAATGGAACCATAGTCTAAAATAACTGTGACCATTTAAATGTAAGTTTAAAGTAAAAATTTCATGTTGCAGGATATTAGCTGTATCACACCTGTGGAGTAGCCTCAGGGGCTAGTGGTTACCATTTGGACAGTACACATATGAAGTATGTCATCACTGTAGAAGTGTTGACTGGAGACCATTGTCATAGACAGTAAACCCAGACAAGCTAGGAACACTCTAGCAAATCAATATATAGAATTATTTATAGTGAAAAATGGACCTTAAAATGTCCCAAATTATAGACATTCTAAAAATGGGATTGGCCATTTAAAGCTGATTCCACTTAAAAGGTTCACTAGGCTTTTGCTTACCAATGTAAGCGTCAGTGGTCTTGACTTGGAACAGAAAATCAGAAATCCTAGTGGCGTGGGGAGTCTGTGATTATAGACTAAGTAATTGTCTTTTCTCCCTTCTCCTATCTAGGCTCTGAACATTTATGCTGATCAGCAATTATGTAATAAGGCGACATTACCTAATATGGATCTGTAGTCATCAAGACATGTATATATTTGTCCTTCTGACTGTTAAAACTTCATACAAGTCTTCACATCACCACCTGGAGACTGGCTTTGTTTCCTCATATTGCATCAATAAGAGCATAGATAGCTGGACTTGTCTGATGCTGTTTAATAGTGAAGTGATAGAGCCAGTATGAAGTCTTAGAATTTCTGGTGCAGCAAACCAAGTCTTACTTACATGGTCTTGACAATAAGGGTACATCTCTTTAGGGTAAAAGTAATTTGAAATTCTTATGATCTAGTTTAGAGGAGCTCAGGTGAAAAGTAGCAAAAGCCTTAGGGAAGTGATTGAAGGGGAGCAAATGACCAGTTCTCATAGTCATTGGATGTTTTCAGCGTCCTCTGGGTCCATCGGGTAAGACAATGAAAGGTGTCTGGGAAGACTTTGGAAACAGACTTTTTGATTTTCTTGGGTCACATAGTATCACAGACAAAAATGCATGTGCTTGGACTTTGCTAGTGCAAAGAGATTTAGGGGACAGATCAAAATAAGTTTTGAAGAACGAGTGATTTGGCACAGTTCCACTGCTTTAATCATTACTCATCTTAAAATGTTCTGACTTCTACTCAGGATTGATCATATCATCTTCCAGGCCTGTAACAATGTTACACCTATACTATAATTCTCAGTGTGGATTCATTATTTTTATGGGCTTTATCTGCCTGAGGTATTAAGTTATAAGTACATTGAGAACTGATTAATTTTAATATTTTTGTGCTTTGCACAAATTAATTCTTAAGTCTTCGTTTCACCAAGACATCCAAAGCCATTCTTTCTTATGCTAGTATTTAGTAATTAATCAAAATTTTTGGTATTTGTATGTATGTGGTATACAAATGTGCATATTATCTCTGTGTGTGATCATGTGTGTAGATGTGTATGCACATGTTCTTGTGTATGTGGAGGCCTGAGGTTAACATCAGCATCCTTCAGAATTGCTGTCCACGAAAATGATCGTTTTTTGACTATTGACTGCTTGCAGACATTCTGAATCTCTTCTATTGTTTCTGGCCCATTTCTGTTTTTCTTTCTTTTTTCTTTCTTTCTTTTTTTTAAAGATTTTATTTATTTATTTTACATATATTATTTTTTTACATATTATTTATATGTAAAATAAAATATTATTTATTTTACATATGAGTACACTGTAGTTGTCTTCAGGCAAGCCAGAAGAGGGCGTCAGATCTAATTGCAGATGGTTGTGAGCCACCATGTGGTTGCTGGGAATTGAACTCAGGACCTCTGGAAGAGCAGTCAGTGCTCTTAACCACTGACTGCTCTCTTAACCACTCTCTCAAGCCCCTCTGTTTTTCTTTCCTACTTTTTTTTTTCTTTTTTTCAACAACTGGGTGGTAACTATTATAATTTGGTTTTGTTTTTCTTCTAGTTCCTCTAAACCATCACGCCTAAAATACTTAATGTACTTTTGCTGTTGTAATTTCACTGTTTTTCACAGGCTTCCAGTGTCTGACCCTAGTCCACTGAATCAAGTATCACTAAAAGCCAGTCCTTTCTCACTGGAGCCTGTCCTTCTATAGTGTTACAACAGTTAGTGGCACTCAGGTTCGTGGTTGTTATGGAGATTGCTTATAGGCGTGACCTTGCTGTGAGTTTAAAAAGATAAAGGAAATGTAGAAAGAATAGGGAAAAAAAGACAAGGAGAGTAGTCAACTCATCCACCATATAATTGATTCAGCCTGTACATGCTCTAAAAGTAGAGACAAAGACTATGGAGCCTTTGAGTCACCTGAAGGTTGTTATTGTTTAAATCCTGAATTGTTTATTCAGACCAAGTGACTCCCTGTAACTCCCAGTAACACAACTTAAAGTTTAGATTTACAGGCTGGGCTTTGTCAGTGTGGGAATATTTCTTGTGCTAGAAGACGTCAGATGCTTATATATTCTTGATTAAGTATTGTTAGGTCCTTTCCCAGCACTGTGAAAGTCCATCCCATAGTGTGTTTTCTTCTGGACAGCTTCTGCCATGAGCACTTAGCTTAAAATCATATTGGATTAGTTGAAGGAGAGGCAGAGTTTGGCAGATTGATAGCATTTAAGTGTGTATGGTAAAATGTAGTTTTCACACAAGGGATGACCCAGCAAGCACAACTTACGTGCATAGTTTCTTAGCCAAGTAGTAACAAATGTTCTAAAAGAGTTCATTGTGTGAGTGATTAGATTTTTCTATATGTTTAGTTGCTCTACTATTGCCTATATTTCTCATTTTGGATGATCTCCTGGCTGAAAAGTACAGATGCACAAAATGGTAAAAATTCCCAGAAGCCCTGAGGTAATAATACTTTTAATTTTCTACATCTTTCTAAAAATGGAAGAAGTATATTGGACAGTTGTTGTGAATTTTAATGACTGGATTGTTTATTCTCTGTTGATTAGTTTACTGATCTGACTGCTCCTCAGGCGGCTTCTTTTATAACCATGGCATGTCTGCCTTACTTACCAATAATCAGTTTCTTTCTGCTCAAAGTCTGTAAAGAGGACTGTGCTTTAACCCCCGCCTAGGAGTTTTTACTTAAACTTTAATTTTACATTCTTGAGCAAACTGAATAAAATGTCTTTATACACATGATCTCACTTCCTCATTCTCATACCTGTTCCAGCTTCTAAGGGCCTTCTGATTTATAGGCATTCAAAATTTTTTTCTCTTCCAATTTAAATTTAAGTAATTAGTTTCTTCCTAATTTGGAACTTTAATATGAAAACAGTTGTGTTTGGTTTGGCACTAGACTGGGCATCTCTGAGTGAGGTCATGGGGCTCAGGCTTTCAGGGATCAGGGGAGCAGGCCTCCAGCAGTATCCTTGGCACACTGAGGAACCAGAAAACAAATTTGCCACTAGCGCTGAGCCTCCTTGGCATCTCTTTGACTGGATTTGTGTTCTGGCTGCACCAATTCCAGTTTGAATAACTGGTCTCTGATCCTGTGTTTGATGTGATTAAGGAGTTTATTTGTGTTTAAAAGACAGAGGCACAAACTGTTAATAGCTGTAAATGCTGTAAATTCAGTTGATTAAGTTGTATGTAGACAAATTTCTAGTGGGAAATGCTTCCCTAAACCTTCCAGCTCACTTACAAACGAAGGTAACATGGCTCTTTCTTCCCATTTTCCATAATTTTCTGCCAAGAATAATAAACATTTTCTTGCAGAGCATGGACACTAAAAGTTAGAAGTAGTCAGTGTTTTATCAGTAACAGTGGGCTGTCACAAAGCTCAGTAGACAAGCAGATGTCTGTGTACATGCTTGGAGAAGCAGTTGGAGCCCACAGAGATAATTTCCTTCAGACAATATTCTAGTGGGTGTCACTTTCACCAAGACGTGTATTGGAATGCAATGATAAATGTCTTGGCCTACATTTTTCTTTATCAGTGAAATTTAGGGAAGTATGTGCTTTTAGTTTATAAGAATAGGTTGAACAAAAAGAAGCAGAGAGAGAGAGGAAGAGAGAGATTAATTTGGTATGTAGATTCTGCTATATGAATTATACTAAAAATGAATCTACTAACTTAAACTTGCGTTACTCAGTGTCACCCTATCCTGGTTGTCAGATAAGTTATGAACTGGGGGTAGAGGATGGGGCAGCATGTTTTTGTGGTATCTGTAAGGTAAAAGTAGAAGTTAAAAAATGGTAGGCACGAATAAATGAAACCCAGGAGGAATAAGCCAAAAAGACTCCATAGAGCATGGGCCAGACATGGTGACGTCAGTCCCAACACTCAGGAGGCAGAGGCAGGTGGGTCCCCGAGTTTGAGGACAGCCTGGTCTACAGAGAGAATTCCAGGACAGCCAGGGCTAACAGGGAAACCCTGTCTTTGGGGTGTACTGACTGGTTTTGTGTGCCAACTTGACACAAGTTGGAGTCATCACAGAGAAAGGAGCCTCCCTTGAGGAAATACCTCCATGATGAGCTGTGAGGCATTTTCTCAATTAGTGATCAAGGGTGGGAAGGCCCATTAAGTGGTACCATCCCTGGGCTGATAGTCCTGGGTTCTATAAAAAAGCAATCTGAGCAAGCCAGGAGAAGCAAGCCAGTAAGTAACATCCCTCCATGGCCTCTGCATCAGCTCCTGCTTCCTGACCCGCTTGAGTTCTGGTCCTGACTTCCTTTGGTGATGAACAGCAGTGTGGACATATAAGCTGAATATACCCTTTTCTCCCCAACTTGCTTCTTGGTCATGGTGTTTGTACAGGAATTGAAACCTTGACGAAGACAGGAGGAAAAAAAAAGAAAAGAAAAAAGGAAAAGAAAAAATAAATGAATAAATAAATAAAAACAAAAGACTATTAGATGAAATCTTTGAAGACTAAATTATTTTTTTGTTTGACCATTAAGAAGATGCCCCCCTCTTCATTCTAGCTCTGTCATACATTTTTCGGTTTGGTGGTGGATAAGTACATAAAAATGTATTTGATAGTGAAAGTCTAAAGGCCAGTGGGAAGCCCCACAGCTTCAGAATGGCTGTCCTAACTGTAATGAGGTTCACAGAGATGTATAGACTTTGACTCTGGTTAATTTCAGTGTTTGATATTTTTTATTTACAAGTTTTTTATTATAAAGTTTATCAAAATAAAAAATTAAAGAAAATACTTCTTAATCTGTTTTTTATTCGTAATAGTCACAAAGATGGTTAAATAGAAAAGGGTACAAATATTCCATAAATAAAGTACATTTCCACGGTTATCAGTGTTAGGGTGGCATTTCTTATTTGTTACAATTTTATGTCTCATATCTGTACGTGGCATGTAGAATGGCGTCTTTACAGGATTGGTAGCAGCAAACCTTGGCTTGGTGTACCTGATACGTGAAGAGCACTGTCTATTCACTGTAGCTGTTGTAATGACTCCTCCCCTCTCTCATGCACACATGGCCACATACACATAAGTAAATAAAAGTAAACGTAAGTTTAAGGATCTCTTTGTGAAGTAGCCTAGATGAGTAAGTTGTGGATATTATTTTGACAGGAAATCCTATTTATCAAACTCTACTAACTCTGTGTTCTTTTATGAACATCTTACAGTAATAATTTTACTTAATGGCTGTCCTTTCCTTTCTTGGTATCGAACTTAAACTGTTGATTGTGAAGGTTAGTAATTTGGGTTATAGGTCAATCTCCGTTGTCCTTAAAGTATTTTGTCAGGAACAAATTTTGTTTCTCCCCACCCATCATTGTTGATTGATGGAGAAATGTAAGTTTGTTTGAATCACTGTTGGGAATATTTAAAGGCATATCTATTAATTAATTAACTAATTTACATTCGTTGTGTCTAGTTTGGAGATGTATCCATGTCTGAGTCAGTTGTTTGGGGTCTTGTCACTCTTCTCTTTAACTCAGTGTTCTATTTCAAGCTTGGGCTGAAGTGACCTCTACACTTGTGACACATTTAACTTGTATCTTCTTGTCTTTGCACATGGCACAGTACAGCATACACAACCAAGAAAATCATATTCATGTTATGCCATATAAACTCAAGTGAATTTTCTAAATATTTAAGTGGTATTTTTTTTTTCTACTTAAAAATTGAAGCTATTCTATAAAGTTAAATGCAAACAAATTCATGGAATCAAAACTTGCTAACTGAGACACACCCATGGTACTTAACTTGCTTTATTTTGAGTTTCGAAGATAGAGTGAGCCAGGCAGGAATCAGGCACAGGCCTGTAATCCCAGCACTCAGGAGGCAGAGGCAGGAGTTCAAGGCTTGCTGAGGCTACTTAATGAGGCTCTATCTCAAAAGTAAAACAACAAAATAAATAAAAGTAAAGGGAAAAAACGCCCGGATAGTGGCTAGGTTACATAATTTAGAAGCATGCAATTCATGCAAAAATGAATTTCTTGAGAACAAGCCTAACTTCCCTGAGTGCTGGAAGCTGGAGGGGCAGGCACTCGGTGCGGAAGGGAGCACAAATATACTCCTGAGGCAACTGGATGTTGATCTTAAAAGTAGGAGTGTAATGCTTGTGTTATATTTCACTTGTAAGGACGAATAAGACAGACTTTAAAAAAAATTAAGACAAAGAATGGATATTTGTAAAAGCGTTTCTGCAATTTGCTACTGAACTGTCAGTACTTTTATTTATTTGTTTATTTGAAAGAATCAAAAATCATGATCACGAGTCTTCCACAGACACTGCATTTCCTTGGGAGATGGTGGGAGGGTTAGTGTTTGTCAGTTTGATACAAGCTAGTCACCTGAGAGGAAGGGACTCAACTGAGGAAATGCTTTCATCAGACGGGCATGTGGGCATGTCCATGTGGCATTATCTTGATTGTTGATCGATGTGGGGGCGGGGTAGGTAACTGTGGGTGATGCCACCCTTGGGCAGGTAGTCCTGGGTTATGTAAGAAATCAAGCAAGCCAGTAAGCAGCATTTCTCCAAGGTCCTGCCTCCAGTTTTTCACCTTGGGTTCCTGCCTTGATTTCCTTCAGTGATGGATTGTGGCATGATAGCAGTAAGATCAGATACACACCTTCCCCCAAGAGCTTTAGGTCAGTCTTTTATCACAGCCCTAGAAACCAAACTAGGACAGATGGTGTAGCCAAATGGTAAAGAACAGTGGCCCCAGAGAGCCCGGCAGAGCCACAGTCTAGCTGTCTCGTTCTCTCCTTAATCTTAGATTCCTTGCTTCTTCACTCTCTGATTGAGTTTCCGTCTTGATAAAAGTGTCTCTCACCCCATGGCACTATTGTTAAAAATGGTTCGTTATATGAAAAATCAGCACATCCTCAGCCCTGAATGTGAGCTCTTGTTCATCTATCTGCTTTCCAGTCACTCACTCAAGACACACATTGACTGGGCGTCCCCTGTAGCACAAGGATGAATGGGTATTTAGAAGATGCAGGAGGTAATGGGAGAAGGAAGAGGTCTCTTCTAGTCACTACAGCCTTGGTGGAGGGGATGCACTATGACATGTGGCAGTGTGTGCAGAGGATGGAGAACTGAGCCTCCTCCATTCCCCTTTCAGGTGCTGGGGGTAGAACCCAGAGCCTACACATTCTGGGCCAGCTCCCTACTACTGAGCTGAGTCCCAGCCTCAAACAGGGAGGTTTTTTTTTCAGCCTTAAACAATTATTTCACTTGTAAATTCTTCATTTTTTATAGACCTTTTAAATTCTTCAGCATGATATACCCTCTCCTCTGTTCATTGCATTCCTGCATTATTTTATGGTCTGACAACTCTTATTTTCTAAATTATGTCATGACTTTTTTTTTCTGTCTTTGGCATTTCTGAATTTCTAACAGCTACTCAGAGGTGTAGTCCCAGAATGCTTTGTGTCAGACTGATGAAAACAATTAGATGTCTGCTTCCTGCTTTTTAAAGCTTATTTTATCCACTCTTCTTTTGCATTATTTAAACTATTAATCAAGTTATCATTATTAAATAATTAACTATTCATAATCAATTAATATTTTTGATTAATTAACTACTTAATTAGTGGGAATGCATACATGGCACTGCACAGTGATTGAACACAGCTTGTCAGATTTGGTGACAAGAGCCCTAACCTGCTGAGCCAGCTCACCTCCCTACTCTGAAAAGGTTTATAAAGGTGTAAACTGGTAGGAAAATAGTAGTGTGAGGTGAAATAAAGTCACTATGTGAGTAGTCAGGGCAAGGTCCTGGGGTTGTATGGTGATAAGAAACCCCCTTGAGCAACATTTTCCACTTTCCAGAGTGTGAATGTTCCACATGCAGGCCATTGGCATGCTGTCCCTGAGCAAGAAGTCTGGAAGAGGTGTGCAGAAGAACACTGTTATGTAATGTTCCCAACAAATAGACACAACTGGTACAAATACCCACCTGCAAAACTAAGGACAAAGTGTAGGAGCCTAAGAAACAAGTATTGAGTTTATTATCTTTGGTTTAATAGCATTTATAAAATTGTCCCTTCATAGTATTCCGTTTTTACTGGTGTCTGTACTTAACAATTAACTTAGAAAGGTTGAAAGTGTAACAATTAGTAATCATGAACCCAGTACAGCTTACTACCTTCATCTCTGTGTGACTCTGGCTAGCAATTTTAGTACTAGCAATTTTACTAAGGAAATTACCGACATGTTGTGTAAAGCACAAAGATATTCCAGATGGTGTTATTAATAACAGCCAAGAAATTGGAAACAACCCAATTATTTAAAATGAATTGTGGTTAAATCAATTCATTGGAATGCTCCCTGTAATTAAAGGTGACTTTTTTTTTGAAGACTTTGTAACAACAGGAAAATTCCACATGCTTCAATGAAAATGAAAAAAAAAATTTAAAAAATGGAAGAATGTCGAATGTCTGTTTCATATAGAATGGCAACATTTAAAATACGTCAATCTGCTAGTAGCAGAAGTAAATGTTACTGTTTGAAGATCGGAAGGACATGGCGCTGTTCTCACTGTTCTCCTCAAAATTCCATAGTGTTTCTTGTATGCATAATGAAAAATAGTGTCACCTTTTGCTCATAACAAAATTGCAGTATCTCTAGATTTTTGCTGCATTTAAGGGTATTGTCAAAGTATATCTTTTATTTTACAAATTAAACATTTTAATTGAACACTAAGGAGAATATATACAAACTGATTTGACTTTCTAATAGATTAATATTCAATTTCTTTTGTCCCTAGATTTTATGTATAAGCCATTGTGGATTTCCATAGGGGATTTTAAATTTTTATAGAAATGATACTTAAATTTTAAAAAATTCATAAGCTGTATTGTAAAATTAATAAAACTGTATTGTACTAAATAGTTAGCTGTCACTTAAGAAAATTGAAGCCCTGTGCTTCTAAAACAGCCTGGGTTCATTCTTGTCTGATCTATGTGTGGTTGAATTTTTATCTCATTTTTAGCTTGTCTTACATCCTGAAGAAATTTCTCAGATCTTTTCAAATTATCTTCAGATACAGATAATCTAATTTTACACACTTTTAGAAAATAGTTTAAACAATGTTCTCTGTTCTTTTTAGTCAATAAGGAACGGGTTAATTTTGGCAGACAAGCTAAGCTTCTGTGCAGTTTTCCCCTTCCAGAGTAAGATGTGATGAAACAAATACAGCAGCGTACTGTGCAGGAGGAAATGCCATCCTGATGACTTCTTAAAGCCACTAATTTAAACATCAGAGCAAGCCCCTGTCAGCTTTGCTTCATCCCATAGTTGTAATATCTCTTCCACTTTATTGACTTGCCATGGACAGGTTTCAACAGGGATTTGGTTTTAAAAGTAATTCTTGGTGTTTTTATAGAGGAGAAACAGGAGCCTTCCATGATCTCCCGAGTTCTGAGTTCCTTCTCTCCTGGGAACTCCTGCTACCTGTTTGTTTGTTCTTTTTATTTGTTTGTTTTTAAATCATATACTGTCATTAATTTTTACATTCAATTTTTGTTTGTCTTGATGATTTCTCCCTGGAATACTGTCATCTTTTTGAGAGACATGTATCAGGGGAACAGTGGATAAAAGACTTGGAACTTTACTTCCTAAAGTGCAAGTTTCCAAAGTTTGGCTTATCCAGTTACCAGTTGTGAGATCCTGGATAATTATTTGGGCTTTAGACACATCTCTGAAATTAAGATAATTTCCCCTAGCTTGCTGGATCACTGAGAGGCCTAGGGATAAAGCATATTCCAGTTCTGACATAGGGTCAGTGTCTAGTGAAGGGCATCTACCTGATTATCAGCCTTTTGGTTTTAGTAGAATGAATAACTGCTTGTGGGGAAAGTTTGTATTCCCAGATCACCTTTAAATTCCCCATCACCCCCTCACTCTCTCACACACATTCTCTTTTTCTCTCTCAAGCACACTCTTTAACACACACACACACACACACACACACACACACACACACACACGCTCTCTTTCACACACACACTTTCTTATGCACACATATTCTGTGTCTGTCACACACACACACACACACACACACACACGCTCTCTTTCACACACACACTTTCTTACGCACACATATTCTGTGTCTGTCACACACACACACACACACACACACACAGGGTTTTGATGAATGTAGTTTAGAGAGTTGGCTGCGAGATTATAAAGGAGTCTCGTCAGGAAACTGAGAAGGAGAGAGGAGAGATGAGAGAGCGTGAAAGTGGAGTGATGCATGAGTTTTGGAGTATTATAATGGTCGGCACAGCTGATCCTATGGTTAAATCAAATTGGAAAAAAAGATTGAAAACTAGTCACCTTTGAATTTGGTAATTTTACTGATTTCTATGATCAATGGTGTGTGTGTATGTGCTTGCATGTACATGTGCGTGCGTGCGTGTGTGCGTGCGTGTATGTTATGCATGTGTACATGTCTCTGAGTGCACTTGTCTATGGGGGCCAGAGGTTGATATCAGGTGTCATTTCCCATCACTGTTCATGTTATGTTCACTGAGACAGTGCCTCTCAGCACACTCAGAGGTTGGAGATTTGGATAGGCCTAGACCAGCTACCTAGGAAGCCCCTGGGATCCTCCTCTCCCTGCCTCCCAGTGCTAGGATTACAGATGTGCACTGCTGTGCCCATCTTTTACAGCTTTTACATAGGTGCTGGAGATCTGAACTTGGATCCTTTTGCTTGTATGGCAAGCACTTCAGTGACTCATTCATCTCTCTAACCTCAGTATTTATTATCTTGTAGATAAAGTAGAAGGATGTAACACATGCTTGGGAAGAAAATGATTTAACATGCAATGGCATCAATTAAGATTAGGAGATTATATATAACAAAGACAAGACAACAGTATTATTGCTTCCTTGGCCTTAGAGTACTGCATTGTGCTTCAAGATGACTCTAGAATTCCATCTATTGTATCAGTATTACTCCTGGTAGGAAGAGAGGGATAAGAGTGTGTCCCCTGCCTTTCAGAATTTTCTTTAAAATTGTACACATCACTTCGTTTTGTTTTTGCTAAGATCTGTCACATGGTCATAAAACTAACTGTTACCATTTAGGGGTCTGGGTTGGTTAACTTTTCTCCGTCAGTTAAAGAATTAAAAGGTGGAACATTTTCCACTGTAACAGATAGCAATGAGGGAAATCTTAGGCACAGTAGACAGCAGAAGACAGAATCAGCTTGTCAAGAAAGGCTCTTATTAGAGGTGAGGAGGCAGACGCAGCAAGACATAGAGAAAGACCCTCACAAAGCAGAAGGGGACTCAGAAAACCTCTTCCCAAGGGATGGGGATTTTAAGGGTCTTTGAAGGTGTCTTCTTCCTCCAACTCATGGTTGGCCTGTTTGAACAAAACCAGAGAGCCTGATAGGTCCACACATTTGGACTAAACATGTCTGCCTATCATGGACTCTGTCTATAACTACTAATGATGATCAGGAAATATTGTCTTTAGGGGATTCTTATAGCTAGGAAGACAGGGAAAACTAGAGACTGAGCAATGATGATGCATGTAGCAATAATCTCATTTATGGTATAATAGGTTTTCTTTTTTAGGAATTGATGTTGCTTTTTTTTTTTTTTTTTTTTTTAAACAAATACAAAAGTTGACATGCTTGAGGTCACTGTCTGGTCCAAATCTAAGCAAGATGATTAGCAAGGCCCTCATCCTTCCTCTCTTTCTCAGTTTTCAAACTGTCAGTGTCTAAAAATCATTTGAAATTAGAAATTTATACTGGGAACAGTTTCCTTTAAGAAACTAATCAAGAAATACAGAGAACTAAAAAAGTAGGGAAAAACCCAACTAAATATAACTGTTCATTGTTAACATTTCTTGGCATGCATTTGTTAACATTTAATATTTATAGTATGTCATTGGCACTAGAGATGGATAGTTGCCATGATTGTACCATTATGTGACTGCATTCCCCGTCACTGAACTGTACACTTGAGAGTATTTAAAATAATCTATTTTATGTATATTGAGCTTTAGTAGGAAACCAGACTAGGCATACAGCTCAGTGATAGACTGTTTGCCTAGAATGTGCAGAGCCATCAATCTAATCACCAGCACCATAGAAGACAAAACCAAACCAAACCATGGATTGTTTACAAAAATGATATTATATTCAGCATATTACCTTGTACTGTGACTTTTGTGTTCAAAATGAAAAGAGAACACCTTTGCATGTAAATAAATACAATTTTGAAACATGATTTTTGTGACCAAGTATTTACTTTAATCTTTGGCTGGGCTGCCTTTATTCAGAGGATGTTGAACAAATGACGAGAGTGTTAGTCTGGTCCTTATAACATGGGTTTACAGAGAGCTTTGTGATGCGTGGAGAAGGCTGAGCACACAGCCAGATGTGGCAACAGAAACTCGCTTAGCTCCATAAATGGTGTCCGCTTGTTCAAACGATTCTAAATAAACTGCTTTGCTCAGCTGGGGTCAATATGGCAGTTTTGATCCCCGGTTTGTTTATTTGTTTTTGTATAAAAGGATGCTTTTTAAATTATCTCTTTCTCAAATTCATACTTTTTTTTTGGATTTCTCCCCAACTATGTTGCTGTTGTGTTAGAAGAACAGGGGTGAAAGAGACATACATGGCGCATCACAGTTTGAGAGGGAGAGTTCCTTGGTACAAGCATCCTGTCAGTTCAGGCAGGCATGGCTCCCAGCTTGGCCTTAGGCAAGCCACTTTCAGAACCATTCTCTCTGATGTAAGGTCTGGCTGTCCCCTGAGATAGTTTGCCTCCAGCCACTCTGAGAGGATGCTTACTGTTTTCTGTCATCTTATTTCCTGCTGTGGGCTCTGTGTCTTCCCAAGTCCTCGCTGCCTCTTAGATGATCACTGTCTTCTCATGTTGGAGATGCTTCACTTAGGTAGACTGGCAGTTACATCTCTCCTGGTCATCTTTCCTAGCCGACCTCAGTTCTGCAGCTCTTCTCTCCCTTCTACCTCCCTACACCTTCAGTCTCCCCATGACTCTTATAATACCCTGTTTAATCTTCTTTTAGAAACATCATCTTTTTCTTCTCTGACACTTTTCTCCATCTGTCACTCCTCAACCTCCTCTTTGTCCTGCATGATGTGTCTGTGAATGTGTGGGCACTTTACCCTTTCTGACTATAGCTTCTATGTTTTTCTAGTATGTATACTAGCTATTCAACCTGAAGGGACCTTGTGATTCTAAGGAACAAATTTGTTGCTATCCCCACTGCCTTACTTTATATCTCACAGGCAGCACCTCTAACTTCTCTCCTGTCAACTGTAACTCTTATACCCCACTATCAGGTACATGTGCCTACTGAGGTCCCAGCAGTAGATGACATAGGTTTTTCTGCAGCTGCTCAGTTTATTAAAAACAAAAACAAACAAACAAACAACTACAGAGTGAGATTCGTGGTACTGGCTTAGAGTTTCCGAGGTTCAGTCCATTATCATCATAACAGGAAGCGTGGCATCATGCAGGCAGACTTGGTGCAGGAGAAGGAGTTCTATGTCTTGATCTGAAGGCATCCAGGAAAGGACTGTCTTCAGCAGGTAGCCAGGAGGACGGACTCTTACCCTGGGCATAGCTTAAGCATAGTACCTCAAAACCCACTTCCACAGTGACAAACTTCTTCCAAAAGCTCACACCTACTTCAACAAACCACGCCTCCTAATAGTGCCACTTCCCATGGGCCAAGCATATTCAAACCACAGCATTGGGCAAGTTATATGAGATTTCTCAGCCTCAGTTTCATTGTGTTAGATTAAGATAATAAGTCTTGTGTTGTGGAATTGTAAATATTAAAAGCAATAACATAGATTCTGAGAGATGGTTCAGTGATTAAGAGCACTGGCTGCTGTTCCAGAGGACTCAGATTTGGTTCCCAGCACCCACATGGTGGTTCAAAGCCATCTGTAACTGTAGTGATAAAACACTTGAAACACTAAACTGTGGCTGGTTTGTTGAAAGGGCTTCTGTATGGTCACATTCTTTTTTCTTGTGCCCTGCCTTTCACAGAAAGACAATTTGTCCTATTTCATCTGAGGACCTGCCACTCTCTTAACCTGTCCCAGCATCTCTGAGCATCTCTGAGGTCTTTACATCCTATTCACTTTGGAGGCCACTTCTGTCTGGCTTTGGAGGTACCCCAAAACCTTTTCTTAATCTCATTGCTTCTCTGCCCCTTCCCCCTTAGCCTGGTCTGCTTTCTGTAATCTTTCTCAGTGGATCCGAGTCAGAAGCCCAGGAGGAACCCTGTGTTCTTTTTCTTTTAGTCCCTCACATTCCGTTGTCAAGCAACCTTCTGATAATGTGAACTTCAAATAGTTCCTAACCTTTTCTCCATCTCTCTTTTAAATACTTCTGTTCCAGCCCAAGGGCCCGTCGCCTCCACAACATTGTAGCAGTAGCTTCTACCATCCACCCTTTGCAAGACTTCTAATGTATCATATGTATCATATGGTATTCTCAAAAGTGCAAAGCTGATAATGTCCATTACCTTCCTAAATAACCAAGGAGCTTCTTTCTCTTCTAAGCAGAGCATCTTGATCAGGCCCTAGTCACCTTTAGCTTTGTCTTGTTTTCCTGTTGCCCTGTCCATGCCTTTGTTGCATTGGGTTGAAATTCTTTGCGTTTCATTTAGTGTCAGTTGCCTATACGCTGGCTGTGTATGTAGTCTGCTATCCCATAGCTATCCCATAGTACCTTTTTTTTTTTTATCACAGCACTTGCTTGCTACACATTGTTTCTTGTCTCCTCCCAAGATCCTGGAGAGCAGGAGCCACGTCCTTTTTGGTTGTCAGTGTATCACCCATTCTCCAGCCTTGTGCCTGGCTGATAGTAAGGCGAATTGTTAAATGTTGAATGCTTCAGTCAGGAGAAACCCATCTTATAGATAATTGCATATGTTAAGATTCAGAGCCACAAATAGTATTTCTGCATTTAGTTTTGGATATTTCTTTGAATGCAAGTGTGGGAAAAATAATGCGTCTTCTTTTCAATATACAGCCTTATTTTTCTCTTTTCACGCATTCCCTTGCTTTAAAATCCTTTATGTTTATTTCCATTCTAAACTGCAGACACCGAAGCTTTTCTCTGGATGCTTTTGAGAGTAAAATGCCTTTTAACATTAGTGTTTCTGCCAGCCACCCATCCCGTTACTATATTTAGATGACATTCACAAGGGTAATTGTGTGAAATTTTTCAATTAAGACACTACATTTGTATTATGCAGTTTTCAGTTCAGTTCATCCTCAACAAGAATGAAACCCACTAGTTGTCAGGTTCTCCAAGAAGCTGAGTAGAAAGCACTGGGAGGCTACAGGGCTGCTCTGGCTCAGGCACGTCACTGCCTCTCCTATGGATCTCTCTCTTCATGGGGACTGTTCAAGAGGAATGGATTAGCTATCCTCTCCCCCCTACTCACCCCTGAAAGCTCTAGGATAACCTGGGGAAGTATGCGTATATTGTCTGTTATCCTGTAGCTAACCCAGAGTACCTTATCTTACTATGCATTCATTGTCTCCTCTCATCTGTGCTGGTGTTTTCTGTGCTGTCTGTTACTCAGGACCAATTACAGTATTAAAATATCAATAGAGTGTACTAGAAATAAATAATTAATAGATTTTTTTTTAAAGATCATTTTTTTTTTTAAATTTATGTGTATATATGTCACAGGTTTGCAGGTGCCAGGAGATGATGCTAGTTCCCTGGAGCTAGAACAATTGAGAGCCACCCAACGTAAGTGCTAAGAACCAAACTCAGGTCCTCTGGGAAATCAGCAAGCCCTTTTAACTGCTGGGTCATCTCTCCAGCCCTTTCTAATGTTTTTAATAACACTTTATAGTATTGCTGCCTCTGTTCTGTTTTCTGTTGTTAATCTCTCATTGCGCCTAGTCTGTAATTTAAAGATTATGATGAGGAAAGTATGTAGGAAAGAACACAGTAAATGTAAAGCTTGTTTCTGTCCTCAAGAAGCGTCTTGGAATGCATCCTCCATGGGTAGGGATGGGGATTAATGTCATTCAACTGAGAAGTACCTTCTTAGGCCTGGTGTGGTAGAACATTGAGGATCTTTGTGAGTTCAAGGCCAGCCTGATCTACTTAGTGGGTTCCAGGCTAGCCAGAGTTACACAGCAAGCCCTTGTCTCAACAACAACAACAAACAACACAAAACAAACAAACAAAACAAAATAAGTATTTTCTTTATTTTTGAAAGATAGATGATGGAATATCGTTATTGATTGTCCTTGATTCTGTTGTTTCTTTAAAAAAAAAAAACTTTTATTTATTTTTCAGTCTAAGGTACAAAGGAGTTACTGTATCTTAGTTTTTAAAGAGTTGGTACTTTATTTTAGAGGAGATTTTGTACACTTCTTGCTGTACTTTGAATTTAACTCATTAGAATGCCTGTGGTCTCGAAGGCATTGGAGGGTAGGACTTGTCAACACTCTAATTGAACCAAAGATTAAACAATTTTGCTTTTTAATTTTTTTTCAGCTTCTTTTTATTATTTACTTATTTTTCACAAGAGGGAGGGTCATCAAGTGTGGCTTCGCTTGGGATCCATGACTCTCTTGCCTTGCTCTCCTGACTCTCCCGGGATTACAGGCCTGTGTTGTATCACCATGCCTGATTGTTAAATTACCTCAATAAGAATTGCTTAGCTACAAAAATAAAACAGATTATATAACCATATCAAGATCAACATGAAAAAGAGATAAGTAATGGAGATAGTAGATATGAGTCATGTGTAGTTTTAGAAATAAAGACACAGCTTTTAGCTTCCACCTTAAAGTCCCTAGAGGGAGTTCCTTAATCACAGTCATCCAGGGGGAAAGGACATACCATCCTGTTTTCTCATATTCTTCTCTGGCAAGAGTCTGTACTCTGAGAACCTGTATGCCTCACACCTCAACAGCATGGAAATCTTAAAGACCAAGAAGACAAAAAAAAAGCAAAGCAAAGTGAAACAAAGCCCCCCTCCCTCCCCCAAAATACCAGTACGTTGTTGGCCAACTACACAAGACCTGTGTAGTTCAAGCCAGATAGGGTTTCGGCACCAAGAAGGCAAGTGGACAAGACATCCCACCCCTAACTGAGAAGCTGACAGCAGTTGATACCTTCTGGGAAGGGAAAATCAGTTTTCTCCAATGGAGAGTCACTAGGTATATTGTCTACTCCAGGGCAGGCCCCGTGCCTAGGAGTAGCTGGATGCCAATTTTATGATGCCATCAAATGAAGTGCTTCTGTTGTATCTACATATTCAAATACTCACAAAATGTTATTAATAAAGATATTTTTTTCCAAAGGAACCTACCAAAATTCCACTCTTAAGTGAGATTAGAAAATAAAAAACTACCTGAGTCTCCTTTCGTTGAGTACTAATATGCAAGAAGAGGATTTCCTTATAATTACTTTACAATATTAATATTCCAGGGAAGGATCCTAGCTGCCATTTTTGATCCAATTTCTACGAGAGAAATATATCCAGAGCTCCCCAGGGAGCAGCGAGCAATCAACATAGTTTCTCCATCTCCTCGCTTCCTGTCAGTGCTGCTCCCTTGTCATGAAGTAGCTTATTAAGTAAGTGTTTTGCATTTAAGATGTGTGGAGTATTGTAACTTAAACTTTAGGGAACACAGAGCTAAGCTGTTGCCATCATTACACCTTCATAGTTAAAAATGGAAATTATATGAATTACAGACCCGAGAGTCTTTAGAGAGAAGATCCAACGGAAAACACTATGCACCAGCCCTTAATAACCTAAATGCAAATACTGGCATCTGTCCAGAAACTAAGTTTCAATTAAGTGTAATTGTTCCATCTTACAAAGTCTTGTTCCCACCAAGAATTCTTGGCAGACGTAGTGATGACTTCTCAGGAAACAGGCAGGAGGGGGCTGCAGGGAGCCCTGATGAATCCTTAAGAGTAACTTTCTAACTCTTCTAAAGTAAGGAGAAGGGTCTGGGAATCACACACCCTGATTTTCCTCTGGTTTTCTAATCACGAGTCTAGTTTCTTTGCTTGTCTCCTACTTGTTCAGAAGTTGTAATTTGTAGCGAGGGCTTAAGTGGATGTTATAGAAAGTGGAAATGAGATAAGATCTAGATGGCTGTTTGTGGGTTTAGTTTCAAAGACCATATTTATCTAGAAAATAAGCAAGTAGGGTCCACAGGCATTTTCCGTGAGCAGTATCGGTTCCTGGCATTTCACTTTGGCCACCATTGGTGTCCCCACAATCTCTCAAAGCCCCCCTGCTTTGTGTCAGAATGCCCCACCAAGAGATCAAAGCTTTCCTGTGTGTTACTTATTGTAGCCTCGCATTGTTCTGGTGCCATGTGACTCTATTTTTAAAGCCAAGTGTAGACAGGTAAATCTTCTCACTTGAAGCATACAATGAGGCAAATGACGGCAGAACTAGACTGCACAGTGAGGCCCATCCTGAGCCTTGGGCTTCAGCAGCAGACAGGCCTTCCTGTAAGCAGGCCTTTGGCAGTAGGCTCTGTGGGAGCCTGGGCCGCTGCCTAGCTGCTGTTTACTATTCTTGGCCTATCGCTGTGGAGGACTGAGGGAAACAGCAGAAGGCCTCATTTTAGCTGCACTGAGCTGAGCTTCCGGTGGGGAAGGCTCTTCTGGGGAGTTACTCTCTAACTTTATACTTGATTTGGCATTTTTCCTCAGATCACTGCTGAAGAAACTTTGATTTTTTTTTTTTTTGAAATAATATATATTCCAAAACTAGGCCACAATGAAATGAGAATTTTTAAGACTGCATTTAAAAAATTATTTTTGAGAATTATTTACATGAACATTATATTTATGTGACTACTTCTTCCTCATCCCCATTCTAAAATTCTACATTTAAAGGGAATTTACATTCATCTTTTCATCTAGCAGCATACTCCTAAAATACTAATTTTATTGCAAAAAATAGATTAGATTCTAAGTTAATTCATTAACCTACATTGCTATAGATTAAATTTTATAAAAATGCTAGCCAGTTTGCCTTGTAGCATGTTTTGTTATAAAATAGTTTTATAAGTAGTCTATTTTAAAATTTTAGTTGTTTTTACTTTTTTTTTGAAATAATATTTTTTAGGGTTCATAATATTTACTTGGTACTGCTTTTTCTTTCCTTTTTTGATGACTTTTTCTCAAATTAGCCCTGTGCTAAACTTGTGCTATAAGTGCAAGCGGCACAGTGGAAGGTACGGCATGCCTCCTTGTCCTGTAGCCGGGGGGTGGGGGGTGGGGGGGGTGTCTGTGTCCTGGGTGTCTTCAGTGTTGTTATTTCTGTAAACTCTTCCATGCAGCTCCAGCACCTTGAGTTTGTGACTGCCTCTCACTGTGTTTCTCTCTCTTCTGTTCCTCCACATGTTTGTTTTGCAGTGTAATAGACTTGACAGCTGTAAACCTTTCCATATGTTCCATCTTGTAGAGATAAACTTTTTCTTCAGCTTTGAAGACCTACTTCTGAAATAAACAACCCCAACAGACTTTATAGGAGGTTTTGGAAAGTTGTCCCATAAGCAAGTCCTCCATGAAATGAAGGTGGTTGACTTTCCGCCCCAATAACATACACTAGGTAATTGAACTTTTCCAGGGGACTAGGAGTGCCTTAATAGGTTTTTGTTTTTCAAAGGTTTGCCAGAGCAGTGCAGACTCAGGTTTGAAAGTCTTTAAAAGTACTAGTTAACATCATAAATGACTATTTTATGCAATATAAATTCTTTAATTCACTGAGTGATTTACTTTGGCTAAAAGGATTAGTGAAATAGCTTTGGGTTTGCTTGTAATTTCCTCTTTTATCTTTAACAAATTAAAAAGTTGGTATTGGTATATAATGATGACATCAAAAGCACATTTTGGAAATTGTCTTGAAGAAAACCTCTTTATGGTGTGTTTAACTGCTTCTTTAACTTTTGTTTTCTTAGAAAATCAAAACTTTCTGATACATTTTATTTGTTAAAAATCAATGTAAATATATTTGTTCTTAGCTTGATGTCTTCACTCCCTAGACCAGTATGTTTTGCTCACATTACTCTTCTCCCATATGTGCATATGGGTGCTTTTATTATTTGATTTCCTAAAAGCCTGAAGGTAGACATGTTTCATAAATTTTCTAGTTAACTATAAATTCAGGTACATAAGACATGAGTTATAATACCTATAGATTTATCTTTGATATTATCATCATTTCCTTAGCATACAGAATTTACCAGATTTATTCAAGACACTTTTTGATTTTAAGAAGTCAAAATTGGCATCTAAATCTGGTATGTGGGATGTGGTTCACGGCCAATGTGTGCCCAAGCCAGTCTGTTCTGGTCTCTGAAAGCTAATGATTAAACTTTCACTATTTGTGTGAGCTAGTTATCATTAGACATTAAAATATAAAAACTCACCACTAAATACATTATTCTAAATATCTATATGGTAATCTAAATAGTGCTCTATAATCAATATTTTGTAATTATCTTACTGTATCTTACTTACACTTGTTCCTTTGAAGTCACTTGTGTCTATTGTGAGTGCAGATTATTGGGAATACTATAGAGTGGTATTTATGACTCTGCTTTTCTATACAGCTTCACATTTCTGACACGTTTGCATTTTAATAAACCTTGGTAGAAGTAATTACATTGTGGAAATCAGCAAGCTGAAATCAGGATCTATTATTTTGTTCCCCAGTCTTCAGAGTAATGGGGGAAAAGTTAATAATGTATATTAAACTTGAATGAATGTCATGTTTATGTGCTAAGTATCGTATGAATATCACAAAAATGAGAAAATAGTTTCTCGATGATTGAAAGCTACTTTCTGGCCATGAACAATGTGGGCCATCTTAAGAGCAACTGAATGAAGTTCTGGCACACATTTGTTCTCATTTTCTTTTAACTCATCAGCAAGAAACAAGTCTTCAGCCACACATAAAAGATATATTAAGGGTGTGTTTCGGGCAGCTTAGATTATTATCATTATTCTTTTGTATCCTGGGGATTGACTACAAGGCCCTGTGCAGACAGTCAGGCTTCTACCTCTGAGCAAACCTCAGCCCTCTAGCAAGGTTTGATAGTATATATGTCATCCTGAGCTGGACTTGCTCTGTTTCCCTCCAGTTCTCTCACACTCAGTGCCTGCTTTCATTTTGCTATGCATCCTTCTGCATTTTGCTTTCTCTGCTTCTCTCATAATTGCATGTTTTACATAATCAGCAGGCTTGGAAGACCCTGTAAATGCAGTCTTCTGGAAATGGTCAGAGGTTGAGGAATTTGATGGTTAGACCCACTAATGGGGATCTTCTGGAAGCAGTCACTGTGTTGGACGTTAGAAGGCTGAGTGTCTGATGGATGCTCCTGGTTGCCATTTCTAAAGGATTCTGGTGCTTCATCAGGATTCTATCAATGTATTTTCTTTGTGTTTGCCTCATTGTTTTCTTTGAGTCCTGTATACACAGGGCTTGTAGACACTGTAATAGGTTTGTACAGTTAGAGTCCTTCTTTCTTGCTATTTATTTAGTTGTTTGTTCTATCTCAGGAATGATTGGGCATTTGAGAATAGAAATCTGGCCTATTCCTGAGACCAGAGCTTGCTTTCTTGGTCATTGGTGGCTAGATATATAATATTTATAATAGATAGTAGTCATATATATTGTATTTCATGTTTTAAAGTTTGAATGGAATTAAAGGGAAGTTAACTCTTTTGAATTAAAGAAAGTACTGAAAGAAAACTGTATTCATAGTCAGAACAGTGGAGGAAAAACCCCTCTATTATTCATTACATTTTGTAAAGCAAGAATCAAAGAAGTCTAGTTGTTTCTTACCAGTCATTTTCGACTCGAGAGGTTTGTTTATTAGCCAACTCAGACACACCCCTCTCCTAAGCCCAGACTTCTTTTTAATGGTCTTTAGTTTCTCAGTCATTTAGAAGTGAGTTTTTTTCCTTTCCCCCACATTTTTTAGTACACACCCTCTTCCCTCCTTTCTGCTGTACCTTTGTTTCCTTGAGAAAGGAGAGTCCCCTTGAGAGCTTAGAATAAACATTTCTTTGTGAAGTGTGACTTATTTATGCTTCAGGGGTTGTCAATGTATGCACACTAGAGAAGGTGATAGAGGCTTCTAGGCATGCCAAGCCAGCATTTTGTGCATGTTGGGACCAAAGTGTTCTTTAAGAAGGCTGAAAACATTTTTAACAAGTCAGAACATTTTTACAATTTCCATATTTATCAAACATGTCAGGGAATGGAATTGTAAAGCCTTCCAGGGATTAACTAACTATAGGACTTGAATGGTTTTGTTAAGATGGAGGAAGCCACCTTCTCAGCACCAGTGATTTGCTCTAATAACCACAAGAGTGAAATGTGGGTGAGCCCTGCAGGAGGAGAGGTAATCTTGAGGCGAAAATGCTCTTTGAATGGAGAAGAAAAAAAAAACATCTTCTAATAGACTCTTCCAACAGTGTGACTCTTCTGAGGGAGTTCAGCAGATCGAAGTTCACTGACCCAAAGCTTCTGTTTTTTTAATTCTCTGGTTGGTGGTTCTTGATCTTTGACACAGACACATGAGTAAAAAGGAACCAAGAGACATGTAGGTGTTCCCAAACACAGGTGGCCATTGCTTTTAGGACTTGGCCAAACACTCCAGAGTTCGTATTTATTTCAGATGTCTGGGGTTCAGCAGATTCTCCTTGCATTTTCAAGCACTTTCCTTTGAATTTTAGCTCAGGAATATATTTGGTGGAATTTAATTGGTGATTCATTTGCATGATACCGAAGGCTGCCTTCAGAAGGTTGTGTGATTACTGAGAAATATTAGGAGTGTTGTATATGTTTTTTTTTTTTTTTGATGCCTCCTCATTCTAATATGGAAAGATTCATGCCTCACACATTTTCTGTAAGATTTGGAAGTTATGGAGTTATGGAGTGGTCCCCAAATCCATCATGGGACCTCAACAAAGGCAAACCAGACCTGATCCCTGTGACATGGTCTCTGAAGCTTTAGAGAAGTTGCAGGGTTAATCTGCAACCCTGGGCCAAATTCATGTTTAAACGGGTTTTCAACAGCTAAATCTAGAGCAAGTCCCTTCTAGAGAAATAAATAAGAATTAAAAAAAAAGACAAAATGCAAAGAGAGTAAATGTAAGGATTTGTGACATGAGAAACTCAAAATGATGGAGCCGTGACAGCACTGGAGGTAGCATAAGTGCCACAGGTGACTCCCATTACAGTCTGCAGGAAAGAGAGAAGCATGTGCAACTTTATGAATGAGGATTAAACCATAAGCTTTTTAAAAGACACACACACACAAAAAAAGCCTTAGTGAAATATGGCGCCCAACTTGATGCTGCCTCTCAGGTTCCAAGGGAGCATGAGGAAGAGGCTGGTTTCTTCACCACCTGCATCTTCCTTCATTTGTAATCCCAGGAAAAGCAATGCCAGCAGCTTTGGCGTAGAGTTTAGATGTGCTTCCAGAAGAAGGAAGTATTTTGAGCTAATTGATGGGATTATTTTGAAACTAACCAGCCAGAAGTATTGGGAAATCGTAGCTCTGAATTGTTCAGTTCCAGAGAGGGTGGTACAGTCTGTTCACGTCACTCTGTGAGGTGAAGGTTTTCAGCCTATCTGGGTCTTCTTGAAGATTTTCTTCTTCATGTCTGTCAATGTGTTCTATCAAACTGCTTAAAAATGCCCCAAAGGCAGAGTCTGTTTTAAGTTCTTGATCTTATCTCTCTGACTTAGCCGGTCAGAACAGAGGTGATCAACAGAGTCTGTTTAACATTCACATGTATTTGATTTTGGCATACAAAAAAAAAAATTCATGGTTTTCTTTTTAAACGTTTGTCCTGGTTATATTAAAACAGACAAGTCTATAGGATAACCCATCCCTCTTTATTTCCCTAACCTATGGTTTCCTTCCTTCCTTCCTTCCTTCCTTCCTTCCTTCCTTCCTTCCTTCCTTCCTTCCTTCCTTCTTCTTTCTTATCAATGCGGGCATATTACTCACTAGTGGGAACACGGCTGTGATCTCTGGGCTCAGTTGTGATCAGTTGCGGTGGGTGTGGCTTGGTGAAGTTGAAAGGCTAGGGCGGATCAATGAGTCAAAGTTTAAAATGCTGAATGGGTTGTTAGGCTGTGAGGCAGCCCTTAGGCTTGGCTCCCCCAGTTGAGAAGCTCCCTGACATTTTAAGCACAGCTTTCGTCCTGAACTTCCCATCTGCCACAGTACCTTTCCCATAGGCGGGCTTGATTAATTCATTTCTGCTTTTAATTCAGTTAATTCTCCAGTGTTCTGTATCTTTAATATACAGTTCAGTATTGAATACTACTTTATGCCAAAGTCCATTACTTTTGTAGGAAGCTAAAACTAATGAAGACTGTGTAAGTCAGGAGCATTACATTTAGTTTTTTATATTGACATATATTTCGAAGTGGTCTGCTCATCTGCCTTTTAAATTACAGTCACGAAAGAAGTAGAGCCTTCTCATGAGTAAATAGTTGAAAATACACCAGTACTGTATTTATTGTTATTCTACAGTACATACTAATGACATGGGGACAGGCCTTGTGTTACATGGACTTGGAGAAACAAGAGCAAGGCAGACAAACCCTCAGGGGTGACAATATAGTTTCTCCATAACACTTAGAGAAATGCCGAGTTTCAGAAATATATAACTAGTTTGTTTCTTTCTTGAAGTCCGGAAGCAGACTTTCCTGTTTTCTTTCCTTGGTGATGCCGCAGGGGGAGCTTCACTAGCCCTAACGGTGCCCTGTGGAAATTTCAGCTCACACATCTCATCATAAGGAAAGATTCTGGGGATATGCTGGTTTGTCATGTTGGTTTTTAGAGCATTGCTCCAAAAAACGTTTAAAACTACCTGTACACTTTCTGTGGTTTTCAGTATAAAATGAGCCTAAGTATTGATACTTCCCAGTGAGTCGGGTGACATGATGTCCAGGCTTAGCTTAAGCACAGCATTGTACTAAGTGCATTGCAACTTTTTGAGGAAAAGGATTTAACGATAATAGTGTATCCTCTCTGTATCTTATTCTATTTCTTTTCTTCTCTCTCTCTCTCTCTCTCTCTCTCTCTCTCTCTCTCTCTCTCTGTCTCTCTATCTCTCTGTCTGTCTGTCTCTCTTTCTCTCTGTGTGTATGTGTGTGTGATATTTAAAATTTCCTGTTTACCCACAGTATTAACACATCTCACATCATATACTCAGCACAGGTGATTTTATTATAACATCTATCTTCACAGATGAAGGCTCTAAAGTCTCTTTGTGTCTGTGTGTGCAGTTTAATGATCATTCTGTAAGACCCCTCAGAAAAGCAGTTGGGCAACCTTTGGAGAAGCAGAAGGAGCGAGTATTAGAGAAGGGAATAGGATTCTCCAGAAGAGCTATAGCCTCATCCTTGAGGGAGCCAAGGCTTCAAAGAGAGAAGTTCTGTCAGTCTACACTTGCCAGGACAGGAAATGCCCCCACTGGCTCCTCTTATGTGTAAAGTCTTTAAAAAAAAATCAGTTATGCAAATAGTGATTATTAAAGAAAGGTATTTGCATTGTGGGAAACTTGAAAAGAATAAGAAAAAACAAAGAACAGCTGCCTCTTC
The DNA here is from genome assembly GCF_011762505.2 of Arvicanthis niloticus. Lineage (NCBI taxonomy): Eukaryota > Metazoa > Chordata > Mammalia > Rodentia > Muridae > Arvicanthis > Arvicanthis niloticus. Next base: position 36,827,214 of record NC_133430.1, on the reverse strand, counting down.
TCCAGGATAAGTGCTACTAGCTCCCAGTGCATCTCTTTACCCTTCAGTTATTTATTTATTAGTGGTGCATGTATATGCACGTATAAATATGTAACTTCAATTTACGGAATTCATATAGTGCTCTTTTCTTTCTAATTTGTGCTATTGGTTAAATTTTCAGACTTATGGGCTCTGTTGCCTATGTGGAAAAATAGGAAATTTTGTTACTTTTAAAAGGTGATTATGATAATTACATACTCAGGAAAGAGGCTCCTGGAACCTAGCAAGCATACAAAAAAAGCAAACATAAAGCTCAGCACAGCAGAGTGCAGAGTGATGGCACGGACAGAGGTGAGCCTGTGTTGCCCACATCCTGGAACCCAAAGCGGTGGCTTTTTGTCCTCTACACTGTGCTGTGAGGCTGTCAGGTGCAGTTCTGGTTAGAGTTTAGCTGTCAGTTGCCCTAGCCTGTTCTGCAGATCGCCATAAAGACTGTGGTTGGATTTGGTGCGGCTTTCTTAGGAACAGGCTGATGGTTGATTTGGAGCCCACCAGAAGCCAACATCTCCAACAGACACCTCACTCAGACCCTGATATGGCATTAGGGTGGCCATGCCCATGTGCAGATGACATAACTGCTACTGCTCACCTATGGTGATGTAGGACACTCACTCATACTCCCGTTTGGCCTGATTTACATAGGTCTTGACGTCCACTGATGCCATCTCTGGCTCCATTTGTAAAACCTCTACCAGAGTATGTTTCCTTACAGTACAGAACCAGGGCCTATGCTGGGCTGGCTGTTTCATTGATGGGCTTTCCTCAAGGTACCCAGATGGGCATGGTCTTTCTGCATCCTTGGCCACTCTCTCAGGCAGGGACATTCTCTTGATGTATTTATTTCTAATTTTTTAAAATGAAATTTTGTTCGTTCATTCATTCATTCATTCTCTCTGTGTGTATGGTGTGTGTGTGTGTGCATGTGTGTGTGCGCGTGCGTGGGTGCATAGCTTGTGTATGTAGGTTAGAGGATTACTTGCAGAGTTGGTTCTTTATTCTGCTGTGTAGATTCAGGGGATCAAATTGAGGTCATCTGGCCACAAGTGCCTCTCCCCAACTGAGCTATCTTGAAGGCCCTCTTTCTGATATTTATCCATGTAAATATTACCCAGTTGAAATAATGCTCAATAAACTTTCTTTCCTGCTAAGTTTTTCTAGTATTTTGGGGCCTCAGTTTGAGTAATTGGAGTATGCCATTAAGCATTTTACAAATACCATCTCCTCTCAGGGTAAGATGGGCATTGTAAAGTCTTGAGCTTGTGTTTCAGGGGACGTCTATAAATGAGTCTTAAGTGCTGGAGAAAAAGCTAGACATTTTTATGAGTTTTTGAGATTTAATATTAAGGGGAAAAAAAAGGAACAATCCTCCTGTAGAAGGGAGTATTTTCAACTGAACATTATCTAAAACCATTATCTAAAAAATGTGTTTAGTATGTCAGCACATTTTTTTTTTTAATCAGAGTACAGGCTGTTTTGAAAGTGATAGGAAAATATTTGTTTAGTGTTTGGCCCTCCAATGCCTAGATACAAGCGTACAAGGGAGGAAGTGAATGTTATAATATTTAGATAGTGACACTAATCACAGCATTCTTTAGGTATTTAATAGAGGCTTGAGTTCAGCTAACCTAGAACTTAGGAGACAGAAGTAGGTCCGGGTTCTATCACCGGGACATTTGTTAGCTGTTAGACCCTGGGCTGGCCCAGTGCTTCTTTATAGGAGTGCCACACACTTCAGGGTGGACAGAGGTTTCACTGGTCCAGCTGAGGACTCCAGATCCTCTTCCTTCACATAGTTCTATGGCATGCACATGTATACATTTGCATCATGGTCACACAGTCGTAATGCATGTAATTTTTTAAAGCGATCCTTGGGTTAGTGTTTAGTCTCTGCTTGCCTTCTGCGGCTCCCAGCATGGTTCCCTTACTTGAAGTGAAAACTTGGTTCATTGTTTCCGTTTAGATTTCATTTTACACTTTACTCTCATCCTCTGATAATCGTGTGTGGGTGCATGTGTGTAAAACATCAGCATGTCTGTGCAAAGAAATGTACCCAAAGAAGGACTGGCCCCCTTCCTTGCCATTTCATCCAGTCCCTGTAACTTCTGTTTCGCTTTTACTCGTCCTGTGCTTGTTTCTCCTCATGGTGTCTATATTTATGTGAGCATATCCTTGATTTTGTCTTCGTCTTTACACGGAATGATATTCCGAGAATTTACTTAATAATGTATCTTTAAATTATTTCATATCAAGCCATAGAGGTTTCTTTTTCCAATTCTTTTTTTTTTTTTTTTAATAAAATAATAGTGCTCCACTGTGCAGGACACTATGGGAAGGTGGCATCTCCCACACCAAGCACCAACCTTCCAGGCTTCTTGTTCAGCTTACCCACCCCTCCCTCACCCCAATTAAGTTGCAAGAAACTTGGAGAATTTGTTGGGTCTCAATGAGAACAGTAAATTATTATAATTCCTCTAAACTCGACAAGTTAGGAGTGAACAGATATTCCTGTCAAGTGAAAAAAGCTAGTCTGCAAGTGACCTATAATATCTTCTTTGTACTTAGTGTTAAAAACTCTATTAGCGATTCAGATCTGTCACCGCAACTTTTGGAGAGGCTGAGATAGGAGGACCACAAGTTCGTGGCTTGCCTGGGCTACTCTGAGTTCAAGACTCCTCATTAAAATCTCGTCTCAACATAAAAATAAGTTGGGGTAGGGCAGATGGGGAGGGATGCAGCCGAGATTAGAGCTTGGTGGGTAGAGCCCTAGGTTCAATCTCCAGTTTAAAAACAAAACAAAACAAAACAAAACAAAACAAAACAAAATCAACCTCTTGTCACATATCAAATACAGTAAATATGAATACATGAATGTATTTTATCCTCTGTTAGGGGCAATTTTGCCTTTAATAATAAAGAATTTTTTCCCAAAATGTATATAGTGAACGATTTAAACTAATGCTATTTATCTGCACATTGGCAACAATTATTAGGTTTCTCCAACACTCATTTTTTTTGTAAATAAACAAGTAAATAGATACTCTCTCATCCCCAGGAGCATTTAATCAAAAGAAGTCATGTAATACAGTCAAAATCAGTAAGCCACACTAGGTGTAGGAATCTTTAAAAATGTAAGGATTTGATTTTGGCCCTTGTTTGAGTGATCTACTGCTTGCAAGAAATGATCTCACATGTTATGTAACAGGATGTCAGTACTCAGGAGCCCCAACATTTCTGCACAGGTGTTTCTGGGGTTGTATCTTTGCTGAGTTGTGAGGTGGGGCGTTGTGGTCATCTATGCTTAAAAACTCTGCAGATGGAGGGTCATGGCGGCACGTTGTTGCTCAATGCTAGTACTGGCTCTGAAGATGCAAAATGCCAAGAGATCTTGGAAGCTACACACCATCACTCTGATCAGACCCTGGTGGTCATGCAGAGCAGCTTTGACTCCTGTGGAAAAGAACTGCATAAGGGGCTGGGACTACCTTCAATGACCTACAAAAGTGCCTTTAAAATATTACCAAAGTGGCTTCCAGTGTTTGTGGTTTCTTTCAATTAACAAAGCCTTTTCTTATTTTCCTTTCAGCTCAGTACTAAATCCCGGTGTTTGCTGAGGAAATATTGATTAATTTGGGTGGAGCAGGCTCAAAAACATGAATGCTCTGAATGGCGCTAGATCTGGGTGGGAAGTGTTTAAACTTATTTTACAACAAAAGAGATAAGATGGCTTTTTAAAAAAGAGCAGGAGAAGAAAGAAGAGAGCTTTCCGGAGAAGATATAAGCCATCACCGGTGACCTTTGGCTCTTTTACCATAATCAGCAGACCTGCCTTTCTGAGTTCTAGAGTGTGTTTATGGAAACTTCAGTAAACATGCTTTCAATGCCATTTGCTGACTTTTAAACATACGCTTGCAGCTTTAATGAAGTTTAAAGTTGTGTATAATTTTCTGAAAAGTTTTACAAATTAGTTTGGATACAGGAGATGGGATTTGAAATCAAATTATGTTATAAAGTTGGGCAGTCTTAAAATTTTCATCCAGCACATAAAATATGTCAAACACGTTTAAAACCACTTGAAAAGGAACTCTGAATATACTGTCCCTTTAACATTGAGGTTCTTTCAGAGTCTCTTGGAAGTGCTTTGCATTCTTTTCTCATTCAGTAGAGTCTGATGGTTTCTGTATTCATAATTCTAAAACCAGTAAATGATGCAAAGAAAACCCACCATTTTTTCAACTTAAAATAGTATTTCCTTTTAGAATTTGTTAACTAAATTACTTTTAGTTTTCTTTTTCTTTCTTTGAGACAGAGTCTTATATCTTGTGTAGCTCAGCAGACCTCAGACTTGTAACCCTCCTACCCCACACCTCAAGGCTGGGTTCTACTTACCATCCTTGGCTCTCACAGGGGAAAGCACACGTGAAAACTTGTGGAACTAAGCAAGACGCATGTGTGTCTTTTGAAACATTGCTGTATAAGTCCACACTAATCTTGAAATCCTCCTGCCTTAACCTCCTGAATACTGAGAATTAGAGGCATGAACCACTACGTTTAGCTTTAAGCAAAAATTTAACTCCTATGTTGTTATGTGGCATTCAGTTTTATTTACAATATGCTGAAGGAAGGGTGTGTGTCTGTCTCTCAATAAGAATTGGAGCAGATCAGGATTTTTTTTTTAACTTATGTTTGATAAAATGTACATAACTTGTACTGATCCATTTTTTTTATAATAACAGAATACCAGAGGCTTGGTACTAAGTTTAAAAAAAAAAAAAAAGAAAAAGATGTTTACTTAGCTAACAGTTTTGAGACTGACAACTCAGATAGATGCTCTGCTGATTTGACTCCAGTGAGCATCTCTCTGGCTGTATAACATGTTATTAATGTCAGAGGTTGTATAAAAAGAGAGAGCTCATATGATGGACCTGAATCTGGAGTGCACGATGGGGCCAAGAATGCTGCTTTATAACAGTCTCCCAAGAGAAGTAATCAAGGTTTCATGATTTTGTTTTATTTTTAATTTGTAGTGCTGGGATGGGACATTACAATTCAGGCTTCAGTCCACTGACCTCTGAAGAATGTGTGTCTCATAACCATCACTGTGGTCAATTATAAAACTTCTCCATCTTGTCAGAGAATATCCTTGTGCCTCTGTGATGCAGTCCCCACCCTGTCCCCAGACAACAATAGGACCCTTCTAGATCGCAGCAGGATAGTTTTGTCAGTTTTAGAATCCCAAGCGAATGGAATCAATAGTATATGGGTTTTTGTGTGTGTCTGGCTTCTTCTCTGTTCAGGATAATTTGTGGCATGTCTGAGTTGTTTGTAAGTCTTCTTAAAAAGATCCCTGCATTGTACACTCTGTACAAACAGGCTGTCATTTATTGCCTTATGTACTAACAGACATTTTGCTCGTCTTTATTTTGGAATTACAGATAAAGGGTTCTTAATTTGTGAGTGTCTTTTATAAATGCATGTTTTAATTGCTTCAGTGAATACTTGGGAGTAAGTTGCTGGGTCTATGGTGAATTACAGTCAATTTTACCAGCAAGTGATGAGCTGTTGGCAGTGGTCACTCTGCCACTGACTACCTCTGTGTGCCCTGCTGCCATTCTTTTATCTTTTTAATTCTAGTGTGTGCAAAGCAGCATCTCATTGAGTTTTAACATGCTTTTTCCTATTGACTGATAACATTGAAACCACCTTTTTCTATATGTATTGACCTTTTAGGCTTTTTGGTGTAAAGTTCCAAATCTTTGGTTGGCTTGGGTTATCATATTTGAAATCATCCCTAGATATTACTCATGATGCCTTCTTTCATCCAGTGTACCTTCATTTTCTTCATGGCATTTGTTGAAGAGCACCAGGCTTCAATTTTGATGAAGTCTGTCTGATATATCAGTGCCTATGGTTAAGGGGCCTTAATAACTATAAACTGAATGTGTGTGGTGTGTGTGTGTGTGTGTGTGTGTGTGTGTGTGTGTGTACTGGGGGATAAGTAGAGTATATATTCAGAAAATAGTTCCTATTGATGCTTTTTGTCTGACTTTATTGAAAGTAAGCCTTTTAAATTATTTTGAAATGTTAGTATTATTAAAAAGTGCTTCCCTCTTTCTTTTTCTATTCAGTTCTTTCTGTATTTTTCTCTTCCAGTTTATCTTCTCTTCCAGGAGCACTCTCCTCTGTTTACATTGTTATTCCACATGGTGCGGCATTTGCCTCTGTTTTGGTTTGATGGTGACTACAGGAGAAGCATTTGATATTCCCTCAGTGTTGACTCCCTTGAAACTTGTCAGCTTTGAGCACATGTGCTGTATTTTGAAGGTTTTTTTTTTCCTTTATTTTTATGTCTGTGGATTTTTTTGCTTGTATACATGTTGGTGGTACACCATGTGTGTGCACTGCCCCTGGAGGTTAAAAGAGAGTGTTGGATCCTCTGTGGCTGAACTTACAGTTGATTGTGAGCCACCATGTAGGTACCAGGTATCAAACCTGTGGCCTCTGGAAGAGCCAGTGCTCTTAACCACTAAGCTTCTCCCGGAGCCCTGTTGAGTTCATCTATTTTTTAAAAAAAAATAAGTATTGAATTTCTGTTAAAACTCCTGTGTATAATACCTATATCAGTAGGAAAAAAAAAAAAAAAAAACTAGGAAAAAAAAAAAAACTCCAGCCAGACACAGTAGATAGTAGAGAAGAATTTCCCAAGTCAAAGAGCAATAGCGGGAACACAGTAAAATTTAATAGAAATATGCTAACATGTAATGCATTTACATCCAAAGTCATTATTTTAAGATTTAAAAGGGACATTCAAAATTTACTTTTTAAACTTTGTTTTATTTAAAGGCAATGCCTGCTGCTGTGTGTTTGGGTGGAAATATGAAATGTCAGGGCTGGGTTAAGTATAACTCAGTGTTATAACATCAGAAGCTTAGAGTGGACAGTGGGCTTGTTTGACTTAAGTCTTACTATCAGAAAATATATCTTAGAGATGACATGTGTATATTGATGTGTAAATATAATTTATGGCAGAATAGTTATCTCATGTGTAGATTTGTAGATCTATATAAAAAAAACAAACAAGCAATTAGAACTGGCTTTTTTAATTCAAAAAGTAGTGATCCTGAGCCACTTTGTAAGGAGGCTGCCAAAGGGGTTCCTGAGGGGGACGGAACTGAACTGACAAGGACTGTTTTTATGTCAAGTATGATATTTTATATGTATTGAAATGTCTCAGAAGAGAACTATCTGCTTTTTACTTTGTTTTGTTGCTATTGTTTCTGTTGTTGTTGCTGTTTTGAGTTAAGGTCTCAGCTGTATAGCCAGCTATTCTGGGACTTGCTATATAGACCAGGCTAACCTCAAACTTTGAGTTATCCTCTGGCCTCAGCCTCTCAAGTGCTGGGATTATAGGTGTGTACCACCACGCCTGGCATTTCCTTTCAGTCTTTTCTATCATTTCCTACCTCAAAATGAAATTGCGTGGGGCTTCTCAGAAATCAAGGAATAGTTAAAAGAAAGGTTTCTTTTTTACCCCACAGGACTAAAACATTGGTTCTCAATCTTCCTCATGCAATGACCCTTTAATTCAGTCTTCATGTTATGGTGACCCCCAACCATAACAGTCTTTCATTGCTACTTCATAACTATAATTTTGCTACTGTTATGAGTCGTAATGTAAATACCTGATATGGAGTGTATCTGATAGATGATCCCTGTGAAAGAATTGTTTGACTCCTAAAGGTTTCATGACCCACAGGTTGAGAACCATTGGCTGAAGCACTCTGGGAAACTGCAAAACCTTTTGCTTTAGTGTCTGCCAGTAAGGGGTTCAGCTTACAGCCACCTAAGTGCCTTGGAGTTGAAAATTTCAAGTACAGTGCTTCGGTTTTCTAAGTTTGAGCCACGATTCTGTTTTTCAATTAGCTATGGTCATAGTGTAGGGCCATGTCACAGCAATAGGATGAAAATGAGGGCAGGGATTGGCTTTTATGTGAGTGTTAGTTATCATTTCTAAGAGGATAAATTGAATAAGTTATGGGCTAGACCTCAAAAGATAGTTATTACATTTCCCAAATGCCAGTGGTAGGGTAGGGCTATGTGTTGGCTTGTGTGTCTCTGTTTTAGATCACCAATGTGTCTTACTGTGACCATAGCATACAAGGTGCCATTCTGGATGATAAGCAGAGAAAAGAGGATGCCACATGCTTCCTGTTCTGCATTTTCCTACAGCCCCTTTGGCAAGGAGAGTTTATTTTCTAGTCTCATCTGTGTCAGGCTCACATATAGGAAGGACAGCCCACTGATTTATTGTAAGGCTCCGTTAAACTTTTGGAAAAGTTCGAAGTTCAGTATTCAACACATTTGCCTTTTAAAAAATATTGTTTTTCAATTAAAAATACATGTAATATTTATATAGATCATTCTGAAAAGACAATCATAAGCTTAAGATTAAACAAAAATTCCAATACCCACATTATTATTATTTATTATTATTATTATTATTATTATTATTATTATTATTATTATTTGAGACAAACTCTTACCATGCACCTCAATCTTGCGTTGTAGCTTAGGCTGGCCTTGAACTCATGGCAGTCCTCGTGTCTCAGCCCCTGTATGCTGCATGCATCGATCACTGAGGTACATCATTGCAACCAGTTCCAACTTTCTCTTTTGAAACAAAGAGAAGTTTGAATTGTATGCTCTCTTAATAACTTTTGTGTTGCTGTTAGAGAATATCTGTGGGAAACAACTTATGGGAAGAAAGGTTTATTTTGGTTTATGGTTTCAGAAGATTTAGGACCACCATGGCAGGGGAGGTGTGGCGATGCAGATCAGCCAGGGTTAGTAGAATGTGTGGCAGAGACTGTTCACATGGCTGTGGACCAGGAAACAGAGAAAGCAGGTTGGAGCCAAGGGCCAGGCCATAAACTTCAAAGGCTCCTCCCACATATCTCTGTTAGCCAGCTCCTATCAGTGAAAAAGACTCCACAGCCTTTCAAAATACCACCACCAGGTGGGGACTAAGCATTCAAAATATGAATTCACGGTCTGGAGAGATGGTTGGTTAAGAACATGCACTGCTCTTGCAGAAGATCTGGAATTAGGGTCCCAGCAACTGTGTTCGGTTACTCAGAGCCACCTGTAACTGCTGCTCTAGAAAATCAGATGCCTCTGGCCTCACAGCTACCTGCACACATGTGTACAACACCCCCTCCCCACTCAAACAAACATGAACCTATAGGAGACATTTCAGATCTAAACCATATATCTTAGCTGGGTAGTGGTGGTGTCCACCTTCAATCCCAGCACTTGGGAGGCAGAGGCAGGTGGATTTCTGAGTTCAAGGTCAGCCTGGTCTACAGAGTGAGTTCCAGGACAGCCTGGGCTATATAGAGAATACCTGTCTCAAAAAACCAAAACAACAACAATAACAACAACAACAAAAAAACCCTCCATATATCTTGTGTTGCTTGATGTATCTCCCATTGAAACATGTGCTTGCTCTTATTCATGAATAATAGAAAAGTTAATAAACACTGTAAGTGTCCATGATCTACCTATAGCCCAGGCTTGTCACAAATGATGTGGAAATATAATATGTAGTGTTATGATTATATAATCTAATTTATTTTATGATGTATTTATCTAATTGAATAAATGAGAATTTCTTATTTCTGTATTCAATATGTATTCAGGTTTGAAAACTGTCATTTTTGAAGCTCACTTTCAGCTTTAATGAATCATTTGTCAACAGAAGGTGATCAAGTAAAAATAGTACGACATGTATCTTAGACTTTAAAATTCTTCATCTTTCTTTTACCTTCTCAGATAGGGGTGAAGAAAGTTGTCTCCTTACAATGTCATGTTAGAACCCTTTAGAGATAAATACTAGTTGACTTAGGGGCTTGCTGGAATGTTTCCCAAGAGACTGGCTTTAGCTGTGATGCAAGACATACTTGATCTTGAGTTGAACAGGTCATTGGCTCTATCAGGGCTATGCATTTAACTATAACTTGGTATATTTAAAAGTCTATATTTGTTTGAAATGGTTATTAAACTTTGGTATCACAAAGGACTTATGTACTATTCTGTTTTTGGTTTGGCAATTTCTTTGGTTTTAGAAAATAATCAGCTTTGGTAGTGAGAGTTCTCCAAGCCTGTTCTTTGAAAATAATCATTTTCCTATTTAGAGTCTAATGCTTAGTTTATAGTTTCCCACTGTTTTATATAGTACTAACTTTCCACTGTGCTAATAGAATTTTAGAAAGATCAATTCAGGAATGTTTGATTAAAACATCTCTACATCAATTATGGTCTGGGTACCTATTTTATCCCATGTAATCTTGGTAAATCATTATTAAATCGTATTAAAACTTTGCTTACAAATGAATGCTTTGTTTGATTTGCATAATGCTCTGTCATTTAAACAAATGTCTGCATGTCCTCCTCAGCTTTTACATTCTTCATGATGACAGACATTTAACACTTCCTCTTTCCTTCTCACACCCTGATGGCATTCAGTGCCTCTTTAACACAGTAGGTGGTATTTCAGTCACACACTGCTGTGCTTGAGAAATCAGAGTCGCATGGCAGTGTTTTTACCTCCATTATTCGTTGAAAGATGTAATATTGTTAGTTGTATAAGTAAAAATTTACAATTACCTAATCTATATTTTAAATGAAGTGCGAATATTTTGTTTTCTTTTATTATCACTATGCCCAGTGTTATTTATTCAAAGTACAATGAAAGCATAAAAGGCAAAAGACTTTTCTTAAAGCTAGAGAGATGGCTCAGTGGTTTAAAGAACTTGTTCTTGAGGAGAACTCAGCTCAGTTCCCAGCACCCACATGACTCACAACTGCCCCGGCTCCAGTGCCAGGAGATCCAGCACTTTCTTCTGGCCTCCACAGACCAGGCACTCACATAGTACATAGACATGCATGTAGGCAAACACTTGCACACATAATTTTTTTTTAAATCCTTGATGTTTTAAAAAATTTATTTGTTTTTATTGTATGAATGTTTTGCCTACATATATGCCATCAGAGGCAAGTCACTATGTGTGCACAGTGCCATCAAAGTGTGTCAGATCCCCTGAGATTTAAGTTAGAGATGGTTGTGAACCACCTTGTAGGTTCTGGGAACTGAACCTGGGTCCTCTGTAACAGCAGCTAATGCTCTTAACCACTGAGCCATCTCCCTAGCCTAATAAATCTGTATTCTTTTTAGATTTATTTATTATTTTATTTATATGAGTACACTGTAGCTGTCTTCAGACACACCAGAAGAGGGCACTGAATCCCATTACAGATGGTTGTGAGCCACCATGTGGTTGCTGGGAATTGAACTCAGGGCCTCTGGAAGAGCAGTCAGTGCTCTTAACCACTGAGCCATCTCAACAGTCATGGCATCTATTTTGATACTGATTTTATTCCTTCCCCTCTATTTCCATAAAGATTTAAGATTATATATATTTATATTCATTTACATACATTTTCTCCTAACACACAAAACTCCTGGAAGTCAAAGATTATTTTTCCCTTTTTTGTGTATGTCTTTTATCCCTGGCCAAAATTCTATTTTGTATGCATAAAAGTCTTAATTATTTATTACCTGGTAATCGTTAGGAAGGACACACGTTTTCTGAATGGCATGTAGCAACAGCTAATGGGATGCTTCTGTGGAGCAGGCAGGGACAGTAGATCGCCAACAAGTGATGTGTCCTTAGTATTCTCAGTCCTTCCCATGAAACCCAGAACCCCGCCCGCCATGATGCCCTTTTGTCCACTTTGCCTCTGACTTTCTCATTTACAAATGACTGTGGAGAGTTGCTTTCTCGAATAATTCATGGACCTGAAGGATAAATGAGCTAGTGTTTTCATCCCACATGTGCCAACTTAATCTTGTTTATTTTCTGTCTGTACGTCTGATTCCGTAATGTCCAGTGTTGTATATATATTTCCATTCCTTTGTTTACATTCTTTTCCTTCTCTGGATTTTTTTTCAAAATCAAAGTATGCTAATCACATTTCATAATGCACTTGAGTACCCAAGGTAATCTTCAGATATGGGCAAATGTTTGAATAGCTGCATTTGCTCTGGAGTATCTGTACTCCCAGGCCCAGACTGTCAAAGAGCGTAGCAAGCGGGGTGTTCCCAGTCTGAGAGGGAGACCAGTTTTATGTGAGGGCTTTCCCAAGGTTTACTTTCAGAAAATGCCACCCGTTCTGAAAGCACCTCTGCTGTCTGCTCAGATGCCCTCCTTTAACCTCAAGGTTCACTTCTGAAATACTGCCCAGTTGATGGTCGAGTGGATCAGAATGGGTTCTCTTTGAGAGCATCAACTGAAAGTCCATTTTAGTTTTCATTTGAAAAAACAGATGTTTCGCCACCATCCTCAACATGTATGGGCCTTGTCTGATATTGCCTAAGGGGGGATAGCCTAATGGTCAGTGTCTGGTATCACAGCAATTTCAGATAAACATCAACATAAGAAAGGAAGACATAGAATTATACCAAAATGTAGAATTATACCAAAAATCAGAGCCAACGTAATATATAATAAGCATGTTTAAGACTGTCCACAACCCTTGGGCCTGATCGGACTTAGTATGACCCAGAAGGGATTTAGCTGAAGAGCCAAAATATTGTAGCATGACCTTGAAGGAGTTACTGGTAGTCTTGCTGGTTTTGAAACAGGAGTTAAATGATCATAATTATAAGGTAATGATAAAATTTTTAATGTGGCTCATGAAATTTGGAAAGTTCTATCCTAGATTAAGATACCCAAAGGACACAGTTGTTTAGTACTACTCGTCTGAGCACTAAAATGTTTTCCATAGATGGTAAAATTGCATAGATGACTGATGAGGGGTGTGTATATGTGTGTGTCTGTGTGTCTGTGTGTGTGTGTGTCTGTGTGTGTGTATGAGTGTGTGTCTGAGTGTCTGTGTGTGTGAGTGTGTGTCTGTGTGTGTGTCTGTATTTATGTGTGTGAGTGTGTGTCTGTGTATGTGTGTGTGTCTGTATTTATGTGTGCATGAGTGTGTGTCTGTGTATGTGTGTGTGTCTGTATTTATGTGTGTATGAGTGTGTGTCTGTGTGAGTGTCTGTGTCTGTGTGTGTCTGTGTGTGTGTCTGTATTTATGTGTGTATGAGTGTGTGTCTGTGTGAGTGTCTGTGTCTGTGTGTGTGTGTCTGTATTTATGTGTGTATGAGTGTGTGTCTGTGTGTGTGAGTGTCTGTGTTTCTGTGAGTGTGTGTGTGACTGTGTATGTTTTCCCTGTTGAAAGGTGGACAGAAAGTCAAATGCTCCCTAAGGTACTTCCTAGAATGTTCCAGCAGGGCTGTAGCCCCAGTCCAGAAAGGTATCCTCAACTTCTCTTTAGCTATGGCTATAGGCAATGTGACTAGGTTATAGTCATCTGTCCTTAAATAATAAAGGTGTCGTTTAAAAGAAGAGCTATGGTAGAGGCTTATTATATAGAAGTTAGCTATGAAACCATGTTTGTCCCCAAAGGTATGTGTTTCTGAACATAATAGACATTGGATTGTAAAGGAAAAGTGCTATTTCCAAAGTCTTTGTTGAACTTTGTGTTGCACCAGGCACACAGCCCTGAGGTTTGTGGTGACATCTGAGTGACAGCTGTGGAAATCACAGATCTTTTGGGGAGTCTCAGAAGCTAACATTGGACAGTTAAGTCTGGGATAAAGCATCCTAATTTTTTTTCCTCTTTCACAAGTAGGGAAAATGACTTTATTAGCAGTCTTTAATCATATCATACACTTCCCTCTTTGCTGTGATCACATACTTGGCAGACACAACTCAAGGAAAGAAAGGTTTATTTTGTTTCACTGTTTAGAGAATACAGTCCACTGTGGCTAGGCACCATAGAGCTCACAGCAATGGTGGGATTGTGGCACCTGATAGTACTCGAGAGCTGTGGTGACGTGGGGCTGCATTGTAACTCTTGGGCCACCCACATCTATGACTCACCTCTGCCAGCCATGCCTCCCATTCATAAAGCTCTGCAGACCCCTGGAATACTGCCACCAGCTGGAGACCAAGCACTCAACACCTATACCTATGGTGGCTGTCTGACATTCAAACAGCACCTGCTCTACCTCAGCTCCTTCTTTTTATTTTAAATACCACTGTGAACTGCAAAGAGAGTTTTCAAGAGGAAAAGTCCATCTTGCATGTGTTTTTAAGGTCAGTTATGTGTTAGGTACTCTTATCAGAATTTGAAAAATTTAAAACTTAAATGTCAGTTTTAAAATTAAGAAATATATTACCTGGTACAAGATTCCAAAGGCTTGAGAAGAGCCATTTTGCTCACTCTAGTTCTTGAGCCAGTCTGTTAGTTTCTTTATAGGCAGCTCAAATTACTGGTCTCTTGCATTTCATTGTACACGTACTTCATATGTGTCGAAGACGTGTTTTAAATAAGTATAAAATTTCCCTCTTGTATAGCACTGCTTGCTTGCAGTAACCTTGCTTGTCTGCTCCTACACTATTCTCTTTATTAAACAATAGAACCTGAAAATAACATGCTTTCTTGAGATGCCTTTAGTATGAATGAAGCTTATTTTGTTTCAATGGGCACCTGATGACGTTCATTCATTTATTAATATTGCTTTCTATTTAGTTTTCCCTTCTGAATTCAGTTTCTACATTTAGTCAGGGATCACAGTATTAGTACCAAGAAGTAGGATGTTGGACAAGGGAGATGGCTCAGTGGTTAAGAGCACTAATTGCTTTTCCAAAGGATCCAAGTTCAATTCCCACAACCCACAAATCAGTTCACAGCCATCTGTAATTTCAGTTCCAAAGGATCTGATAGCCTTCTTCCTCCAGGGAAATCAGGCACACATGTGGTGCAGAGACATACATGTAGATAGAACACCTATACACATAAAATAATTTTTTAAAGAAAAAAAACCGAAATTTATTCTGTCCTAACACCTCTGAAGTATCTGTGTGTAGACATCTGACAATAGGGGACACTGTTGACCTGGCCAGTTCTAGTCCCTTTCCTCAGGGAACTCATCTGAAGTGTTGCTTATTGTTGGAATCATGGGTTTAAATGCCTGCTGGCAAAATAGGAGGGCTCAACCTAGTTAGTCTAACCTGTGATTTTGATCCCTCTTACACGGGCTTTATTTCAGTTAGAGGAAACAGCCCTCATTGGGTGAGGTGCAAGTAGTGAGAAGGAAACTACCATTGATTGGGTAGAGCTGATCAGTGACAAAACACGGACCACTCAGTTTACAGGGGAAGCTGACTACAGACTGTCAAAACAGTGTTACTTTGATTTCAGCCCTGAGACTCTTCCGCTTACGTCAATAGCCCTGCACAGGACACAGCTGGTGTATTTCATAGCCAACATTCTTAAGGCAGTGATTGAACGTAGTAGTCAGACAACACAGCTATGGAACAGAGCTGCTGGCCTGTGGCAGAATGCTCCAATTGTGGACCATGTCCTTTGTAGGAAGTGCCAGAGAAATGCAGTCACAATAAGCAGGGCAGGTTAGGATGCTGGGTGACCCAAGTTTGCACTTACTGTACTATTAACTTCTGCTCTCTCAGTGCACTCTTATTTTGTACAAACAGCTTTATTTCCTGAAGTGTAGTATTTAGGAAATAAAACTAATAGAAAAAAAATCTTGTGGGGTTGATACAACTTGACAAGATACTAGGATGGTGGCAGTACTTTTAGACAGAATATTTTTTTTCTTTTGTCACAAAGAAAAGCAATATGAACAAAGAGAATTTTGATTTAGGATTTTTGTTTTTGTTTTTGTTTCTTCGGGAAAGCTTAAAGTTCTACATACTTACTTTTTTTTTTTTTTTTTTTGGTTTTTCGAGACAGGGTTTCTCTGTGTAGTCCTGGCTGTCCTGATAACTCACTCTCTAGACCAGGCTGGCCTCGAACTCAGAAATCCGCCTGCCTCTGCCTCCCAAGTGCTGGGATTAAAGGTGTTGCACCACCACCGCCCGGCTACATACTTACTTTTAATCTCAGGGAAAGGGAAGAAGTGCAACAGATGTTTACTCCTATTCCTAGTGTAGTTTATTTTAAAAAGAAAACCACTAAATCAGATGGAAGCAAGCAAAAGAAAGTCTTTGTATTATCACAAGTATGAGGAGCAGTGAGAAAACACTAGTATGTGTGTGTGCCTTTTGAGGTCTTTGTTATTGTGTTTAGTTTGGTGGTGAGGAAGAATGAGTAGAGGAAGAAAGGTGTGTTCCTCAAGGAATCTGTTGTCAGATGTTGCTCTGCTCTACTTTATTCTGAGTGTGTAAGCTCTAAGTCATTATTTAATTTTTCTTGTCTTCCTCTGATGTTGGAGAAACACATCAGCCTTCACTCTGAAAAGAGGAGCAGTCAGTTCTTCTCCTACACAGGAAATGAACAGGTTTGCTGTCCCGCGATTGCACCCCGTAACACTTTTGTTTATTTTGAGACAGTCTTAGAGTGTAGCCCACTCTGGTCTCAAACTTGTCATCCTCTTGCATGAGTCGCCCAAGCACTAGGAATATAAGCATGTGTCACCACACACAGGTTGTTGAGTGACATCTTGAAATATTGTTACCATGGCAGTGCCTTGTTTTTGTAACTACAGAGTCTAGTGCCATTGGCATGTTAGACTGGATCGTTTCTTAGAGGGTCTGTTCTGGTATTTAGCAGCCTTCCTGGCTTCTGCCCACTGGATGGCAGTAACAGCACCCCACTGGGAGACAGAGTCATCTCTACCTGAGAACAATTACTCTAGACATATTTGGTGGCCCTACCTGCTCCTCTGAAAGGTTAAGTAAGATGAAAAGTAAGAAGGTGGTTTTACAGCTTAGAAAACATTAGCAACTTTTTAAGAGCCGTTTTGATAATATGGTGGTTGCAAGGATTTAGTAAATTTGGTTAAAGGTGAGTAAATGGGAGGGCAGCGGGTGGACACAGTGGATGCAGGCTCTGTTCTTGTGTGGTTTGCCTATGGAAGACAGATGGAGGGTAGGGTGTGAAGGGATGGGTTAAGGGAGGAATTGTAGCCTTGAATATATTCAAACGCTCACAGGATAGAGTCAAGGAGGCAGAAATTCATAGAGAGGAGAAAATGGGGGGTGGGGTGGCATGAGGCAGGATGAATCCAGAGCACAGGGAGAAGAATGAATTTTAGGACTGATGCTGTACAAACCGGAGACTTTTTGGGGATGAGGGAGGTCCACATTTTACTGCTATGATTGGCTTCTAATTTGGAGACCTTCAGAGGGAATGATAGTTCTGGGGTTTTCTTAAGACTCAGGACTTGTACCACAGTCTAATAATTTATGGATGTACTGGAATCCATCGCTTTCCAGATCTTATGGTTCCATTTGGGGTATCAGGTATGTGCTAGAATGTTGCACTAGGACTGTGGGTTAGTGTGGGTTAGGTTAATAAGGTTTGGGGCCCACTTAGGACTGTGGGTTAGGTTAATAAGGTTTGAGGCCCACTTGTAGTCGAGAAGTCTAGGAGACTTCTCAGATGTCATCAAACCTACCTGTGGCTCACCTGCAGCCAGCCTGCTTTATATTAACAAAGATGTTATTCTCATGATGTTTTACAATTCTCTATTGCATTCATTTATCTTATTGAGTGGAGGGGACAGATAGCTAGAGAGGGATGGGAGAGATGAAGTCAGAGAATACTGTAGAGGGTAATTGTGCTGCTGGGGTTTTTTTTTCCCCCCTTCTTGAGAGAAGTTCAGATGTCTGGCTCTGGCTCAATTGTTCTGTGGGTGTAACCGAAGAAGGGGCCTGAGGAGGGGCAAAAGCAATTAAAACCTTGAACATCATAAATGCCCTTCCTAATTAAGTGGCGAGGATGGAAAAATCAAGGAGCTACTTCAGCTGTGTTTCTGTCCTTTTAAAACTTTGCTGAAAGGCCAGTTGTTCATGTCTTTTAGAAAGGACGGAACTTTCAGAATAACCCTGAGAAAAAGTTTCCAAAGTTGTCTCCTTGTCCTATGTTCTTTAATGAACCTTCTCCTTTGCTTTCCTGGGCCCTCTTACCTGTATCCTCTGCCTGGCTTCCCCCGCACTCCAATGTGGAAGCGCCAGACATGATTCTCTAGGATATGAATGGAGACAGTTCAAGTATCCAACTGTTGTTTCCTTTGTTCAAGTTGCTTTTGGTGCTTGCTGGGAAATGCTCTGAAAACTGAACTGGGGACTGAGCACAAAAGCCGGCCGATGATGTCCCTCCTGGTAAACGCACTGTGTGATTTGTTCCCACCTCCTGTTCACGACTCATTAGTCCCTCAGTACAGAAAAGGTTGCTTCTCTGGAATAAAGGGGATAGATGCAACTCGGAGTCCTTTTCCACCCTTTCCTGTGTTTTATTTGGGTGCGCTCACAGTTCTTCATCTTCATTAGTGACCTGGCAGGGGGCTGGCACAGTGCTGAGACTAGCCTTTGCTGGTTCCCTGGAGTGTATCAGAGACCTCAGAACTCAATACCCCACTATAAAAATAAAATACTGTGCTTCAAACGACCTTTTGATGGAACAAAGCCATACATCCCAATCTGCCTGGGCCTCTCAAATTGCATCCTTGCCAAGCACCTCCTTTATATTTTGCACATGCCCTCCCAGCCCCTACTTCCCCCTCCTTGGGATATGGTTTTTTTTTTTTTTTTTTTTGGTGGCCTGTATGTCAGGGAAATGAGTGTGTGTGTGTGTGTGTGTGTGTGTGTGAGAGAGAGAGAGAGAGAAAATGCAGGCTTTGGGAAAGACCTGGTGTCTTCCAAGCACCGCATAGTAGCTTCTTGGGAAAGAGAGGCAGGAGATATTTGTGGTCTTTTACACCTCATGTATGTGACAGTCACCTCAGGGTTACACCTAAAGTGCAGGGAAGTAAGTTGAAGCCAGTGATACCAGGAAAGTGAGCTATGGAGTTGGAAAGTGGGTCAATGCCTAAGAATCCCTACTGCTCTTCCCAAGGACCCTGCTGCACTTCCCTGCACACATGACCAAAGCTTCCTGACCTCCAGCTCTAGGGGACTACAACACCTCTGGTCTCCATGGGTACCTGCCCTCCCTGTACAAACACAGACACATGTGTACACATATTAAAAACTAAAACCTTGAAGTGAGTTACATATTTATAATTCAAGTTAAGTTTCTAGATTTTCCAGGGTCGCTCACAATGATTGTCTCATATCTAAGCTTGTAGGGACCTTTCTCTGACTCCAGAGCCATATGTGTGTGAATTTTATAATCCAGTGTGCTGCTGACATGGAAGTGATGCTCGTCAAACCCTTCTAGAGAATGTTTGGAATCCCCTGAACCTTGTATCTTGTTAAATGTCTAGCATTTAGCTGTATGCTACCAAGTTTGGAAACTGCTTGCAATCCTTATTTTAAGGTAGCATGGGAAAGTAAACACAGAGACATTTTTGGGTTGAATGATGCATCTAACCCTGGAAAGCTCAATGCTTCCATCCTTTGTTTGTTATCCCTTTGTAGCTGCAGTAATAGACTCACTGAATGGCTTTCACAAGGCGTTTTCAATTTCTTAAGAAAAGTTTCAGAGTATATTGCTATTACATTTCAATAATACTTTATTTACCATTGTGTATGTGTGTGTGTATGTATGTATGTGGGCACTCACGGCCCATGATGCACATATGGAGGTCAGAAGACAACTTTCAGGAGTCAGTTTTTTTTCTTTGACCATGTAGTTCCAAGGATTGAACTCAAGCTTTCTCTCAGGCATGAAAGCAAATGCCCTTACGTGATGAGAGCTATCTTACCTACTTCTAAATAACATTTTAAAGAGTGTTTGAGATAGTTAGGGTTTTTAGCTTGTATAAATTATTCAGTAATTTAATGAAATACATTCTCATTCTGATATAATGTATGCAAATCTGAGATGCTGGGTTTATTATTATTATTATTGCATAAATTGTATGGCAGAGTCTTTGGTTTGGGTCCTGGGGATGCAACCCTAGGCCTTGCTTGAGCTAAGCAACTTCATCCCTGTCTCTAGACTCTTTTTAAAGAAGTTTCTGGAGATACCTTTCATAGGTATCTATAATTTTATTTTATATTTTAAAATAATTTTCTGGTTTCCCTGCCACCAAAACAGTGGTGTGGAGATAGCCTGCTAGTGTCTGAGTATGAACTGGAAAGTAGAATTGCAAAGTCACTGATAATTCACATTCTGAAGGTCACTGGGTATCAGCAGTATCACCAAATTGGTTCCTGGAGTCGGGACATAGAATAGAAAGATTTCGCTGTCATCCTTGCTGGCCAGCACTGTACTTTATTTTTTTTTTTATGTGAAAATCTTTATTGGATATTTACATTTCAGATGGCATCCCCTTTCCCCATCCCCCCCCTTAGAAAACCCCTATTCCATGCCCCCTTTTCCTTTTTGCATTATACATTTTTTTAAAATAATGTTAATCATAGGCTTTATAAGTTTGGAATTGTTCAATCAGAGGTGTAACCCACTGACCAACCTAGATATAACAACTATCTTTGACTGGTGGAGATACATGAATATCTGCCTCCCTGTCTCCCCCCTCTTTCTCTCTTTCATCACCTAGCTTCTCCTCTCCTTCTTCTTCTTTTCTTCTTACTCCTTTTCTTCCTCTCAGTACTCCTCCTACCTTAGCTCCTCCTACCCATCACCCTTCCTGTTAAAATGAAACTTTTCTCTCAAAATACAATTAGAGCATAATTATGCCAATTTGTACCAGTGAGGTACAAGATAGTCCTAATACCCCATCCATCCTTTCAGCACTGTACTTTAGACTTACTCATTTTTCTAAATTAATTGGTATAAATGGTACTTAATTCTAAGTTGTATTTTCTATGTTTACTAATTAAGTTGAGCATTTTTCTCAATATATTAGTTTGCTATTTTATTTTGACCATTGTGACTTATTGGAGTCATATTTATAGGTCATGATCTTAAGTTAAACATCTTGACTTTTTAAAAATTAAATTAAAATTCTTAAATATTTGTCTGTGTGTGTATCTATCTATCATCTATCTATCTATCTATTTCATAACTAGCATATACATATGTTGTTTATATGTCTGTAGGTATTTGGTGTGTGTGTCTGCGTGCCCATGTATGCCGAGGTGAAGGCCAGAGTTGATGTCAGGTGACTTTCTCTATCTGTGTGTACCTTATTTTTGGAGACAGGGTCTCAGTGAATCTGAGCTCAGTCTTTGGGAATCTGTCTGTCTCTGTCTTTCCACACAGGGTTGCAGGCATTCACCTTTGTGACCAGCTTTTATCTACATGCTGGGTGCTTATACAGAAGGCGCTCTACCCAATGAACCATCTCCCCAGCTCCATAGATTACTTTCTTTTAATCTTAAAGTTTACACTTTTAGGATTCAGGACAACGTTAATCACGTTTATTTTTAGACTTTATCTTCCCTGTAACTTATCTTTGACTGTAGAGACATAAGAGAATCATATTTTGGAATAAGATGCAACAATTTAGTATCTACCAGAGGACCATTCTATATTATGAATACAGTTTGAAGACTTGTGTAAGTCTCAAAAGTATAGAAAAGATTATCCATAGCATATGACTATATATAAAGTTTAACACACACACAGAGAGCTTCATAATTTCAGAGAATAAAGACAGATGCCAGGGAATGAAGCATTTACTTATTTGGTAGATAGAGTAGGGGAGAATGAGAAGTGGAGACAAAGATAAGAAAACTGAATTAAATACCTAACAGAGGGGCCTTGTAGAGAGTACAATGGCATGTACTGGATTCTGGAGGGTCAACCGTGCACTTAGAATAAGGTCAGTATAATTTATAAGAGGTGATACAAAAATATGTCACCGGTGATAAGCCAGAAAACGTAATTGAAGACAAGGTGAAATAAAATATTTTAAGTGTTATAATTCATAAATGAAACGTCTACAAAGAAGAAAAATGCTTCTAAATGATTACATCTGGATTTTTTTTTTCATTTAAATCATTTTGTGGAAGAAACGGTAATTTCTCCTTTCTTGCTTAGGTATCTATAAGAAGAAAAGCAGATGTGTCTTCAAGCATGTGTGCACCTGCCATGAGACAAAATGTACAGTTACTTTCAAAAGCTGCCTCTAGTTGTTTTCTATGTTGCTTGTTAAATTAAAGTTCTCTTCCTGGCAAGTATAGGTTTATAATTAAGTCATTTATCATACATGTCCTTTTGGCTCCATTTGAAATTTGATGGTATACAGAAGCAATCCGTGGGTGGTTTCTTAGAAATGAGAGGAATGAGTTATTTTATTAGCATTTATCATTTGATGTATAGGTTCTTCCTGTTTATACCAAACATGGAATGCTGACTAATTATCTGCAACTGAAGGAAGGTGAAAGGTCTTGATCCTGAAAATACGTTGGGAATTGTATTTTCAACCCTAACACTGGAGGAGTGTGGTGCCTAAAAGAACCATATCCTGCTGTGGTTATGCTAAGGGGTCGTCTTTGGAGCTATGGATTCCATATTTTTTTCTTTAATTTCATACATGCTTTCTGAGTTAGTTCTCTCCCTACTTACCTTGCCTCTGTCTCCATTGATTTTATGTCCACATACTCAGAACTATACTCACTTAAAAATTCATCTTGATTGGTGCTCTTTGCATCCTGCATGTTATAGATGAAATAAACAGATCCAGAAAGACTGAACAAATTCTCACAATGCAGACCAGCAGAACTAGGATTTGGAACTGGGTCTCACTCCAAACCGTACCATTTTTCTACCTGCTCATACCATAGTTTTTCATGAACTGTATCCTGAAATGCATATTTGTGATATATTATCCTTCATTAGGTGCCTTAGTTTTTGAAAGGGGCATCTGAAGGATGTGGTCACACTTAAGTTGCATTATAGAAAATGTGTATTTATCTTGGTATGGAGGTACATGCCTTTAATCAAAGCACTTGGGAGGCAGAAGGCAGGCAGAGTTCTATGAGTTTGAGGCCAACCTGCTTTACATAGTGAGCTCCAGACTATCCAGGGATACCTTGTAAGACTATGTTTATTAAAGAAGAAGAAGGAGAAGGAGAAGGAGAAGGAGAAGGAGAAGGAGAAGGAGAAGGAGAAGGAGAAGGAGAAGGAGAAGGAGAGAAGGAGAAGGAGGAGAAGAAGAAGAAGAAGAAGAAGAAGAAGAAGAAGAAGAAGAAGAAGAAGAAGAAGAAGAAGAAGAAGAGAAGAAGAAGAAGAAGAAGAAGAAGAAGAAGAAGAAGAAGAAGAAGAAGAAGAAGAAGAAGAAGAAGAAGAAGAAGAAGAAGAGAAAGAAGGAAGATGGGAGGAAAAAAGACAGGAGGGAGGGAGGGAGGAAGGGAGGGAGGAAGAAAAGAAATAAAGGAAGGAAGACAATCTCTGTTTAAGTATATGTTGAACTCTGCTGTTCAATCGCTGAAAAACCCAGCTCATGACAAGTGATACTGCTCTTCATCTATGTCTTCAGACTGTCTGCAGTTTAGTTTTAGGCGAGGCTATGATGTCAGAAAGCCATGTACCTGGACACAACCACTTTCACTTTTTAGGGAAATCCATCTTTTTCCCACCTTCCATTCTTTCCTCCCATCCCTCTCCCCTCCCCTCTCCTTCCTTCCTTCCTTCCTTCCTTCCTTCCTTCCTTCCTTCCTTCCTTCCTTCCTTCCTTCCTTTTTTCCTTCCTTTCTTGTGGGGAGGATGAGGAGCTTAAACCATTGGTCTTCATTCATGGATTCTGTAGGATAGTTGACTAAAACTCACTATTCTCAGTGATTAATTTTTATTGAGGGAGGCCTGCAGTACATTGTACTACAGCGTACCACACTGTCATTGAAATGTCTGCAGATGGGATCCTCCTATATCTGAGGGTTTGGGAACAGTGAAACATTGTAAAGCTCCATGTAGTTACTGTGCATCTTACATGGGATTGTGTTTTCTTCTTTGTTTTGGCTGCTTAGGAAGATGATAGCTGTGTTTGCAGCTTCCCCTCACAACTGTGCAGGAGTTAAACTATCTTTGTTTTCATATGTGCTAACCTCATCTTTGGTGTTACTGTCTTTGTATTTCTCTTTAATCTCCTGTTTTATAATTGTTTATCTTATTTGTGCTGAATGAATTTTTATAAGCTACTATAATTGTTTTGCTGGTGAAAGATATAAATATGTTAAGACATTTAAATTTTCCTGAGTTGATAACTAAATCACATTTTACTAGGGAGGTCATGTATTTATGTTTCTTATTTTACATTGTTAATTTTGGATTTCACTCTATTCTAGTACATTAGTTCAGAATTGTGTTTAAAGAAGGTTTTTTTCTAAAACACTGGTCTTTTAATTTATGTTTTTCTTAGTTCACAGTTCTTATTAAAGATACATACTTAATTTTTATGAAAAAGTTTTATTTCCTCAAAGAAATGTAAGCAAATTAAATATGTTTTTGAATAGCATAGAAATAGGAAAATTTGGATTCTCAAAGGTATGCCAACTATAGAGATTTGGGTGAACTTGTATTAAACAATTTTTAGCATGTTCCCATGAAGCAATTGCTTGTCTGTTGTCTAACTTGATGCTCACATAGTACCTTAGACCATCCAATGGTTCCCATACTATTTTTCTCCAAGTTAGCCTTTCTCTATTCCACACCCTTTCCTGTTTTGGTAGCTGGCAGTCCTCCGAACTATTCTTTCAAGTCATGTATATGGCTGCCCTGTCATCCTGTGCTAATTAGTCACCTGGTTTTAAATTTTACCTACATCTAGACTTAAAGCTGGCCCTTTTCCATGTTCTATTACCTTTTCCAGGTGCCTTGTAGATAGTCTTTCTTAATTAAGCAAGCACTAAGAATTTTTGGTTGGAAAATGAAGAAAAGAAAGGATGAATTTAGGGATGGATGTTTTTAGTTTCATCGTTTCTGTCTGAACTATTACAAAAGCCTCCTTTTCTGTGTTTTGCCCTCTTCCCTGGTGTGTGTTTGTGTGTATGTTTGTGTGTGTGTGTGCTCGAACGTGTGTGTGTGTGTGATTGTAACCAGCTCTAAAGAGGAGACCCTGGAGCAGAGACTTGAGTGAAGTGAGGAGCCATGTTCATGATATGGGGTTGGGGGGTGGGTCTGGTCAGAGAGCAAAGCATTCCTATACAATTGTTATATAGCAGACGCTATGTTCTAAGGGCTTTGGAGACAGCAGTGGACTAGACTGTCAATATCACCATTGTTTATTGTTTAACTATACCATCTGTTCTTTTTCCACCGTATATACCATGATTCATACTCTTTGTTTTTTTTGATGGTTTGATGTTTTCGAAGTTGGAAAACCCAACATGGGAAAGCCCCTTTCTTCTCCCCAACTGCTTGTCACTCATATTCTTTTCTGCTGGTTCGGTATGATGCCCTAGCATGAAGAATACAGACTCTCACTCTTCCTGTATTTAATCATCATTTGTAAGGATGTGTGAAAGTGTCTTAGGTTTTCAGTGTCTGAGGTTTGACCCAGGCTGTAGATATGTATAAAACACACTCATCATAATTAAATAGAGATGCTATTTATTTCTGTTGCTCAGCCCCAAGCCCGGACTATGACCTCTTGTCTTCAGCAGTAGAAATGTACACACACAGTCATAGTTTGGGACTCAGTTACATCATTTTCTTGCCACAGGTAAGTAGTTGCTGTGGCAATTTCTCTACTGCCAGAAGGGCATCCTTCTAGTTGAATTGTAAAATTGGTGTTTTACTAAGTCCCCATGCCCTTGAAGGTTAAGAGCTATAGGACTGAGGAAAGAGAAGAAGAAGGGAGGAGAAGGGAGGAGAGGAAGAGAGAAGGAAAAGGAGTTAGAGAAAGAACAAGAGACCTGTGCAGATTTGCAAATTTGCTGTCCTCTGGTGGCAGCTGACAGGTGGAGTGACAACTCAACAAAGAACACTGGAGCCACTGTGATGTGAAGGAACCCAATACTATTACTGTTCTGCCCAGATGAAAATCACACAAGGTTACCCGGCTCTTGAATTGAGATCACCTATTTGGGCAGAAAGGGTTTGGTTTCTAAGTTTAGAGCTGCCAAACAACAGAGGGAAAACGATTAAATCTGGAAGGAGGCGGCTCACTCCACAGGCTTCTCTAGGAACCCCAAGGAGAATCAAAGATAAATAAACACAGTTTTATGAGCAGAGTGTTAGGTGAGAGGGAGGGCCAGGACAGGAGGTAAAATTTCAAAGGAGAGGGAAGTTCTTCTACTTTCTTCCTGATCAGACACTTGTCTTATGATTCTACTTATGCTTGGAATAGTTTGCCCATGTAAACATGTGTGAGTTTGCTGGGCAAGGTAGAAGA
Organism: Arvicanthis niloticus; assembly: GCF_011762505.2. NCBI lineage: Eukaryota > Metazoa > Chordata > Mammalia > Rodentia > Muridae > Arvicanthis > Arvicanthis niloticus. The sequence goes on along the minus strand of NC_133430.1, from coordinate 36,800,849 downwards.
CAGAGTCCAGTGTTCTTACTGTAAAGGGAGACTTGATCAAATATTGAGGTCTTTATTATGAAATGAAGCATTACAAGCCAGCTCACACCTGTCATACCAACACTTGGAAAGCTGAGGCAGGAGTCCAGCCAGGAGTTCAAGGGCATTGCTACAGAAATAGTTGGCCTGCCAGGGGTATATAGGAATCCTTTGCCTTAAAAACCACAAAAATGTTTTATTTTATAAATCTTCACTGATGGCTACTTGCTTATAGGTTCTGTAGTATATCATGTAGGAAAATTCCGGCCCATTGCATAGATGTTTAATTTTGGAAGTTAGTAACTTTTTACTGTAGCGTTTGAACTTTTAGTATGGGCCTTCTATAGAGCTCAATAAGTTACCGTTTTGCTTTCTGGGTGTGGATCCTGGCCTAGGGAGAGGGCTCAGTTAGAAGGGTGCTTGTCCCATAAGTCTCAGGTCCTGAGTTCAACCCTATCCTTCCCACAATCAGAAAAAAACAAACTCACCATGAACAAAAAGTACCAGTATGTGATCCAGGTGCTAGGGAGGCAGAGACAGGAGGATCCTTGAGGTTAGGTAGTGTAGCCTGATTGGTAAGTTGCAAGCCAATGAAGAAACCCTGTCTCAATAAGGTAGATGGACTGGTGAGATGGCTCAGTGGGTAAAGGCTTTTGTTGCCTGATGCTCTGAGTTGCCTGAGATCCCTGCAGCCCACATAGCAGAAGGAGAAAACTTGTTCCTTCAAACTGTCCTCTAACTTCCACATGAGCACAGAAGCAAGGGCACCTCCACCCACTCAAAGTAAATAAATGGACCTAAAGAAGGTAAGTAAAAATTAAGATGGTACATCATCAAGGAAGATACTCTGTGTTGTATGATAGCCCTAAATGTACATGAACACACATATAACTACACAAAAACATGTGAGACATACACCACAGATGAAAAAAAAAGTTTAAACATTATTTAATTAAAGATGTATCAGAATCATTGTTATGTATGATCAATATAATCAGTGATGTAAAGGTATAGGGGTTTCACAGGTTTGGTATGGTTTTTTTTTTTTTTTTTTTAAGTGCTAGTTGACATTTGTCAGGATTAGCACTGTGACTTGGGGTCCCTCCTTCTGCATTCCAGTTAAGGAACAGGGTTCACCTGATCAGTTTTAAAAAGGCTGAAGTAACCTCCTTTGGTGTGACATTAATACTGTTTATCTTGGAGACAGTTCCCAGAAACCTAAGGGACTAACATACACAGAGAGCGGGTTATATCTGGGAGATTTTTATTTGGCATTTTTACTGCTAACAATCTACAGAAGTTTAGAGTATCATGCCAGGCGGGCTTAAGGGGTGGTTTTCTATTTCTGTGGGAGTTTGAAAGGTTGGAAGACTTAGCAGATGATTATATAACATGGATCAGGGAATGTTGACTCGGGCTTCTATAGAACCTCTCCAGGTTCTGCTTCAAGGTGGTTCAATTTATGTTGGTCTTGAGAGAACTCAAAAAGCATAGTAGTTCTTTGAACCAAGTCTTGGTTGTACAGACTTGGGAGCACTGCCACCCAATATGACCATGTCTGATTCAGAAAGCAGGTAAACCGAGAAACAGCACTTGGAAGGTCATCCTCAGCCGCACTGTAGTGTTGTTCAATTGCCAGTCAGTACAGTGGAGCCTCAGCAAACCCAGGACCAGCGGGGCAGGGTCATCTCCAAACACCACTGACATCAGGTCTCTACTCACCTGCCAGCTGCGTGAAATCTGGGCTGGAGGGAGGGTTCTTGTAAGCTGATTACAAAGAAATCCATCATAGACTTCATTCACTCTAGATGAATCTGAGAACTCTCCTTGCTCTTTTTAGTGAGGTATTCTTTTAGCAGGTTGGGGCTTGTGAGCTCTCTGAATTCCTAAGGTACTGAACTGAGAAAATCAAATCTATGGTTTTACTTTGCATGCACAGGAATTTGCTAAATTTGTAAGGTTTTTTTTTTTTTATCTGATCTTTACATGTTATATTAAGAATACAGGGTGAATACATCTGTTAAGTTTGCCCAGGAGGCTTAATTTGTTTTGGAAGAAACTAAATGGCTCCCTCCCACCTCATGCTACATATAGTGATGCTTTAAAACAATGGGAGAAAGTTTAGCAGTTTGTCACTTCTGCAGTTTAATACCCCTTCCCCCATTGAGAAAAGTTCCCTGGGCTCTATTAGTAAACAGCAGTGTCTTTGAATGCACACAGGACAAAGTGCTAGGGCTTCCCTGGTATCAGACTATCTCTGGGAGTGCCCAGCTCTGCACAGTTCCCTTAGTTGCCTGGACTGTGAAACAGGAGCCTGTAAATGGTCTAACGTTGCTTCTAGCTCTCAGGGTCTCAGATCCTTCCTTTAGATAATAAGATGAGTGATGTTCATAATTTTATTTTGCTTTATGTTTGTCAATATGAAATTTAATCTTTTCTGTGTGACCTGCCGGTGTGCAGAAAGCTTCAAGTTGCTAGTAACAACCAAATATGGCATATCAAGTTGGAACAAGACTGAGCATCTCCCCTCATATTACAGGTGGATGGAGCAACTCAGTAGGAGGAAAAGGGTCCTAAAAGCAGGCAAAAGAGTCCGAGTCAGCCTCCCACTCCCAGTGTAAGATATCCCACAAGAAAGCCAGAAGACACAATCATAGGCCTAGGTCAGACCTATGAGCCCTGGTTAGTTAATTTTGTGGACCATTTTCTAGACAAAATACTCATAGACAGAAAATCAATAAATCTTAAAAATAAATAAATAGTGATTTTTTTTTTGGGGGGGGGGGATGACTATAGGTCTGTAGACTCAGAAGGGAATTTTTACATTTACTTTATTCTTCCTTTCCTTTTGTAAAGTTTACTCAGTTATTTTTATGTACAAAATTATATTTATTTATTTTAGAACGTGTTTAAATTCTAGCAAATACTAATTTTTATTGATTATTTTATATATTTGCATTCCAGCCATTGCCTCCCCTCCCAGTCCCCCTTCCCTCAGTTCCTTATCCCATTCTCCCTCCTCTCTGCCTCTGAGGGGATGCTCTATCTTAGAGGTTTAGACACATCTTTTTCCACTGAGGCCAAACCAGGTAGTTCTCTGCTATGTATGTGCCAGGGGTGGGGAGTGGGGGGTGTGGTTGTTCAGACCAGCCTGGGTATGCTGCCAGATTTGTGGCTCAGTCTCTGGGATCTCCTAGGGGTCCTGGTTGGTTAAAACTGCTGGTCTTCTTATGGGGCTGCCCTCCTCTTCAGCTCTTTTAATTCTTCCCCGAATTCTTCCATAGGGGTCCCAGACTTCAGTCCAGTGGTTGAGTGGAAGTATCTGCATATGTCTCAGTCAACTGCTGGTCAGGGCCTCTCAAAGGACAGTCATTGCTTATGTGTGACAGTTTAAGAGTTGTCTTTCCTTGTATTTGCATTATGAGAATAAAAGAGAGATGGGAAAAAATGGTTTTCAAACCAATCAGTTAAGAATTAGTAGAGGTGTAGGGCATTTCAGAGTTTCCTTGGTAGTAGCTTCCCCCAGTCTTTTTCAGAAGGTAAAACTTCAGGACCTGGCAAAGCGGTCAGTTGAGAAGTTGAGACATGAGAAGGAGGTTGGTTTTTTTTGTTTTTTGTTTTGTTTTGTTTTGGTTTGGTTTGGTTTTTTTTGTCTGCAGATGGCCATCTGGACTTGAATTTTGGTTTGGCCACTGATTGTGTTAACAGTGAACATTTCCATGAGGTTTTGAGAATTATAAAATTTTCTATTTTTCTTTTTGTGAACTTAAGAACAAAGCTCATAAAGAACATTTGCTCTTTAAACTTGGCACAAGAGAGCCAGAGAAGACTATAGAACTTCTGATTCAGAACAGAAAAAAAAAAATATATATATATATATATATATATATATATTCTTATCAACAAATTAACCCCATATTTAGAATACTTGAACAATAGAAATTATAAAAACATCTCTGAAAAAAATTAAAGATGCTAAAAAGAACGGAAAGATGTCTCTTGTTCATAGAAATACACTCTAAATTGATCTGCAGATCCAATGCAATCGCCATCAAAATTTTAGCTGCTACTAAAATGGATGATTCTTTTCCATTGACGTTCTCACTGCATATTCCTAGGGGTGTGGCTTTGAATCCTCTGCTGTATGCCCCTCTGTTGAAAGTGATTGGATAAAGAAACCAGTTATTTGGGGCCTGATGTGTAGACAGCAAGGAGCCACAGTTCTGGATGTGGTATTTGGCCCGGGCATCCTTGCTAGTGATGGAAATGTGGGGCTGGAGGGAAACGCACAGCAGTACTTGATAACTCTAGATGTTGGCCACACCACCTTCATTTCTGGTACTCCTGCTTAAAGTAGGCTGCATGTTAGACTCTTACCAGTTGAATGCTGAGCATCCCTGTAGACAGTGCCTACTAAGTTGGCATACTTGGGGAAAGTTCTATACCACAGCCTCAGTCTCTAGCACCATTTAAATCACTAATTTTCATCTGCTGTTTTGCTTTTCCCAATTTTCCCTCTTAACAGCTTAGTCTTTCTTCCCAACTCTGGCACCTGACTACTCCAATTTATCTCCCTCAGTTCTTGACTCATCTTGTGGATTTCAGTGGGTTAATGTGGAGATGGTATGTTTAAAATTGTTTTTAACCTTTTATTATTCACATCAGTTTTGAATCTAGATGAATAGGTAATCCATTTTACCTAAACCAAATTGGATTAATCAGCTTTTAAAATTGGTAGGAGTGAGTGGAACCTGTCCTATGGCTTTTCTTTTACTTAAGTTTGTAAAAGATGATATGGTTTCAAGGTAGAAAACATTTAATTATTACACCATCTTGCTCTTCTGTAGAATCATGATTTATCTATGCCTTGTTCTGTCAGCTCCTTAAAGCCAGCAGGTCCAGGCGAGAGGAGAGAGAGGTCCAGGTCGCTCCAGGTCTCTCCGGAGCTGAGCAGGATGGTGAGTGTCGGTGGCCGAAAGAAACACACCAGGCTGGAAGTCTTTTCTTTGAAGCAGGAACTCAACTTTAATGTAACAACCTCTTGTTTATATAAACTTGGAGCATAGGGAGGAGGGGTTTTGTTGGAGTGAGATGACATAGTGGGCAGGGAAGGGTGACGGAGGATATGGGGTGACTGACAGGGCCAATTGCAAAGCTCTTACAGCAGCAACAGCTGAGCAGAGGCAGGGCCAAACAGGTCCTGTTAAATCACCCCTGTACAGAAGTGACTAAGACAGGTCTCAAATTTGAGCCAGGCTTAGACTCTCTCACAAGGCCATAGAAACCAGAGCCAGGCTCGGGTTTGTCCACAAGGCCCAAACCAGGGCCAAAATGGGGCCCAACTTTGTTCTTCCTAGAAGAATGTCCTGAAAACATCCTAAGATAATAATAGTCTAGTAATTTAAAAAAAAAAAAAATCTCTTCCAGAGCTAGGTCATCCCACTTATCATTTTCATACTAGAAAAGTTGTACTTACCAAATTCTTGCATTGATTTCCTCTGAGAAAGTTTATTCAGTGTTATCATTTATGTTTCTCTTTTCTATTAGGTAAAAATTTAGTACGGTTTATACTAGTTACTTCACCGCTAAATAGGGAAAATTCTGCTATATAAGACCCTACAGTATATCATGTTATACCTATATCAAGGCAACATGATGGTCCAAGTTGGAAATCTCAGGAGACAGAGGCAGGACAACCAAAAGTTTGAGCTAACCTGGTCTATATAATTAGTTCCAGGTCATCCAGGGTTATAGAACAAAACTCTGTCTAAATAACAAAAACTATTCCATATTTATCCTTCAGATATCTGTTATTTGAATTTAAATTGTGCTTGAATCTAGCATAAGAAGGTCCTGGAGATAGGCATAGTGTTTCATGCTTGTAAACCTGTAATCACCAAGGCTTAGTCAGGGAGGTAACAACTTCAAGGATAGCCTAGGCTATCTAGAAAGACCCTGGAGAAAAGAAAAACAGAAGAGCAAAATGTAAAGAAAGAACGATCCTGAGAACTCTTGATTTGATTCCTTGGAAAGCCTAACATACTATTAGAACCTGGAGACTCAAACCCTAGTTCTGCCCGAGTTCCTAAGTAGAAATTTGCTATCCAGTTTGGCTCTCACACTTGGGAACTACTTAGAAATTTTTAAAGTTTAGTAAAAGTAAATTTAGGTCTTCTGTGAAGGGTAGAAATATAAGATAGGGATAAAGCTGCCCGTAAGACACTGTGTTCTGTAGAGTACCATGTGGCATGAAAAACGTAAAATTGTACAAGGATCATGAGAGTGCTGGGCAGCAGTGGAGGGTTAGGTGATTAGTTATGTAAAACCCCGAGGTGTCCACCTTATTACCTGGTCTCTCCTTACTGTTCCTGTGTTGGTAAAGGGATGAACATAACCTGTCAGTCCATCTCAAGGTTCCCTCTGTATCTTAGGGAAGGGAAGCAATATGCTTTTTAGGTCTTTGGATTCAGAGTCTGATTAATGGGAAATTTTGTTTTTCATGCCCATAAATGAAATAATTATTAAAATTTATTGAGCATAAGAACTGTGACAAACCCTTTAAGGACTTTACTTCTATACCAATTTCTATACCAGTTAAAATATTTAAAGAACTTCAGATAGCATCTGGAGTACAGTAAGTATCCAAGAAATAATACTGATGGAGATGTGTGAATAATACTTTGGGGTAACTATTATGGGTATTATGTCTCTCCTTCAAGAAGCCAGTTTCTTTACCAAGCCTTCCTTCCTATTTTCCTGTACATTCTAGGGTCAGACTCGTTTAGATCTATTATCTTATTGGTTCCATTTTGTAAGTCCTAAATTGTGTTGTTGCCCCACCCCCATCCTAGGGAAGTTCCTTTTTCAAATTATCAAGGTCTAGACCAAATTTATTTAGTGAGAATGTGGATTTTTTTCTTTTTACAGGATTTACAAAAGTCAAGTAAGATAACTAAATGAAAGGATCAGCTCAGGCTCCTTTGGTATGGCTGCGGGTGGCCGTGGTGGTGGCGGCGATGGTGGTGATGGGTCAGGCAACCTAGGGAATGTCACTTGTCTAAGCCACCATTTTGGCAGGATAGCTGCATTTTAGGCCAAGAATCAACTTTTTCCTTTTTAATGATTAAATTCTTTCATCGTCACCAGGAAACTAGAGAAAATGAATTCTTCACAGTATGCTCCGGCATGCAACTTGAAACGGCTTGCACACTAAGTGAAATTCAGTGAAAGCCAGCTGTTTGGGAAAGAGCTGTCAGGAGCTTACGAGCTCTGTTAAAGGAGAATTGTCTAGGAATACATTTGCAGAAACAGGATATCAGTGTGGAAGAAGCAAGCACTCTTACACACTCCAGCTCTCGTGTACTTACACTGTACTATGTCTTTTCAGCCCCTTCATCTTAAATTATTATTTATTCTTGGTGGGTAGGTGCCTACTTTTAAGGCTTCTTTTCACCGCGTGAAGTGTGTGGCAGTGCTTTCTTTTTTGAGAAGTAAAGATAGTCCAGCCCTGCTACACTGTCCTAAGTACTTTTATTTTGGTTAAACTGACAATTCAGTAATGCTTACCTAACCGCTTCCTTCACCCTGTTCTTGCCAACTACACCCAGGGAAGGACCACCTTGGGCAGATTGCCAGAGGTGCCACCCAGGTCTCCTGAAATGGCTGCCAGCAAGAAGGGAACAATTATACCCCCAAACCAGACTCAAAGCAGATGGCTGTCAGTGGCAATGAGTGTCGCATCCAGAAGCTTTTGATCTGTGGTTGTTCTTTGTGTTTCCCAGGTACTTAACCCATGTTACCTGTGTGATGTGCAACCCTGCTCCCCCAGCCTTGCTGCTCATTGTATAGGTATGTGTGAAACCATCTACCTCTAAGCCTCACCCAGATCTTCTAAGCCTGCTTGTACAGTAGCAAGCTCATAATAGGAACTCTGTCAGGCCCTCCAGCAGTACCAGTGGATTATATATGGCCCCACCTTTAAAGGAAAGTTTAGAAAAGCCTTTTAGGGTTTTATTTTTAAAGCATAACATATCCACTAAGGAAATTCAGTTAGCACCCAGAGTTAGGAATCCTAGGGTAATGTTTCACTTGTGAGCTTTTATCTCAGGAGCATCTCCTTCTGCTTAATTTTTCTGTTTTCAACCCCATTTAGTGATAGTGTTCTGTAGTTCACTTAGAGCCTAGTCTCAGCTGCTTTCCTTTAAGGTCCTGCCAGATTTTCCCTCAGCATCTTACTTATTTTTTTATTTAGAATGCTAACCTCTTTCAACGAATGTAGGAAGTCACGTGATCACAGGGTCCCCGTTATAGCTCCCAGTACAGTGTGGATCCTGAGGTATCTGCTCCCTGGTAGCAAACTGGCAAATGGCACCAAGCACAGGGGTTTGTTTTCAGACTGAGCCATAGTAACCCCTGCCCCACCCCCATCCTGCAGTAGCAAGAACAAGAGACCGAAGTGTCAGTAGTTTTTTAGACCCAGGCTTTTCTTCACCGAGAAAATCAGGGCTAGTGGAGTAAATGTACTTTTACCATTTCCCTGGCTTCTCTGCTGTAACTGCACATATCCGAGTGAGCAAGTGATCCAGTGACCCTGTGGTGGTTGTTCCTCCACATCTGCCCTCACTGGGGGAGGGTGTGGGCTGGCTGGGTCGGAGGTGCCTGCATCCTTCTCCATCTTTAGGAAGATGTCTTCCAAAGCAGAGATGTTGACTGAAAACGAGCTGTGGATTTACCAGTGAGCTTGTTGGTGTGAATGCTTGCTTCTGAGTTCCAGAAGCTCCTGTAACTTCTCTGAGCATCCTCCCTTTTTCTCACAATCAACCTCCGCAGTAGGCTCCCAAAATATTCTTTCTAGTAGTCAGGATATCCTGAAATATTCATACTGTGTGTGGTGCTTTGAGTAAGTTGGTCCTGACAAGTTTATATGTTTGAATGAGTCATCAGAGAGTGGCACCTCTTGAGCGGGATTAGGAGGTGTGGCTTTGTTGGAATGGGTGTGGCTTTTATGGAAGAAGTATGTCACTGGGGTTGGGCTTTTAGCCCAGTGCAATGGGTTTCTCCTTCTGTGGATCTGGATGTAGAACTCTCAACTACTTCTCTAGCACCATGTCTGCTTGTGTGCTGCCATGTGGCCTACCATGTTGAAATGAACTAAACATTTGAAAGTGTAAGGAAGCCCCAGTTTAATGCCTTCTTTTATAAGTGTTTCCATGGTCATGGTACCTCTTCACAACAGCAGAACACTGACTAAGACACTGTGGGATGGTGAACGTTCTATTGATTTCTCTGCATCAGAGTTCAGTCTACCTTGTTCTGTTGTTACTTAGAGAGCTATTTGTATCACGTACCATACCTCCATTTCTTATCACTTGTGATACATTGAGCACTTGTTATCTGCAAGAAGCTGTGCTAGGACTACTGTCAGAAACTGATAGACTCTGGGCCCTGTTCTTGAGAGGCTTATGATCTGGGTGACATGTGAGGAAGTGTCTTCCTTAATGTCACCATCAGTATTTCCTTTGTTCTCACCTGTCCCAGTATAAGTGGACCTTGAGTATAAGATGACAAAATGTACGTGGAGGGAGGGAGTGGTGACAACCTTAGATGTACTTTCATAGTCATAGTCTTTCTGAGTTCTTGGCACATTTTAACACGGTGATCCTTGGAGGTAGGAATTTGGATTTAATTCTCATGTGCTTAAGTGGGGGTGATTTTTTTTTATTCCAGCCATAGGAAATAAATGCCAGCAGCTAGGCTGCAGCTGCATCTCAGCTGGTTGCATCTGAGTAGAATTCAGAAGAAAGGGTGGAGCAGCACCCACAGCTGAAAGCCATACATGGTCTTTGTTCAGATCAGGCCATGCATCCTAGATGCTTTTGAAGCCAGTACAGTTAGCACTCAGGAAGCCAGACTTCAGTAAAAACCATTGAGACTATAGGATATAGTGTGTGTTCAGAATGTGTGATATCATTGTTTTCTTGTTTACATTTTTTAAGAGAGAGAGAGAGAGAGAGAGAGAGAGAGAGAGAGAGAGAGAGAGAGAGAGTCTGTCTGTCTGTCTGTCTGGGGGTATGTGCACTTGAATATAGGTATCTACTGAGTCCAGAAGAGGCTGTTGGGACTCTGGGCGTTGGAGTTACAGGTTGTGGAGTTACCTGATGTGGATGCTGGGATTCTAGCTCAGGTCCTCTGGAAGAGCTGCAAGTGCTTTTAACCACTGAGTCATCTCTCCAGCTCCTCTCTCCAGTCTTAATCAAATGATGTTGTTAAGGGAACAATGAAGATTTAATCTGGCAATGAGTTTTGTTTTTCCTTTTCCATATATACACTTTCTCCCCTAATAAACTGGGAGTTATGGCACCTGCTTGTTTTGTTATTTTATCTGAAATATCTGTGATGAATATTAATGAAAACCATCCACTTGGTGGACCCTATTTTCGTTGTACCAGTGTATAGGTGTAACACTTGCTGTTCTTCCAGACGAGCTGGGTTCAGTTCCCAGCAGCTGTGCCTCACCACTGCCATTGACTCCACTTCCAGAGGATTCCAAGCCCTTTGTAGGCATGCGTGCAGCCCGTTTGCATGCGCGCAGCCCGTTTGCATTCGTGCAGCCCGTTTGCATGCATGCAGACAAAACACTCCTGTGCATAAAAAGAAAAGTAGATCTTTAAGAAAAAAAAGAAACAATTTGTGCTATACTGACCTGTATACTGATATGTAGTATATAGACTACATACTGTCTAAGCCATAGAATAAAACCTTTACCATGCAATCTGTGTAGTATAATTGAATAGCAACTGTTTATCTGTTGTTTTTATATGGTAGTCTTTTTATTTTCTTTTATTATTATGTGTATTTGCCTGTATGCCACAGTGCACATATGGAGGACCCTGTGTAGAAGTCACTTCTCTCCTTCCACTCTGAACCATCCTGAAGATCCATATCTTCAAAATGTAGCTTTTTAGGGATACACGCAACTTGGTAAAATTTACACAACTATACTTGATGACTTCTGTGATTTGTTTTCTACTTCATCAATATAATAACATTTCAGCAAAACCATCTGTTCTGTCAGCTTTACCCCTTTCTGTGGGTTTGTCCTTATCAAATATGGGCTAAATATTTCCCAGTTCGGGCTTCACAGTCAAAGTTTAATATAGAAGCAGAGATACTGATATTGTCAAATCCTCAATAATTAGACAGCAAATAATCTGACAGAACTGTTAATTATATTTTATGTGCATTACTGACTTTAAAATTGCTTTTTTATTTGTTTTTTTTTAAACATCATAGAAAGTGATGGTTTCCATTGTGAGCATTTGCATAATTAGGTTTTGCTGACATTGTCCTGGCCTTCTTCCCACCCCTTATCTCTCTGTAGTCCTCCCATAAGTCTTCTTCTGCTCAGTAGACTTCTCTACTTTCATGTCGTTTATATCCCAAAGTTGAGGTTTCTTGATTGTTTATATATATCCAGTGCTGTGTGGAATATTCCATATTGGATCTCATTTAATCATCTGACTAATTTTTAGTATGAAAGTAGGCTTTTGACTTCCCAACAGTTTCAGCCTGGCCATGTAAAGTACTGGTGGTAATTAACCAAGAAAATGAATAAAATTGGAGCAACAGAAGCCAAGTCAGTTAAATCTTATTCAGATATAAAATTATCTTTTATTTTCAGGAGATTTTACACGTTGATTAGTGAGAAAATGCAATCTTGTTTTGAAGCAGAGCATTAAAAAAAAAAACCATGGCACTCTATGGAGAATGTTTACATCTCATTAGCTCTCTGTTAATCACTCTGTTTCTGTTGCAGTTCCCAACTGGAAATTTTGAGTGAATTTGTCACCTTGCTGCATGCAGTGTGTCCATAGGCCCAGAGCATCAGTTTCCACTGCTCAGCTTTGCTTCAGTTCCTATGTGTTTTCCTGGCTCTCCATCCTGATGATTTGAGCTATGCTTTTATAAGGAAGGTCTGTGAACCACAGACAAGAAAAGCTGCAATTTCTTCCTTTGGGGAAATCTCCAATGTAGAGTTATAAACAAATGTTAAGGTTCAAAGTAGGCAACATAATGAGTAAGTTCAAGCACTTATGTAACATTGTGTGCTGGCAAAATGTTTTACAACTCTATTATTAATTTCCTTAAATCTCCTGGAAGGTAACAATGTTATTACATCTGTTTTATATGCAAGACAGGGAAATTAAGTGGCAAAAAGGAAGAGGACTTCAGACATTGATTTTTAAGGTTTGGATCTATATCCTAAACCACACTGCTTCATCAGGGAGATAAAGTTCGGTTCTAGACTTGAGAGCGGTGCCCGTTTGGGCAGGTTTTTTCTGTGTGTTTAAATAGTGGTTCAGTGTCTTGTGTTCTGCGAGTGACTAGCTGAGCATTTTAGCTAATGGTCATAAGTTCTCAATGAAATGTGGCCTGTTGTGAGGCTGATGGATTAGTGAATAACCAGGTGATCTTTGGTTTGCTCTAGCTGCAGTCTCGTGAGACGAACAAAGGCGTGGGTTGGAAGAGCTCACACTAGTGGCTGTCCACTCCCTGTAAGCCACTTTTTCTCTGTTACTGTGTTTCTTTCTTTTCTGCCCTTTCTCCACCCATAGAAAAGCAAATTTATATTAAAAAGTAATAACATTTCTCAAAACCCCAAAAGGGTAAAATGTACAGATTTTCCATAACTGAAGAAATTGAAAATAACTCAGAACCCTAATTTACAAGGCAGAGGGAGACATGATAAATTATTGCCTTCAGTTAACTTTTCTTTCATTTACAGAGTATCCAAAAACTGCTTTAACACCCTGAGGTGTGACCAGAAGGTAATGAAGAGTGATTTTTAAAAATAAATATTTCATAAGGTACCCTGGTTTAAATGAGAACTGTTCTTTAACATAGTCGCACTTTAACTGATCCAATGATGTTGTCATTACAAAAAATATTTTCAGAACTTGTCTTTTGAATGCCTTAAATAAGCCATTTATGAACTGCAAAAGAAAACAGTCTCATGTATTTTTAATCAACCCCTCCCTTACAAAGGAATTTATTACTCAGATACATTACTGACTTTTTTAGCCTCTGTTCTCATCAGCTTTTCTCTTCTTGTTTTGTTTCCAACCTGGAGTCTATAATTTTTAAAAAATAACAATTTGAAATTAGTGAGGCTATTCCATTTTAACTTTCTATTTTGAAATCCTTTGTACTTGCATAAAAGTTATGTAAATAGTGTCGTTTCCATATATCCCTCATTCAGCTTCCCCTAGTTCTCTGCTGAATTTCTTGTTAATTTCTTTAAAATGTAAATTTTCTATGTTTGTCTTATAGTTATATTGAAGTGTAAAATTTTTCATATGTTTGTCTTATAGTTATTTTGAAGTGTAAAATTGTTATCGACTAAAACTATCCTGAGGTGCAGCCGGGCGGTGGTGGCACACGCCTTTAATCCCAGCACTTGTGAGGCAGAGGCAGGCGAATTTCTGAGTTTGAGGCCAGCCTGGTCTACAGAGTGAGTTCCAGGACAGCCAGGGCTACACAGAGAAACCCTGTCTCGGAATAAATAAATTAAATAAATAAATAAAATAAATAAAATTATCCTGAGGTGATAGAAAAGCTAATTTACTCATTGAATCACACGCACACACACACACACACGCACACACACACACACGCATACACACACGCACACACACACGCACACTGTACTCTGTAAATAAGTACAAATATGACATCAGTTTTACAAAATGAGGCAGGAAAGATGAGATGGCTCAGCAGTTAAAACATACTGTTCTTGCAGAGGACCCAAGTTTGATTCCCAGCACCCACACTGGGTAGCCTATAACTTCCAGCAGTGTCATGCCTCTGGCCTCCTGGGGCATATGCCCTCTCTTCTATGTCCCCTTCCAGCCCCACTTTAAAATAATAAAAGTTAATGATAAAAATGAATACAATATTTATGTATAAAAGTATATAATTTAAAAACGGTACCTCCTCACTCTCACTCTAATGAGGCATTTGTCAGTTTTATTATTTTAGTCAAGAGTGAATGTCTAGACATTTGTTTCTCTGGTGCCGTGGATCAAGTGCAGAGGTTTGCACGTGTGGATGCTCTGCTTTTGGATTTTTTTTAACCTCTCCCCATTGTACTTTTGTGTTTGCTTGTTTTTCTTATTTGGGCCTCCTCATATTACAGATCTGTGTGTTATCTTTTCTTCTTCTAGCTTCTTGCCTCTTTGTTTTTAAATCATTTTTGTTTTTCAACCTTACAAGACTACACTTTCTTCTAAGTACCATTGTAACTACACCACCCAGATAAAAACACTTTCTCCTCTTCTTAAGATTTCTCCTTTGACTTAATCCTCACAATGGCTCCTGAGCAGCCATTGTGATGGCTCCTGAGCAGCCATTGTGGGGTCCTTCTGAGGGGTTTTAGAGGGAGACTCTTCAGGATCTCAAAGAAGGGGAGATTCCTGTTTGCCTCTATCAGGTTGTTGCAAACATTGCACTTCGAGGGCTGCCACGAAACAATAAAGTAATGTTTTTTTAGCTGGCTGTGGGAGGGTTTAAGGTTTCTAACCCTAAACCATATCAGCTAGGCTCCAGTCAGAATTTTTCTTGGGGAATTAGTTACTTGAGATGTTTACTATGCAGGTTGTAGAATGTTTTTTGACACAAACCAGACACACAGGGAATATTTGCTGAAGAATGAATGAATGGAGAGACCCCTTTTCTCTTCATCAGCCTGTAGCCATCATGGAGAAAGGTGGGTCTTTTCAGCAGAGCAGAGTGTGTCCTTCTGCCTACCCATGCTTTGGAATTACAGTCTACATAATCTTTTCACTGTCACCTCTTACTCTGGGCCCTGATTCTCTCTCCTGCTCCTCACCTCTGAGTGTGCCATGTACCCATTGCAAGCCAGGCTTTAGTTCACTAAGGATTGGCAGCTGCTTACAGGTGTGAAACCCTCCAAGATTTTTCTTTCCAATAATTTTTTTTTATTGTTTCTGGTCTATGTTTCATTTCTAGCTATACAATGTTTCTAAAAGATAAACTTTGCATTGTCACTGGAAGTTTTAGGTGCAGTGTTGCCATCTATTTAATGGTTAAAAAAATATTCTTTGTAACAGTTCATTTGGAAGAGGAATGGTGTAGAAGTAAAGAGTGCGGATCTCTTATATGAAAGTGGTGACTGATTCTTCGACATGATCGCTGTACCCATGGGAATCATAGGGCCTTTTCCCATTCATGTATTCTAAGTTAAATGCTCTTCATAGATTGATAGAACCAGCTGAGACTTACTCTCAAACTTCTCTGTGCTCTGGGGCATCTGCCTGCTTACAAGCTTTGAAGGGACATTACTTGAGCTTATTGAGGGGTAGCAGCCATAGTCTATGACATATGAGCCCATCCCTGTGTCTCAGACAGGTAGATGCCAGGTACTGACTCCACCTAAAGACCCTCAGTCCATAGGATGGTCCTTCCTTCTCACCAATCTAAAGGCTGATTTGAGCAAATTATATTCTTTCTTTCCTGGTCATTTAAAAAGCAAGTGTTGGGGTTGCAGGAGAAGGACATATAAGTACTCTTTGAGGGGCTGGAGAGATTGCTCACTGGTTAAGAGCATGGCTGTTTTTCCAGAGGATCTGGGTTCAATTCCTAGCACCTACACAGCAACTCAGAACTGAAGGTAACTCTAAGATCTGACATCCTCACACAGACATACATGCAGGCAAAACACCAACACATATAAAATAAAAATAACTAATTATTTAAAAGAATAGTCCTTGGAAGCAAGAGATAACTGTATTTTTTGGTTGCCTCCTTTATAAGAATTATGGCCTAAGGGACAGCACAATGATGACTGTAAAGTTGCTCTACTGCTTGTTAAATCTTCAAATATTTGTAAAACCAGAGGAAATTTGTTAGCTCTTTTACATTTGTTCATTTTAATATATATGTAAAAAATTTACATTATTCATTTACATTTATATTCATATTTACATTTTTAATGTACTCTAAAGAATTTACATTATTCTTGTACATTATTTGTATATATTCTTGTACCTTTATTTTGAGGTAGCGTTCCTAATGTGAGAGTGAAGGTCAGAGGATAATCTGCAGTTTCTTCCTACCATGAGAGTTTCTTGGGATTCCATTTTGGTCACCAAGCTTGACTGTATGACCCCTTCTCAGTGAGCCATCTGAAAAGCCCATTAAAAAGTATTTTATGAACTCTACTATCTAAGTTGTATATGTGTTATGTACATGTAGGTTGTAGGCACATACATGTGGAGATCCATGACATGAATTTGAAGTTGACTTCAAATCTCTCCACTGTATTGAGGCAGTGTCTCTGAACCCTGAGCTTATTGAGTCAAGCTAGCGTAGCTACCTAGCTTGGTCTTAGGATTAAAAGCAGCCATCAATTTGCCTGGCTTATATTTATTTTAATTATGTGTCTGTGCTTTGGAATGTATACACGTGCTGGTGCCCTTTGTGTGTCTGAAGACGATCTTGGAGTTACAGGCGGTTGTGAACCTGATGTGGGCGCTGGGAACTGAAGTTGAATCCTCCAGAAGAGCAGCAACAGCTCTTAACTGACGACCCATCTCTCAGCCCCATGCCTAACTGTTTTGTGGGTTCTGGGGATTGTTGGATGAGGGCTTTATTCTCAGAGCACCTTCCCCAGCCTCCTGTATCAATCTTGATTAAAATTTCTACTATGTAGGCATCATAGTGCACACCCCAATCTCAGCATCTAGATGGCAGAAGCAGGAGGTTCAGCCCTTCTAGGTCATCCTCTACTACATAATGAGTTCAAGGCCAGTAGTAGGCTACATAAGATCCTTTCTCAAAGCCCTTTTCTGACCCCCCCCCCCCCGAATTCATAAATAATAGTATTACTGACTGCTTGTTATCTTTCCAGTAATTCTCTAAGTACTATATGGGCCCTGATTCCTCTAAACCTCCAGAAAGTCAAAGTGTCTACTTAACTGTAGCAATATTACCGTCAGAAAGACCACACAGTTTGTGTATAGAATGAGTTCATTCTAGAGTCTGCTATTAATCACTGTTGTGTTGTCTTTCATGTAGGATGCTGACAGATAGCTTTATCCTCAAATAGCGAAGTGCAATAATTATTTAATTGTAGAAAATATAACCAGGTATTTTAGGGGAGAAAAAGTCAGACTATTTAAGACAAATCTCTGCATGAGAAAGGCTTTTCAACATATAAAACCTACACACCATAAAATACAGTATAATCAAAGGCTTAAGAAGATTAATGTATGGCTAGAAAATCCATTATAAGCTGAGTAAAATGGCAAATGAAAATCTGGAAAAAACAATCACAGACCATGAGCGTCTTGTTTTAATGCATAAGGAACATCTGCAAATAAGCAAGAAAATGATGACCAGCAATGTAAACCAAAACTTGGTTAAAAAGCAGAAATAACTGACAGAAAAATAAAAACAAATGTATTTTAAAGTTTTGAAAAATAATGCTACCTTCTCTCATAGAGCTAAAATTTCAATATCATTTGATTATAAATAAATATTCATCTATCAGTTATTGAAGATACTTAAATTTTGTTCAAGACTGAGTTGACTTAAGTTTAGTGCCACACTCTTGATAGATTGCTAAATTGTTTTATCTTCTGTGACATTTTGTTAACTTTGAAAGTATGTATCCTCTCACGAAATGATCTACATTAAGGAGGTTTTTATTTCATTTTACTCTCATTTGAATAATATTCTTGGCATTAACATAAGTACTATACCATTTTATAGAATAACAGAGGATTGAGGGGAGGGGCGGCGACCATCCATGTGGGATTGACCAAATAAATTGGGCTGTGTCATGGAATAGCGCAGAAAATTTTACTAAAATAACACAAGAGTTTTACATTAATAATGAAACAAAATCCAAGGCGCATCGTTAATAAAGCATGCCAAAAGCAAAGCACCAACGTGCTAGCACTTGCCTAAGCTGCATACTTTTTTTTTTTTTTTTCAAATAAATAGCTTGTGTTTGTTAAAAGATTATTCCAGCCTTGAGAAATGATATCTGGAAAGAAGTGACAGCAGAAGCTTCTTTGCACTGCTAGTCTCATATTTTTATAGCATGTTCAGGCACTGCCTGTTCCACTAAAAGAAAATTAACCACATACGTGTAAGCAATTTAACCTTTTGAAAAGTGGGATTATGATCGACTCCTGGTGGCATTTGAAAGATTTTACTGAAAAGACGTTTGCTGCATGAAACAGCATGGGGTTTCGTTTACCTTCTTGGACAACAAGCTGTGCTGGCCCTGATGTGATCTGACTCAGTGTCTCTACAGGATCTGAGTGAATGACCATTAGCTCCCCAGGTGCCATGATTAGTGGCCCATGGGCTGCGAACTTGTACTGTGTTGTTTGAATTATCTGGCACAAGTAGCTGTTTGAAAGCTGATTAGAAGAAGTGGAATTTTTAGTGGAGGCACATCTTACAGAAAGCTTAAAAGAAAAGTCGTGCCTTCTTTTTGGAAATGTCTCAATGGAACCGGAAATCCCTCCTGATGTGGGTTCAGCCTTGTTTTTCCATTGTTAGCACTGAGCCGTGAGTCAAGCCTCTGCATTCCTGACGACAGAGCAGAAGTGTTGGTTCCCTTTTCTTCAGCAGCAGGTTGCTGAGATGCAGTAGCTTCTGATTTCTGACGAGAAAATGAAGGCCTCTGTGTACAGGACAATTTCGCACTTAGACGTTGATGGCTTTGTTCTCTGAGGCCATAGAGGTATTTTTCCTAAGGTGGAAGAGTAGACCAGCTTCTTGATGTACACTGAATTTGCAAGGGTTTTGTTGTTGTTCATTTTAAATGATGAATAGCCCTTGCAATTCTGTAATACTGAAGGGGGAAAGTCAGGTTGTATTATTCTCATTTTAAAGATGAGATAGATGTATAGTTGAAAGGGATTACCCAACTTTCTCAAGCTCTCATGGAAAACAGGTGACAAAGCTAAATTTTCCCACATAATGTCATATTGGGATGAGAAATGTATCCTCACTTAGAGTATTACATCAGTGAATCATGTGCTTTGAGAAGCACTCAGGCAGGCCAGCGGGAACATCGCTGAAACTTATCCCAGGCACACAAGAAAATGGTCTGAATATAGGACTGTGTTGTTCATTCATTTGCACAGCATTCAGAACAAAATCATTCCTACATCAGGCCCTTGGACTCACAGGCCATCAGGGAGTGAGAAATTGATTGTCCTCTCTGTCACTTCTTTTTTTATGCCCTCATTTTCTCTGGTTGATGTTCTTAGATGCCGGAGGCCAGTCGCTGTTGCCAGATGACTGGGCTCTGCTGGCTCGTCAAGGGGCTGTGGCAGCGCTTGTTTCCATGAGAGCTGGAAGACCAGATGCAATGGAAAAAGCACAGGCCGTTGTTTCTAAGTAGCTGGCAGTGTGATTCACAGTGGCCTGTATAATGTGAATGGAATCTGATAGCTCTTGGAACCGGGCTTCATGGGTGAAGTTACCATGCTGGCAAGCTGAGCAGAAGCTGAGCACTTGGTTAACATGTTCGTATCCGGGCTTTTAGGAATAATCTGTGCAGTTCAACTTCTGTTCATTCTGTTTTTTGGGCAGACTAGGTATTCCTGGAAGGGGTATTGCCTAATTTCCAGGGGTGCTTAAGGGATGTGATTTTGAAGGTAAATTCCTTTTTGTGTGATGAGTAAATTAACCTTAAACGTGTTGTACTCTGCCATGAAATTTGATGGTAAATTGTTCTTTCGACTCCACTTCTAGACCTGCTTGGTAGCTCATGCCCGTAGTCCTACTGCTGGTGTGCCTAGGAGTTCATGATAAAGCCAGGTAACATAACCAACCCTTGTCTCAGCAAGGCAAAGCAAAACAACAAGAATCCCTCTACTGCTACAGAAGCCCATTCTCAGAATCATTTAAAAGGTGTAAGAAATAAAATAGACCCCAGGGCCTCATGAGAGCATATGAAAATAGAGTTTGCAAAGTAGTTGTAAACTTACGGAATCACAGCAGCATAATAACTCACAATAATTCAGGTGTTTTCCCGGGGATTTTGTGATGCTAGCTCTGACTTTGACACAATAATTGTGAATAAATGGTGGCTGCGTTATATACATCTGTGTTTTGTAGTCATATCATTTATGACTTTATGCTAATGTTGTTCCCTATAGTAACAACAAAAATATGTTCCTCAGACTATAAATAATCATATTTATCCTTAGTTCTTTCCTTGTCTATCAAGCCTTAATTCCTAATACATTTACTGTCGTTTTCTGGATAATCACTTTGCTTTTTTGTGTCGGAGGGGAAAAACTCTCAATAATTGCAAATTTCTTGCCATCCTTATGGACTAATCTGTATTCTGTCGGCCTACACCATCACGAGCATTATTGGGAGTCACAGTCAGAAGAGTTCTAGGCAAATGCAAATCGGTTTATGTTGCGGCAGCTCCGTCAGTCTAAGATTGCTGCTGAGCTGAACAAGAGGCTGTGCAGTGACTCTTGTGACAGCTGAGATGTTCTTTTCTCCCAGATGTCTAACCTTCCAGCATCTGCTCCATCCCCAGGAGCGAGCAGCTTGTTTTCCAATCAAGGCGTATTCTGCAATTCCACCTTTTTTTTTTTTTGGAAATTAGGTACACTCCAACATATATGCTTAGAGACCCTTGGGTATTTGAACCATTTCCTAGTCTACTTTCCCAGACATAAAAGATACCATGTGTGAAGTATGTGAAATGAAAATGTCAAGGTGTTTGGGTGGGTTCTTTCTACAGAAAATATATTTGCTTATTGCAGTTTCTCTGTGAAGACTTTAAAATGTTCCAAGGACAGTTTAAAATCACCTCTTTAGATCTGAAATAATTTATGTCTGCTGTATAAATAGAACCTTCCAGAATACGAACTGATGAGCCACCTCAACTCCCACCTCTTTTATGAAGCCTTCCTCAGTGCCCTTGTTAAAAAGAAAAGTAGTCATCCTCTGCTCGACTTTTCTGAAGCACGTTGACCTTTCATGAGAGTGGTAATCTCATATCCTGGTCAGCCTTGAATTCCAGTTCTTTCATCTCTTTCTTGTCCACTTTTGAAATTAGAGTAGGGCTTTTGTTAGACTCGTGGGGTTTTTTTTTCCCTCCTCCAGCTACACATCCAATCTATTGTGCTAGCTCACACCCACCGTACCTGGGTTCTCCTCTGCTTACTGCCTCCTCATTGCTGCGATTATATTATCTTAAAAGCAGTTGCCATCCACACACTCTGGAATGATTCATTTATGTAGCTCTCTCCTCTGTTACACTCTAAATTCCATGGGGACAGAGCCATGCTTATTCACCTGTGTTTCCCCAGGGCCAGGCATAGTGCTGGGACACAGAATACTCATTACATTTCTATTGAAGGGATGCTGGACTTTATTCAGTGGGCTTGACTTTGAGTATGTGAATCTGAAAAGGTAGAAGCCCATTTTCCACAGTTAACTGTACTGCAAAACAGTTTCAGGAAACTGTTGCATCTTATAGTACATATACATGCACATCTCTGGAGAACTGTAAATACCAAGGAAGTAGTCCACTTCATTACATTTATATTTCATGGCAGGAAGGTTATGTTTGTTTTCTTTTACTTTAAAATCCAAAGTTGGTAGTCTGTCATTTCTTGTAGAAGGTTAAAAGTTGATATAATTAAAAATTTTTTGAATTCCCATTATATCTAATGATAGAACTGCCTGATAAACTGTCCTGCCATCTCCCACCTAAGAAATGTAAGCAGCCTGTGTCTTGGCATCACACCTAATGTCCAAGTTCCCACCATAGTGCCTAGAGAGTACAAAAGGTGATCAATAAGTATCTACTGAATAAAATGTATCCATGAACAATTACAAAAACCTATAGAATTTCTTATGAGTAGAAGTTCTTTTTACTGTTTGGGAAGGGTTGGTGGGGTCTAATGAATTTTCAGCTTCAAACAGCCGGAACTGCTTGAATATGATATTGCAGACCTAGAATGTGAGTCTGACATTAGTGGTTCCCAGGTTCCTCCCCAAAGAGACACTGTTTCCTTCCTTTAGGAGCTTAATATTACTTCTTTTTTGTATTGCTTAAACATCTCCCTAGAGAAACAGAACTTCAGAAAAGGTAACATAAGGAGACATCACCTGGATCCCCAAAGCTCCCCAGTCACTGTATCTTAAGTAAGTCACATCAAATCAGATAGCTGTGTAGGAGTCACTGCGAAGGGCTTAGAGATGATGTTCTTTATCTCTGTTCTTTAAGGAAATGACTTGTAAAAATATATTACTGTCAAGCAAGTAATTCTCTTATTCTCAGCAACATGAATAATTTTAAACTCTCAAGATAATTTTAGTAACTCTCTGTTTTGAAATGTAGTAAGTAGTTTGTCATTGAAATATTTTTTTTTTTATCCCAGATATAACTGTCTAGTTATGAGGTCTTCTCTTGGATGGGATGAAGCAAGCCACTCAGAACTGTCTGCTACGTTGTTCAACCTTTCTCTTGTGGTCTCAAGGCACTGGTCTGTTTTGGGGGAAAACTATAGAAAGCTCTCTTTCCAGTGGATCTTAGAGACCACCATGTTGGGATTTCCATTTCACCAGTGAGCAAACTGAAGTCCTGAAGTCTTAACTGACTTGTGTCAGAACACACAACCCACCTTTGGTCTTTTGAGAGCTGGCTCAATCCTGGCTTTTCTGGTATGACTCATAGGACTTTCTTTGTGTAGTGAGGACGGATGTTCACTTTCAGGCAAACACTAGCTTTTGAAACTGTCAAAATTCTGTGGGTTAAGACTTCAGAGGGATAATATATAGCTAAAAGCCATTTAAACATACCACATTATTCTCTATGGAGAAAGCCACATACTGGGGGAAATCTACACACCACAGGTAAACAAGATAGTGAGGGAAATGATGGTTGTACTTAGTTTATTTAGAAGTTAGTAGTGCTAAACCACGGGGTATTTTCAACAGTTGTCTTGAAGAACATGATCCCAAAGGACAGATTTGACTTGAATGTAAACAGCCAGGTAAACATTCCCAGGGAGAGGGTGTGTCAGTCAGAAAAGATTTTAGCTCCAGCTGTATAATCCAAGTGCCTCCTCACCATGTGAGCTTCAGAGCCTTATCTAGTGTACCTTACAGTCAGTGAGAGGGATTGCTACGTACAGACCTGTAGGCCCTGCTGCCAGAGTCTGGTGCCTAAGAACCTACAACTTCTAAAAGTTCTTACGTTGGGGGTTGGGGGGTGTGAGTTGGAGAGATGCCTCAACAGCTGAGCCTATACTGTTCTTACAGAGGGCCTGAGTTTGGGTTTCAGCTCCCATATCGAGTGGTTCACAACCCTCTGTAACTCCAGCTTCAGGGCACCCTCAGGCATCCACATTTACATGCACATACCGCCACCCAAATACACATGCCTACCCATAATTCAAAGATAGAAATAAGTCTTAAAATTTCCTGCATGACACGGAGTCTGTTGGTGATGTATGACTTGAGGGAACTGGAAGGATGGCTTTTAAAAAATAAACACTGGACGTGATGTTTGAATTAATATGAACTTAATCTATTTTAATTTTATTCATGGATTTAATTCAAGAAAGCGTATATGATAGAAAGTTGAAGGACAGGTAGGGGAGTAAAGCAACCGGCTTAGTTGATAGGTGTGTCCGTTTCTGTTGCAGAGCTGAGCAGATAAAAAACTACATTCATTCACAGCTCACAGTTCCGTGGGTCAGGAGTCAGGGGCAGTGCTGGCTCAGTTCTCGGTGTAGACTGAAATCAAGGTGTTGGCCAGCAGTTCTCACCCAAGTGTGCTCCTGTTATTGGCAGTGGTCATTCCTAGGCAGCTGTGAGAAGTCTTGTCTTTCCTTCTTCCCTCTGCTCCTGGAGCTTGTTTGCTTGAAGATCCATGGAGGATGCCTCTTGGGAGTACATACGAGACTCTGGGTGACTCAAGAGTTCCTGGCCATATAGCAGTTGATCTTCTCCTGGGAAGTTAATGAGTTGGCATTGTTATTATAGTCATCTGCTCTCATAAATATATTTCATAACATGAAGGAGAAGTGGGCCTCCTCTTGCTGTGTTGACAAGATTGAGTTTTAAGACTAAGTTTCCATCCTGGATAAAAATAAACTCACTAAGATGAAACACAGTATTGGGACTAGTTCATATGACAGGTTATCTACCCGTTCAGGCATCATCTCTTTATGGTTTTATCATCATTCTTGTTCTCCAAATACATCAGATTAAAACCAAGATCTAAAGCAAAATGGGAAATTTCCCATCAATTCAAACCAAGTGCCCAGTAATTTTTTTAAAGTAAGTTTCTTGAAACCTTCTTTGAGTGAGATATGATTTTTTGGTGTTGAGATCTCTAAGCAATATAAAAGTTTGAGCAGAAATAAGATCTCAGGCTGCTCAGTGGCAGATGGTGATATTGTAAATGATCTGCCAGTTTTAAATACTAGTCTGAATTGTAGTAAATAATTATCAGTAAATCTCAACGGGGAGTTTCTATCTACCTTAGACCATTTATTTATGTTTTCAGATGAAAGACATACATAACCTTTATATTTTAATATATGCCATAGGCAGCACAATAGCTGTGCAGCTTCCTAGTCTCCATGTTGTTAGATCTTTTTTTTTTTTTTTTTACTGATAACAACAAATTTTTATTTACTATTTACTATGTTTTATTTGGGCTGTTCTTAGCTCCAATTGGCTAGGCCACAGGGCCATTTTTTATTTATATTTCTACTCCATGCCAGCTCCCTCTCCTCTCCTCTCCTCTCCTCTCCTCTCCTCTCCTCTCCTCTCCTCTCCCCTCCCCTCCCCCTCCCCTCCCCTCCCCTCCCCTCCCCTCCCCTCCTCTCCTCTCCTGTCCTCTCCTCCCCCCCCTCCCCTCCCTCCCCCCCCTCCCCTCCCCTCCCCTCCCCTCCCCTCCTGTATTCTACTCTATGTTCTTCTTCTTCTTCCATGGCCTCTTGTTTCCATCTTTCTCTCTTCCCCTTCTTTATGGTTTTCTCTCTCTCTAAGCTTCCACCCACCTATGTCTCTTCTTCCCAGCTATTGGCTGTGGGCATCTTTATTCACCAATCAGAATTAACCTGGGTGCAGGGTCCCAGAGTCTGTGTGCAGCCTCCAGGTTTCAGAGGTCTGCACTTAGCATTACAATAGACAGTAAAAGGAAAAACCTCAACACTGAAGGTCTCTTTTATTGCCATATCATTTCTTTAGCCATTGGAATTTTCTAGCTTTATTTGAATATTAATGGGTTAAGGATTACTTGACGTAAGTTTACTTAGTTGATTTTTATATGTACTATAGACGTCTGTACTCCGTTTAAGAGTGTTGAATTGTTAAATTCCTTTAGAGAACACTGTTAAATAAAGTAGTCTCTCACACTATCAGAGAATAAAACTCGGTCAACTTTTGTAGACTTACTTATGGGCTGAATTGTTACCTAAGTTTTAGGCTATATAATGTAGGGCTGCAAAGATTTGGTTTTAAGAAAAGCTAGTATGAAAAGGACTAAAATATTTAGTTAGCTATAAACTAGAAACTTGCCATTAATGACGTATGCTAGTAACCTGGACTTTGTAGCAGATTAATAGAAGTGCAGGTCTAGATCAATGATGAACTTTGGTCTTTCTATTTCTGAGGAGGTTGAACCCTTGTTTTAGAAACTGCTATGTCTAGGATGATTTTGATAAATCAGCATATTTAGGAAAATCAATGAGATTAACAGATTAGAAATCAAGACACATGACATTGTTTTCAGCAGAGTTCTTAGCCTGAAAAAGAGAGGGAAAAGGGGGGGGGGGAGGGATGGATATAAGAAAGTTAGGACTCTGGCTGTCTAAACTAACCAGCCTAAACAGTAGCATATGGTTTGGTTGGGTGCTTGTGTTAGCGTCAATATTGAGTGGCCATGCACAGACATACTCAGTGACATTTTTAGCTCTTTTTTTTTTTTTTTTTTTTTTTTTCTGAATTCAAAACTGGGTGCCCTGGTTTGTTAGTTCTTCCACTGAAGAAAGATACATTTATTTTTCAGTTGAAGAAAGGCAGATGTCTTGGCCAGCAGTTTCATCAGGCTGTATTCAGTAGGGCAGGGAGAGTTCCCAGATTAATGGACCTCTAGTGTATAGAAATGTCTGGGTAAGGAGGGTATGAGGTAGTAGTCCAGGCAGGCTGGCTGTGTTTCTTCACAAGTAAGAACATTCTAACATGGTCTTCCAATCCATCATAGGATTTTTGTTTGTTTGATGTTTTTTTTTTTATTTCATGTGGCAGAAACATGACCCTAAGTTGGTATAGAGAAAAAAGATACTATTGATAAGCCGTTAGAAACAGTGATTACGGGAGTGTTCATGTAATTGTGTTTAATCCCTTGCTTGTTCTTTGACTATTTATGTTTATTGTCTTGCTTGTTTCTTGACTATTTGCATCTATTGTATTGCTAGACCCTCAACCTAGAACTGACCTTAATACATGCATGTAATTAAAATGGTATAAAAGCAAAAAAGGAGGAGGGGGGGATTGAGATAGGGGGTTCTAGGGAGGGGAAATGGGGGAAAGGGGATGACATCTGAAATGTAAATAAATAAAATATCCAATAAAAAATTTTAAAAATCTCTAAGTAGCTCCTAATAGAAAGGATTAGGCAGTTAAATTGTGGTAGAATAGGCATCCACTGGGCCTCACAACCAACTGGAGGCAGAGACTCAAAAGCAGCTGGCCTTATTCCTCTTTTCCCCCCTTACCTCTGCTCCCCTGAGAATTGGCTTAGTTTTCTCTCTGTGAGTCTCTGTTTTCTGAACATCATGTGGACCATTCAAAGTGCCTGGGTGTCCCATCTTACCACACTACAGAGAAACACTGTCACATTTAGTGAGAAAAGTCTTAAGGCTGGCTGAACCTGACCCTGGCACTACACTCAGGACAAATCAGCCAAGGTGGAACTTGAGGAAGCTTGCTTATGGTTTTAGTGCCTTCTTAGGACAGACCTGGAACAGTTGCTTTTTGTAAGGTAAGAAAGATACCCCTCCTCAAGTTGTTGGAGGTGTCCCAGATACCTCCAAAAATATATAGACTATCGCCATTGTTTTCCTTTGTCCACAGGAATTTCATGGTAAGAACATGTTGTTGGATACTGTCACACTTTGGTCACAGGACATGGAGAGACCAAGCTGGTTTCTGGAAGCTTCCTCTCTACTGGCTAGCTTTCATAGGATCTGAAGGTGCTATAGGCTGGTGGAAGAGAAAAGTTAACAACAGCCTTACCCAAGTCTGAACTTTGTGGGCTGTAATAATGATTGGCAAGGCAAGATATGCCATAAGTACAATAGTGCCATGATTTATTGTGGACATGACTAACAATTTCTGAATGGATTTCAGGCTTGCAAGACAGGAGGAATGTATGCCTGGTAATATAAGACTGGTCAAGTACCCATGGCTGCTGAGTCATAGGCCTCAGGGATGAATTCACTATGGCTATTTTGGTAAATAGACATCGTAACCAACTGCTTTCTGAATATACACCTATACCCATAAAGGTGCAACTCTTTACCCTCATCAGAGAAACTTCTTTGTTCAATGGACAAAAGCATAGAGATTGTGTCGATGGAATGCTTGCCCATAAAGGGCACCTTTATATCATGCCTCCTTCCTCCAGAGTTCAGGTACCATTGTGGAAGAAGGGCCAGAAAGGATATCAGAGCCAAAGGTTGGGGAGGACCAGGGCTAAACAGTGTCTTCTGGAGACAACAGGACAGCACTTTCAAACTTAGAGCAGCTATAGCCTGCGTAAGACCTGCACAAGATCAAGTCCATCAGCATTATGGCACAGAGTGCGGACTGGCTCACCATCCGTATCCCTAGTGGCACGGAGTGTGGACTGGCTCACCATCCGTATCCCTAGTGGCAGAGAGTGCGGACGGGCTCACCATCCGTATCCCTAGTGGCACGGAGTGTGGACTGGCTCACCATCCGTATCCCTAGTGGCACGGAGTGTGGACGGGCTCACCATCCGTATCCCTAGTGGCACAGAGTGCGGACGGGCTCACCATCCGTATCCCTAGTGGCACAGAGTACGGACGGGCTCACCATCCGTATCCCTAGTGGCACAGAGTGCGGACGGACTCACCATCCGTATCCCTAGTGGCACAGAGTGCGGACGGACTCACCATCGGTATCCCTAGTGGCACAGAGTGCGGACGGGCTCACCATCCGTATCCCTAGTGGCAGAGAGTGCTATGGAGAGAAGTTATGGACACAGAGTGACTGCTAGAAGAGGAAGGGTCAGTTCTCTAGAAAAGCACGATTGCTGATAGGTTGACTGCATCCCAGTGGATGGCCTCACACTCATGCACATACAAGCAGCATGAATTGGTTATAAGACAGGGACAGGGACATGAAGTTGGGAGGGGGTGACGTAGATTTTGGAGGAGTTAGGGAAGGAATGGGGATGAATACGTTCAAAATACATTATATGGATGTATAAAATTCTCAAGGAATTAATAACAAATACATTTAGAACTTTTTATCTTGGGGCTGGAGTGGTGGCTTACTAGTTGGGAATACCAATGCTCTTTCAGAGGACCCAAGTTCAGTACTCAGCACCCGCATGGTAGCTCACAACTATCTAATCCAGCTCCAAGTGATTTGCCACCCTTACATGGACATACATTCGGGCAAAACACCAGGCATATAAAATAAAATTAATTACTTTTAAAACCTTTTTATCTTTTAAAAAAGTGCACACACACACATACACACACAGAGAGAGAGAGAGAGAGACAGAGAGAGAGACAGAGACAGAGAGACAGAGAGACAGAGACAGAGAGACAGAAAGACAGAGAGAGGGACACAGAGAGAGACCACATACACTTCTACCCTGACTTTACACTGTCAGTGCCTTGCATGAATCTCATACAGCAACAAACCCAAGAGCTGACATTGGCACAATACAAGCATTTATTTTGTTACTGGTTACTTTTGTATTTAATTGTGTGCTTTTCATTTTAATTGCACATATAGCTGTATATAATTGTCACCACTGCCAAAGTAGCAGTGATATCAGGTAGAGACTCTCGTGTACTAACCCCCTGCAGCCATACTTACCTCAACTATTCTCCTTGACAATTTGTATCGATTGATCTGTTTCTCATCACTTGAACTGTGGTGCTTCACAGAAAGTTTATAATGCAATATGCATCCTTCTAAGATGTCTTTTTTTCACTTTCCTTAAGGTTTCTCTACTGTTTTTATTGCTAGTATTTCTGATTGCAATATGCTATAGTTTGTTTAACCATTCATACTTTTCTATAGATTTGAATGGTTTTCAGCTTGGGACTATTAGGAATAAAGCTTTTAAGAATATATATATATATATGTGTGTGTGTGTGTGTGTGTGTGTGTGTGTGTGTGTGTGTTAAAAATGCATTGGCATTTGTTTGCTAAGAGTGTACTTTGGGCTTGTGAAGTAAATCTGTTCTTAATTACAAAGGAACTATTAAACTATTTCAGAGGGCTATCCTATTTCACATTACCACCAACAAAGTCTAAGTACAGTGGTCCAGCTTGTCCCCTCTAGCATTTGGTGTTACCAATAACTTTTATTTTACCCATTTCGATAGGATGTAGGGATATCTCAAATTGATGTTTGGTTATATTTTCTTAATGACTAATGATGTTAAACGTCTTCTTATGGGCTTACTCTCATCTGTATGTGTCCCCTTGAGGAAATGTCTGCTGGCTGGTTTAATGTTGAGTGTAAGAGTTCTCTTTATAGTCAAGATGTAAGTCTTTGGTTAGATATATGCTTTGTAAATATTTCCTCCAGGTATGTGCTATATCTTTTTACCCTTTAATATGGTCATTCATAGAGCCAAAGTCTTTATTTGCTTAAGACAGAATCTCTAAGCTTGAATTTGCAATTTTCTTGCCTTAGTCCCCTGAGTGCTGGGATTACAGTTGTGCACTACCAACTTGGCAAATTTTAACTTTTGATGAAGATGACTATTTTAAATGACAAAAAAATTTAGATTTTGGGGGCTGCAGAGATAGCTCAGCAATTAAGAGCATTGAAGTCTTTTCCAGAGGTCCTGAGTTCAATTCTCAGCAATCACATGGTGGCTCACAACCATCTGTAATGGGATCTGATGCCTTCTTCTGGTGTGTCTGAAGACAGCGACAGTGTACTTACATATGTAAAATAAATTTTAAAAAAGTCTTTATCACACATTTATGATTGAGCTAAAGAATTTGAGGTTTTCACCCTCCTTTTCAGCCTAGATGCAGGTACAGTTACTGGAGACGAATAAAATCATTCAGCTTACAATGTCCAAATGCAGTGGAGTGTCTGTGTATCTGACTCTGTGTGCTTTTCTCTTTCGTGGTGTTCTGTATGAGAGAGGAAAGGAAAATTAAGTTTCCTTAAGGAAGCAAGGTATCTTTATAGAATAAATGGAGCTGTGGTTCTGTTTATACCACTAACTCTATAAATAGACACCTTACATTAAAGAAACACAGCTTCGTTTGTGTGCTTTGCTTTTAGGCTCTCCTGAAGGTATTCTGCTGATTTGTTCTAATAATATAGGACATCATCCAGTGTGTTGGAATTGCACACACTGGGTTACCATGGTGAACAGAATAGGTGTGGGTTCTGTTCCCACAAGCTTGCCACTT
Organism: Arvicanthis niloticus; assembly: GCF_011762505.2. NCBI lineage: Eukaryota > Metazoa > Chordata > Mammalia > Rodentia > Muridae > Arvicanthis > Arvicanthis niloticus. Next base: position 36,770,102 of record NC_133430.1, on the reverse strand, counting down.
CGTTCTATATCTTCTTATGCACAGGCCTGTGGTGTCTGTCAGTGCTGATTCAGCTGAGTATCCTTGTTTCCTGTCTATCACAGGATCTTTATTGCTCTTTCAGAATGCAGCATGTCTTGAATCATAAGTGAATGATCTTAATGCTTTAGGAGTGGCTACATTCTGGGAAGGTGAAAACCAACCCAAGCTAGTAACACTTACAAGCATGTACATGAGCATATATTATGAGGAGGAAACTGTCATATTAATTACTTTCTTTCCAGCTGAGGAAATATTTTTGCAAAGCCTTAAATTACCTCAGGGTGACTGAAAACTAAGTGAGACTCCAAAGCCCACCGTTCCCTTCACTACATGAGGAAACGCCCAGCCACTTGAATGAGCCGGATAGCCAAATCCCTCTTTCATAATTTTAAGGTTTTTAAAAAAAAATGTTAATTCCATATCATTTATAAAACTTTGATTCCATTTTAGTTCTATAGATTTTTTATAAACTAGATGACTTATTTATAGTCTGGTTTTGTTATGACTTGTCCAAACACAAGAGAAGATTCTACAATAGGTTCTAAACTACTAACTAGCTAAAGTCAAAATTAATTATGAATCAATCTGTAGTTGAATGTGGTACTTCATGCCTGTAATCTCAGTGATCAGGAGACTGACTCAGGGAAATGACTCTAAGTTTGAGGTTAGCCTGGATGATATAATAAGTTTAAGGCCAACCTTAGTTATGCAATGAGACTATTTAAAAAATGTCAACATTCCAAATCAAATTAAGTTTAGGGTTCATTTGTTATCTCATTAAATAATGATTTTGGTTTTGCCTTTAGTATTTTATTTTATTGTATGCAGGATCATATATGGCAATCTACAGGTAGTTTCATTATGATTTTTACTTTATTATAGCAAAGATACATTCTGCAGTTTTTACAAATATTTATCAATTAAGTTCTCATGGTAAAACTGTAAGGTAGATATTATTAGTCCCAGTTTATAGATGATGGAATTGAGGTACTGAAGAGCTAGGAGCATGCTCCTAGTAGCACAGTTAATAAGAGCCTGAACAGGGTCCAAATCTAGTCTATCTAGTTCCAGGGACTTTGTTTTTGACATAGAAAATAGACCCAAATTTTCGCTAGTCAGGCATTTTCCTAAGTGGTACAATAAAGACATTGAGCTGAAATTTGAGTGGCAATATAGAAAAACAAAGTAGATAAATTTTTTGATAGAAACAAAACTAGACCTTGAGCCAAAAAATCTGTATTCTACCATCTCCAGTACAGTGTGAGTAACCTGGGGAAGGCTACTACCTTGGTTCTTATTGGTGTCACTCATGACTATAGATTAAATAGTATAAAACAACACAAACTTATTCTACTAAAATTCTGGAGGTGAGGGGCTTAAAGACAAGATGTCGGCAGGGCTGCAATTCTGTTGGAAACTGGAGGGAGGAATTCATTTACTTGTCTTCAGCTTTCGGAGACTGACTTTTGTCCCCAATTTCCTTCTCTAAAGCTTGTCATTCACTGCAATCTCTAGTTCCACTGTTACATCTCTTTTCTGTTCTCAATCCACACACTACACCATAGAGTCTTTCTTAACCATAGACTCTTTCTTCATATTCCAGGCTGGCCTTGAAGCCACTCTGATTCCTCGGCTGGGTCTCATTGATGGGAATCCTCCTGCTTTACATCTTAGTACTAGGATTGTGAGCATGTGTCCCACCTTGGCTCCCTCCTCCTTATGAGATCCACAGCAGCACTGGCTCTATCTGGTTGACCCAGGATGATCTCCTACCTCAAAATCCTTAACACAGACCCTTTCTCCAGGTGAGGGAGCATATTTGGACATTAAGGCATGAACATCTCTGCAGGCTGTTTTACTTATCAATCGCTTCATTTTTGTGACCTTCATTTTCTTTGACTGTAAGGTGAAGGGACTGATCTAATTCTGGTCAGTGAAATTTCTTGTTTCCTCCATTTCCAGTTTCAAGAGGAAAGTGATAGGTTACAAATTAAGAAAAGGGACAGAGAAGCTAAGATGTTTATGTCTTGAGAGCCAGTATGCTCCTGCTGAGGTATGAAAGGGACATGCTATGTGGTGGATGGTTCTTTCAGATCTTTAAAAATAGTATATTGTTGGATTTAGACTCCTAAAAAAATCTTTAAATTTATTTTTATATATGTGAGTGTTTTACTTGCATGTTTGTACCATGTGAGTGCAGAGGCTGTGGAGGCCACAATAGGTGTTGTATGCCCTGAGTGTTGAGTTACAGATGGTTGTGAGCTGCCATGTGGGTGCTGGGATCTAAACACAGGTCCTCTGTGAGAATAGCAAGTGCTCTTAACCACTGAGCTGATCCTTCAGCCCCTGAAATTCTTTCATCAAAGAGTAATGAAAAATAAAGCTTGGTTACTAGTTTGTATCACATAAAAATTCCACCTGTAAATGGTGCAAGCAGTAAGGACATTTGCCATCTTATACCTGAGTTGGTGACACTTTAGCTCAGTTGTTTCATTACATACTCGCACTCACATTTTATGAAGTAGGTTTTGCTAGCTACGCTGGATCCTATAATGCCACAACATTCCTATCTTGTCCTACACTGACATTACTGAAGATGGGACAACTATCATGTGACTTCTTGCTTCACTTGGTCTAAAACAACTTTTTTGCAAATAATAGGAATGTTCTATATTTATACTGTTCAACACAGTAAGCCATTAGCCACACATGGCAATTTTTGAGCACTTCAAAGAAATACTGTAATTCAAAGAAGTGCTATAATTGAGGAAGTAAGGTTTTTAAAATTCAATTTATAGACCCATATATGGCAAGTAGCTATGCATTGGACTGTGTATGACTAGATCAACAATCTGGGGAAGCAGTCAATCAATTAAAGTGTTCATTTGTCTTTAGATTTTATCTTAATTATTGATCCAAACAAAACCAAATAAACAAAACCAGGTATACACATACAAAGGCTAGCAGTACAGCATCTTCATGATAATGAATAGGATGGGAAATGCTGAGAGATCACAATGAGTCAGCAGATGGCAGAGCTGAAGAGTAGAGATTTTACTGAGGAACCCTGCTGCCGAGTGTACTTTTCTCACTTAGGGAGCTGGTTTATTTGCAGGCTATACTTTGTCTGTGCCCCAGGCTGGCCACTCTAAAGCTGGGAAATGACATAGATAGCATCTGTTCATCCAATGAATACTTACAGGTCATTTGTTGTGAGCCAGGTATTGTTCTAGGTATTGAAAAGATAGTAAACAGGAAAAGATCCCTGTTCTTGTGGCCCTTGGAACTGCTCCAAGCAAATGAGTAATGCAGTTTCAAATTATACTGCGTATTTAGAAGCAACTAGCAACAGTGAGGCGGAGTGAAGGAAGTGAATTTAACAGTTGTCTAGATCCAGGACTTTCCTGGAAGAACTCAAGTGATTTGGACTTTTTCTCCAGGAAGAAGACTTTGGGTCTTATTTATCAAAAAATTAAAGGGCTCAAACATTTGATATAGTCCAAAAGGAAGAAAAGTCAGACGAGTTTGCAAGAAGACACTGATTTTGTCTTCTCTGCAAAGCTGAGTCTTGCCTGCCATGTTCTGGTGAACTCTGCGTGGCCCTGCACAGAACAAAGTTTATTTCTTGTTTGTGTTCCCATATATCTTTTGCTTTGTCTGGAGCACTTTTACTTTCTATAGTGGGTTTCTGGCCTCTAGCCTTCTCATCATAAAGTAGTATTATCATCATGATATTTATGAATCATACAGTTCTGGAAAGATCTGTCCTTAATCAAAATAATTATTAAATGTCTCATAAACTTGTAGGCCAAAGAAAACATTTAACATTTTTATTAAATTTCTGCAAATCATTCAATGAGTTCAGGTTTTCAGTTTTCCCCCCAATATTAAAATAAAGTAGTTGTAGGCTTGTCAAGAATGCTAAGAACTGGATCCTGACAGGAATGGTAGAAACAGAAACAAGCATAGCCTTTCTGGAGAGCCAGTTGGCAGAACAACAGACAGTTCTCTGAAATATGCAGATTTACATCTTTGCCCCCAAATATAAAACTGAATCAGTGTTCAAAGTCATGTGTTCAGAGACATTCATCATCATGGTGTTCATGATGATAACAGGAGGGACACAGCTCAGACATTTAATATAGGGACAGTTCAACTGTATGTTCAATGTGGAACTGCGTGTGGCTATTAATGTAATGATGGCATTAATAGGAATTAATGGACTTGGAAAGAAGTTCACAGTGTTCTAGCATTTATAGTGTCCCATGCTGCTTTTCTCTAAGCATCGGCAGTCAGGGGTGGTAACTGTGATCACTTGTAAAACCTTGACATTCATAGCATGTGACTGTTGAGTGCTGGCAGTATACTGAGCTTTACCCAAATGTTATCTCAGTGAACTTTCATCCTAACCTTACTGAGCAGGCACAGTTTGGAGTATTATTTTGTAGATGAGAAAGCCCACTCTTTTACATAATAACCTTATACTGAGTAACATATATAAGGCCTTATACTGAGCGATAGCAGGGACAGCATTCATACCCAAACATTTATCTCTAGAGTCTATATCTTCAAAGTTTACAGAGAAGCACTGTTGTGGCCCAAGCTGCCCCAGGTTTGGGGGCCAAAATGTTGCAAACCACTCTATCAGTGTTGGAACCCGCACTGCCAAAAGCGTTGGGGGCTAAGTTGTTAGAGCCCACACTGCCCCAAGCTGCTCAGGTCCACGGGTTGGGGTTCAGCAAGAGAGAGAGTGAGGACGGACTTGAAAATTGGAGACCAGAGTGTGATTCAATCCCGTTTATTCTTCAGTCTCTCTTCCTAGTCCAAGTCTCTTGTTTTGAGTTCCTAGTTCCTAGTTCCTAGTCACTAGTGCCTCCAAGTTCCAAGTTCTAGTCTCAAGTCTCTAGTGCCTACTCCAAGTGCCTAATACTTAATAATTTCTTCTGTCTGCCTCTCCCCTTTTATATGTCTCACTTCTAAGCCATGCCTCTAAGTCATCCCTTAGGTCTTATCTCTAAATCACACCTTAAGTCACACCCTTAAGTCTCAGCTCTAAATCACACCTTTAAGTCTCACACACCCCAAGGGAAGATCCTGGGTATCTAAAACAAGATGTTATCAGAGTGTGCTCAGCTGTTGTAGGCTATTGTAATCAAGTCTCTTGTCAGGGTATATGGCTCAAGATGGCTGCAAGGATGATAGCCGCTTTCTGTTGGCTCCCCACAATGCACTCCAGCTTCTTCATATCCTAGAAGAATGTCGTGAAAGACATGTCAGGGGGAAATCTCTTTTATATGCTTTCCTATAACTGTACCTTTATTTGTGAGTACTTGGTCCCCACAAGTGATGGGGAAGAGGTGAGTTAATATTTAATAAAAACACAGGTCAGCACATAATAGCTCATGAGCCGAAGCCAGTCTGATGGTGGACTTTGTAAATCATGCTTTATCTCAGCAGCACTGTGGTTCATTATTATATATTGTCACTTGCTGCCTCTGTGCCTTATTGACAGAAATGACTAGTTTCAATAAAGATTGTGTGGCATAGAGGCTAATATTGTTAGTATCAGGTCTTTTACAGGAAAAAAAAAAAAAAAAAAAAAAAAAAAAAAAAAAGCCTATGCCTGCTATAATACATTAGAAGTCTGGAAGGATGTCGATCCGGTCTCAGTGATTGTTTCTGTTTAAGAGTTCATGTTGTGCAGTAGGTACAGGCCATTGGTGTAGAGATAGTTGGTGAGAGTTTACTGAGAACATGAACCAACAGCTCATTTCAGAACTTCTCCCCTCTGTGCATGGCTGGCTGGCATTCTCTAACTGGGCCTTCTGTGTTGCCCTGACACTCAGACTGTTGCTGCTCCTCTGAGATGGAATGTGTATTTACAAGTGAGGGCTCCATTAGTCACGGTGAATTTCCTGGGCCTTGGAGACATGGCCATGACATCACCAAGAGCCAATGAAAAAGGAGCCTCTGTATAGTCCAGCCTTCAATCCTCTTTGGAAGACTGTAGCCTAAGTGTTCTGTTCCTAGCCCTCAGGGTGTGATTTGAAACTGCCTTCCTCATCCAGCCATATTCTGGGCACAAAAGTCTAGCTTCCAGACCCAAGAGGCAAGGGCAAGCTTGAAAATCTGCAGAGCTGGAGGCAGATTCCTGTTGAACATTTTTTTCCATGGCTCGGGTTTTTTCTTCCCAGAGTTTTCCACTCCAAATGACGTTGTTGCTTTCTGTGGCAAAGGATGGGTGGTGAAGGGTGAAGTCTGCATTAGATAAAAGATGGCTGGCAGTTAAAATTTCTGGATAAGTATAGGTTGGTAGCATAACAAAATCAGAAGTATAGTTTGCTATTTTGTTACATTGCTTTTCTGTATACTTTAACAGCTTTTAACAGCAACTCCTAGCAAAATTAGTGTGGCTTAAAAGCAGGGCCGTTACCCAAGCCAGGACCTCTGTAATGAGGGTTAGTACCTCATTACATCTTTTAACTTCAAGAAGAAAAGATCTACCACCCCCACTTCTTTTTGGGGGGGATTTAAATATTTTAGATTTACCAATCTCTTTCTTTTCTCTTTTTCTTCTTCTTCCTGTTTTTTCTCCCAATTTATGAAAATGATTTTTAGAATTCCATTTTAGAGGTAACTTTTCCAATCTTGTGTTCAAGAACATCTGTTCAGATATGCATTTCTAATTGGTTCAGTCTCTTATTACTAAACTATAATAGTAAAAACACCTTTAAATTTTATTCAAGGCCCACACTTGAAATCCTAGCACTTCTAAGGGCAAGGCAGAAGAATCTCAGATTCAAGGTCAGCCTGAACAAGACCTTGTCTAAAAAAAAAAAAAAAAACCTTAATCCTAAAAATTGAGACTTAGAACCTGAGCCAGGTGTGGTACTTGTACCTATAATACTCGAGTATTTCAGAGAAGTGACAAAAGTTCCCTGTCAGCCTAAGATGTAGACTGAGATCTTTCCTTCACACCAACCCAAACCAAACACAGCCAATGCCCAAAACAACCCTAGCAAACAAAACCAGAAAAAAAAATTTTTAAGTGGACTCATGCAAATAGAATTTTATAGTTTAATCCAGTATATGAAACCAAAAATTGTGCCTTCCACCCTTCGTAAGAAATGTATCAAATACCTTTTCATATTTTTTATAAAAATCAAAGCAAGATTGGCAGAGTAGCCTTCATTTATCTGCAGTGACTGAACATTGCATCTATCCTGTTAAAATTTTTTTCCTTGTTCCTGCCAGGTGAATATAGTGATAATAATCTATAATTATAGAGAAGTTTTATTTTACAAGCGTCTTGAAAGCACAGGAATTTATCCTTATTTTCTGAAAACATATATACTAGTAACTAAGAGATACATCCTCTAGAATCATGTAGAAGTCCTGCAGAAGAGGCATTTAAAAAAATGGCACTGTACAATTCTTCCCTTAAAAATCTCTGTGTCTAGACCTAGAGAGATGGCTCATTGGTTTTGTGCACTGGCTGCTCTTCTAGAGTACCTGTGTTTGATTTCCAGAACCATCTGTAACTTCAGTTCCAGGAAATCTGACACTTCCTTCTAGCCTATATGGGTACCAGGTATTCATGTGGTACACATACATGCATACAGGCAAAACATTCATACACATAAATTAAAAATTAGAAATTAAAAATCTGTGCATTTCAAAGCACTGCTCATTAAATTTTCAAATGCCTGTGATATATTTTAAAATATTTTAGTTTTTAGGAGAGGAAACTGAAGTACACAAAGCTTGAAGCTTCTATCAGATGTCAATCACAGTAGATACTGAATGGAAAAATTCCTTCGTTTCATCAAAGCCTTAAGAGAATAGCCCTCTGTGTAACTCCCTGTTCTGTTCCTGTTTTTTGTTGATACCTTAAAGCTTTGCCTATGAATAAAATGCTCATTTTTATATTCTTCTGATTGGAACAAACCATCATGTTAATGTAGCGTAGGAAGAGCTGGGACAAGCCTGGTGTACAGTGGCTATTCTGTGTGGTGGCCTTGCTCTGTGAGCTCCCCTGTGGCCTTGTTCTTAACAGGATATACAGTCTCCTCACCCACACACCAATTCTCCCACCTGAACTAATATTTGCCACCTCTTTATTCAGATGGTTGTCATGACTGTTGATGACTTGATGTTGATAGTGTGCTCCAGGGCTTTTGGGAGAAAGGTCTTGCAGAAGTGCAGAGTCAGCACTAGCCCCTGAGTGATCTCCAGGTGCTTGCCAATCAGGTTAACTGCACCCCTGACTTTGGTGAGGCTAAGCCATAGGAGAAATTCTGCCTTGAGAGAACACATCTGGTTTGGATGCTGAAAGCCAGACAAATCTTAGAACAACCATGAATAAAGGTCTCTTTGATATTTCTGTTTTCTACAAACTTGGGATGCAGCAGATGCCTCCCTCCAAAAACCTCTCCAGTGGGCGAGCCTGCTCTGTTGCTCGTTTGTTGAGCCCTAAACCTTTCCTGCAGAAGAAAAATTCTTAAAAGTCAATTCCAGAATATGGCAGTGAGAGGTCATGGCAGACAATCAGATGAGTTTATGAAAAGCTAAGAAGGAGCTATGTCACTCCTAAAGGGGCTGGCATCGATTTATTACAGAAACCAAGCGCAGGAGGAAGAAAAGCCTTTAGTCTCATTAAGGAATCCAGACAAAAATCCCACTTAATCTGTCTTGCTTTTCCTTTTCCTGCAGTTCAGCTGCTGTGCAGGTGCAGGGCAGCCTGGCAGAAGCTTTGAACATTTGGAAAAAGGAGTCATTACTGAAAGTCACTGACACACACTTCCTTCGGAATGCTGCTGATGTCATGGAAAACCAGGACCTTAGCAGTAACCCTTAACAACCAGAGCTACAGTAAACACTGAGTGTTACCTCCACCAAGGCATTCGTTTTTTAAAGACCTTTAACAGGCTAGGGCTTGCCAGCCGCAACTCATAAAAACGTTCTTATAATTTTACCCTCCTTGCTAAAAGCCTGGACAACTGCTAAGGTTTCTTTGCCACTTGGGGCTGCAGAGCCAGATTCACGTCAGTTCCAAGGTTCACTAATCAGATTTTATAGCACTTCTTTTCCAGTTCTCTTCATACCCCCTGCCATGCTCATGGGGTTCGGCCTTGGCAGAATTACTGTTCCTTCAAAGAAGTCTCTTGTCTTACTGTGTTGCCTCAATTTCTGGTGGTGTGGTGAACTGGTGTGCAGGGTTTTGCCTAATGTTTTCATAGACTAGTGGTTAGTGAACTCAGTCTGTTAATTGGTAGCCTTCATTTACGGGTTACATTTCAACTGATCTGAGACATTTGAACAAAGTGACATCTCATCATTCAAACTCTAACGAGGTACAGAACAGTATGGGCTGCTGTGGAGAACTGTTCAAAATGGCAACCGACACTGTGATGGGAAGTCATTTTCTACCATGGTCGGTGAAATAGCATTATCTCAACCAGTTTGGCTTTCTGCTTATCTACACGGTAGGAAGGGGCAGGAACCTTGTATTACTTTTAAACAGTATCTTCAAGTTGACCATAAATTTGACCACCTAATTGGGATACTTTTGAAGACTAAGGTGCTCTTTTAATAGATACCCTGTTTTAAAAACACCCTGAGACTTCCCAAAGCAAATAAGGCATCTGGTCACCCTCATCATTGTGCTAAACTCCATTTATCCCAGGCCTTTTGAGAAGGCTGTGTTCTCGGTGCTAGAGAGCAGACCATTCAGCTTCTTTGCCTACAAAAAGATAAATCCAAGCTTAGAAGCACAAGTCCAAGTCATGGACTCTGTTCCCTAAGTTCAAGCTGTAAGTAAGTCTGAATCCACACTATAATTTGCCCGGTTTTGAACACTCACTTCTATTGCTAGGGGAACCGTGGTTCCTAACATGTGATCTTGGGTCCCTGGAGACCACTGAGATCTTCTCAGGAGGCCTGTGAGGCCAATCAATGTTCAGCATTGTCAGAAGACATAATCTGCCTTTTCCATTCCTTCTCTCTTACTGCTGTATATACCTTTGTGCCAAAGCTGATCTTAGAAGCCAGCTGTCAGTGACCAGGCCAGAACTTCAGCAGATTTGTAAGAATGTAAACAATGTTACTCTTTCACTAAATCTTGTTTTAGAAAATAGTTTTCCTTGTTAAAAAATGTGTTATTTGTATCAGGCTGTTATGAGGTTATTTTATCTTACGATTTTAGCAAAATAAGTCATCAGTTATGGTTTCTTATATGCTAAACACAGTCCTTAGGAGTAAAATCTTTGTAGGGTTCCAGCAATTTCCACAAAGTTTAAGAACTGTGACTCTAGACCTTTGTTTCTCCCCAGGAAGGGATTTGCAGATAAAATAAATTCCTTAATAAGACCAGCCACTCATCACTGTATCTACCACAATGTCTTGTGTATGGCTTATACTGTCTTATAAATATGGTTAGGCCAAGCTTCTGTGACAGCTCTGAAGTTTCCATGTTCTCTGACATTTAGGTATTACATTCACTCACATTGTTGTGTTCTTGACTTGTGTGTGTTTGTGCATATAAATGCATTTGTACACGTTTGCATGTGAGTACTGAAACCAGAGGTTGGCATTGAATATTTTCTTTGATCACTCTTTACTTTATATTTTAAGAGAGAGTCTCCCACTAACCCTGGCACTTACCAATTATTTAGACTGACTGGCCACTGAGCTCTGGGAATCCACTTGTCTCTTGACCCCCACAGTGTTGTGGTTACAAACATGCCTAGCACCTGTGGTATTCTTATGAGGGTGCTGGAGATCCAAACTCAGGTCTTCATGCTGCAGGCACTTTACTAACTGAGCCGTCCCCCAGCCCCCATCAATCTTCTGGTATTTAATATTATGGTACTCCTGTTAGTCTTATTTTCATGTTAATAATAATGTCATTTTCCCTTCAAAACATTTATGGAGTATATCAAATTCTCATGCACAGGAAAGCACATTAGGTTAAAAAACTATGAAGCTTAATAGAAATGGGGTTCTTTATGTGTGTGTGTGTGTGTGTGTGTGTGTGGCACTGGGATGGATGCTGGGATCTTCTTGCTTATGCTCAGCATGCGTTGTCCCGCAGTCCAGGAAGGCTTGCTACTATTGTCTGTTTTAACCTGGCTCATTCTGTTCCCCTTCATTTTAGGTGTCACCTTCAGTTCTCCTTTGTGGACCAAAGAAACCATGCTGATCCAGGGGCCACCCACTGTGTTTCATAGCACCCTTTATTGCTTGATGTGCATACTGATTTGACTTGGCCTACTCACATTTTAGTGTTCCTCAGTTAATTTCAAGTGCCTTTATGCCAGAAGAGAAACATTATTCTACTTTTCCCACATGTGAATACAGCTGTTCTTTCTCTGCAGAAGGTATTTTTCAAGCTGTGGCTTGGGTGCCAGAAACCAATGACAATAATAACTTTATATGTTGTTTTTATGTTCCCACATATATGTATATATGTACACATATGTGTATATACTGTACATACACATATATATGTATATATAATTCATGATAAGAAGAATCTGCTATAGTACATAATAAATGTATTAAAGAACATTTAATTTTAAATATACAGGAAGAAGGAAAACTTGAGTAAATTTAACCTCTCTACTAAAGTGTCATATGTCAATGTCATATAACATGGATTCTGTGGTTCTGAAAAATAGTTTGCTTTTGGAGTAAAGGAAATCAGACTGAGAAAGAAGGCAACTTTTATTTTGTATTTTGTTTTTGCGTATGTATGTATATATGTTCACATGTGTGGGGGTACACATGTATGTAGTTTGTGCACATGTGTGCCCATAGAGTCCAGGGGTTGACATCAAATGTCTTTCTCTGTTGCTCTCCAGTTTATTTACTGAGATAAGGTTTCTCTCTGAGTCAGAGCTCACTGACTTGATTAGTCTTGGCAGCCAGCTTGCTCCAGGGATCCCCTGTCTCTGCGCACTGGGATCACAGGTGGACTGATACACCTGGCCAGCTTTTTGGATGGTGCTAGAGACTCAGACTCCATCCTTGCACTCACTTTATCTACTGACCCATCTTCTCAGTCCCTCCTTTGATTTTTAAAATTGTTCTGTAAGTTGGAAATTCTATGTTTTTAATACCTACTATACTGGAAAAGTTGCATGTCAACTTGACACAAGCTAAAGTCAGTGGAGAGGAGGAAACCTCAATTGAGAAAATGCCTCCACAGATCAGATTGCACATGAGTCTGTAAGGCATTTTCTTATGGGGGAGTGTCATCCCTGAGCTGGTGGTCCTGGGTTCTATAAGAAAGCAGGCTAAGTAAGCCATGATGCTCAAGCCAGTAAGCAGCACCCCTTCATGGCCTCTGCAACAGCTCTTGCTTCCAGGTTCCTGCCCTGCATGAGTTCCTGTCCTGCTTGAGTTCCTGTCCTGCTTGAGTTCCTGTCCTAACTTCCTTTGATGATGAACAATTGTGGAAGTATTAGCCTCAAAAAACCCTTTCCTCCCCATGTTACTTTGGTCATAGTGTTTCTTCACTAAGACACCTACTTATTTTTAGATGTCTCCAAGGCTTGAAATTAACCTACTACTTTTAAATCAACAGCTAAAGCCAAGGCCATAGTTTATTTGAATGGCAACCTTATCTTCATGTGATTGACAATTACAAATGACAAATGAAACTCAAAGTCTAAGCTTTACTGTGGCATCTTTTAGTGACAAGCATTTTGCTTGGTTTTAGGTTCATTGCTTTCTAGTATTGTTAAATTATATACATCTCCGGGTTTGTTTGTTCCTTCTGGGGGAGGTAGCAGACATTTTGAATAATTACTTGGAAAACTTAAAATGCTGAGATGCATTCTTGCTCAGAACTTAGAGAATGAGAACAAGAGAGGACATCATTCTTATCAAATCAGTGTTACCAAGGAGGATGGGAGTAGACACTCTTGTCTAAAATGAAGCCTTGAAGAGAACAGATGTTTGTGGGCAGGCCTTTGGCTCCCCAAGTGGGAAAGAACTGGGTACTTGTCCACACTTTGCTGCTCTTAAGAGTTAGTGTGGTGTTAGCAAGTCCCTCTGTTCCTCTTAAATTCTGTTAGTTCAGCCATCTGTAATTCAAGGCCTGGTTGAATACTCTCTAATGTCTCTTACAGAGAAAACTTCTCCTATTGTTTGCTTTGTGCTATTCCATGGGTTCACACTCTCCAAGTCCCTGCTTGACAGATAATGGTGTGTGAGGAAATGATGCACAGTGCAGCCCTGAGAAACCCAAGTGGATTCTGACCACACTGATGTGATAATCCCCAAAGAAGAAGAAAATACAAAATGGGCCAGGGATTGAACATGAAAACGGTGACAGTGAGAAAAACATTGATGCAGACAGCTGAAAGCTTCATTTCCTGGCCCGTCTGCCATGAGAAACGCCAAGCCTGCCAAATCCTTCAGGCCGTCAAGGCCCCAAAACTTTGGCTAGCTCTCATTTTCAGCTTCCCACACCACATGCCCAAACCACACAGGAAAATTGTCTCTCTCCCTTCATACTTGTGCCTTTTGGCTACATGTCTGTTTATGCCAAGCCCTTGCCTAACCCCCTTCCTTCCAGCTGTCACTATGTCCCAGCTGCTGCTTTCTGGGGGCTTCAGGGTGCAGCTGCAGTCTTTAGGGAAGGCACAGGCTGGTGAGGATAGTGGCCGGGTGTTGGTAGTGTGTACAGACTCTGGAAATGCAGCTATTTCTACCCTGTTTCTAGCTGATCTGAACAGTACTCTTGCTCCTTGGCAAATGTTAGCACTGATGGCTTTAATTTTTTCCCCTCTCCCTCCCTCTTGGGGAGTTCCCCCCGCCCCTTGCACATTCTTTGGCATTATGGTCTGTGAACATCCTGTGGAAGATTTGGTTTGTCTTATTTTCTCTTGCCAGACTGTTCATCATCTTCTTCTTCCACGTAAAACATATTTATCTATTGTGAGACTTTAAGACTGATAACCAGAGCTGCTGGCCTCTCACAAGTTTAGAATTTTGACTCTGTCTCAGTTTTGACAGTTCATCCCAAGCCACATGGTCTCCCAAGGCCCTGCACTCTCTAGGCCATTTGTTGTCTGTCCAGCCCCAGCTGCTGTGGGAGACTTTTACCACTGATCTGTGAAGTTCTTCTATGGAGCCTATCTGTATCCACCTCCTATTGGCTCTTAGTGATGGCCTCTAAGCAAAGAGGCACTTTCTCCTCCTTCTAGAGAATCCAGGAAGAATCAGGAAATGTGTCAGAAGAGTCTTGGCTGAATACTCGGAGAAGCTGTGTTATGAAAGTTTAAATTGTTCTGCTGTGCTTGGCCTGCGTCTGCCAGCTCAGTGTGGAAGGCATAAGCAAACAAAAACCCCACACAGTCATTGTCTCCCATAGCAGGGCATTGTCTTTTGTTGATTAATAGAGCTTTTGCAGAGACAATGGATTGTTCTTCTCTGCCACTCTTTCTGGAACCTCCATGAGCCTTGTAGCTGCCAACTCCAACCCACGCTTGTTTCTAAGGGGAATTCCACAAAGTTTTCAGAATCTCATTCAATGAAAAACAAACTCAGAGTATGTTTGTACTTGGGTTTCTCTGATGTTTCCTCATATCTGTGTGTATTTTGTCTTTTACTTAAATAGTTAGAATATTGCTTGATGCTCAGTTGGAAAAAGACCAGTGTGGTTGGTAAAATCTCCAGTATAGGTTTCATTTACTTGTAATGTGTTCTGTAATGTCTTCTTAATCATTGGTAATACTGGCCTACAAAGCCTCTTTTCTTTCAGGTCTGACTGTCCAGTTGGTTTTGCTATATTGTGTCTTGCACCCAATTAAACTTTCTCTTGTTCATCTTTTCCCCCACTCCATAGTTTTGCATGGTGTATAGACTCGTAGATGGCAGACTATCAAGAGCTGGAAGGACTTTTAGATCTTAGCTATCTGAAGTCCTCATTTCATGGATGAGAAAAAGAAACAGAGAAACAGAAGAGATGAATTAAGTTCACACGCTTGCCAGAGGCTAAGCTTGTAAGCTTCATGGCCATCATGCTCAAAGGGCTTCCCCTGCTATACCATAAAGGTCTAATGTGTCAGGAATTTTCCAAAACACTGATAATAGTTCCTCCAACCAATAAGAGGCCATTCTATAGGAAAGTACACAGGCCTTGAAACCAAGAAGATTTGGGCTTGAATATTGGGTTCTGCAACCTGCTGGCAGGGTGACTCGGGCAAGTAAGGCATGCCCGGGAGAACATTTTTTCTTCCTCTGTATTCTAAGAGTATTAAAAACATTAATACTTTTGAAGCAACTGGAAATATGAAATGATATAAGCTATATAATGTACCTGTTGCATATATCCTATTTAATGAATAATTGTAAACATTTGCTAATCATTTAAATGATAACTTGAAGTAGGCATCTTATTATTGGGCAATTTGAGCCTCTTTTGTTCAGAGATAGTTTTCTAATTCAGGGTTAATATATGAATGGAGTAAGTTGTCTGGAAATAAATTCCTGAAATTATTTATAGCATAACTATGCATGCACTTCCTGTTCTTTATAGCTTTCATATGGATTCAGCTGTAGTGCATCTTGTCCAAAAACTTTTGTACAAGTTAAACTCTCTGAAAGAAGACATCTGAAGGATCTTTGGTTTTGGTCTCTCCTTTTTATTTGGCTAAACATTAGTTTGTTAGGGTAGGATATAATCTGTAAAACACTTCATCCATACTTTTCATAATTTAAAGATTTAGAACTATTCTGATATGTGTAGGACTGTGGGGACTGGGCCCAGTGTAAAATCATCTGGACCTGTTTGGAGTATAAGAAGTTATAATTTATCAAAAGGCATTCAAAATTGCTCTGTTAAAAGGAAGCAGGACTTAGTTAGTATGCTGTACAGTATCGGTTGGGGAGGCTGAGCTTCAGAAACAGAGCTGTGAAATCAGCAAAAAAGCACACAAAGAAAGTTTTGAAGGTTTGGGGGATTTTGAATGAGGGCATCTCAGATTCCCTGGAGTATGTGCGCGCTGCTGGGGACAGACTTGTGGTTCAAGTAGAAGGAAAAACCTTGAGAAACTAGACAGAATAATCAAGAGCTCAGTTAGCTTCATTTTCAGATAGGAGTGAAGAGACAACAAGGTGCATGCTTTTGGTCCCAAGAACAAAAGGAGGCTGAGGCAGGAGGATCTTTTTTTTTTTTTTAAAGTAAAACACAAACACCTGCCATACAGTGGATCTTCCTAGGTGCCAGTGGTCTCCGAAGCTCACTGACTGGTTAGGTAAAGAAACTGTAACCTCCTGAGCACCCAAATAGGAGGTTTACTTAGGTGAAAGTGCAGAGTGTGGCGGATGCTCTTTATGCCTGCTCATACCTCATGCCATAAAGTACAAGTACATTAAGAGCCACTGGCTGGCAGTTTCTTCAGGATAAAAGCAGTCATGGTTTTGAAGGAATATTGGATATTCAAATATGGCTAGAAGTAGAAGGTCCTACTTGGCTATATTTTTGGTTCACTTAGATTCAGGATCAGACCAGAGGAATTTGGCGAGCACCGAGACTTACCACTTAGAACCGCACTCACATAGTTGTGGTAGCAAATGAATTTCTCTAGGAATCTTAGTCTGCTTGACTAAGCCAGATGTTTCTGGCCCTAAGTCCAAAGTTGGTGAATTTTAGAAGAATCAACTGAGATCTATCAACCCATGAGAAATAGTTCTATCAAACGAGTGGTGTGTGTGTGAATTTTCAAGGATAAGACATACTGTGATTACCTGTGGCATAAATGCCATTTTCTATGACTGACTCTCCTTTGATCTCATGGCCTCCCACTGAGGTGCGATACACTCTAATTTAAAGTGAAGCATCATTAAAAAGGTGAACTTAAGGCCCTCTACTTGACATCTGTATTATTGAAATTCTTACTAACTTTGGCATCTCTTTCCTTCTTTCTTCTCTCTCCTGCCCCTCCTCTTCTCCCTCTTCTGATTGTCTCTTTGGGGGCAGGGTCTCACAATGTACCTCTGTCTAACCTAGAGCTCACTATTCACACCAGACTGGTCTCAAACTTGCTATAATCTTCCTGCATCTGCCTTTCGGGTGCTAGGATTACAATGTGTGCCACAATACCCAGCTAATCTTCCCATGTCTTCAGGCTGTTTGTCAAGAGGTGTTCATGATCCTAAACTTGGTCTCCTTGTTTACTCATTCCCTGAGCATTTTTCCATTCTAGAAAAGAAAATGGCGCCTACCATTATACTTCATCAGTATTATCTATTCCTTGTAATTTGACAGCATTTCTATAGCATCCAGTGGTGCCCAGTCTACTAGTTTACATCTTCTCTCACTGAGGCCAGACCAGGCAGTCCTCTGCTGTATATATGTTGGGGGCCTTGGACCAGCTAGTGCATGCTGCCTGGTTGGTGGCTCAGCAAATGAGAGATCTCAGGGATCTAGGTTAGCTGAAACTACTGGTCTTCCTATGAGGTCACCCTCATCCTCAGCTTCTTCCAGCTTTTCCCTAATTCAACCCCAGGGGTCTCTGACTTCAGTCCCTTGGTTGGGTGTAAGTATCTGCTTCTGTCTCAGTTAGCTGCTTGTTGAACTTCTCAGAGGACCATCATGCTAGGCTCCTGTCTGTAAGCACACCATAGCATCAATAGTGTCTGGCTTTGGAGTCTCCCCTTGAGATGGATCCCAAGTTGAGCTAGTCACTGGACCTCTTTCCCTCAGTCTCTTCTCCATTTTTGTCCTTGAAGTTCTTTTTGGTAGAAACAGTTCTGAATCAGAGTTTTTGACTGTGGGATGGCAACCCCATTCCTCCACTTGATGCCCTGTCTTTCTACTGGAGGTGGACTCTATGAGTTCCCTCTCCCCACTGTTGGGCATTTCATCTAAGGTCCCTCCCTTTGGGTCCTGAGAGTCTCTCACTTCCCAGGTCTCTGGTACATTCTAGAGTGTCCCTGAGCCATAATGAACAGGTCATTGGAACAGAAACTAAACAGAGACACAGTGAAACTAATAGAGGTTATGATCCAAGTGAGTTTAACAGATAATATACTGAACATATTACCCTAAAACAAAAGAATATACCTTCTTCTCAGCATCTTATGGTACCTTCTCCAAAACTGACCATATAATCAGTCACAAAACAAGCCTCAACAGATACAAGAAGGTTGAAATAATCCCATGCATCCTATCAGATCACCACAGACTAGGGGTAGACTTCAGTAACAACAAAACCAACAGAAAAACCCACATACCCATGGAAACTGAACAACTCTCTCAATAATTTGGTCAGGGAAGAAATAAAGAAAGAAATTAAAGACTTCCTGGAATTTGATGAAAATGATGACACAGCATACCCAAACTTATGGGACAAAATGGAAGCAGGCTAAGAGGAAAATTCATAGCACTAAGTGCCCTCATAAAGAAATTGGAGAGATCCTACACTAGTAACTTAACAGCACACCTGAACTCCCTAGAACATAAAGAAGCAAACACACCCAAGAGGAGTGGAAGGCAGGAAATAGTCCAACTCAGGGCCTAAACCAATCAGAAACAAAGAGTCAATAAAACCAAAAGCTGGTTCTTTGAGAAAATCAAGATAGATCCCCCCCGCCCCCCGCCCAGCCAAACTAAAGGGCATAGAAACAGTATGCAAAATACAAGATCAGAAATGCAAAGGAAGACATAACAATAGAAACTGAGGAAATTAAAAATAAATAAATAAATCAGATCCTACTACAAAAGCCTATACTCAACAGAACTGGTTTCAGTTTGTTTAAACTTGCAGTTTTCTACTATCATACACTCATTTATCATTAAACCAATGTCTGCTAGTGGGAATGGGACTTGAACTCACTAACCCAAGGCTTTTTATATTATAAGAAAGTAGGAAGGAAAAAAGAAAGAGAGAGGGTAAGAAAAGGAAGTTCTTTATTGTGGGACTATATCCCCTGCTTTTGTTTTTATTTCTGAGTTTTAATTTTCAAATATATTTTATATATAAATCCAGTATCATATATACATTTTGAAAACAATTTCTTCTAATCTTTGAAATATCTGTTCTTCATTTTAACATTTGCTTTTTACGTGTGCAAGTGATGGTCTAGGCCAGAAGAGAGAGTTGGGACGCCCCCAAAAGCTGGAGTTACAAGCAGTTGTGAGCCACCTGACAAGGATGGTGAGAAATGAACTCAGGTCCTCTGGGCGAGCAGTATGTGCTCTTAACCATCGCGGCAACTCTCCATCCCTGAGAAGTATTTATTGTAGTAAGATTCTATCTATCATTTATTTTCATGGATTGTGTTCAGTGCAGAGCTCAGGTTGTCTGGGTGCTTCCTTTGCTGCTGTCCTGGCTCTTTCCCTGTTGTGATGAAATACTCAGACATGAAGGGAGAAGAAGGCTATGGTTTGAGATTATGAGTCCGTCTGGACAGAGAACGCAAAATGGCTGTAGCTTGAAGCTGCTGGCAACATTCCACCCTGAGTCAGGAAGCAGAGCCCTGAGTCCTTGTTCTCAGTTCACACTCTCCTTTTTTATACAGGATTCCAATCCAGAGACTGGTGCTGTCCACTGTGACTGGCCATCCCACCTCAGCTAACTTAAACATAATTATACATGAATTATAAATTCTACTGTACACTTTTGGTTAGGCAGTCAGCTGCTATTAAAAATATATTGAAGTAATAAAAGTATATAGTTATCAAAAGTTACCATTTCCATACCACTGTGTACACCTGTATTTTACCAATTTGCTGAATCATAGGCATTTAACAGAAAGATTTCCTCCCTCCTCCCTCCTCCCTCCTCCCTCCTCCCTCTTCCCTCCTCCCTCCTCCCTCCTCCCTCCTCCCTCCTCCCTCCTTTCCTCTACTTCTCCCTCCTTTATTTCATCTTTCTTCTTTTCTTGTACTAGGCAAAATTGTCTACCTCTGAGGTGTATCCCTTGCCATATATATATATATATATATATATATATATATATATATATTTTGAGTTGATCTAACTAAGTTGTATTTGCTGGCCTTAGACTCAGTCTGAATCCTAGGTTGGCCTTGAACTTGTGGTGTGGTCCTGCCACTTCAGTCTCCCTAGTGGCTGGCATGATAGGCATGTGTGTCACTAGGCCTACATCAGGATTACTGTCTGTTAGTTTAGCTTCACGCATTGATGTTGTTTTAAAGTGTTTATTTCACTTTAAAAAAAAATATGTCCATCCATTCTTTAAGAATTTCACAAAATGATTTTGTTCTATTCACCTGCCTCCCCCAACTCCTCCCAGCTCTGCCCTCTCTGCCCTCGCCTATCTGCCCACCCAACTTTGAATTCTTGTCTTGTATTTATTGTTTAAATTCATGGAGTCGGCTTTATGTTCCTGAACTACTCTTTGGAGTGTGGCTTGGCCCACTGGAGGCACACCATTAAAGAAAATTACTTCTCCTCTCCTAGAAGCTTTAAAAAAAAAAAAAGCTTTTTAAAAAATCTTTTTTATTGTATATTTTATTTATTTACATTTCAGATGTCATCCCCTTTCCCCATTTTCCCTCCCTAGAACCCCCCTATCCCATTCCCCTTCCTCCTTTTTGCTTTTATACCATTTTAATTACATGCAAGTATTAAGGTCATTTCCTGGTTGAGGGACTAGAAATACGATAGATGCGGATAGTCAAGGAACAAGCAAGGCAATAAACAAAGTTCCATGAACACTCCCATGATCACTGTTTCTAAGGACTTATCAGATGACCAAAATACCTGGGCCTACTTCCCTCTCCTAGCCCAAAGTCATTTTCATGTCTGAAGCCTACTTCCTTGTTCTAGCCTAAAATTTAGATACCTGTCTGAAATTATTTCTTTGTTCTAGCCTAATTTTAGATTCCTGCCTGAAATTACTTCTTTGTTCTAGCCTAATTTTAGATTCCTGCCTGAAGCCTACTTCTTTGTCATTGACCAATGTCATATTCCTGCCAAATAGCCCATTTCCTTTAAAGGATACTTCTGTTGGATGTACAGCTCTAGGTGAATTTTATTGTCCTTTCACATTTTCAGAATCATTTTAGGCAGCCTTTCCTTTTTGTCTGTTTTTGGGGGTGAAAGATGGTGTGTGTGTGTGTGTGTGTGTGTGTGTACAGATATATGTGTACAATACAAATATACATATATACACATATATTTGTTTTGATGCCAGATATGAAAACACATGTGTAATCCCAACACTTGAGAGGTAGTTGTCATCCAGAGTTCAAAGTCAGCCTCAGCTATACAATGAGTGCAAGGCCTGCCTGAACAATATGTCTCAAAACAACAACAATATGAGGTTTTTTTTCTTTAAAGATTTACTTATTTATTTTATTTATATGAGTACACTGTAACTGTCTTCAGAAGAGGGCATCAGATCCCATTACAGATGATTGTGAGCCACCATGTGGTTGGTGGGAATTGAACTCAGGACCTCTGGAAGAACAGTCAGTTCTCTTAACCACCAAGCCATTGTAAGATTTGTCTTGTACCTGTTCTTCTAGGGACTTAGTCAGAAGCAAAAGTTCCATAGGGCTCCTTGGGTTTTCAAAGGTAGTTTAGAAATGACCATAGCAAAACAGAAGTGTCAATGACACTTCATATTTTATCCTAAATTGAGAATTAGAAAAAGAATTACAATAATATATACTTCCTCCCACACACATCCTCCAAACATTTAGATAACAGACTTGCTTGTGTACTACTGACCACACCAATGAAACATGCTTATATCTAATAGAATGGGAAGTTTCATTTACTGTGTTACAGAAGAAGAAATGATAAAAGGGGTCCATGTTGGTGTCATAGTTCAGAGTTCATGACCTTGAAACAGTAAATGGCTCTGAGATTTTTGGTTTTGTTTATTTTGTTTTGGGTTTTCTTTGGGGAACCAAAAGAGGTTTTTTTGTTTGTTTGTTTGTTTGTTTGTTTGGTTGGTTGGTTGGTTGGTTGGTTGGTTTTTTTGGAGGGGGCCTAAGAGAGAGGCAGGAAAAAAACCCTAAAGTAATGCTAATTATCTTTTTCTTGTTCTTATATCCCCTTGTAATGGCAGCTAAATCAGTGTCTGTAAAATCCAACCTTTCATCTCTTTATAAATAGTTTCAAAAGCAGACACACTCATAAGTAGCAGTGACTAATTGCAAAGTATAAACCCAGATTTTTGAAATTTGCAAGTGTGAGTTTGGGTTTGAGTAAGTCCTCTGCGCAGAGCCATCTAAACTTGATTAGTAATGCAGGAAGATTTGGGTTTTACTGGGCCCACTTACGTGACTAATTGGTGTTTTAGAAGCCAGCAAAGTAACAACTAGATTCATGGGAGATTCCTTTTCCTGTCATGTACTGCCTAGAAGAGGGACCAGGAGTGTTGAAGTGCAGTGAATAGTTACGCAGACTTTCAAATTAGGCCCTTAACAAACTCTTTACTCCCAGCACTGTTCTGTTGAGGCCCAAGAGAGGGAATGCTGCTTCTGTTTATTTGCTTCTACACAATTTCTTGAGTCCTCACAATTTTTGTGAAGCAAGTGTTTGAGGTCGATGCTGCTGATGGAGGAGTCCTTACAGAGTGTAAGAGGTTCATCTCCACCAGGAAAACCTTGCGTATTTCATTAAAAAAAAAAAAAAAATCCAGATCATTTTGCTGGTAGTTCTCTCTGCTTTTGTGGGGAAATTCGTGCTGCCTTCCATTGGTCTTTAGGAAGAGCCCTCTTTTCAATCAGAGGAGCCTTAAAGACACTGTCTCCAGCCTATATGACCCCCCATAGCAGCTTATGTGGCCCTGCTTGGGTTTGATTGTTTGGCAGTTAAGATGCACATGTAATGCTCTCAGAGGCTTGAGTATTTTTCTTAGTGTGAGCTCTATGCTAAGTCATTAATTTTCATTCTAATATGGTTGTTATCTACTATGTGATATTTTTTCATGATGTATTTGGGAAAGCATGTGTTTGAGCTACAATGGATTATAAATTTTCATTATTGATAATGGTGCATATTCCCCAAGTTCCTTAACAGTTTCAAAATAGAAACTTTGATAACATTTTTTTTCCTTCAGAAGTGTTTTATAGCCCTTTTACATGAAAGTGTAAACTTTTGGCATTAAGAGTTCCCAATCTGACTCCGTAGCTTCTCTTTGATGCAGAGGGGTATTATGGTCTGAGGAAGACTTACTTTGGGCACTGCTGTTGAGATGGTGGGGAACAACAGGGCTAAAGATTAAATATTCAAGTATTTAGAATCTGTTATAGGTTAGCACTCCATACACAACTGTGCTGAACCTCTGAACATGGCCTGAAGGATTGATTGCATAGAAGTCAGAGAACTAGAAAGCCTTACTTTTATTCTGAATTCTGTTTTTTTTAAATCGTATTTATAAACAAGTACTATGTGTCAGTCCTTCATCTTCTTTGATGTCTTTCTTATTTTAACAATTTTTACACAATAAGTGGCATTGTGAAAAATGAAGATCCTACATAGAAGTCAGATAGTAAGTTACTGAGCTAGGTAATCTGAGGATTTCAGAACTAAAGGGAAGCTCAGATCCCTCTCAGACCACACATGTAATGTGATAGATGAAAAGGCTGCTGTTCTAAAGTGTCTCAGCCTCTCCCAGAAAAACTTGTAACTGCAGAATTAAGACAAACTTGGGCTGCCTGGCTGCCCGCTTACTGCTCCTTCTACCACAGAAATGCTGAGGCCCAGAAACCTTTCAGACTTTGGATTGTGGAACATTTGCATCTACGGGGTTATATATCATGGGGATGGGAAGAAAATCTAAATGTGCAATTCACCAGTGTTTCATATGTATCTTCTTCATGTGGCCTAGACATAATTTCATACAATACCTGTAGCATGCCTGTCAGCCTGTCACAGGAGGTCAGATGTGACATGTTCCACTTCAGGCCTCATCCTGGCCTTCCAAAGGTCTTGGGTTTTGGATTTTAGAATTATGGAAGTGAGCCTTTGTTTTAGAAATATCAGTTTATAGGCCCGCTGCGTCCAAAGCAAAGCAATGATGTTGGTAACCATTGATTTTAAAATAGGACTTAAGCCTGTTAGTTTTGTTGTTTGTTTTAAATGTTAATTTATATTTGATTTGTCAGAAAACTGCAGAATTACTTTCCAAGTTGGAGAGAAGTTACTGAAGAAAACTCCCTTTTATATACTGTTAACTACTTGTCTGAGGCTTCAGTAGGCTATGATTTCTCTACGATGGTCCTGGAAGACAGTGCTCAACCATGGCCAGCTCTTCTTGAGACCATAGAAGAAAAATTCTTCTGTTTCTGGCATATCCCATGAGATGACTAATAGGCAGCTTTCAAGGAGACTAGCCCATGACGGACTTCCCACCACACCCTTTGCACAGCGTCCCCCCACACCCCTTCTACTCAATCCCAACGTGCCTTGACTAAACTCAGTGAACAAGACCATTGTATGAATCGGAAGGAAAGTGTCTGAAGTATACAAAGTTCTAATGACTTGGTAAATGCCGGAAGGACTTTCTGAGCTGGAAGCTGAATCACTCGTGCCTGTGGCATTATGGAGTGTGCCCAAGTGGTATAATTCTTCAGTGTAACACTGAGGTAATTTTTACACCAGTCAAGGAAATGGTTTAAGTTTCAAGCTTATGAAATGGCAAGCTGTAATTGTTCAATTCCAGCGAAGTACAGGCGTGTTTGATTTTCTCCCTTTATTTCTTTCTGTCTTCTTTAGGTAAGCTAAGCCAAGGAAGGTGTGTCCTTATATGAATCTGCAAGTGAGCTTTAAAGTCAGTGAATGCATTTGAACGTCCGCATATTGTATAACACACTTCTCTTTTAAATGTATGAAGCTCTGTAGAGCATGAGTCTTTCCTTTAGAGAAAAGAGTTGCTTTCACATAGGTAACAATGCAAACGGTGCATAATGATGATAGAGTGTAGAGAATCAGAAAGTAAGGATTTATTTTTGCCCTCACTGTTGATTTTCATTTGATAGGAGTTGGATAATTTACTTCATTTTCTGTATCTGCTAAGGTGAGTGGTAATATTTTCAGTGGCCACACAGAGGTGCTGGGAGAATGAAAAATCAATTTTCCCAAAACTCATTATGATAGACATATTTAATAAACAGTCAATTTCGTCTCCCACCGTGTTTTATAACTATCACTGATCACATAATCAGAAGAGCCTTTAAATGCATGCTCATTTTTCACAACATCATGTGTAGAGGTTAGAATAGTTGCTTGTCTTTTTCAAACATGGAAACTAAAGCTCCCAGAATATTTGCTTAATTTGAGTTTAGAATGAGCATCCCTTCATGAGAGTAGGTGAAGGTGCTGCAGATAGAAGGAATCCTATTGGCAGTGAGCTGGGAGCTGTTGAAACCAGCTTTAATGTATAGACAGCCACTTCCACTGCCATGTGCACTTTGTCTATGCTTGACATTTTGCCTGTAAACATTGACTTTGTTTTAAAAGAGCAGTTCCTGTTTTCATTATGAATTTTGTTTAACAGTTCTGAGCTCACTTATCTCTTTACTTTTTAAAGTTCAGAAAGACGTCTGATAAAAGTCGATAAGCATAAACCCAGAACACAAATTTTAATTTTTCTTATACCGAGTTTATAGTTTCCGGTGCTATGACATCGCTACTTTTCAGCATTTTTGACCCCAGACACTGTGTTAGAAATTGCTTTTCTTTTTTCTTACTCCGATCCTGCTTATCACCCTGTCATGTGGCTGTTGACTTTAGATTTTCATTTTCCTATCTGGAAATTATAAGCAGTTATTTATTAACCCGATTACTTTATGCTTCAATGGACTTGTCAGTGGGTGGCCTTGTGAATTATTTCAGCCTTTAGAGACACAGCTTAACCATGCCACCCTATACGCACAACACAAAGCTGCGACTTCTCTATTGTAGGACTTGTAATTGAATGGCATTTGAAACATGTACAAGCACTCCCCTCCCCCCCCCCCGCTTTTTTTTTGAATAATGCTTAACATGGGTTTTATTCTCCTAGTAGACTTGAATAGTTGAAACTTGTCATTTCATAAGCTTCCAGATAGCACAAACGTTGAACAGGAATTACAGCATACTTGGTGCGATTTATTTCTAGTCATCAAAAGCAATCAATTTTACAGTAGAATTGTAAAACTTCAGAGCTAGGTGTAACTAATAACCAGGTATAGGCCTTTCAGTTTATTTAAGAGGAATCTGAAGATCAAAAAGGCTAGGTAATTTGTTACTACTGCATTCTTTAGGCCTGGTGAAGTTGGGACTTGAACCTGGGATTCTTCACTTGTAGCTCAGAATTCTTAATTAGGCTGACATTTCTCATGCCTCTGAATCTTTGACTCCACTTTTGAACATTAGATGATGTCTCTACTTTGTACAACTCAGAAATGCGATTGTTTTTGCTATTCTTTGTCAAGCTATATTGGAGTCTGAGTCAAGATGAAAGACAAGCTATATTGACTGTCTTTATCATGAATTTTTAGCATTAATTTTGTTTTTTAAATTGTGTTAAATAATTATCTTAATCAGTAAATCCTTCATTTATGTCCTAGTTCTATGACTTTAATTTACCAAATATAAATCCCTCCTTTCAGTCTTCTGAAGTATATATGGCCATTTGGGGAATATTTTCTAGTTTATTAGGAAGTTGAAGCCAGTTGGGGGATCTGTTATTCTCCTACACTGTATTGTGCTTTGAGCACTTATATAATATTCTCTCTCTCTCTCTCTCTCTCTCTCTCTCTCTCTCTCTCTCTCTCTCTCTCTCTGTCTCTCTCTCTCTCTGTCTCTCTCTCTCTCTCTCTCTCTCTCTCTCTCTCTCTCTCTCTCTCTCTGTGTGTGTATGATTTGTATGGATTAGCCATTGAAGGATGTTCTTTATAGGCCTATTTTTTTTCATTACTGTGCTTGGTTCTCTCAACAAATGTTTGAGATAGGTATTGGGTAAAAAAAAATTTCCCTAAATGATCAAGTCTAAATCACACAGACTTAAAGTGAAGGAATGAAGTCACTGATTACTGCTGATGTATCTGGGGATAGACTTGACTTGCAACATTAAGCATCATTTCTTCAGGTTCTATTTTCTTCTTTCCCCACCTTGAAGCTCCAAGTTTAACCCTCTACTATACTAGCTGAGCAGGAGGAGATCCTCACCTGAGTGCTCCAGCAAGAGGTTGCAGAGTTGAGTCTGACTGGCCCACCATAACTCATCCCTGAGCCAGACTTTGAGGCTTCAAGATGCACTTACATCACTGTTCAAATATGCTTCTGGTGCTCTACCTTGGGGCAGAGTCTTAGGATCAAGGACAGAAGAGATGTAGCTCCTGTAACGGAAGAAAGGATATAAGCCCCTCCCAGAAGAAGTAATAGAGCTGGCCCTGGTTGTCCTGGTCTGTAATCCTAGATATTAGTGAAGCTGAGCTAGGAGTATCTCTTTGTTTAAGTCCAACCTGAGCTGCAGAGTCCAAGGCCACTCTGGACAACTTATAGAGACTGTGACTCAAAGTGAAAAATAAAAACCTAACAGAGGGATATAGCATAGAGAGCTTTGGCTGGTGTGATGGCTGGTTTTAATTATCACCTTGGCCCAGGTAGAATTCCATTGGAAAGGCTCTCAATCAGGTTGGCCTGTGGGCATCTCTGTGGAGGGTTGTCTCGATTACATTAATTCATGAGGAAACCCCAAATTAAAAGTAGGTGGTACCATAATCTGGGGTTTGGTATTTAATTCTATAGAGAAAGGAAAGTTGAGAAATAAATGTGCACGCATTCACTTCTCTCCATTTTTGACTGTGGATGTGTTGTGACCAGTGTTTTAAGTTCTCACCACCCCAGCTTCCTACTATGGTGGGTGGTGACTTAATTGTGAGTTAAAGTAAACCCTTTCTCCCCTAAGCTACTCTTCCTCAGGGTATTTCATTGCAGCAACAGAAATGAAACTAGAATACGTAAAATGTGTGAGACTGTCATGCCAGTTCCCAGTACTGGGCCTAGGTTAGGGGGTGGTATTCTGGGCCAGCAAAGAGAAATGTAGACTAGAATGTGATTAATCTCTTCCTCTTCTGTGGAAGTTGGGGGCTACATAAATTAATTCCCATAAGACCACAAGGACAGTGATTGATAGACCGTGAATTTCACTTCATGTCTGACTACATGTCAAGCCTTTCTCTTTTCCCAGTGCTTTGCTGTATCTAAAGACATTTGAAACCGTGATGATTGCCATTCCTTTATAGCATCGATTTTCAAGGGAATGGTTTCGCCCTAGAGGACGTTTGGTAATATTTGGAGACGATTTGGTTGTGGTAAGTAGCATGGAGGTAGCAGGTGTGCTGATAGGTTGAAACCAAATATGCTTTTAACATCCTTCTGTGTACAGGTCAGCTCCTCCCAAGAAAACCTTTACCCAGCCTGCAATGTTCACAGTGCCAAGGGTAAGAAACTCAGCTTTTCTAGGTTCTATTTCTAGACCAATTGCCATTAACCTAAATTTAAAAAAAAAAAAAGAATTAATATTGAACAAGATTGAAATAATTTTAACAACTAAGTAAAATTAGCCTCGTAAATCAATTTACTTTAATTTCCATGGCTTTATGTTGATTCTCATTTAATGAGTACATTTAAATAGAGCATAAATTACTTTAAAAAATTAACTTGTACACGTTAGCTAACTACTCAGAAATAATTTTATTAAAATATAAACCATATAATTTCTCATCAAAATACAAATCTAAGCTCAGATGTGGTAGATCAAGCCTATAATCCCAGCATTTGGGAGACAAGAAAATTATTGTTAATTATAGTGAATTCAAGACCAGTCTGGGCTATAGCATGAGAATGAGATTTTGTCTTAATGTGGTAAGACAGGTAATATTCTACATCTGAGGGTGAAAATTAGCAATTATTTTAAAAACTCTTGGCCATAAGCATTTTTTTTTTATTTTGATGACAATCAAGGATTTTATTATGCTAGACAATGGTCAGAGTGTTTCTGGCTACTAGCCAGTGCTTTGTGACGTCTCCATGACTCTGTGGGCTAAAGGTGGCCATGTAAACGCAGGTGCTGTGAGGAAGAATGATGAGGACCCAGTGATTGTTGTGCATTCTAGTCATTTACCTTTTCAGGAAAGTAAAGCTCTGTAGAGGAATTTTTATTTAGAACACAGGTGCTCTGGCAAGAGATCACAACCAAAGACCTTCTAGGTCTGTGTGATCTGGAGACAGGCAAGCAGGATCTCTGAGTTCAAGGCCAGCCTGGTATATAGCAAATTTCAGGTAAGGAAAAGCTTAGGCCCAGGGGTGGTGGTACATGCCTTTCAGCCGTCAGTGCTGGTCAGTCAGCTCATGGAATTCAGAGGTAGTTTAACTTGAAGAGTTTTTCCGAGACAGGTTGAAGAGAGAACAAACTAGACACAGGTAAGACAGAATGAGACAGAGAACGAGAAAGAGCCAGAAGATTAGAACAGATTGCTAGAGTTAGTTTGAGGCCAAGCAGGGCAATTCAGTGAGAAGTTTGAATCAGTCTCCTTGGAGAGGAGTTTTGAGCCAGAACAGCTGAGTTGAACCAGCCAGCCAGAGCTCAGAAAGAACTAGAAAGGGTGAGCTTATTCAGCAGAAAGTCTCAGAGGCTGAAAACATTCTAGGCCCAGATAGGATTGTTCAGAGGCTAGAAGCTCCCAGGCCTAGGTTAGCAGACGGAGGCAGTAAACCCCAGAGGACAATGACATCAGGAGAATAAGAGATACTTTTACCCAACCTTCTCGTTTAGTGACATGAAACTAGTGAAACTCTTTGCCTCCTTGATCCTTGACTTGAACAGATATATCTGAATGAAACCTAGGAGGGCTATCTCCAGTAAACCACAGCTAGTTTTACAGTCAGTAGTTGAAGTGACACCACAGATGGATTCGCATAAGAAAATTTCCACAGTCCAGTAACTCAAAGTTATTGTTGGAGTTCGATTTGAGGGTTAGCATTTTCTATTTCTGCCAGTTTTATACAAATCATTTCCTAGTGCTACATTCTAAATCCTCACGGCTGCCCCTGCTTAGATTTATTAATGCAGTCCGTTTGGCTTCCTTTTTGTCCCTGTTGGGCCCCATCCAGAGCAACTAACATGCTCTCCAATTTCGACCAGTAATTCCTACTTGCCTCGCTATTTCTTGTGGCTGAGTCTCCTCCCACTTCTCCTCGTCCCTTGGTACTCCCCTGACAGCCCCATGGTGTGGTCTCACTGTTTCACCTGCCTGTACTACTGAATCCCAGAATGCTCCTTGTTTTTTCTGTTCTGCTTTTCTTTGGCCTCTCGTCCGTCCTCAGTATTAAATTCCCTCCTTGCCTATTATTCCTACCTTCTTCTGTTTCTCAACCCCTAATTACTGGCTCCGTATCCTTAGACTTCCCAGCTCCGTAGTTCATGTCCTCATCTACTAAGGTATCTGATGTCCACCCACCTAGTGTGTGTCGGAAGGCTTGTGTGTTTGGAGAGACCATCTATTCATTGTTAAGAGAATCCCATTTGCTGTTGCCTTAGAAACAGGGCAGCTGCTGATCTTCAGATTACACATGGTTTTCACACACACTCCTTTGTTGCGTTAGGAGGAGCGACATTTATCTGTAAAACATGTCAGAAAAATACCTTAATAAATGGTGTAAGATAAAATGGTATTATTTATTATTGATAGGAGCTTACTATTTTCTTTGAGAAAAAAAGGTCTTGAAGAACTGGTTTATTTGTTTTTTTTTTTTAATTTAATTAATTTTTCTTTTTACTTATGCCCACATTACATTCTGCTCACTGCCTCACTCCAGGTTACCTCCCTGCTCCCCCCAACACACACAATCCTTCCCCATCCCCTTCTCTGACCAGGGGCCTCCCCTGGTTATCCCCCAACCCTGGCACTTCAAGTCTCTGCAAGGCTAGGTGCTTTCTCTCCCACTGAGGTCGGACAAAGTAGCCCAGCTAGAAGAACATATCCCAATACAGGTAACAGCTTTTGGGATAACCCCCATTCCAATTTCTTGGGACCCACATGATGGTCAAGCTACACATCTGCTGCATATGTGTGAGGAGGCCTACGTCCAGCCTGCATATGTTCTTTTGGTGGTGGTTCAGAGAAGAGCTGGCTTTTTTTTTTTTTTTAAATCTCTGATTTACAAATACTTTCCTGGCACTGCCAGAAATCACTCCTTAGTCCAGCGTTGCAGAGTAGCTTTTACAGGGCATAGATATGAGAGTCACTTGACAACAGGTGACTTGTTTAGGATTTCACAGCAAGCTAATTGCAGAGGCCTTGAGTTTCCTGCCTCTTGATCCCCGTTGCATGAATATAAAAGCACATATTATGTATTGCTTATTTATATGAATGCCCTGAAGCATTTCCTTTGCTTTAATGAAATTGTGAAAATTATTGCCCAGTAAGGGGATTGTTAGAATAGAAAACAAATAAAGTAGGCGTGAGGTACCTAGTTTATTACTGTTTTCTGTCTGACCAGTGAAGGCAGCTGTGAGTTCCTGGGCTTCTTGAACCTTGAACACTGTACTCATGTTATTCTACACAATGAAGTTCCCTGAAGTCCTTGAAAAACCACAAAAACAAAATTTAAAGTACAAAATGTTATTATTGATTAACTCAAACTGACCCTTGTTTGTTTACAAAGTTCCCAGGACTGCATGGAGCAGGGGATTCCCAGCGGCAAGCATCCTGTGGGAATCAGCGTGTCTTGGTGATATGTTTTAGATTTCTGAAAATGTCTTTCTGTTGGGTTGAGGAGGGGAAACAGCTTGTGGAAATGCTCTTGGTACTATACTGCCAGCAGACTTCTTGGGAATGAAGAGTGCATTCCAGTAGTACGTTAGGGGGAGGTTAGCTGGTCAGGAAACACAACCCTTACCAAAGGTAATGGCTCCCACTAGCATTTCAGTAACAAGTACCAGATGTGAGTAGTTAATTATTCTCAGAGCTGATAAGTACCTGCCAGGCAAGACTAATTTTATTTTCAGTAAACAGTGGCCAAAGGTCCTAGCTGTTCATTTGATAGGCTAGGGCCTGTTTGCACTTATCTATTAACAAATGCACAACACTCCTTTCATTTTCCTTTCCCAGGGCCAGATAAAACATTTCAGACACTCAAAGTATTTGTCTCAGTAAATCAGACAAAGTAGACAAATCTGGTGATTAACTTGGTAAACAGAGAGTGGTTAAGTGTTACTTTTGGAGTTTAACCCAATGCCAAATAAATAATATTAATCACATGGCATTTTCAATAACTTTTATGAAGTAAGACAGAGAGGATTTTCCACCCTTTTTTTTTTTTTTAACCACCAGGGATATAAGTGTATCTCTTAAGTGCTTTCAGATGTCATTTTGTAGGGAGATTGTGAAAATCACTTTAAAATGAGATTTATTCTTATGTACCATGAGTAACTCATTGGGAACGTTATAGCAGTTAGCATTGTATGTAAACTTGGAAACCTCTGTAGTTCATCCCAGAAGACTGCCCGGTGGCATGTAGCCTTTCCTATATAGAGATAATAGCCTTCTAAAGGTTTGATTTGGAGAAAATGTTTTCCTTTTATGCTAGTAAGAGGGGTAGGTAACAGAAATGCATTCCTGTCTAGATTTTCGTCTTTGAGGCAAAGGAGTCCATTAACTATTGAACTGTTTAGTTTGTGATGTCCGTGCATGTCTGGTGACAACTAGTGAGAAGTTCACTGCTTACTTCATACAAGGTAACA
Organism: Arvicanthis niloticus; assembly: GCF_011762505.2. Classification (NCBI taxonomy): domain Eukaryota; kingdom Metazoa; phylum Chordata; class Mammalia; order Rodentia; family Muridae; genus Arvicanthis; species Arvicanthis niloticus. The sequence goes on along the minus strand of NC_133430.1, from coordinate 36,737,354 downwards.
GCACTATTACAGCAAAGGATTTTCATTCAGCCGAGGCCTGGATGAGACTTTCCTGGTGACCCAGTACTGCTGTTTCTGGTCATCTTTTCTATCAATAAACTTCCCTCTTTTCTGTGGTCAAAATCTGCATGCTCTACCAAATGTGGTGTCTTTTGCATTGCCTTTGTATTTGCAAGTAGCTTATGAAATTCTTTTCAGTTTCCCATTATATGTAATAATCCTAGTTTACTAAACATTGAACATTTAAAAAAAAATAGCTGGTATGCCTTAGAGAAAGATGCCTTATCTGCACGTTTCCATTTAGAGTAATTTCTGTGTTAGTATCTTATTCCATAAGAGTGTTCTGGCACAGTGCCATGACTATAGTGCCAGGTACCCAGTGGTAACATCCACAGGAGTGATGGTTGACACTAATAGTGTGGAGGAGACAGTGCAAACCCAGAGTTGGAGATGTGTGTTATGTTTTCCAGTTTCTTTAATGATCTGATGGGAGGCCAGGTGCACTTTTTGTACTCTTTTGTTTTAGTTTCTGCAGCTGTTCAGAGAAGTCACAAGTTCCATCCATTTACCTACCTGACAGGTATGTCCTTAACAATAATGAGAGAAAATAGCAGGTTCTTGTAGCTTGAAGGGTGAAAACTCTTACTACTACTACTACAGCTTAGTTACATTGGAGTGAATTTTTCTTCCATATTATTTATTATTTTCTATTATTACATTTACTAATATTTCTTATAATTTTATATTTACTTATTGTTGTTTTTTAAAGGTAGGGCCTTGCTGTGTAACCCAGGCCTCTACCAAACTCTTGGGCTGAAGCTACCCTCATGCTTCTGCCTTCTAAGTAGCTAAGACTGAGACTCTATTCAAATTAGAACCAGATTGTAGTAAAGTCAATAGCATAACTTTCTGGAGGAGCTGTCTTACTCTCTATACCATCTCTTTACATAAGATCCTTTTAGCTATAAATCTGGTTGCATCTTCAAAGAATTTTTGCTTATAGATGATTGAATGGGCTAAGTGATAAGGGGGAAACTGTTAAAAATGTTGTAAAACTCATAATTCCAATGAGCAGTCCTCTGCAACTGAGTGCCACATCCGTGCTTCTAGACCAGATCTTTCTCCTGATCCCAGACCTATAAATCCAACTAACCAGGCACCTTCTCTATTTGAATGTGCTATAATAATTTCTAGAGCTTCATATAAATGTAATATCCTGTTTCTGATTTTTTTTCTCTTGAATGGGAATTACCACCCACCCTCTCTCTCATGAAGGCCGAGCCTCATCATAGTCTCTTAATGGCTGTACCTTTGATCACCTTAATGTTTATGTCCCTCCAGTTCATCCATGTTATGACTTTCATCAGGCTGTGATCATATCTTCCTGACACCCAGCTTATTCCATTGCTATCCACATGTTACATTCAGGTTCTCTCTTCTAAAACGCACGTATACTGTCTTATGTCAGGCCTGCAGTGGCCCCTTGTGAGCTAGGAGATTACACTTGCTTTGGTTATTAGGGTCCTAGTGACCTGCGATGGCTCCTTGTGAGCTAGGAGATTACACTTGCTTTGGTTACTAGGGTCCTAATGACTTTCCCCTTGTGCTGTCCTCTCCTCTTCTTGGAGCTTTTGTTGTCACCCTTAAATCCTGCTTTCTTTCTACATGCTTCTTTGATCGAAAAACACTTATTTAATTAAAGAGATTTTTTTCAACGTGATAGTTTTTGTGACTCAGGTGAAGTTGGTTACTACATCTTTGATTCCCATCCCATGTATCCTTCCCTCAGAGTTCCTGTAAAGCCACTGCATTTGCATTTGTTCTTCTTTCCCTAGTCCATTGCCCGAGGGAGTATATCTTGTACATTTTTGCCTTTCCATGTTCGGATCAGTGGTTGAGGCAGGGATTGCAGGTGGTTGATAGATGAAATGGATGAGCAGAATAGCATCTGCAGTGTGACTTCCTGCTCAGATATACTTCCTTTCCAGTGCTGGATTGAGATGGTTTAAGAGGAATTCAGATTAGGATTTGATGAGATGGGTAGACGAAGTCTTTAATTAATTGATGTGATTGGAGGGCCAGCAGGAAGGTTTCTGATCCCTATACCCACCCATAGACTTCATAGTTTATTTTATGGGGGAATCTTCCAATCATCTTTGTCAGCATGTCATGCCATCTCTTTGTTAAGAGAACTTCCTAATTTTCAGTGGCTCAAAAACAAGTAATTGCCAAAGTTTGGGGAGTTAGGGAGAGAAAAGGACTGGAGTAGGAAGATGTGTTCTCTCCCAGGATATAAAAGTTCTCTTGGGCTGTTGTTTGGTTTCATTCAGATTCAGTACTTTTCTGAGCCCAAACTTCTATATCTGGTGTCTTTGGGTGTATAACTTCTTTAGATCCATTTTGCAGAAGCCAAATAGCTAAGACTATGTGGGACAAAACATCTAAATTTGTGAAGTGTATGTAGGACTTGAACCCAAGGAGACAAGAAAGTCTTTCTGCAAAAGAAATTATACAAAAATAGGAAGCTAGTGAGAAAAAGAAGAATAACAAGGTAAAGAGGAAATGACAAGTAACCAGGTTCACTTAGAGTGAAGCAAACCAGAGACCCGCGCTGAAGGAAAAGGAAAGCTAGAAACAGAACCTGGAACTTCAAAGACAAAACAAGAAGCCTCGAGTTCCCCCCACAACCCCCGAGGTGTTAAAGTGCCAACTTGCACACACTCCTCCACTAAAAGTTGCTTGACAGACTCTAAGTGCCTGGGTCACCGATGACCCTTAAAGGGTGAGGAAATCTGAGGTGCTATGACTTTGACATTATGCAGTACGTTGCAGTTGAAGTCTTGAAAGAATGGAGATGTCATGTGTTTATAATGCAAGCTTATAGATTCTAGGCTAGGTTCTGAAGCTTGGTTTGCCTGTTAATTTGTACACACTCTCAGTGAGCTCACAAGTGCCCACTGTGATTTTAGTCACTAGATGTTATTTAGAACACAAATGTCACCACTAACATGGGCCAGCCGTTGTGGTACAAAAGCAGAGACCCTTAGATGAGAAGAATCCAAAGGAATGACCACTTTGTCCCTGGAACTTTATTATGCTTAATAGAAACTCCTTTCTATCTGAATTGTATTTCATCCAATCAGGAACAAAATACAATCAGGAACAAGGCAGGACTTTTGTTCATTATCCAGCATGCCACTCAGCAGTGCAGAAGCTGGCCATGCTTTCAATGACAATATGAATAATGATTCAGAAGTTTTTTTTTTTTTTTTTCCTGCTCCAACCCTTCCCAAACCCTTTCAGGGCTAAGCACTTTTCTCCTTTCTCAGACTGGGAGGAACAGTATTTGAATTGATCTTGGATACTAATTTCTCTCCTTCAGACTGTTTGCCGGAGCCTTAGAAATGTGGCATGATTACATAAGCACTCTGGAATGTAGATTAAACAGCATTCAATTTGAAAATCTAATCACATCATCTAAATATCATTAAGTTATAATGGGCTGATTGATAGAGTCCAAAGCCGTTTTAGCCTGGTGCTGCATGCCTTTCCCTCAGCCAGCCTTTTCAAACCAAGATGTTGATAAAGGGGTCTATAAATCTTAATAGTTGGAGACAGTTTAAAAGCATAGTTCACTGGGTAAGGTCACACCCACTTAAGTGACCTATTTTGTATACTTTTCAAAAATAGGTTAATTAACTTAATAGAAATAATAGATCTCTGGTATTGATGTGCAATTACTACAAAAACAGGGTTTTTTTTTCCTCCTTTCTTTTTCCTTTCCAAGCAAACATGATGTTCATGAAATTGAGGGCATAATCGCTATGACAAAAACCAGGTTTAGCAAGGCGAGTTGTGTTCAGCAAATACATTTCAGACTCGCCCTTTAAAATCTACCTTTATTCCAGGTCCTAGGACATGGGCACATGTCTACAAGAGCATTCTGTTCCTAGTACTCTCCTATTACAGCTTTTAGGAGGGATTACTTTAGCTGTTGTTATTTTCCTAATCGCTGTAACACAGTTTATTTAGCTCTTGGCCCTGGAGCCTCAGCAGGCAAAGAGTGCAACAACTGCTGGCCTCTTTTCTTAAACCAATGGCATTTTCTTTATGGTTCCAGCACATGATTCATGTGCTAGTGTAGTTTCAGGAAAGGATATAGTGGAAAGAGCTAAGGATGCCCGGTCCAGAGTCCTATTGGGATAGGCTGCAGCTTCTTAATATATCCTGCTTTGTTTTGATGCTGTTGCTGTTTGATTGGTTGTTTTTATTGTTATTATTTGGTACTCAAGTCATTCTCCCAAAATATTCTATACTTTCCTTAGGTATAACTGTTATAACCTTTTTTTTTCTTTTCCTTTCCTTTTTATTTATTTATTTTTTTAAATGTATGTGAGTATACTGTGGCTGTCTTCAGACACACCAGAAGAGGGTATGGGATCCCATTACAGATGGTTGTGAGCCACCATGTGGTTGCTGGGAATTGAACTCAGGACCTCTGGAAGGGCAGCCAGTGCTCTTACCCACTGAGCCATCTCTCTAGCCCCATAAGCTTTGTTTTCTATTACTGGCTACTAAAATTGTGTCATTTGATTTGTCTGTTTATCTATTACTTAAGATATAAAACCTTAATGTTTTGTGTCTTATGTAAAGGGATATTTATTATATTATTCTTTAGAACCTTTAGATACATTTAAATTAGAATTTCATGTTTAGAAAAGCTAAGTCCCAGCCAGAGAAAGTGGCAAAAGGCTTGGTGGTCTTTAACAGGGAGACTCTTTCTCAGAAAAGAAAAAAGGAAGAACTGTGGGCCAGAGTAAAAGAAAAGAAAAAAATATCTCCTTCTCTCAGTTAGATCCTGTGTATCATGTTCAACCTCTATGTTGCCAAGTGCAGGTAAATTATGTTTCCCTGTGGCCTAGGTGGCCTGAGGGGGCAACAGTGATATTCATTCATGTGAGACTCTTACAATGTAGCTGAGATAGGTACATTTTGAATTAAGGGATTTATTTTTGACAGATTGGAGTATTTTGCACTAGAAATTCTGGGTGAACTTCTTGGTCATCGTCCAGCAATACCACCATTTGCTTGCTTGTACCTTTCCTACCAGCCCAACCTTTTCTTTTTCAAGAAATACAACACTTTTATTTATTCTTTGGCAAATGCATTCAAGCACACAATGTATTTGTACGCCTTCTCATAACTCCTCTAAGATACATTCCCAATGTCTTATGTATCCTTCTTTTAAAAATAAGCCACCAAGTCCAATTTGGTTTGCCCATTTACTCTGTGTGTGGAGTCATCCACCGGGGTATGGTTGGCTTATTAGGAGTCACATGAGAAACTGAATCTTTACTTTCAGAAACCATAAACTTCTGTAGCTCCTCAATTAGAGGTAGGGAGATCCTCCCACTCATGCTTGAATGTTGATTGGCTTGATCTGCTGCTGGTCTTGTTCAGGCAGCCATAGCTGTTGTGAGTTCATGAGCATAGGCCAGGCCATGTCCAGAAGAGACTCTTTCACTCTATCCTCTCAGATCTCTGGCTCTTGCAGTCTTTCTGCCTCTCTTGTGTGGTGGTCTCAAGCCTTGGGGAGAGGTTATGACATACACACTCCATGTGTGGCTGAGGACTCCACTGGCATTCATTCTCTTCATTTTAACGGTGAGTTTCTGCATTAGCCACTATCCATCCATTGCATAAAGAAGCTTCTCTGAAGAGGGCTGACAACTGAGAACAAATGTAGAGAGCAATTTGATAACATGATCATTTGGTAAAATAATTGTCAGATCACCCCTGAGGTTTATGAGTTTCCCAACCATGAGTTCTGTGGCCAGATTTACAGTATCAGGGATACATTTCTTCCTGTAGAGTGGGCCTTAAATCCAATCAGAAAGTGGTTGGTTACCCTCATAACGTTCATACCACTCTAGTATCCATTCATGGGCATAACTTGTCATACCTGCTCTTATTGTAGCTCACAGAGTTAACACTAGGGAAAACTGTTGGTGGCTTTTCTCCTTCATTAGCCTGTATAACACCTTTTGCTAAAGCCCAACATTTTCTGAACGAAACAAATCTTATTTGTATATGTGTGTATATAAATGTATGTTTGCAAAAAAAAAAAAAGTTACAAATTATACTGTTCTACAGAATCTTGGCTGTGGTGGAAGAGTCTTTAAAATCTCCTTGCCTTGGCTGGTTCTTCAATGGGGAGACAGGAAGAAACCTTTTTAACAGGACTGTAATGATGCCTTGTTGCAGCACAGACAGATAAGACTTGGTTTCGTGTTGGATGATAGAATTGTTCACTCTTAGGTACCAGAGGTTAAAATTAAAAAGGACCAATTCAACTAGAATTTACTCTGCTCTTTATTCCTGCATCTGTGAGGTGGTTTTCCCTTGAAAGCAATACCCGCTCCCCTTGAGTTTAGCAGCATCCCTTATTTGAAAGCAAAGACCTTATTTCCTGTTTTTTTGTATCCTCTAATTTGCCCAGTATAGGGTCCAGAGCAAGCGTTCATTAAGAACATTTTAGTTAATTAACTACAAAGTATCTGGCTTGAGCTGGGGAGAGAATGACAGATTAGAGGAAGTACTGGTACATGGGGATGTTTTCCCTATTAGTAATTTTTTCCTAATACTGATAGTTCCATCCGTTCCTTATAGAAAGTGTGGAAGAACAAAAGTTTAAAATAAAATCACATATTCACTTCTTGGATAGCCCTAGGATACCTGAATAAGTTGTGTAAAAATATCAAAAAATGTTGAAACAACCTAAATGTTCATCAATGCTGAATGAATCAACAAAATATGGCACACACATACAATGCCATGTTGTTCAACAATAGAAAGACATGAAATATGGGTACATGGTATAACATGAATGCACCTTGAAAACAAAGTGCAGAAGTTTTTATGATATCAAAGAAATCTGTTGAGCAAAACTGAGGTTGGTGGTTGCTTCATACTGGGGGAAAGGGATCTATTGGCAATAGCTAGAACACATAGGCCCTCCCTCCCTTACACTTTCCCTCCTTTCCCCATTTCTTCCTCTCCCTTCCTTCCCTAGTTCTAGGGCTCAAACCTAGGGCTTCCTGCATGGTAAGTACGGGTTCCATTTCCGACTATATTTGCAATCCTGTAATTGTTATGGAGATGACGAAGCTGTTTGAAGTAGATGCTGGTAATGATTGCACAGGTCTGTGAATAACTGTAAAACTGTTGAAATACCTTCAAATGGGTGAATTGTTTGGAAGGTGAATGGTATCTCAATGAAGCTTGCATAAAAATTCATCACCTAAAGCCCCACCCTGAAATCACTACTGTTGAAAGCATCTGTTGTATTTCTTTCTATAAATATTTTATACAATTTAAACATTTTACCTAGTTCAGCTCATATTTCACATGTAGTTTTTAGATTTTATTTATTTTAATGGGTATGGATATTTTACTTAGTGCATGTGTGTGTACCACATGCATACTTGTGTAGTACTTGTGGAAGCCAGAGAAGGGCATCCAATCCCACTGGACTAGTGCTAACTCTGGTTGTGAGCCACTGTGTGGGTGCTGTGACATGAACTTGGGTCCCCTGGAAAAGCAGCCAGTGCTCTTAACCACTGAGCCATCTCTTCAGCCCCTCACATGTAATCTTTAAATAGTGGTTTTCACTTACTGTTTTATCGTGGACGTTTTCACATTCTAGTGGACCCTCCCTTGTAAACAGTCTTGTAAAGGGAACAGCATAATTCCTCTCACAGTTTTAACATAATTTTTATCACCTTTCTAAGTGTTGGGCCCTTAGATTGAGTCTATGTATCACAAACAGCACATTGGAGTTTGAAAAGGCTCTGGAGACTTTTGTCTTCTCATTTTTGAGCATAAAAGCCCTATGTAAAAGAAGCAAACAAAATGTTTGGGAGTGTTGGCTTTGTTGAATTTTACACTAGTGTTTCGGGAAATAGAAACTTGAACTTCGGGCAGAATAAAAGAGACTTCATCTGGTGAGACCCCTGGAACAAAAGCCCCTGGGCGTGGCATCCAGGCTCCACCTCCACCCACAAGTGCAGAAATCTTGGCTTCCTGTGTGAACAGGGCTCTGACAGGCCCTGAAAGCATACATGAAGTTTTCTTTCTCTGGAAGAGGTTTTGAGTTATTGATCTGTCATTTTCTCTTATTTTGTAAGAGCAGGGACAGAATGGGAAGGAACTTAGGTATTTCTGTAGTTAAATCTTCCTTGATGAGAAAAAAAGGTTCAGGACCATACAGATTTTCACTAGACATTTTATTTTTTAAATGAAAATATTAAATACTTTGGTATAGACATGAGTTATTATTCATCTTATGTTTTACATTAGTAATTTAGGCTGGTGGAAATCATAAAAACTCAACATTTTGTCATAACCACTTACATGTGTATATCCACCAGCATGTGTATATGTATATGGTGGATATACATGTGTATATCCACCAGCCAGCATTGTTACCGTTCCTCTCCCTTCTTTCTTTTCTCTTCTGCTTCCTCTCTCTCTCTCTCTCTCTCTCTCTCTCTCTCTCTCTCTCTCTCTCTCTCTCTCTCTCTCTCTCTCTTTTCTTTTTTTCCCCCTGCTTACCTGCTGGGCAGTCACTCAACTAACTGATCTACTCCCTGACCCCATTATACAATGTCAGTTTGCTTTCCCTGGGTTCTGTTAGGTCTTCGGTTGAATAGCACCTTCTTAAATTTCACTTTGTCCCTCCCCTCCCCTCTGTAAGCAGAGTTCTCACTTAGCAAAGGTTAAGAAATATATTGTCAGTTGCTGAGAGGAAAATGTGGTGCCCATGGTTCATAGTTTTTCTGTCCTTACATTCTTAATCAACTACAAATGTGTTTGTCCAGTTCTTCTTGGCTCAGATGCTGATTACTTTGAGAAATATAAATATATTAAGGGAAAGAGAGCCGGGGTTTGTCTCTTTATTAGTCAGAGCCCAGTTCACAATTGTTGTTTTTTAACTTGGGGGAATAAGAAGCTTAACTAGATGAAAAGACAGCGTAACTGTTTGCAAACAGCTAAGACCAGGATTTAGAGGCTTGCGAAAGCACCCCTACAAAACCCAGAAGCTTGTGGGAGCTTATTCATCCGCTATGTAAGAAGTTACATAGGCAGAAATCATGATATTCACATCTCTATACAAACCACTGCACTGGCCTACCACCCCAATTTTGTTTAAAGAAAGACTCTTAAAGAGACAACTTAAGGGATGGAAACGGGGAGCAGGCTTCTTGCCCGTTGTATCGTTTCCTTTTAACCATGGATGGTGCTTTGTACTTGGCTGGGTTCACTTCCAGCTCGTGAAGCCTATGTTATGAAAGAGAAATAAGACACTTAATCCTGAGAATGATTAACCTGCATTGGCTGCCCTCCCTGGTAGCTTGCCCTTCCTTTATTGTAATCTGTTTACTCACTCCTGAGCCAGATCTCCAACCACTCTTTTTATTGAGCCCAGGGACACCTGGGTCACAAGAAGTTAGACCTTTGTTTTAGTCTGAAGGGAGGCTACAGGCACTTTTCTGTTCGTCTTATTTTACTATTTATTTATTCGTTTATTTTTGAGGCAGGATCTTATTACATAGCTCAGGCGGGCCTCACTTCTTTCCTCTGTAACCCATGCTGGTCTTGAACTGTCTTCCCTTGGCTTCCTAGGTGTTAGGATGAGAGGCATGTGCCATCACACCTAGCTTTGAACTTTTCAAAAGCATTTTTAAGTTCACTGCTTGCAAAATCCCAGTCAACAAAAGATCATTATTTTAAATTTAGCATACAAGGAAGTCAAACTTAGAGAAGTTTTCCATGCCAAAAACTCTACAGAAGAATTCAAATGAATGTACACTCTTACATATTTATCTGAGTCTAATTCAGGGAAGGATAGTGTTAGTTCTTATTTGTCGGGTAAACTAGGGATGGCTAGAGCCATTTGTAATTAATAGATTTTTTTTAAAATCCTTTGTCACTGAAGACTCTGTGATGATGAACTAGGATTATACTGTTGTACTCCACAAAAAGATGATTGTCATCTTATTATTCAGCCTCTGGGTGCCCCTGGCCCTAGAACCCAAGATTTATTTTCCCCGAATATCAGTCCTTGAGTGTAGTGACACCTAACTGGGACTTGATCCTTATGGTGAAGATTTTGCCTAGAAAATTCTAATCAGTATTTCAGAGATGACAAGATCAGAACAATTACTCATTGGATTTAGGTTCTTAGATCTAAGTACCTTCCGTGGGATGAGAGTCACATGAGCTAGGAGTAATTTTGTTTCGTACTGATCCACAGTCATAAGCTCTTCAGTAGAAGAAACTCAGGAAGGACTCAGCTTCCTCATCAAATGGAAGAGTAGCAGCAGAAAATGAGACACTATTCACATTTGCTGGCTTCTTTCCTCAAGCAGTTGACTGCACAGATTAAATATTTACTCAAGGAAGAGCATAGCGTTGGAAGAGCAAAGCCTTCAAATGGCTAAAATACACAAGTCACGCCTACAGAAGTCTTTAGATTGACATCTGTGGCTGCAGACTGGTTGGTGAGGGGGAACTCATAGTCACTGAAACCTCAGGCACTAGAAACGTGTTCTGCAGGGCATCTTTGTAATTATGCCATTGACTAGCCCAGTCTCAGATTATCCCACCATGGCCTTTCTAGTTTCACATTAACTGCATACATTATTCGTGTCTGCTGACTAATTCCTGCTTTTCCTGTCTTCCCAATGACCTTCCTGTTGCCATTTACTTTCATTCTGTATATTCTACATATACTCTGCATGTCTAGAGTATGAAGTGCTGGAGAATCTTACTTTCTGGTGGATTTCAGACTCCATTATGAGTGATGGATGAAAGTGGTTGTAAGAACAGTGGGAAAGCAAACAGTATCGTTTAGACTAAGATAAACCATCGTCTCGACGGACCTCAGTGTCTCCAGACTAATACAAGAGCAGCCTAGGTGTAGTGCCTAAAGCCCTTTAATGAACATTATTTAAAAATGGGATAGCCATAGTATAAGTTATACTGAACAATGCTGGAGTGCAGCCAACAGCATGTGGATAGGACTATCCATTGGGGCCAAGACCAAGTGGCATTTGGTTGGATCAAGATTAGTAAGTAAAATGCTCTTCTCCTGATATGCACATGACCAGCTCCCTCACCCACTTCAAGCTTCTGCTCAAATGTTACCTTCTCCAGTGAAGCCTGAAAACCTATTCTGATCCACCTATTTAAACTCAGAATAAGTTGAAAGAACTAATTGAAACCTCATGCTGATTAATCCTCTTTTCAAGGACCTGAGCTGCATGACACAGGAATATTTAACATTATAGCCAGTGAACTCGGTGATACAATCCTCACAGAAGTTTTTAGCTTTATTCTCCTTTGAAATAATAGTATTAAGTTTATATAAATATTAATGTTTGTCCATGCAAAAGGAACAGAATGTTCTCTCGCTCTTTCTGGCTATACTTTGAATCCTAGAGATCAGCGTTTCCCAGAAAGATTACATTTTTAATAAAATAAAGCAATAAATTGGTTCAGTTGAAATACTGACCTTTAAATATATAGATAGACCACATTCTTCCCTATAATGTTTTTGTTTTTATTTTGTTTTTCAGTCTCAAGTGTATAATGCCAAACTCTCCTTTTCATCTTTGTTGTTAAAGAAGAGAGAATAATTCAAGGTTCATTTTCTGACCCTGAAGAGAGTGGGTGTGTTCACAGTTAAAATGTAGCACACCACGGAGGTCTAGTATCTGAGTTTCACCAGCCAGGCAGAGTAATTTAGGTATTGAATGTGTCGGAAGGATTATTTCCATTTCATTCATTGTTGGCATGGCTTATACAGAGTTAGTGGGTGCACCTGTCCATGGTCATCCCACCTGCTTTGGGGATGAGTTCACTGTGTGACCCAAGTATAGCTGGCTGAGGGCAGTCCTTAGACTGGGGAGGACGACTAAGAAGTGATACATTATATATATAAGCTTTGCTTACATACTCCAGGACTTTTCTCTCTCACTGAGTGCTAGACATTCTGTTAAGAGCACCAGTGCCTCAGTAGTTTAGGTTCTTCTGTGATTCCCCAGCCAAATTCAAATTCTAGAATGATGTTGTCTGTTTACATTTGAAGTGGCAAACTTAACACATACTCAGAATCACCAATGCCTACTAAGTTCAGAATAATGGAAGGAAATGTGTGCCTAATCTGACCTGGGTTCAGCCCTGTCTACTGCCTCTGTCTGTGTAAATTCACCAGAATCAATCTCTCAGGGCCTACACTTTCTCATTTGTAAAACCCAAGTGTCCAAGCGAGTGACTGTAGAACTTTTCAAATATTCACTTTTTAGGTGAATTATAATGGAATTTGTAATATCTATGGTAGAGATGTTGCCAATTTCTCTTCTAGCTCTTCTACCATGGTCATTGACAGTAAAGCTTGTTTACTCCTTTGTTAGTGAATTACCAGGGTTCTGAGGCAGTGGGCTGATCCTCCCACTGTGCCCGGCCTCCATGCAAATCCACTATTCTGTTCTCTGGACTCTGATTGTGAGCAGTTTTTCTAATCTATCTAATCCTGAAAACCCTCTGGAGGTAAGGTGGAGGCTTACTTTATCCAGCATGAGTCTTAGAAAACACACCATATATACCGTGTGTGTGTGTGTGTGTGTCCCACTCTTCTGGGGCTTTGGAAAGTAAACTGAGATGTACAACATCAGGTAGAACTGGAATTCATGTCCTGATCTAGTCAATTCTGAAACGTCAGTCTTAATACTATTCTCAAAGAGTTGGCTTTCAAATCCTTCATCATTTCTGGAAATCAGATAATAACCTTGTGCTGTGACAGTGAACCAAGAGGCTTAGATTTCCGTCTGAGCTGTGCCGGTGATCTCACCTCTGGCAGCAGCAGTCACCATCATATGACCTCTCCACAAGGAAGTGAGGAGGAGCACAATGGTGTCACTTAAGGCTGAGTAAACATTAGCCACTAAAACTTACCAGCACCTATAGATCCTGGCCACCAGAGAGGACGGATCACATGGATTTATAATGTTAGTATTTCATGGTGAAAACTTCTCAAGTAAAGATGCTTTAAGCACAGAAAGGTAAATTCTGGACCTCACATTTCCAGATTCCAAGTATTAAGTGTAACCAGTCATGAAACAACCAGTGATAGCACTTTGAAAGGAGTCAGATAATAGAAAATAGTCACTTAGGTAACTTCCAGAGAAGGCTTCTGGCTTGTTTCAGTTAACAGAAAGACTATGTATTTCAAGGGTCTAGGACATATTAATTAACCCGCTATGGCAAGACTGAGTTATGGGTTTTTCCCCTAAGATATCGGTTCTAAATCACTCTGTTTCTAATATCGTCATCAAGTTTGTCATCCTCAATTGAGACATGTCACTGAGTGAGCAAAGGAGGTTCCCCCGGCCAGAGTATAAGTTCCAGAACAGCAAGCCAAGAGCCGTAACACAAAGGATTAAGATTTGTTTCTGCAAAAGGTTTTTCTTTCAAACTAGGATGCCACCAAGTGTTCAATGCCACATTGAATTCCAGGGGTAAACAGCATGAAATTCTATTCACAAATAGACTCAGTGGTATTTTCCCTTTAAGCTTAAGAAAGGATATTTTCAAGGTACCAGGAAGGAGTTCAGCCCTTCCACAGCTGCCTCTGTCTGTACATGTGTCACAAGTATCTCGTATGGGTGTGCACACTCATACCTACGTGGCTGTGCATGTGCAGGCACATAGACATTTTGTTCTTGTTTTATTAGCATGGTCCTTAATGCTGGGCCATACCCAGAATGCTCTACTTATGTACACTTCACTGGATCCTTGTCAGAAAAGCCCATCTTTCTAATTTAAATAGATTTCCTCAGCAGCCTATTTTATAAAAGACAAGGATGTAGTCATATGTGGCCATCTTTTCTCTCATGAGAAAAAAAACCCTCAATCAGGTTCATTTCCAAGAAGAACATATAGAAGATTGTTTTTAATTTTGGCATCATGAAGCTTCCTTCTCCAAGCCATGTAAATTGAGTAGGACATGGGTGAGGTGAAGAGAGAAAAGGAGAAATGGAAAGAGAGGGCAAGCACACTTTTAAAAAGTTAAGTTCCTGGCAACATATATAAACAATCACACAAAGAAAACCAAATAACGAAAGTCTTATAGTCAGGTGCCATGGAAATCCCCTGTAACCCAGCACTAAGGAGGCAGGCAGCAGGAGTATGAAGCCAGCCTGAGTTACATAGAAGTTCTAGGCCAGCCTGGACAACACAGTAAAACCCTTTTCAAAACCCCAAAATGAAACAACCCCCCAAAAAACCCAGGTCTTTTAATCCTTATGTTTGTTTATATGGTTCAGACCTTTCAGCCTTTGACTAATCATTACACTGTTCTGTTTATTGATGGTTGAGTTGAGCCTCTCTTGTGAGGACCATCTTCCTCATGCCCTTTTCCTAATGTTCCTGATGTCCTTGCTACATTTTGCATGTTTGCAGTAACTAGAGTTGTCATCTTCCAAACATTCTCCTGCCTGCCCTGAGGCTATGTAATAAGAGCAGATAGAAACGTAAAACCCATTTTCCTTTTCAGAACTTAAACATCTCATGATGAATTAGATGTAGCATTTTATAAAATATCTCGCCCCGGGCTCATTTATCACAATGCTAGTTTTAAATGACTGCTTCCTAGTAACTCAATTAATGGTAATTGTTTCTTAAAACAGCGTAAGTCCTACCCACCCACTATGCACACTGCACTATGCACTAATTACATGTACCTGCTACTCATAATCGAAGGTTAATATGCTTGAGAAGGTTTGGTGCTTCCAACTTTGCAGTGTGCTGGGCATACTTTCTTTTGTAGTTGTGTTTGTTCTGGTGGCCAGTTTCATGAACAAAGACGGTGGTTAGCTATTTGAGAATACCCACTGGAGACTGGATGAAGTCTTTGGTTGTTCAAGTAACTGGACTGTGTGTGATTAGACTGTTGAACTGAACCATATCCCCTCTCGAGTTTTTCTGTTTAGAAAGTTTGGTGGTAGGATCTTTTCAATTTTTTCTTGTTACATTAAGTTAACAAAGGAATATTTAGGCTGATTTGGACAGTGTGACTTCCTGGTGCTGGCTGATAGCTGGCTTGTTGCAGGTTGGTAAAAAAAGTAAGGTAAACAAAGAGAGAAGGGTATTCTTCCAAGACCCTCGGCCGACTGCGTCAGTTCCGACACCTGTTTTCATGTGGCTCCTGGATGAGGTTATTAAAAACTACAACTCATCTTCTCTCACTTTTTCAGGCAACGCAGAATTCCTTGAGGCCAGAACTAGGGCAGAGCTTTCAGTGACACTGAAGAGGCTGAGTAAAAAATACTTTGACAGAGAGCTGTAGATAAGACTGCTGCTCTGGTCTGGATCATGTCGATTGCTCAAGGGCTTGACAACACTGGGTTGTGGGAGGTGTGTGCCTGTTGGCATCTTGACATAGAACAGACAAAATCAGTACCACCTTCCTGCAAAGTACCCTAAGATGCTTCCTGTATTTATTAGACCTCTAAAGATCCAGGAGCTGCTTTGGGGTATATTACACATTCCTTTTCCAATTAAATTACTGCTTGTTGGTATGTGAGTTCCTTCCTGTAAGTGATATGTAGTAGATTGTGTTGTTTGTTTGTTTGTTTGTTTATCTAGCCCTAGACTCCAGGCTTGTTTTAAGCGTGAGACTCTGCTAGTGTTCCCCATTTTGGCAACACTTTCCCATCTAAGATACATTTTATGCACCAAACTAAAAAAGAAATATTTTAAATTTGCTTTCTCTTCTTTATCAATGGCATTCAAAGTATTTGTAGCTGAGGTCATTAGTTTGAGGCAGATGTATTTATTTTACTTCTTCCTTTGAGGTAATAGGTCAATACATAGACTGTTAACCACCTTAAGTACTCCTCTGTCCACAGAGCCTGAGCCATAGCTGTATCTGAGGGTGTTAAGGCTGATGGGATGTATGGACCATAGGCAGCACCAGCTTCTTTATTTTCTCTTCAATATGGTGCAATGTTTTACCCACATTGTTGCTCTTGTAGCTTTCTCTGTTGTGACTCAGTTTGCCCTAGGTGATTGTGATTTGGGAAAATGAAGTCATCTTGACCACTGTTAGAGGAGGGGGTTGGAAAATAGCCAAAGGCTATTTCCCTAACTGAGGGAAGCAAGGGCTTGAATTTGATCAGGAAGGAAGGAAGGGTCACTATAACCCTCACCATGCTCCTGGAGCTTTTGTTTTGTTTTGTTTTGTTTTGACAGGGTCTTTGTATTATGTTCTATTGGCTGTCCTGGAACTCACTGTGTAGACCAGGCTGACCTCAACCTCACAGGCTTCCACCTGCCTCTGCCTCCATAGTCCTGGAATTAAAGGTGTGTGCTACCACACCTGGTGCTCCTGAGACCTTTACACTTCAGTGAACTCAGAAGACAATAAGATCATTGTCTTAGAGTTTCTATTGCTCTGATAAAAACCGTAACCAAAAGCTACTTGGGGAGGAAAGGGTTTATTTCACTTTACAGTTGTAGTCTGTCACTGAGAGAAGTTAGGGCAGAAACTAAAGGCAGAGAAGCCTGCAAGCAGGACTAAAGCAGAGACCATGGAGAAACGCTGCTTGCTGGCTTGTTCCCGTACTTGCTCAGCCTGTTTTCTTATATCATGCAGGACCGCCCGCCCTGGGCTTCACCTCAATCATTAACCAAAAAAAAAGAAGAAAAGCTCCACAGGTTTGCTTACAGACCAGTTTTATGGAGGCGCTTTCTCAGCTGAGGTTCCTCTTCTCAGATGTGTGTGCCAAGTTAACCAAAGCTATCACACACACTCACATACACTGTGATATTTGCAGGGTATCACAGGCAGTGAACTGCAGAGCTGGAGCACGAGACCAGAATAGGGGCTCTGAAGGCTGTGGCCCCTATGCTCTATTTTTTCTCTAGCCCTGCAGAGCCACAGGTTTGTGAGCAAGTGCCTAGATAACCACCATGGAGGTTGGTGAGGCTTCCACTGAGTCAAACTTCATCACAGGGCACAGATGAAGCATGTGGGAGCCGAATTGTTCTAGACTAGGCATCCATGCTGGCCACCATGGAACGTAGGAGCTTGCCAGTGACCACAGTGAGACTTCTTCATACAGGTTGTGGCATGTAGTGGGGAAATGGCAGGGTAAGAAACACTAACACCCCTTAACAAGGCAAGTAAGGAAAGGAGAGCAGACAGCAGAGACGCCATTGTTTTGCCCTTGGGTGAGAACACTGCTGCTGAAAGAGAAAAAAAGGCCTCTCTGGAGAGGTATGGGAACGACTGGATTTGAGGGTGGGTTTCAGTTTTGACCCGGTGCCACAGCAAGCAAAATGAACATCTCCTTGAGCCAAGATAATCAACATGAAAGTGTGTTTATACAGACGAACAGTGGGATTTATCCAGGATTTGGGGAGGTAATCCCTGGGTTCAACACTCTATGAATAGCATGCCATGTTCCCTAGCTGAGAAATTACTGTGAGCTTTTTATGAGAATGGATTGTGGGAATCATCTAGGTGAAATGTACCCGGTTTCACCTTGAGTCCAAGGCCCACTAATGCACTCCAGGTGTGCAGGCTGCCCAGACTGTTTTGGGAGCTCAAAGAAGAACTCCCAACCCTACAGGGAGGCTTTGAAGAACACCAAGGACCTTTCTATCTCTCCTAGTGGTTTGTATTCTTTCAGCCCACATTTGGTAATTGGAGATATTCATGGTGTTAAAGCCGGACTTGTTTCTTCTTAGCCTGCCCCTTCAACAGTGAAATCTTAAGCCTGTGGCTTCAATTGTGCTGAACACAGTAGTGATCTCGCTCCAGTGTCCCTCGGATGTAAGAGGAGAGCAGTTGAAATACTAGAAAGGGAGTTATAGGAAATCATCCAGCAACAATTTTCCATGTCTATAGATGCTTTCATTTGAGGGCAAGAGAAGCTGGAGAGGGGTACCTACAAAAGGAGTGGGTGCACAATTTAAAATGCTTTGGTTATAGGCTAGGAACTGAAGATCAAAGGGCTGGGTCCTCAGAATTACATAGTGAGTCACTGGAAAAACTGAGTAGAAGTTGGGCATCCTGTTCTTCAGTCTTATATGGCTACTAAATGCAATTGACTTTTAAGCAGTACCTGTGTGGTTTTTTTTTTTTTCCCTCTTAGACCCAATCCCATCCAAAGGAATATAATTATGTGTGTATTATAGATTGCCAAGCCCTAGAGCACCATGAAGTACTTTGCCATGATAATATGGTGGCTGGGGTGAAAAGGTAATGAGAAGCCACACATCTGATGTGTGGTCCCCTGTGTTCCCAGGGGATGGTGGCCTTCTGTACAACCACTGTTCTGGCCATCTCATGTTTTCAATTTACAGGTTCTTTAAAGAGAGAATATTTCCAAAGCTAAATCACTAGTGATGGGGTGCACAGACAACTGACCTTTTACAACTTTGTCTGCTGTGTGCCTTTCAGTTGTTACCTATGAGTTTACACCAACTTTAAAATGTAGTGAATGATTTAACATATGATAGACAAATATGCTTACAGAGTTAAGGGTCACAAGATTTGCTTGAGCAGAGAATATGTAAGTACTGTAAATGTTTTAATATTCTATCCAATCCAATCTGATTTGTTTTCAGTATGTCCTCTGAACATACACCGGTTTTTGTTTTGTTTTTCTAATAGGTAGAAAGCCAGGTGACTCAATGAAAGTGGCTAAATTACACGTGCTAGGGGGAGTGGGAGTGTGTGTGTGTGTGTGTGTGTGTGTGTGTGTGTGTGTAGTAAAAGATAGAGACATCTTTAATCTTCTCACTGTGTGCCAAAAGGTAAAAGGGACCTGTTCTACAAAAACAGTTCTCAGGTGTCTTCCCTACGTGCACTGGAAGAGCTCGTCTTCAGGGGCAAGCAGGCTTTGTTTCTTAGTGTTTCTTAGTGACTACCTTTACAGAAGTAAGGCACAGGGCAGTCAGCACTGGGAACATTCAGGAAGTGTGTTGAGGTCAGGAAAACTTTCATAGCTTTCTTGGGATGTATGCAAATATCCAGATAGCAAGTTATCGCTGGTGTAAACTGTGAGCTAGCTAGATTAGGGTTTAATGCTGTCCTGCTACTTTTCAGATAAATAACTTTGATCATTTAATTTATTAACCTTAGCTGCCTCTTTTAAGAATATAGAGGAAGGTGATAACGACATAGGTTTATTGTGAAGATTAAGTAACAGCATGTGTGTGAAAGCTTCTGTAACATTTGAGACTTGATACATGTTAGTTTTACTTTCTCTCCTTCTCTCATTCCCTCTTTTTGCCCCCTCTTCCCTTTTTCTTCCTTTCCCCCTTCCTTTCTTCCTCCTTTCTTCATTCCCTTTCTTCACACAAAATTATATGCCATAATTTTTTTTATCTATGGACCACCAATAAAATACTATCAAAATCTTCTCCAAGCTCAAGTGAACATTTGTGTTGTGGTAGTCTTTTCATGACCTGTTTTCTAACATGTATGAGATTCTGTATGTCAGTCCGTTGATATATGTCTTCACCTAGTGAAATCAGGTAGAGTAAGTGAGTTCACTGACAGGCCTAGCAAAGCTTGGCCAACAGGTACAACCCTAGACTCATGGGGATGTCTTTATCCAAGACTGTATAGAATATGGCCTTTCCCATATGCCTGAGCCATTTGCCATCCATCACAGAGCCTGCAACCTTTGCCTTTGTGATACATACCTCTAAATCTGAATACCTTAGTACATACAAAGTTATTTCTTACTTGAGTAAAGTTGAGTCAAACAGTCATGGTTATTGGGAGACTCATCTCTAGGCAGTAGTTCTCAGAATGTGTCTCTCATCTTACGACTTCTCTGCCTTAAAAACAACCTCCATAGTTACATAGAAAGCATGTAAAGGAAGATCCTGAAGGAAGAGCATGTGTGAGTTTGTGGGGGAACTATCTCACACCCTTTCTGCTCACATCACATTGCCTAGGAGTTACAGGACCATATTGAACTACTGGGGCTAGAAACTATAGCCTGTCTTTGTGTCCAGGAAGAAGACAAAACAGGTTTTGTGAGCAACTAGCAACCTCTGACAAATGGCTGTTGGTTGGCTCAGCCTTTCTCTTCTGGATCCATATTTCTTTTCTCTCTTTCACTTTTTCTTACTCCAGTTTATAATGATCATGTATGATTTCAAGTTTAGTTTGATTCTATGGCTGGAGAGCTCGATCAGTGGATGAGATCACTGGCTGCTCTTGTAGAAGACCTGGCTTCAGTTCTTAGTACCCACATGGTGGCTCACAACTGCCGGAACTCTAGTTTTTCAGGGATTGATGCCTTCTTCTGACCTCTGCAGGCACCAAGCATGCACATAATGTGCAGACATCCATGTGCTCAAAAACACTCATATAGATAAAATAAATCAAATAATTTTTTTTTAAAGTAGAACATTTGAGAAGCTATATCTAAAAATTTTCTTCTTTATAATACTTGCACATTTTTAAATGTCCAAGAATTTTGAAAGACAGGTAAGTCAGAAGGGAAGGGATTTCCAGGTGCAGTGAGAAATATTCTTGCCATTTAGCCCTGATTAGCCATGAAAGTGACTCATCTTGAAACAGCTCTAATAGGCTACAGAGAATCATTGGAAATATTGGAAGCCAACACATCCACATAAGTGCGATGTTACATATGGTGGTAGGAATGCGAGTAGTTATTTGTTTGGTCTCCTTTTTATTTGTAAAATTTATTTCCCCTCTAAATTTTCTGACTTGGGATACATTCCTTCTGTATTTTCTTGCCTTTTTCCCAATCTGTCTTCAAAGATGAAAAGCAGGAAGAGCAGGTAGTGTCTAGCCTTGGCTACATCATGAGACCAATGCTCTGCTTAGAATCATCAGAAACAAAGTGGAGAGCACACATTGAAAGGTGTGTAGACTAGTCACATAATTTGACATTGCCAGCAGGTTTGGTTTTACCTTAAATTCAGAGTTTATGTGAGGCAAATGGAACAACCTGCCTGCAGAGTACTTGAAGCTCTTGTGTTTGCAGTTTGTCCCTGGTGCCCTTTCAGGAGACTGAAGTCCTTGCAGCTCCACATGTAGACTTATTGTTAGCAAAGACAGTCACTTAAGATTTGCTACCAGTATAGATTCACCAGCATTAAATGATCATGCTTAAAGCTGAGGAGAAAATATAGTCTTATCAAGGGCATGCATTGTGTCCTGGGGTAAGCTATTGAGATGGCAGAAGGCACAGTAGATGAGCCTTGCCTGCTAAACTAAAGCCTATGCTTGGATATGTCTTCTGGACCACATAGAAATACATGAAACCTGCTTGTTAGTGGTGATTGTCACATGGAACCGCTTAGTTCATTTATCTGGCTTCCCACAGCCTTTGTGATTACAGGACACCATCAAGAGATTTTATTTAAATTAAGGTGACCTTTTCTATGCTTTCCTGTTTGTGAAAGTAATGCATAATCATAAAATTCCACTCTTATTAAGAAATATGTTATGGAGAAAGAGAAAAGTCTTTCATAATTTTCAACACAATTGTTGTTAATTTGCATGTGGGTATAGTCCTTTAAGTACTTTCAATGGCTATGTCAATGTTGTACCCTTCATTTTCTTAATAAGGGATGGGCTTGTGTGGTCTGTATTGTTTCTCCCATTTTCCCTTCTCATTACATGATGGACATTATTTTATAGCAGGATTTTCTAAGATGTTTTCCTTTCTCCTATTTCTTCAGAGAACTTTGGTCCCATTGGATGGTATATGCTCCAGAAAATTAGAAAAGAAAAGCTATAGGTGGTAATTATTGCCCCCCCCCCACTCCCCTTTCTTCTCCCCTGTAAGAGTTTTATAAAGAAATATCACCCAAAAACACTGTTAAAGGCAACGATATTAGGCCTGTCCATAGATCTACTTTCCTATTTGCTAGTTATTACTTCAGTTGTTGTGTTGATAGCGTGATGCGTTGAGTTGCTGGCTTCAGAAAAACAGAGTTTTTACTCTTGACAATCTTTCCAGCAATAGGCTTGTGCAAGCTACTAGAATCAAGGGGTGATGTTGCTGTCATCTAGAAAGATGGTTTGAGTTGTCTACCTAGAAAAAAACAAAGTTCTTCTATGAAGGCTAGAATCCAAAGTCACCAGTTTGCTTTGTAAGGTTTTCTTGGCCCAGTTCTCTAGTATCAACTTCTGCCACCCTGATCCTTGTGCCTCCTCGTCAGACATGTGGTTTCTTATCACCCCCTCCCTCCCCTTGTTGTTTCTTACACACGCTCAAACACACACACACCCATATTCCACCCACCATTCTGGTGACTTTCCCTCTGTTGTGGCACTTTTTGTTCCTTCTGTTTGGTGAAGCTTGTGTGCCCACAGCTCTAGTGAGATGTCACCAGACAGAACTCTTTGTCCTTGTTCTCTACCTCTCTTGCGTCACATTTTACCTTACTTGTCCTAATTAGCTAATTTAATTTTTGTTTATATGGTGCTGGGTGTATACCACTGAGCTACATCCCCAGTTCTCAGGGTGTTTTGTCATAATGGAATACATACATAGTAAATTTCACACAGCTTAAGTATTTGGTTGACTAAGTATCAGGTCAGAACTTATGCCTAGACTATACCCTTCAGAAGATAAGAAGCATATTTTACCATTCTTCTGTTCCCAGAGGTAGTTCAATAAGTTCTCAAAAGATTATGATTGAAAACTGGTAATTTTGCTCATTTTATCCAGTGTAGATTTCTTATAAAGGATTTTATCTCTTCTTTTTTGAAAGAGTATCAAACCAAATATTTATTGCCATTTGTTTCAGTGCTTAAGAGAAACAAACTAAAATATTGATTCTCCAGCGGCATTTATGGGTCAATGAATGAAACACATATTCCATCTATTTTTCTATTAATTGATAGTTTAATACCTGTTTTATGAAGTTTTACAAGAAGATGTTAGTCTCAAGATAAAATGTTAAGCAGAACGATATGATTTGTTGTTTATTCCTTACAGAAAAAAAAAATCATCTATTCCCTCTCTTATATCCCTAAATCTAGATTTAGATTTTTAAACTACAGTGATGTTCAATTTCAGGTTTGCTTTTCTCACTAAGAATTGATACATTTTTATGAAAGGTACTTATGCATTTTGTAAAGCTAGAAAGCAGAACATTTGTTCAGAGTAGTTTAATTCAACAGAAAGACTCAGTGGTCTTCCTGGGCAGTGACCCTGAGGCTCAAAGGAAAGTAAACACAGTTCACACATCCGAAGTCTGGCCTAGTTCACCTCTTCTGCATATGGAATCCAGACTGAGAGACAGATTTCTTGGCCCTGCCTGAGATTTTCAGCTCTTCTTTGGAAGGTATATACAGAAACACTGTCTATGGACCTAGACAGCTTATCCTAGTATTTTTATACAGTTGTTTTTCTTGCATTAATTAGTCAATTAGCAAGCTTATTCATTCACATAATCTGTCATTATCAGAGTCTTCTGTTTCCAATGTGTCCTTTGCTCTCGGATATCAGATTAAAATCCTGTTGACCATTTTTACAAAGGCAGTTTTATTCCTTGTGTATAATTGACTTAATTGAACAAGTATTTATTTAGAACCGTCCCTGTGCTCAGTACTGTTTAAGATCATACATCACAATCTCTTTAGAAGGTAGTATGTTATCCCATTGACTTAAGTAATAGCTGATGAGTCTTAAGTTCTTCGTGTGGTTGGTTTTATAGAGTTCATTAGTAATTGTGAAATGGAAGATTCAAACAAGCTCCCACTCCTCAGAACAATGTATCTCATTAGTTCTCAATATTAATTATGTAAATACTCATCACTAGTTAATGCCATATTGCTTCAGGTATTTTTTTTTGAGTAAAATACCAAATATGGATGTATGTGTGGCATGTATACATATTTGTATATATGCTCACACTTAACATACCCAAAGATATCAGGTGTCTTCCTTGACTGCCATCTACTTTCTCTGTCAAGGCAGGATCTGTTGCTAACCCCAGAGATCTCTAAGTCTAGATAATCTAGCAAGAGAGAAACACTCGAAGGTTAGGATCACAGACAGGTCACTGCCTAGCCTCATGTGGCTTCTCAAGATTGGAACCCTGGCCCTCATGCCTGAGCTGTAAGTACTTTATCCACTGAGCCATTTCTCCAGCCTGCTTCAGGACTCTTAAAAGCCAGTATACTTGTTTTCAAAGGATACTGTAAATGCAGAAAGACTTATTTGTGCTAAGTACATGTTGTAGATCTTTTGTAGAAAAATCCAGTGGATTGTTGGCAGGTGTGTGAGTAAAATACCAACTGCTCAGACCAGAAACTGTGTACCCATACTTGGAAACCCACCTGGTATAGTGTCAAGGTATATGAACTAGGTCTAAACAGACAAAAATTAAATATCTATGCTTGGATCCTGCTCCTAGAGAGGCCATGGATCTGCTTTATAGAAACTTGAGCTTCTATGAGAGGCATTTGAAGCCACTACAAGATCAAATTGTTTAATGGACAATCCAATAAAAGATATTTCATCCCTGTGATAAGAAAGTAAATACTAAGTGTTATTTCTTTATCACCCAGAAAGAGAAAAGTAAGGCTCTGCCTTCAGTGTTCATCCCATAAGGACATGGGAAAGATACTAACTAGAGAACACTTTCTAAGGAAAGAATGATGGAAGTCCCTTTTATCTTGTCCTTTGTGGTCTCTTTTGAAAGCCTAAGTCATATTCAGAAGTAATTTCTCAAACTCAGGGAAAACTTAGATCTTTGCCTGTACATCAGTGGTTGACACTTTTTTGCATGTGCTCTCCTTTAGAGTTTTACCCTCACTAGAGGGCAGAGAAAGAGTCTATTTCATTAATCACCATGAGCTGTTTACCACTATAATCTAGAGGGCATTTGCCCATGGCAGGGAGTAAAATTACCTTGGTTGTGTAATCGTGGTTCACTTAGACTGGCTCCAAATGTTTGGGAATTATTCAAGAGCTGTCTGAGACTAACCACTTAGCTAGTTTTTTTCAATGTTCTCTTTAAATTCATCTGTACACCTTCCAATCCCATTGACAGGATTGGAGGTTCCAGAAATTGCAACATTACTGACTTCCAGCCATGTGACATAGGATTTCAGACACCCAGTTAATTTTTAAGCCAGACATTTCTCTTCAATTCAGGTCACCTACAGGCCAGACAAAGCCAAGGTCATATGTTGAACAAATATATGAGTTCTGTTGGCCCAGTAACTCTCCAGTTGTTCATAGTTTGAAATGCTATGCCATGGTTAATCGTAAGTGTCGGCTGCTGTGTCCTTTTATTTAGGAATCATAACCAGGTCACAGCAAGAAGTACTGCTCCTGAGGAGTGTTTCATGGAGTCTTTTTGGATACTCCTTCCTCTGTCATTGTGAAAAGAAAGGACTTGAGGTTGACTTGCAAAAAAATGTTGAATGGTACCTAGTGGCCTCTCTGAAAGCAACATTTTCTATGCTGTAATTGAGTGACCAATCTGTAATCTTTATGTTGTTGCTATTACAAAAGAAATAAACAAAAATTACTAAGCCATTTCTCTCCATCAGTTGCTTTGAATGGGTCTTTACTGTCTGTCTGTCTGTCTGTCGGTCTCTCTCTCTCTCTCTCTCTCTTTCTCTCCCTCCCTCCCTCTCTCTCTCCTCTTTCTCTCTCTCTCTCTCTCCCTGATATCTGTTTTTATAGATACATAGTTTTGTAAGAATTAAAAACAAAAGATTTGTTTTTGATCAAAGAGGGCTATAATCGGAAGTTTAGATAGGAACATTTTATGAATGAATATTAGAGGAGAGTTTTTACTCAGATAGCTTAGGGGCAGTTTATATCTTCACATTTATATATTTTCAGCTTCATAACAAAATTATTACTATTTTTTTTTTTAGCTATCCTGGAACTAGCTTTGTAGACCAGGCTGGCCTTAAACTCACTGCGACCCTCCTACTTCTATCTTTCTAAAGCTGAGATTAAAGGCTTGTGCCCCCATTGCCTTGGCTTGGGGCTAACTTTGTTGTGGTTTTCATTCTTGTGGAGTTTAACTCAGTAATCCCAGATGGATCTTCCGTTCCATCTGCACAGGCTCCACGTGGTCACCTGAACACAACATGCTTGTACCTGTGTTGCCTGGTTATATAATATTGTTCCCTCAGCCTCCCATTCTTCCCTCATCTCCTTCACGACAACATTCCAGCCCTACTTCCATCGTTGTATTTCCCTTGGCCTTTTACTTGGATGTCAGTGCTGTTCCATGCACTGCTTTATTTGGCCTATTAAGGAAACACTCCATACTACCTTATATTTTCATCTTTTGGGAGGGGGGGTGTTGAATTTCCTCAGCAACAAGGGGCATCCATATAGAGGACCAAGGCTATATTTTCTAAGCAGCATCCAAATGGTTGGATTGGGGGCAAAACTGCACATTTCTCTTGTTTCCTCATCAATAGATGGGAAACATTCATATTTGGTTTCTCAGAAGTGCTCTGAGGAAGGGCTAAGAGACTTGACAGTGAACTTGGAATTCTCTTAAAAGTAGTTAATATTTCTTCCAGAAGGATTACCACAAGTGTTCAGTGACGGCTGTCTGACACAGCAACCTGGCTTTTCTATGATATCTAAAAGTTAAAATGGACAATCAACCACAGTAAAAGGTGATACGCTTACCCTTTGCCTGCAGTCTGCCTAACCAAGCCAAGATGAAGCAAGAGTGCTGGGAAATGAGCTGTTCTGAGTAACGTGTTTGTTTAGGCTGCTTCTTAACCTCTGCTTCCTCTCCACGGTATCCACCTCTTTCAATGCTCTTTTTGTGTAGGATGGCATGTTGGCTGTTAGAATAATAGAGATCACGCCCACTATGCCAGCACTAGTGTGTCCCAGTCTGATCACACTCACTGGACTGCTTACCAGCAGGAGCTCAAGGGAAAATAACAGTGGGACATTAAACAAACAAGCCAGCTAAGAGGGCTGTCTAGGCCCAAGGAACAGAGTTTCTGGATTTGTTTAAAGAATTAAGCACATGCACTACACTTTCCCCTTTTGCAGCACAGATAGAAATCTTTGCTGGAGGAACATTTCAGCATCCCAGCTGCGAGTATAACTTACAGTGGAAAATGCTTTTCAGTTTGGAAAGAGGCAGTTGTGCTTCTGTAATGAAAGACAAGGATAGCTAGGGACAAAATGTGTTCAGGATTGGCATGGCTTGATGGAGAGAGCAAAGTCTAGGGTTATTGTTAGTCCTTGAAATCAGGACATCTCTGTCTGCATCCTACTGTTCCATTAGTCAAGAACTACACAGTGTCCGCTGTGTTGAGGACTGTTCAGCATTATGGACATTACAGTAATGGGAGAAGACATGGTTACTGCCCTTGAGGGAGTGAACATTGAATGGACGACTGATATAGATTAAGATCAGCAACAGAATGATGTAAGTCAGGTGTAATCAAAGAGCCCCAGACAAACTGCAGACCAGAAGGTAAGGAACGGATTACTTCGGTCTCTGCTGCTACGTTGTAGCTTCAAGTTTCTTGGATATCCTCCACATATCATATCTTTTATCTTAAGCAAGACTGTATGTGCCCTTTACCAACGACAGTGTTTACAATTGCGAACTTATGACTTTGAGTCTCTTGCAAAACTGTAAGAAGAGAGTGAATGGGAGCCAACGGTGTGACAAAGATGATTTTGGAGCACAAGTACTTCACAGCAAGGGAGGCACAATGCTTGGTTGTGAGACTGTAACAGAGATGATGCCCCTTTTCAGCTTTGTAAAATGTGACTTTTGGTTACAACTTCAAAGGAAACAAAACTATTCTAACTTGATTACTTTTCTTAATTTAAAAAATATAGAACACTTCATTTCCCTCTCAGTCTCAGTATGTTTTCATTTTAATTTGCCCCACTTATTAGTTTATTCAGCACATAATTATTTTTGGCAGGCTTGTATCCCCTGTGCCCTGTGGGTATAAGGTTGGGGTCCTGGACAAAGCTGGAGAAACTAAGGGGTAAAGTGAATGCCTACAATTTTAACTTGTTAAGATGTGTGTGTGTGTGTGTGTGTGTGTTTTCTGTAATTTTAAAGAAACCTCTAATTTTACCTAGAGTTGCCATGCCCTCATCATTACTGGTTTGTTCCTATGCCCATTCATTCATTTTTTAAGTTAATGATTGATGGAAATCTAATCCTGAGTCATCACAGGGATCCCTCCCATTCAGCTCAGATGAAACCATCAAGTTTCTTCACATGCCTCCCTCCATGAAGTGCTGACTCTATTTTCAGTACCTTCTAACCGGCCTCCCAATTCCTGCTGTTTGCTTCCCTCTTATAGTAAGTTTCAAACTTAGTCACTGTGAGCCACAGTAAAAACTGCATTTGGATGTGTGCTGGTACTATTCATGTGTTCCTGTGTACCTATAAGACTAAAGCAAAACATTCTCGAAACTATTTATGCCTTTGCTCTATATAATTCATTGTGATATTGTTTTAGATTTCTTTTTTTTTTTTTTTTTTTTAATGCTTGTCACAGTCATCCAAGCTCATTTCATGAACCACTATGGCTTGGAGTGTAGTGTTCGGTCCTTTTCATCTTAGCAGTCTACCTGGTAGTTTTCTATCATTTTCTCATTTGAAGTCTTTCATTGACTTCCAATTGCACTCATATGGTTCAGTATAGGCATCACCACATCGTGTACTCAGTCCTGCATGGCCTTACCTTCGCTCTTTGCTAAGTCACATCGCCTCCGCACAGGTTCCTTCCTTTTCGTGTCTTCCCTGTTCTTCCTCTGCATTCCAACTCCTGTTCCTCCTTTCAGATCTCTAGGTAGAGCTCACTCCCTTAAAAAAATTAGATTACCACTCATAATTTTTATTTCTCATCTCTACTTTTTATTCACTGAGGGTTTATGATTAAATATTTCTTTTAGTTTGAAATTTGATGTTTGTTTGTTTGTTAATTTTGAGACAAGGTTTTTCTAAGTTGTGCACATTGGTCTTGAACTTACTTTGTCATCCCAGCAGGCCTTGAGCTTGTGCTTTTCTGGATTAACTGACATCACGGCCCATGTTTTGTTTCTTGGGATGCCTTCTTGAGTTTTGTTGAATATCTGTGGCTTCTGTCAGGATGCAAGTTTGGAAGAAACAAAGACGGCTCGATTATGTGATGTGTCTAAAGATAAGGTATCTAGAAGGCAAAATAGGTTCATGGTCATGTTAGAAAGAGCATTAGATTGTTGGATAGCATAAAACAATGCTTTCTTGAGTTGAAGACTCTAACTAGGGAATTTTTCTTATTTACTCAAATGTGAACCCAAGGCTCAGCAGTTTTACTAAATATCTATAAATAAAGAATCTATTGATTGGGGAAAGATTTAAAACATCGATTTGTATGTTTTAATGCTATTTCTCTATTATTATGTTGCTCACAAACTCAAAAATCTCAAGATATTCTATAATAAACTAAATTTAAGCAGTATCTGTCTATAAATCTAGCCCTACAGAAGGCACTAGAAGGAAAATTCCAATATAAAGAGGTTAACCACACTTAAGAAAACACGGGGAATAAATACGTCCAGACCACAAATCAAAAGAGAGGAAACACACACACAAGCAGCAGCAACATTAGAAACAACAACAACAAAGTAACAGAATCAATAAACACAACTCATTAATATCTCTCCACATCAGTGTTCTCAATTCCCCCAATGAAAAGACACATACTAACAGAATGGATATGAAAATAGGATCCATACATCTGGTCATCTAAGAAATACACCTTAACATTAAGGATAAAAATCACCTCTGGGTGATGAAAAGGATGAAAAAAAGATATTCTAAGCAAATGGACCTAAGAAGCAAGCTAGTGTAGCCATTTTAATATCTGACAAAATAGACTTCAAACTAAAACTAATCAGAAGAGATAGGGAAGGAAACTACATACTCATCAAAGGAAAAAATCCATCAAGAGGACATTAGAATTCTTAATACCTGTGCAACAAACACAAGGGTACCCAAGTTTGTAAAAGAAACGCTACCACAGTTTAAATCACATATTGCCCCTCACATACTGACTAGAAGATTTCAGTACCCCACTCTCACCAATGGACAGGTCACTCAGACAAAAACAAAATGGAGAAATACTGGCACTAACTTATCAACCAAATAGACCTAACACATTTACAGGCATTTTACCCAACTCATAAGAACATATGTTCTTCTCAGCACTTCATGGAACTTCTTTCAAAATTGACCACATACTTAGACACAAAATAAGTCTCAACAGATACAAGAAAATGTAAATAATACCCTGAATCCTATCTGATCACTAGAGATTAAAACTACTATTAACAACAACAAAAGCTTACAAACTCATGGAAACTGAACAACTCACTGTTGGATGAAAAATAGGTCAAGAAAGAAATTAAAGACTTCTTAGGGGGCTGGAGAGATGGCTCACCAGTTAAGAGCACTGACTGCTCTTCCAGAGGTCCTGAGTTCAATTCCCAGCAACCACACGGTCGCTCATCTGTAATGAAGTCCAATGCCCTATTCTGGTGTCTGAAGACAGCAACAGTGTACTGGCATACATAAAATAAATAATCTTTTTTTTTTAAAGGACTTCTTAGTGTTGAATGAAAATGACTACAGAAACCAGAGGCTGGATGGCCCAGAAGTGTAGGATAGAATGAAAAATGCTTAGCAAGGAAAGAAAGAAAGAAAGAAAGAAAGAAAGAAAGAAAGAAAGAAAGGAAGGAAGAAAGAAAGAGAGAGAGAGAGAGAGAGACATACACACAGAGAGAGAGAGAGGAGAGAGAGAGAGACAGAGAGAGACAGAGAGAGAGAGAGAGAGAGAGAGAGAGAGAGAGAGAGAGAGAGAAAAGGAAAGGAAGGGAAGGGTGGATGAAAGGAAGCAAGAGAAAATGAATGCATATCCAAACTTATGGGACACAATAAAAGCAGTTCTAACAAGCAAGTTCATAGCACTAAGTGTCTGTTAAAAAAATTATACTAGTAACTTAACAACATACCTGAAAGCTCTACAACAAAAAGAAGAAATCACACCCACAAGGAGTAGATTGCAAGAAATAATCAAACACGGGGGTAAAATCAAGGAAAAAAAAAAAAAAAAAACAAATAAAAACCCAACAATACAATGAATTAATGAAACAAAAGTTGGTTCTTTGAGAAAACCTATAAGATTGACAAACTGTTATTCATACTAACTAAAAAGCAGAGAGACAATATTAACAAACTTAGAAATGAAAGGGGGGGCAGAACAATGGAGAGCCAGAGAATCACAAGAACATACTTTAAAAACCTTTACCAAATTGGAAAATCTTAGAGAAATAGATAATTTTTTTGATACATACCATTTACCAAAGTTAAATCAAGATCAGATAAGCAATTTAAACAGACCCATAACCTCTAGTGAAATAGAAGCAGTCATTAAAAGTTTCCCAACCAAAAAAAGGATGGTTTCAATGCAGAATTCTACTAGACTTTCAAAGAAGAGTTAATGCCGATACTCTGCAAATTATTCCACAAAATAGAAACAGAGGAACATTGCCCAATTCATTTGACAAGGATATAGTTACCTTAATATACAAACCACATAAAGATCTAACAAAGAATAAGAATTACAGAGCAATTTACTTTATGATAGATACATAAATACTCAATAAAATAACTAAATCCAAAAAATATCAAAAAGATTGTTCACCATAATCAAATGTGTTTCATCCCAAAGATGCAGGGACAGTTTGATATATAAATATCAATAAATGTAATTCACAATATAAACAAACTAAAAGAAAAAGACTATGTAATCATCTCATTAGATGCAGAAAAGGCCTTTGACAAAATCCAACATCCCTTCATGATAGAATCCTGGAGAGATTAGGAATATAAATATACACTAAAAGCAATTTACACAAGCCCACAACACTTCTTACTGGCTTGTTCCTCATTGTTTGTTCAACCTGCTTTCTTATAGAACCCAGGACCACCAGCCCAGGAATGGTACCATTCACAATGAGTTGGGCTCTCCACCATCAACCACTAATTAAGAAAATGCCCTACAGGCTTCTGGATCTTATCGAGGCATTTTCTCAAAGAAGGCTCCCCCTCTCTGATGACTCTAGCTTGTGTCAAGTTAACATAAAACTAGCCAATGCACCTTCTCTACTTGATCCTCTCATTTCAGCACCCCCACTCAATCATAATTACCTATTCTGTTTTCCTTTCAAATAAGATTTATCTGTACCCTCTATTCACTTACTGCATCCCTCCTACCCTCTATGGTTCTATAGATTGTAGTTTGATTATCACTAACTTAATGGCAATAGCCACATGTGAGTGATTATATACTATATTTGTCTTTTTGGATCAGGGTACCTCACTTGGGATGATTTGTTTTCTAGTTTCATTCATTTGCCTGCAAATTTAATTGATGTCATTTTTTTTTTTTTACTAGCTGAACAATACTCTATTGTGTAAATATCACCACATTTTCTTTATGCTTCTGTTGAGGGTCATTTAGGATGTTTCTACTTCATGGCTTTTATGAATAAAGTAGTAATGAACATGGCTGAGCAAGTGTTTCTGTAGAACAATGTGCAGTTCTTTGGGTATATACCCAAGAATGGTATAACTGGATCTTAGTGTAGATCAATTCCCATCTTTCACTCCTTGAGTGACCATGAACCTTAGCCCAGGGACCTAGGCCAATCCTCCCTCCCCCAAAAAAACTAGCAATAAAATGATTCCTAATTATATCTGTATATTCATAGATCAGTGCTTTGCTCAGCCATCATCAGAGAAGCCTCTCCCTGCAGTAGATGAGAATGAATACAAGACCTACAGCCAGACATTATGCAGAGAATGAGAGGCCTTGGAACACTCAGCCCTTACAGAGATGTCTTCTCAAACATCTCTCCTTGGGGCTCAGGGAACCCTGAGGAAGAAGAGGCAGAAAGAGTATAATTAGTGGTTGATGGTGGAGAGCCCAACTCATTGTGAATGGTACCATTCCTGGGCTGGTGGTCCTGGGTTCTATAAGAAAGCAGGTTGAACAAACAATGAGGAACAAGCCAGTAAGAAGTGCTGTGGGCTTGTGTAAATTGCTTTTATTGTATATTTATATTCCTAATCTCTCCAGAAGCCATGAGGATACCCAGAAGAGAAGGCCCTCTAAGTCAACCTGATCAAAGCATGTATGCACTCACAGAGACAGAGGCAGCATGCACAGAGCCTCCATGGGTCTGTGCCAGGTCCTTTTTTTAATGTATTATGGCTTTCAGTTTAGTGGTTTTTGTGGGTTTCTTGAGTTTGTCAAGTGGGTGTCTGATTCTTCTGCCTTCTTCTGGGTTCTTTACCTTTTGTTTGTTCTGTCCAATTCCAATGTTACTTTTGTTTTATCCTATTATATTATAGTTTAGCTTAGTTTACTATTATCCCTTAGAAACCTGTTTGTTTCCTAATGAGAGACAGAAAGGAAGTAGATCCAGAAGGTCGGGGAAGTGGTAAGAGCCTGGGAGGGGAAGGGGGAAGGGAAATCATAATTAGGATATAGCATATAAGAAAAAACTATTTTAAATAAAAGGGGGAGGTAAAATAAATAAATAAAAGAATCCAGTGGCTATTGAGACCAGATTCTGTTTACTGCTGGACTATTCAGCTGTAACATCGCTGAGCTGTTATTAGACTTTAGCTCTCCCCATGATAGAGAAGTAACTGTTATACAACAGAGTCTGTTCCATTTGGGGACCATTTTAATTATTAGAAAAAAGTGTTCTTTTGTAAAGCTTATGCAGATAAGTTTGTCCTTTCCTCCACAGAATAACCCATCCCTATTTATAAATAGCTAAAGTATCCAGCAAGTTCTTTCTTCCTAGTTGAAGAAGCCTAGTTTCTGCATTTATTCTTCTTCATATGGCATGGTTTCCCACTCCATTTCTCTTCTGTGACTCTTTTGACATGCCCCAGTTTTTCTGCAAGTGCTGTAAAACATGTCACAGAATGCAGGCAGTACTCTGGTTGTGTCAGCACAGTGAGGCTGTGTGTTTTTCTTACTCTGAACACTATACTTTTGCTAATCTGGCCTTAAATTGCAGTGGGGCTTTCAGCAGCCAAGTGACCGTATTGGCACATATAATGTTCATAATCCAGTGTAACCCCTGGATCGTTTCCCATGACCTCTTGTTCAGTCTCTTCATTCTCTCATCTTAAATGTGGGCATTTCCATTTATTCTCAGTCAGCCTCATCTTATTAACTTCAGAGCAATCTTATAGTCAATCTTTTGTGGGGTCTACAAGCTTGGCAGAAGAAGAAGAAGGAAAAGACACACCCTCACACTCCAGTGAATACCACAAACAGCTATTTGCTTTAGATTCAGGAAATGAAAAGCTCTGCTGGTTTTAAGTGTCTCAAATGGCCTCCCTCCTCCAACCCACCCCTCCTTCTGAGGCCCCATGGAGGATGTCTGCAACTAGATTCCATTTAGGGATGGTGCCGCTCCCATCTTCCACATTGCCACTCAGTAAAAGCTGTGGTGAGTCTTGTTTAAGCCATGGGCTATCTTTGACCTCTCTGGGCAAACCCTTGCTGCTTAACTGTATACCACCAAATGCAGTATAGCATTGTCTGGTAGACTTGGCCCATTGTCTCCAAAGGAAAACATCCTTCCCACAAGTCCCTAAATCTTCTGTTCCCACAACCCATTTCTGGAGAATATCTGAAGGCTGCATAAGTAGGAGTGCCCTTTGATGTTTATATTAGCAGGCTTCTTCTTCTTCTTTTTTTTTTTTTTTTTTTTTTTAATAATCAGGATAGTAGGAAATGTGGAGAATTAGCCGCATGACAGACGCAGAGGAATTCATTTAGAGAAATTGAGATGCAGTCTGCTCAGATTTCAGCCTCTCGGGCAAGAGTCACAAAGGAGTAATCGTCTTCTTGTTGTTTTTAATCATTTCTTTTGTAGGACCTTCCTTGTTCAGAAAACCAATCTCAGCATCCAGCATGGAGGAGCTTGAGAGCGCAACTGGCAAATGGTGGTTTTGATTCAGGGATTACTACAATGGTATTAAGCAAGTCCCTCTAACCTAGCAATGTGGAGGATGGGCACAGCACCCTCCCGAAATGGAGTCTAGTTTCAGACAAGACTCCAACCAAGTCCTTCTAACCTGTCACATAGTGAACAGAGATACACCACTGCTTTTATTTAAAGTGTTACCCATCAAAAATTTGTTTTGACAATGTAACATTGTACATTGTCAAACATTTTTTACTGTGGAAAATTCTCAAATATGCCAAGAAAAGTAATGATGAACCAAATTTTGCAAATGTATTCTCCTCTAACTTAGTGTTACCAGAGATGTTCCCTTTCATGGGCCTCAGAGGTGTATTGTGTTAACGTGCCATCATTTAAGATAGGCATAAAATTTTAGTTGAAGGAACTCAGTGAATTAAAGCAATAGTTTCCTCTGTGACTGTATAAAAGCATCCACAAATCTCCAGACACTGTTGCTGAACTAAGATTTCACCCCCAGAGTTCAGTCATCCCTGTCTTGTATTACAATTTTTTATGAGTTTTTAAGACTCAGCTACATTGGGAGGCTCTGTATTGAAATTATTGAGAAAAAAAATCTTTTCTCAGTACCTTCATATACTTTAAAAGTTCATATTTATATATAATTTCCTGATCTTATAAATAAATCATTTGTATCTATTTTTAAAATTGAGTCCTATAAGACCACTGCTTAATTACACTTTCTAGCTAGTTCTATGAGTAAATACACCCATCAGGATGAATGAAAGCACCAGTTCTTCAATATTAGTGATGATTCTCGAGAAAAAACTCAAAACCTGAAGGACTCATGCATATAATTTATCTTAAAGCCATTTGTTTTTTACTTTAGATAGGGTCAGTTACCTATATACACACCCCATACAAACACACACACACACACACACACACACACACACACCATTGTTCTACTTCTATGAATGAATATATTCTCTTATGTAACCATAGAAGAGTTACTAAATTTGATAAAATGTTTTTATCTATCATTTGTAGTCTGTTTTTAGCAACTAACCTAATAACACAATAGTGTCTGCTGTAACACTTCTTTCTTCCAGCATAGGTCCAGTTTAGGATTATGTCTTATACTTAGTTGCTATAATTTGGTTTTTTGTCTATCTAGTTTCCTTTAATCTAGAACTTTCCTTTGATGTTTATAAACTGGGTTTTTTTTTTTTTTTTTTAAGAATATAGTACCAACCTTCCCACAATTCCTAGATCCTTTAAAAGTACATTTGATGTTCCCTTATTATCTGGTTCAGGTTACACCTTGCCAGCATGGTGGTGTTTTGCCGTCAAGTTATTGTTTCTGGAGGTGTACAGTGTTTACCTGCCACTCATTGGTTATATAAAGTTTTGGCCATTCAGTTAAGACATGTTAAGTTTTTCCTCTATATAGATACTGCTTTTCTCCTACAAACACAACACAGCCATCCTGCTTCTCATCATTATACATGGGTCTTGTATTTTGTACTGCAAGCTCAATAAGATGATTGTTACATCATGGTTTCCAATTTCAACTTTCTCTTTCTCTTTGCCAGCCAATACTGTAACTTTTCCTTATAATCATGAGAGATCTTTCTCCTCTCACCTATCCATCCATCCACCCATCTATCTATTCATCCATCCATACACCCATCTATCCATCCATCATCCATACACCCTCCCATTCATCTATCACATCTACCCACCCATTCATATGTCTACCTACACATTCATCCATCCACCCACCATCTATCTATCCATTCACCCATCCATTCATCAATCTACCCACCCACTCTCCACCAGTTCATCTACCCATCCATCCATCTACCCATCCATCTATCTACCCACATGTTCATCTATCCATCCATTCATCTCTTACCAGTTTAGACTCATAGATTTCTATCCTTTTCAGTGGTCATTACTATATTAAATTTACTGTTCATATTATTCCTTTTGGAGCTAGTATGTTCTTATGTCATAATGCCCCTGTCATATCTTAGTGTTGTTTTATTTTTTGACATGATACGTTATACCATGCATCCTTGTACTGCTTGAGCACTCAAGTCATCCATTTATCTTTCATTGAAAATAGTATTAGCTAACAGATTCTTAGACACACTATTATGGTGTCTGTGCTTCTCAGCTCTTTTAATATACAGACAGGACTGGAAAACATATATGCATACACACACCTTCATATATGCATATCATACATATATGACATACATATATGTATTTTAGAAATCAATAATCACATACTGAAACTTTCAATTTCAACCTATTTACAGATTTTTTTTTACATTGTGATTCAGTTTTGTACAGTTTTTAAGCTTGAGATAATGAGGCATATAGTAGAGGGAAGTAGAAAATTAAAACTTACACAAGATGATTAAGGTTAGTGGTCAGGATTAGGAAATCAGCCACAGAGAGTGAGGAGTCTGCCAAACCCAAAGAAAAGAATGTAAGAGAAAAATGCTGAAAAAGAAAATAGCTGAATTTGTCTACTGAATTATAAGATATACTTAAATACTGCTGCAGAAGAAGAAGGGAATAAAAAGAATAGCCTGGGAAAGAAATGTAGAAACTGAAGTTCAGAAAGTGGCAGCAGCTAGGGGGGTGGCTCA
Organism: Arvicanthis niloticus; assembly: GCF_011762505.2. Lineage (NCBI taxonomy): Eukaryota > Metazoa > Chordata > Mammalia > Rodentia > Muridae > Arvicanthis > Arvicanthis niloticus. The sequence goes on along the minus strand of NC_133430.1, from coordinate 36,699,598 downwards.
GTGTAAGGTGCTTGCCATGCAAACATGAAGACCCAAGTGAAGGTCCCAGAACCCATGTAAAGACAGACACGGTATCATACATCTACTCCCACAGTTCCTGAGGTGAGATGGGAAATGGAGGCAGGAAAAGGCCCAGAACCTTGAATGTCAGCTAGCCTGACATGTGTAGCTATGAACAAGACTGTTTCAAACAAGGTGGAATTGTGGGATAGGGTTCACACCTTTAATCATAGCACTTGAGATTCAGGCTGATCTCTGCGAGTTCAAGGCCAGCCAGGTTTATAGTGAGTTCCAGGCTGGCTTAGACTACATAGTGAGACCCTGCGTCAATAAATAAAATCAAATGAGTAAAGAAAATGTGGAAGGCAAGAACAGACATATGAACTTGTCTTCTGACCTCCTCATGTATGCTGTCGCATGCACACATCCATACTTACACATATGAACGCACATAAGATAGTGAGCAAAGTACAAAGCACCTCCTCATTGTGTCTCATGCTTTTAATCTTAACACTCAGGAGGCTGAGGCAGGAGAACTTTAAAGCCATCCTGGATTACTAGACAGTTCTGGGTCAGCCTGGGTCCACTTTTCTCAGAAAAAGTAGATTTAGTCAGTAGTCTGTAGTGTCATGGTAGTCAAAACTGGAAGAAATTTAAGAAGCCAAAAACTCAGCAGGGTGGTGTTGGTGCACATCTTGAATCTGAGCACGCAGGAGGCAGAGGCATGCACATCTTTGAGTTTAAGGCCAGCCTGCTCTACTAAGCAAGTTCCAGAGAAACCCTATCTCAAAAAGACAAAACAAAAGGGATCAAAAATAAAAACAGGAAGGAGAAGAAAAAGAAGAAAGAAAAAACTCAAGAGTGCTCAGAGAAAACTGGAGACCAAAGTTATGTCTTTAGATTTTGTATTTGATTACTCAAAGTGGTTTTTTAAATCTGACATTAGAAACTCATTTGAGCCATTTTTAAGAGCACAGCTTTAAAATAATAACCCAGCTTACACTGATTGCCATTTCTTTAGTCTTTGTGGGGTATTTACAGACACTTTTTCTTAACCTTGTAGATATGATCCACAAATATTATTTTGTTTATAACTGCATGCTAAGCAAGTTATGCTCTGTGCAGAAAGCACCCGAATCTGTGAGCCATTGTAGACAGGCTATTTTTAGGGAACTCATGTTTTTCTCTAAAAGCTTGGTTAGCATTTGGAATTGATACGCAGTATAATATTTAAAAGGAAAACAACACATTTCCTCATCCCCCAAGAGGTTTCCTAAAATAGCATGTAATCTTACTTACATTAGGAAAAGCCTCAAATTTTATAAATTGTGTTGGATCTAACCCAGCTTACCTGACTAGGAGAGCCCCCAAGAAAAACAAGGTGTGGTAAAGGTTATAGTAATGGCAATTAAGAAATTTGTGTTGTGCCTGCTGGACCTCACTGAAGGCAGTGACCCAGCCTGTGGCTACTGGCATCGTTTCCACAGCTGAGACATGCTGTCTTTTTGGAGAGAAATCCAAACCAAATCTTTGCCCACTTTGAAAGCCAAAATATTCTTCTAATTCCTTTCAGCCACAGGCAAAGCCGAGCTTTTGCTTGTAGGATCCACGCCTGTGGGACCCGCTGTATTAACCTGTTCTCTGTACACTGTTTCAGCACTAACAGGTTTGATTTTAGTTGCTTCTCCATGAGATGTAAGACGACAGAAAGTATTTTTGATGTTATCTGCTTGAAACCTCTCATGTTGCAGAAGAAAACACCAAAAGTTTGGAGAGGCAGAAGCATGTCTGTAGCCCCATAGATGGAAACGGTAGAACCCTATCTCAGAATACCTGACCCTCCATCCAAGCCTGCCGCTGGCTCATCTACTACAGCATCTCTCTTCAACTGCTAAGGCTCTGTAGGTTCATACGTTACATTCCAGATGTTGAACATGAGGCCTGTGTAATAACAAACTTCACACTAATAGAAGTGTACTATGCTCAGCAACAACTTAGTAGTGTATACACAGCAGCTCACTGCACACTATGAAAGCCACCGACTCCTCAGTGACCTGAATGGAATGCGTTGAGAACTTTGCTAAGCTCCCCTTGAGGTGGAGAGGAAGTACTTGAGAGGCTGCTTTGAAATCTCCTTAGCAACCTGAAAGAACAAAGAAACACATTTTTGTGATTACTTGGCAGAAGTTCTTTGCCAAAAGCTCTTGGGGTGGTCCAGAATGAGCAGATAGGACACTGCCAACAAAATTCCCCAGGTTGAGTTACCAAAAACTGAAGGTATGGAGAAGTATCTCTATGTAAAACATTTATTTCGTTTTCGGGTCCTCTGTGCTTTACCAGCAAAGCAGTTTCCCTTCATCCCTCCTCCCTTTCGACTTCCAGTTCCCAGGCTCAGTTTACTGTCAGAAGCATTCCCACACTTAGATATTTGCATTCTCCTGCTTGACTTCTCTAACTTCACATTATGGCTAGATTAGGGCATTGCTCGTGGTCAATTTTCTAGGTAAACATATCTGAGAATGAGTAGCCTCGTTTAGAACCCTCTCTGTGACCTCCTTCTTGGCTGCTTTCCTCCCCCCACTGCCTGGCCACTCATCTGTGTGAGGATGGACTCCTTCTACCCATAGTTCAAGTACCAAGTCCCTCTTCATGGAGATCTATCTGCTCACAAGGCCCTTTCCCACACACTGAAACCAATGGTTTGAGAAGGTATAACAATGAGAAGAAAAAAAACCAACTTATATGTGTTCTACTTTTTTTTTTTCTATATTGCCTATTCTGTCCTACCAATTGGATGTGGTAACAGGCAAAAAGTAAAGAAGAAAAATATTTTTAAATGTTCATATGTTGTCTTAGATACATCAAAGACTTTTTTAGGCCAGATCTAAAGATACTGTAGAACGTAGAGTAGATGTCAGGGTTATTTGAGAATTGGGTTGGAAAATAAAGTAAGACAGAAAGTACCAGAGAATGTGTTAAGTAGATTTCTGAAAAGCAACCGCAAGTCATTCTTGGACTAAGCCTGACAAAGACATCAAGTGAAGCCCAAATGCATTGGAAAATACTGGTCACTATCAGAAGCACCTGGAGATTCACGCTGAGTTTACTGTCTGCCCTAGACCTGTCCATAGAGATTGGGATGCTGGCTGAATTCAGAGTCATAGTGCCACCAGCAGTATCCCTCCTCTGCTACAAATTCCTAGAGCAAACTACTTGTATTCTAATAGTTTTTAGTTATAGTTTTTTCTTTTGTAGGTAAAGGTGTCTAAAAGGAGAAATACTGTGGTCATACTGTCAGGATTATCTGGTCTGAGTGAGAGACACATATAAGTTGAAGATCAATAGACCGATTTCTGGTTTACCAGAGCAGTTTCCTATGAACTTGTTAGGAAGGAACACTGTGTGTAAGGTGAGTTACAAAACTGTGGGATAGTTACAAAACATCTGTGGCTGCTGGCTGTAGACTGGACCCTAGCTTTATAGCTCATACAGCCAATATGGTGCCCTTTGTTAAAAAGGAGCTACTGTGACCAGTGATTGGTTGGAAACATGGGCTCTAGAACTAATTACAGTTTGGAACAGCCATTTGCAGGCTATCTGACCTGTGTCTTATTCCCACTCTGTAAAAAAGAGATGTCAGAACAGCCACTTCAAAATATTCCTGTGAGAATTACTTAATGCATTTTAAATGCTTGGACAGAGTCTGACAGAACTGCTGTTGTCATTGTCATTGCCATCATTGCCATCTACAGTAGAAAAAAGAAAATACCACCCTGTGTATCTTTTGGGTGTTCAGCAAATTAGACTGGATTTCACTCAGTGCTGGGTCTTTCCTTAGGAACCACAGCACAGAGTAGAGCCTGAGCTGCTATGTTGTGAACACACACTTATGAGATATGATAGCAATAAGATATGGTCCAGAATGTTGAAGAAGGGCAGGAATCATTCTGATTTTGAAAAGAGTGGGGAAGTAAAAGCGGCGTTCTAGAACCTGCAGAACATTGATCATTGGAAAGGTTTAGCATCATTAAATGATTACTCAGGAGAAAATATCTGGGGACAATCCCAGCTTCCCAGAAGCAAACCATTCCTATTTTATTCCATCAGAGCTTGACTATAGGGTAGAAACATGGCTTCTTATTTCTAGGAACAGTGGGACTGATAGTCTTGCTATGCTGTTGAGGCTGATTAAGTAGGTTCAGGGCTAGATGAACAAATGCATCTTGATGATTTTAAGCTAAGCAGTGGGTTGCTGTCCATCTGAAAAGACATCATGGTAAACCTCAGGAATCCATTTGCTGACCAGTTTTCTCATTTAAATTCTTGATGGATGCTCTAAATATGTGTTTCCATAGCATATGGTTGACTCAAGGTTAGAAAGGAGGACTAGAAAGTCCAGTGAGGCTGTAGTGTTTACATTTGTGTAGGCTGGGGAACAGATGTGCCACTAACATGTATCACTGACATTTATCAAGCACTTGCCATGTGCTGAGTAGAAGGTTGAGTGCGCTGTTATAAAGTTTCCCTCACTGAGTCCTCACAGTGATCCTCTGAGATACACATGGTTAAATATTCCATTGTAGAAGAAAATAAAGAGACAAGAGATGTTGGTCCTTTACTCAGTCCAGGAACTGATTGGAGTCAGAACCAGGGTGACTAGGAGGAAGCTTTGCTTGACAACAGGAAATGGAGGAAAGTCTCAGAATGCAAGTAAATAGGCCACTGAGCATGAAACACTACTGTCCATGTACTTTGTGGCGAGGAAGAACTGGCGTGAATCTCGGGTTCATCATTAGGATGCAGTGCTGTGGTCTAAGTGGGATGGGGGGAGAAGTCAGGGAGAGGGACAGAGAAGATATTGAGTAGAGGGTAGAGGCTATTGGTGTTTAAGAAAGCCAGAGTCTTATTTTCTCCTCACTCTCTCCTTGAAGAAAGAGACTCTGACACTAAAGTAACTACGAACAAGACGCCAGCATTAGCCCAGGGAAACCATGTTGTAGGTGTGGCCCTTGTTGCTCTTCTCCTTCTCTTCCCAGAGTCGGGCAGCCAGCTGGGCCACAGCAAGCCTTGTCTTGCAAGGACAGAGTCGAGGAAGAGAATTCTGCATTCTGAAGCCAGGAGTCATCTGCTAATGACTCTGCTCCGTGTAAGAGGGAAGCCAGGTCCTCAGCAATCCAAAAAAAAAAACGAAACAGTGTTAACTGAAAAGAGTCAGAAATTTGAGAGAGATTTGGAGGGAGGACATGGGGAGGAGTTGGAGAGGGAGAGGATGGGATTGAGATAATGTAAGTACAGTATTTATATACAAAATCTTTTTTAAAAATTACATAAAATAAATGTGAAAAAATTCTTCCTAGACTTTTTAGAGAAAACCTTTGAAAAGATTGGCATAGTATTCTAGTAGGCGGCCCTTCATGGAAACCTTAGAGCAGGGGAACATGCTACCTCTGACATTTGTGACCAAGCCCAAGTAATTTTGTCCTTGATATGTATATGAATGGGCTGAAAAAGACTCTTCCAGCATGTGGGAGGGAGACATCTAGATGATCTCTATAAGCACCCTTACCCTGGCTCTCTTGAGATCCATTAAGATGAGTATTGGTAAACAGCAAAAACAGTCAAGTCAGTAGTTACAGGACTTTGAACAATGGAAGATGGTCAGTGTTCTAAGTGTTGTGGCTTGTCATGTTCTCAAGAGGCTTTGCTCCAACTGTTTCTTCACTGGTGTTTTGAGTTAAAGGGAATGACAGTCTACAAATTTATGCATATGGCAGTCAAAGAACAGAAGAGGCCAATTTCTGGGCTCTGGTGCCCACATGCAACAAATATAGCTGGATCCTTCCCCAGGGACTCAATTTGTAAGCCTCTTTATTACATTGTGCTGTAGGGCCAATTCCCCAGGCTTGTGGACAGTCCATGAAGCCAGCCTTCCCTCTGGTTCAGCTTTGTTCTTGTTTTCCCTTTAGGCTGTAAATTAAATGAATCCTCAAGGATTCCAGTTATATTGTGGGAAAAAAAAGAACTCAGGGTTCTGAGGACATATAGAACAGTTTGTTTTCTTCAGCTTTTTTCAAAAAGCCTAATGTAGCCCTCTTACTTCTAATGACAGGTAGGACTATTCAGTTCACTCCCAATTTGTCATTGCAGTAACCTTGTGCTCTTACACATTCTTCACATTTTATTAAGTCCTATTTTATAATACTTGTTTATAATGTTACATACTATTAATGTTATATACTTGTTATAATGTTATATGTTAAACTTTTTTAAAATGGTGCTGTTAGGAAAGCAAAGCGGAAGAGGCAAGACAAGTTTAATCGTCCCCATTTCAGAACCACGAAGCGCAGGTCACAGAGGACGCTGGGTAGCAGTTGTCATACTACCAGTTAATGTGTTAACCACCTTCAATAGGACATTGAATTCTTGTACTTGTTCCTTCAGTTAGGTACTGTTATCCCCATTTTGCCACAGGGAAACTGTCATTCAAAATGTAACTTTGCCCCACATCATACAGTGGTAACTAGAAGAACCAGAATCAGACCTAGAGCTTTCTGATTCTGAGTTCCACACTCTCAATTGCTAGATTATTGTCGTTAGAAAGGTCACGGACTTTTCTGAGGTCACTGGCTGCCTACTGGCCTTGGCAGTTCCAGTGCCTGTGTCTTTAGACTGTTTAGCCTGGCTCTACATCATGTGGCTGCTTCACTGGTCTTCATTAGCTGTTCCTCCCCCACTCCCCACCCCCCGAAACAGAGAATTAACAAGTGAAACAAGAGCCAGAGTCATCCTCATCACACAGAGTAGTTCCATTCCGCATAATCTTTCAGAACCACAGAGACTCTCAGCTCTCAAGGGGTCAAGTGCCTGTGACCTCTTTATATTCTGGTTCTTCACTATCTCCCTTCCTCAGTATTTAGTTGGTTCTTGTACAACAATGATTCACATGTGAATCTATGCCAGGTACCCCTCTTCCAGTACTTGTGGCATTGGCAGGGGCAGTATGTTTCTCAATATGCTTGGGAAAATTAGCTCTCAACTGTAGTAGAAAAAAAAGTAAGATTGTCATTGGGGTTTAGTGGAAGGAGCCCAGGCTAACCTTTGGCATCAGCAGAGTGGTTGAAGGTCCCAGCTCAGCCTCTCCCTAGAAGAGGAACTTTAAATATATTACTAAAACCCAACGACAACTTATTTCTGCATAAGGAGAAGCTAACACATGACTCATGGGATTGCTGGAAAGAGCACATTGTAAAGGTAGCTGGATATTTGTTGGGAAGGAACTGTATTGTGGATTCCATGCATGTATTTGCGTCAGCCCTCAATGTAGTGCTAGAACATAGGTGTTATTAACTAAACTTGATGAAGGGAATAGTCTCAAGAAAAGTTGATGGCTTCCCTCAAATGAAGTATACCTGGGAATCTAAAATGCATTTTCCAAGTGCTGTGACGTATTCTTAGGTTTTCCCAAGTGAGGCTACCATTGTATTCCTATCAGCCAATGGTTCCTTTGTCTTTGTGTGTGTGTGTGTGTACATGTGTATGCATGTGGTCTGTGTCTGTGAGTATGCCTGTGTGTGTACATGTGCATGCATGTGTATGTGTATGTGCAGGTGCACATGTGTTCACATACATGTCCTTACTTCTCACTGCTGCTTTTCAACCATTCTTGATCCCTCCCTGCTTAAAAGAAAGTCCTTCCCTGGTACTTGCACTGTTAGTTATGTGTAGATCTCAGGGACTTAGTACAAGACAGTATAATATATAGCTTCTAACTCTTGAAAGAAAATGGATTGTGACCCTCTTTTGAAAACATAAGTTTGTCAGTACCATGTGATAAGAATCTCTGCTAACAGGAAGTGGGTTCTGCTTCCATCTGTCTGATGGAGAGCTGGGCTCTTAACCCACTCAGAATCAGGGACCTCTGTGGAAACACAGTTCCTGTCTAGTATGGTATTTGTAATATGGCCATGGGACATTAATTCTGATAAGTCTCACTTTCAGAATCTTTGTGGAGGAAGGAGAAAAGCCTGTAGGGCAGAGCTGGGCATTCATGGAAAACAGTATTATTCTAAAGATGAGGAAGTTGTAGAAGACTGTACATCTAGGGTCTGAAGTGTCTACACACTGAAGTGTCTTACAGCAAGAGGGCCTCGTTGGGTTTCTGAGTCACTCACAGTAGTTAACAGCTATCCTTTATCTGTAACAGGTCTTTAGATTATAGACCTAATGGGGATATAAATTTAATGCTATGTAATTAAACCAACTTCACACTATTTATAAGACATGTCATACAACACCAAAAAGAATTGAAGCACGTGGTAAGTCTGCTGATAAAAAGGAGCGGCAGAAGGAAAGTTAATGTGTCAGTGATCCGGGTGATGGAGCACAGAACATATTTAAGAGTTGTTCTGTTCTGGACTGTAAAGATTAGTTGATGTTGTCCCCACCCCCACACACTTCCAAGTGAGCACCAGAGGGTAAAGGAAAGGTTGTAATATTGCTTGGTTAGTTTCTGGTCTAACTTGGTGCCAGCCTCAACAAGGAGAATTGTCTACTTTTGGTGAAGTATCACAGGTGTTGGCAGTCTTGTTCATGGCAGCTTATGTAACTGCCAGTGATGTCTGTGATCCTCTGAGGGCAGGCGGTAGAGGAGTGTGTGCTTGTTGGAAAGTTATAATGTTCTTTGTGTGATGTCTTGATTTTGTTGTTGTCTGAACATGAGTGCAATTGATGCTGTATTAATATCAACTGTAGAGATAACATCTTGTTTATTTTATCACCTGCCAATTAAAAAGCCTCTGCCTTATATCTTAGGCAGGAAGTGGGAGATGGACCATCCAGGAGGAGAAAGTATTCTAGGATATAGAGAGGCAGAAGACATGAGGATACACAGATAACCAGCCACATGGCAGAATGTAGGCTAGAATAAATGGGATGTTTTAAGTTATATCTAGTCAGAGAAGAGCCTAGCTATATGGCTAAGGTATTTGTAAGTCACTTTTTTGTAAGTCTCTAAGGTATTTGAGTTTTACTTCTGGGAACATGGGGCTGGGAGGACTAACATCTACAATCAACTAATATTTATTTATCCAATCGACAGATATCGAAGTTTCAAATGTTCATCTATGACATTAGCATATTTGTTTGTAGTTCAGGCTAGCCTTAAATTTACAGCAATCCTCCTGCTTCATGTTCCCAAGTTGTAAGTACAGACATGAGCTAAACACTTCACTTGTCTGTCTTCAGGGATGAAAAACAAAATGGAGAGTTATGAAAAATATTCATAATTATATAAAATACAATTCATTTAGAAAGAATAGGCAATAAACTAATTTGTGTGTAACCTCAGAGTCTATGGGGTTTTCAGTAGGATGTGTTAGATTTGGGATGTGTGGATACATTAATGGAACCTGTCATGATTAGACATGGTGGATTATATAAACAGAAATAAAGACTGTAATGGGCAATGACAGGGCAGCAGCTAAGTACTGAGTGTGGTGACAAGGCAGTAGGAACATCTCTCCAGCCTGATGGACTGGATAGGTGTAGGGAAGTCAGCCAGCAGAGACACTTTCAGACTTCAGGGAAACTACAGAGTAAGAAAAGTATTAATAAAGAAAGTGGAGCTTACCCCTAGCTGAAACTCCCAGAGTGTGCGTATCCTTGACTCAGCTCCTACGTCCTGGGTGTGGGGACCACTCAGCTCTTTTGAGGCAAGAGAATTAATAATGTTTTCTCTTGTGGGGAGGTTATATAAAGAAAAACAAAAGAAAATTGGAGTTGTTTTTTAAATTGACCTTTAACCTGCTGGCACTTCACCTAGCCCATAGCTAGGTCTTCCTGCTTATCCCATGGAGACACATGAGTTTTGAAAGAACAGGAATAGGCTTGAAAGTGGTACAATGGCACATTCACAAATATGACTTTGAAAATATTCTTTTAAATTTTCTTTTAAGACTTTATTTTACATTATAAGTATGAATGTCTTGCCTATGTGTATATATGTGTACCATAGGCATATATGTTGAACTCCCTGGAGGTAGGGTTATGGGTACTTGTGAGCTGCCATATGGGTACCGGGAATCAACTCAGGTCCTTTGCAAGAGCAGCAAGTGCTCTTAACCCCTAAGCCATCTAGCTAGCCCTTGACTACATTCTTGAAAAGTCCTCCAGTCTCCACATACTGCTTCTGAAGCCCTATGTTCCACTCTCGGTGTAAGGACACCCGTCCTGTGTCTGCTGAAATCTAGTGTATTGCCTTTTGAGCCCTCTTCTCTCTGCTCTGTCTTTTGGGGAGATGGAAAGCAGCTACTTGCTGTTTTCTGCTTAACTGTCCTTGTATTCTCGAGGAAACTTTCAAAATCATCCCCTTTGACTTGGGAATTTCAGATAGAATCATTTCCAGTACTTTATTCTTCCATATACATCCTGTTTTCCAAGTCTAATCAGCGTATGGCTCTCCTTTAAACCATCTGGATTCCAGAACATGATGCTACAATCCACAGTGTCTGAATTATTTTTTAATAACAATAAAAAGATTGTTTGTTTCCTAAGTGATCCCCTTTATGAATCCCGTCATCCTGTTTGAATTATTAGACTGTAATTTTAACTGAGATGCAATTCATGTACGACAGCATGAATTTGCCTTTTAGTATGTTGACTAGCATGTGCAACTATCATCAGCATCTAATTCCAGAATGCCTTTGTCACTATGAAACAGACGTCCCCTGTCCATTAGCAGTCACTCTCAATTTCTTCTCCTCCCATTTCTGGAAACCACTCATCGATTTTCTAGGTTTTGAATTTGTAAGCGTGGACACTTCCTGTAAACAGAGCCATATACAGGTCCCCCCCTCTTTGCATTTGGCTTCTCCTGTAGAGTAATGTCTTTAAGGTTTGCCCTCCTTGTATAGTGAGTTAGGACTTCATTCATTTGTCACTGGATGCCATCTCTTCACATTGCCATCGGACATTTCATTTGTTGATGCTAACTTGCTTCTTTCATGTCAAACTATCTCCGTTATCCCCTAGGAATACTAGGTTCATTTTTAGTTTTTAAATCTTCTTCAGCCCTTTACTTTTTTATTCTGCAACCCAATCAGATCCTTTTGAACCCCTAATTTCACTACTCAAGATACTGGTTACATACTGAGGAAACAAGCCCCAGAACCCGCCTAGAATGATATGTAAGTCGTTTTTCATTGGTCCATCTATTATGTTATGTAAATACCAACTCCTTTTAAGTTGAAAGTTTTCATTTTCAAAAGTCTACGCAGAGGCTCCCTTGTCTTAGAGGAGAAAACTGACAGCAGGATAATTGGTTTCCCAAATTGATCCAGGGAGTAGGGGGCATTGGATGGAGCTGACTGATGGAAAAGACCAAGTCATTCTGAAGTTTCGCCAAGGTCTCTGGTGAGGGTGAGATGTTTCCTGTACCTGAGGATGGGACATGTAGAGGACTTTCATGGGTATGGGCTCACTCCTATATAGGAAGTAAACGTGAGCTTACAACTTATGTTGTTGCTGGAGCAATTGTACCCTAAACTGTAGCATCTATAAAATGAGGTAATAATGCCAACCATGCTTACTTACTGTGGTATTTAAATAAACTAACTTATAAAAAACATTTAACAGTAATAGCTGATACATGGGATGTATTTAGTAAGTTGTAGTTACTGGTCTTATGTAAAGCCTATATGTAATATAAATTTATAGTACACATATATATGCATATATTCATGCACTATAGTGGCCCATGATATCAAAGAGCCCAATGCCCTAATAGTATAAGCAAAATTTACTGTTAATATTGCTAAACTTAAAGACAAATATATGGGGTTGAAGAGAGGCTCAGTAGTTAAGAGCACTGGCTGCTCTTGTAGAGAATCTGACTTTGGTTCCCAGCACCCACATGGTGGCTCATAACCACATGCAATTCCAGTTCCAGGGACCCAATACTCTCTTCTGGCTTTTGCAGACACTGATCGTATCAGGTACATAAACATACATGGTGGCAAAATGGTACACAAAAAATAAAAATAAATAAATCTAAAAACAATAAGAAGTTTAAACTTTAGAAAATGTACTGAACAGGCACATAAACTATACAGTAATATTTTCGTGTCTAACTTTAGTAAACTGAGTAACTATATGTAAAGTACTGTTAACATTAAGAAAAATAATTTTCTTAAATATACACTGAAGTAGAAACCTTTGTGAGGGCTGGAATTTCTTTTTATTCTTTTTCCCCTCTATGCCTTGTCTTGTCACTCAAGACACATTTCTTAGATTGTCCAGTCCAGCATTCTTGGCTCTCCAGTGATGTCTGTGCGCTCTGACCGATCCCAGATCTTGAGCACTGGGGTAGTTTCTCACAGGCTGCTCTCCTGAGACCAGATCATGTATTCCAGTGTCCCCTGGATGTTCAGGTCAGAAGTCTTGATGTTTGATCTGTGATGACTGTCTCTCACACATTCCTGTGTTGTTTAGTAGGAAAGTTCTTATACAACTTCCTAGCAATCTCCTTCTTTATATCTCTCATGCTCTTATGGCTATGGCTTCTTTCTCTTTTTTCCTGCTTTGGGATCCCTCCTCTACAGAGACCCTAACACATTTTTTATTATCTCTGCCTATCCCAAGGCCTTTTTTAGAATACATATGTTTTTAATAAATGTCTTATAAGTAGGAATTTTTTCTATACCTCTTCATTTTATATTGAGAGGACATGCACACATGTGTGTGCCTCTGAGCACGTACATGAGGTGCTCACACAGCCTTTCAAGTTCACCAACTCTTCTCCAGCTCTTCAACCCCAGGTTTATTAGTGAGATTGTTATATGATCTAAGCCAGCGGGTACAGACTGAAGACTCTACTATAATGCATCTAGTTAAGCCACACAGCCAGCATTGCATTAAACCCTTCTCGGGCATTTCTCAACCACTTTCTCCTCCTCCTCTTTGTCTTCCTCCTCTTCTTCCTCCTCCTCTTCCTCCTCCTCCTCCTCTTCCTTCTTCTCCTTTAATGGAAAAAGAAATTAGGAAAGGACAGAGGATCCTAAGCTAAGACATTGTTTTGGCCTTGCTGAGGAAAGGCTCTGGATTCCCCGTTGTCCATTTTCTATGGTGTCATTGCATCTGGAGAACAAACCCCTGAGCCTAGCCATTGTTCCCGTGGTGGTTTATGGTTCATGCTCTGCTGCTTCCTGGCTGAGGGGAGGCTTAACTAGCAAAGCCGATTTCTATAGCTGTGCTGATATCACCCATGATTCAAACCCACAGTGGAAAAAAAATGACAAATTAACCTCAGCCACATTTCTTGTTATTCTTTTTATTGAAAACACCCTAGCACAGACAAAGAAATTCATGTTTGCAGAGCAAGGCCAAGGAATTCTGCTGTAGAATGAAGAAAAAGACTGTGAGCCCACGAAGAGTAAGCTAATTTAGAGTGAAAAGGCGAATGACTGTTTCCTTTTGTTTCTGGACCACTCTTGGATTTGAACCACTCACTCACTCAGTGTCGTCCTTCTCATGACCTTTGTTCATTAGTTGTGTTCTCATCCAGAGGTTGTACTGGACTTGCCTGACTCTTGCAGGACATGGGTGACTCTCAAGAACACAGTTAGAAAAGGTATCAAAAAGACAGCCTTTCTTCAGGGGCCAGTTGCCCACATTCCCAGTCACTTCCTTTGTCATTGTTGTGTTGGTTGGCTCATGAGACGCCATCCTGCATGCCTCTATTCAGGTTCCTCTGCTTGCTGTGTCTTCCCTTAGCTTGAGCACCAATCAAAATGCCACCCATTCCTTAGTGTCCAGCTTCTGTATTACCTCTTCTGAAAAGCCTTTCAGGTTCACGACAGTCTCTCTGTAGTCTGTCCGGCTCTCTGAGCACCTAGTATGCACAGCGTGTACTCAGGATTTTTAAGTTGATGTTCAAGATCAGGTTCAGAACATTGTCTCTGCTCTTATTTTAAAAACAAACAAACAAACAAACAAACAACTAGAGGATCTGTAAAAGTTATTTTAAGCATCATCAGCACATGTAGAAAACACAGGAGAAAATTGAAGTCCTTTGAACAGATAGGCATGCTGTTGTGCAATCCACAGAAACATTTCTGTGGACGTTGTAAATTTAGGGGGAAAATGTGCCAAACCCAAAAGGCAGTTGGTAGGGACAGTAAAGTCTTAGATACCACTGAATTATTTGTGTCAATGGAGGAGCAGTGAATGACATACAACCCAAACCTAGTCCTGCGTATTATACCATAGTTCATGTGTAGAGGTCAGAGGACAGTTTGCAGGAGTTGGTTCTTTCCCTCCATCACGTGGGCACTAGGTATTGAAGTTAGATCTTTAGGTTTGACAGCAAGTACTCTTACCCATGGGCCAAACTTCTGATCCTTGTGTTTATATTTGCTACATATTTTAAGGTTTCTGTCCTGCTTATTTCTTATATATCCAAATTCTTGTTAAAGTTACTAATTGCTTGCAGAAGCATGCTGAGAGTTAAGAGGCAGGCGTTTACATTTCTATGCCTATGCTATAATCTCCTTTCTGGCTAGATTAAGGTGGCTTCTGCAGTATTACAAACCCAAGCATGATCATGGAGTGCTAATTTAGAATACTATTCTGAAGAAATCGTGACAAAATCATCTTGCCAGCTGACATTCAGAACCATAGTTGGAGATCGTGCCCAGTTCTGCAGCTGGTAATTAATGTGGAGGAGTTAGTTCAGTCTAGGGATAGCTGAGAGTTCAGCCACAGAGGTGATTAAAGGATTGGGAAAGAACTCTGAGGGAATTTAAAGAAACTGAGATTAGTCCTCATAGAAAGGAAGGAGGATAAAGGGCAATTTAATATCAGTCTTTATGTATACAAAGCCACTTAATAGAACATAGTGACCGGTGTTTTCCATCTCACCCGAGGAAAATACACTAGTCCTATACCGTAGTATGACTGAGCACAGACACTGAGAAGTATCAGCTGACAGGCAAACTTGGAGTGAACTATTGAGAAATTATTGAATTTCCATCTCATGATATCTACCCATCTGTCCATCCATCCATCATTCATCCATCCATTCATCCATCCTTACCTCTGTCTGTGTATCATACATCCATTCATCTATCACTCATCCCCCCCTCAGCTGGTTTAAGGTGAGTCTTTCTGGGAATGCTGATATATGTGGTCTCAGTACTTGTTGGAGGTAGGAGAGGGAAGTGGGAAGATTGTGAGTCCCAGGCCACCTTGACTCACAGCAAATAGAAAGACCTTGTCTCAAAAAAAAAAAAAAAAAAAAAAAAAAAGATGGATCTTGCTTAAAGATGATGGCAGATAATTGATGGCTTCATGGAATCCTGTCTGTTGTGTGTTGCTGCTGCTGACAGGGATGATAATGATGATTACAATATGACGATGATGACAACAATGATGACAATATGACGTAGCAATGGAACTTGAACAGACTCTCCGCCATAGTCATGTCCCTAGATCTGCATTATTATTTTGAGAAACTTCTTCATGGATAGCCATGTATACTAATCAAGTGAGGAGACAGTGCATTATAGTTTATTCCTATAGAATTGCTACACAGATATTATTCTGCTCTCACTGTGACAACAATAAGTACTAGCCTTCATTGGGGGCCTACTATGTGCCAGCATTAGCTAATGCTTTTCATACATTATATCTATTTTTATAGTAAACTTCTATAACGATTCCATCTTCATTTTATAGATAAGAAGGGTGAGATTTAGTCAGAGCTAATATCACAAACTAGTAAATAGCAGAGGCAGAATGTAAACTTACGCCCAGGTGCCTTAGCCCAAGTGTCCAAAGCCCATAATCTTTTGCAGTATAATTTTCTCTTCCCCATTCCAGATGAGGCTGGGCACCTCTAGCCTGGGGACCTGAGTCTAGAATCATTTACTGGACTTATTAGAAAGTATGAACATAGTGGGAATGTTCACTGTTTTTGGTGACTGTTCCATATACTGCTTATTGATTCTCAAACATTATTATTACTAAGATTGACCTTGTTCTTAGATTTTGTGTCCATATCTGCATCTCCTCCCATAAGCAGTCTTGCTTGATAAATACATGTTAAATGAGATTAATGAAAAAGAACCTAACACACCTATAAGCAGTTTTATTTTAAAGAGTTCAATATGATGAGATGGCCTCTGAACACAGTAGTCTAGGCTGTCTGGCCACTGATCAGACATAGTATTTATGTTATCACTGCTCTGTGACTGTGTCTCACACGAAATGTGTCCTTTGCAAAATGAAAGAATTTAATGCAACCAATTGCTAAGTTCCCTTCCAACCTCTGCCTTCGTAGCCTTCTGCACACAGCGAATGTGGGAGTACAGTATGGTTTCTCTGGCTATTGATCTGGAAACCTAGGAACTAGCAGATTTAGTAAGGAGATCTAATAATCTCTAAAAATACTGTAGGAATTCCAGATTTACAGAGAGCTTCTCCAAGTCTACTTGTTTGTAAGCCCCTAAAGACCTTAATTATAAGCTAGCTGATACCACTCTTTGTTGGTGGACAGAGTTGGCAGGCATATTTAGACATGGCATATTTGTGCTATTATATAAATTGAAAACTCACTTGTTAATAAGCTCCTATAAATAACTGAGAGGTAGTTATTTTCTTGTGCATTGCATCATACATATCTGAATCTTTTGTATCGACTTGTGATTATCTCACTCGTCAAGCTAACATGATTTATTGGCCACGAATAGAGAGCTAAATCACTACTAGCCTAATTGTTGTGTTGGCCTGCCTATAGAGTTGTTGGCAGTTAGAGTTTCTTATAAAACTTTCCTGGTGGTGCCTTGTTCCCTAGAGGGAACTTTGCACTTTAGGATAGGATGTGATAAGAACCAAGATGATGAAATACGTTTTGAGACCTTGGGACAGTTCTCAGTGCAGTTAAAAACTGCATCAATTGGTGTCTATAGCATACTCATCTTCATTATAAATGCCATTTTCAAGGTCACATGTGTCGAAATACCATCAGCTATGCATAGTTGCTTTCAGAGTAGTGCTATCTCCAGGATGTCGGAAGAAAGTAGGCTTGGTTTCCAGTTCTAAGCTCACCTGAATTGCTTTGTCTTATACTGAAGAGTGCTCATATTTCAGCTGGTCCATCCCCTTGTCTTCAGATAGGTCTTACTGTGCATAGCTCCAGTGTGGGGCTCTCTGTAACTTTTTAGTTAGGCAATTCTTAAATCTGGGTAGAGTCAGAATTGTATCATAGATATTACCTTAATACACCATCCAACTCTCAAGACTGCCGTATCTAATGACTAATGACTTAGGATTTCAAAAGGTGTTCATGACCAGATTCTGGGCGCCTTTATGGGCTTGGCCACCTTCCTTGTCTCATGCTAAGATTTTAGCTTTGACTAAGTGGAAGCAATTCATATCCTTTGTAGCACACCAGTGCATTTTTTTTCCTCTCCTAAACTTTTTCAGTTGGATTAACAGGGCTGAGCACAAAGGGACACCTTACCTTTGGGACTCCAGCTGAGGAGTACCAAAAGGTATTCAATTCTATGACAATCTTGTACAGGTTTATCATTCACTATAACATACATTGTGTTAGTTTAGGCTTTTTGGTTGAAAGAAAAATAAAACTCACCTTGGCTGACTTAGCAGGGAAAGAATAACACTAGATGGATCTGGAGCAGTTACTACCACTAGGATGAATCTAATCCAGATGTTTTCTACCCAAGTTATTTAGATTCTCAAGAAAGCGTTTGAGTGGCTGGCTTGGATTATAAACCTACCTCTTAGACAGGAAATGGCCTTATAACCTCCCAAGATATTCTTACCAGCACTGACCACATTGAATATAGATGCCAAAGCCCAGACTAGAATCTTCTCACCTGAAGGAAGATTGAAGACACCTGATTCCCACTATGGAGTTTTGCAGTGAGGAGCAAATTAAGGCTTTTTGGCAAATGAAGTGGACAGTGTTTATACAGAGGCTCTGTCTCCTTAGCAGTTGCCTAGAGCCTGTCCAGCGTAGGGATTCTTAGTTGTGATTTAATGTTCCTTTCCCTGCATTATAACTTGACAATATAGATCAACAATGAACAAGATATCATTGGTCATTAGTTATCTGGAATAGAATGAATGCTGTAAATTAATATGATTTAACAACCATCATCATCAGGTATAGGAGGCCAGTCATCAGAGGCGAATGGTCAGAAGCCCAGCCCAGGCCATTTCTCACTTTGGAGTTGTGTGGAATGATAGAATTTGAGGGCTTTGACTAAGTGACTAACTTCAAAAGAATGGAGCAAGGATCTTTCTGCTTCTAAGGGCTGGAGGATTTGCGACCAGAAGCCGGGTTGTAGATGGCAGATTCTAATAATAGAGCAGGTTTAAAGAGGTGACGCACTGATTTGGAATGCCTTCTCATCTGTGTTTGCTTAGGACTGAATGGCCTCTCTCATGCTTCCTTTCCAAGCAGAAGACCAGCTGTGTCTCACTTTTTTTTTTCCTCTTTACCTCTGCTCCTGATTTTTTCTTTTTCACTAACCATTCTGCTTTCCTTCCCCTGACTTGTGTTTTCTCTCTACTAAGTCATTTCTCTATATTTACCTCATATGACTTTTTCCCCTTCATTTGTTGCTTATTTGGTAACTTCAGATATTTTCCCAAAAATTCTCTTTCTTTTTCTTTCTCTAAGCCACCAGCATACCAACCCCCACCAAGCTCCTTATTTCTTTACTGCAAATCCCGTGTGTTTACTGACCTGTGTGCCAAAAGGAAAATTCCCAGGCTACCTCCACGCCAATGCAGTGAAAATCAGCAGCTGCCATTGCTCAACAAGGTCCTGGTGGCCTATAAATCAATGGCTAAGTGCCCTTGCAGTGGACATTGGCATGTGTATGCTAATGTGAATACATGAGATACAGGACAGTGTTTGCTTCTTTGGGGAAGAACCTGGATCTTTCTGATAAGTTAGAGAATTGAGCAGAGATTTTTGCCTAAATCTTTTGGGGTTATTGCTACTGCTACTGCTACTGTTGTTGTTATGTCAGTGGATGAGATCCTAAGAAGTTGTATAAGAGAAATGAGTGACATTAAAGAGAAAAACAGACACACGAGACCAAGAAATAATCAAGTCTAGTATATCTTACTGACACATTACTGATAACGCACTCACAGTAAACATTATAGATGCATTGATGGGCAGAAGGCAGAAGCAGTAAAGAAAGATCTGGAAATAAAGCCCCAGTGATCCATTTGTTTAAATGAAAGAGAGAAGATCATGTGGAGAGGCAAGGAAATGGAGGCAGAGACATAAGTAATGGAGACAAACACATCAGAACGCCCATAGACCCCCACATCAGTGTAGCATTGCAGGAGAGAGAAGAAACGGAGGAAAACACATCTGCACTGCTCAGATACACTGTCTGCAGCACGTCAGAGATCTAAAGTGTAATGGTACCAGAATAGTATCCTCAAAAAACAGAATCGGAATACAGAAATCAAGGCCCCAATAAAGCATTTGGGAGAATTTGAATAGATGTAGCAGGGAACTAGAAAGTGATTCAGATCTTCAACTGGAAAAGTGATTTTATGTTGTGCCTGTTGTGTAACAGCTGGCAAAAAGGAAGAAAGGAAGGAAGGAAGGAAGGAAGGAAGGAAGGAAGGAAGGAAGGAAAAGAAAGGAAAAAGAGGAGAAAAGCAAGATGGTGCTATATTTCCTGAGTTGTAAAACCAGCCTGCCCTGACAGAAAAAGAGGACCCCCCCCACACACACACACACACACACGGACTGGTTGCCAAGCACTGTGCTAGGGGCTGTATGTATTCTAATTTCAACCTCACAGTTAAAAGTGAAGCCAGGGACTGAGAATACTATCCACTGAGAGAAAAAAAAGCAGAGGGGATTTTCTGAGCCAGTTCCAAAATCATAAGGCTCAGGGGGAATTACTTTGATTTTGTCAAGTCAGAGCACACAGCCAAAGGCAGCAGACATGGGATATTGTCAGAGGTAAATCACCCAGCTAGGTCTGTTCTGTCTTATTGCAAGGTCAGGGGAGCATGGCAAGCCGGCCAAATGTTTTCAACCATGGAAATCCCCTAACTTTCCAACTGCTACAGTCCCACAGCTCCGAGGCTTTAGTCACAGCGTGGCTCTGTTCCAGCTTTCAAATCTCTCCAAGTTGATTAATCATTTTCTTGTTCTGACTCATTCAGGCTTCTAGAAAAATAGCTAAAGGTACTACATGGACTGGGTGGATCAAGGAGGTCAGATAAATTGGCTTGATGTTAGTCTATACAAAAACCTAGAAGAAACTGCCAAAAGCCTTTCAGCATACCGTCCTCGGATGCTATGTATGGTTTGGGGCCAAAGGCCATTGGCTCGTTTCATGTGTTTAAAGCAGGATATTTCCGTGTGCATTAGGAAACTTGGGTATGCAAGCATTCATTTCTTAATGTTAAGGTAAGTTGTTATAGGCTAGTCACTTAGAATTAGGATTCCATTATCAAAGCTTCTCTTTGTATATATGCAGATGTACTGTGGACCCATGTATAACCCTCTAACACTGACAATGTCAAACACATACACGGTGTTTATTATTTATCAGGCACTGTGTGCTTTTACCAAGACACAAGTTTACAGCTCTAAAAGGTCAATTTTGATCATCTTAGCCAAGGCCGTACATAATGATTATATTATTTGGTCTGGCTAATATTCCTCACCATGAAGCTTATATTTTAAAAAATAAATTGTTTTAGTTTATGATTATATTAAGTCATACTGGAAAGTCTGCTTTTTTGCTTTTGTAACACATTAATCTCTGGGTTTATTCATTGAGTTCATAGACGTTTATTACGAACCTGAATGTACTAGTCATCAGAGATAGAATTGTAAACCCTGAAAGGCCACCTCAGACCTGAAGACAGACACTGTGCTAGTGCCTTTTAACTAAGCAAACAAAACACACGGAGAAACACAGAATACGAAGCGACTATTTCTGCAAAGCAAAGGAGGAGACACTAGAATTGGGAATTGAAGAATAAATCAAAAATTTCAGAGTATTAAGGTTAGAAGGAACACCATCATCATAGGGAACGGTTTATGCACGTGCTGATATGTTTGAAATGGCATAGCATACTTAAAATAAAAACCATTCTCTTTGCAGAGTCATGGGGGGTGCTGAGTGGGTTAAATTGAAGGGAGATTGTGATGGGCCTTGGGTAGAATACTTCAAGTTCTAGAAGAGCTCATGGAGGTTTCAAAGAAAGACAGCAACTTTATTGGATTATGTTTCAAAAAGAATTTGGAAGATAGCATGCAGTAAGACTAAAGGGGAACAGAGGCCAGACAGAAAGCGTCTGTGTGTCCACTGAGGAGTAGCAACTGTGGAAGAGGAAAGCAAGATCCAAGACATTTTCGGGAAGTAAGGTGGGCAGACTGGAGTGGGGAACTGGAAACAGAAGATGATGTTTGGGTAATCCCTGGGTTAAGGATGCGGGTGCCCAGGCGACGCTTAATGTCTTAATGCCTTCAAGAAACCCTGAAGGAAACAGTCACAGGGAGGGTTGAGATCACGTGGTAACACCTTAAGTTTAAATGATGGCACAGATTCAAGAGAAGACACTGAGGTCCCGTGGTAACCATACCAAGCTCAAGAGAGTGAAATACCTAAAACACGTGAAGCCAGGGCAGCCTGATGAGGCAACAGAGCATAAGACCACCAGGGATTAAAATCATTAAGACTGCTATTAAGGACTCTTCATGATGTAGGAGAGTTTGGGGAGGTGCAAACAGGGATACTTTTTACCTTAATTCTGTTAGGCACTTTGGATCCTGTTCTTTTTACTTGTGACTTTGTAAAGAGGTTTAGAAGTCTCTGTCAAAGGCTAGCAGGACACTGACCCCTTCTAGGCTGTTGTCTTTAGGTCTGTTTTAGGGAATCGTTGGTGGGTGATTCTCTCAAACACCTAAAGGCATGCTTCTGCTTAGCTTCCCCCATTGACCTGCGCTCCCAACTGCTGGTGCCATATAGATTTGCAGACATCTGTGCCCCTTAACTAATTGCAGCAATCTGTTCTGTACATCTCTGAGAAAGCACACAAATTGATTCCCCAGCAATGTCCATATCCAAGGACACCTGTATGACCCTCCATCAAATCAGCTGCCCCTTCGCCTTGTGTTCGCCTGCTATTTCCATTATGGGACCAGTAATAGATCAGCCTCAAAAGTCCCTGTCCTGGGAAATTTCTTCATAAGAGAATTATTGGAAACAATATTTTGGCCGTGGAGCCAACTTGTGGATTTAAATATCTTCCAGCCAGCAGAACACCTGGATTTAAGTGTCTAGTCCCTTCTGACTCTGAAGAATGAGCTGTACCTAAACTGAAGCTCAGAAGCACATTGAGAAACTACGAGTCTGTTTCCTCCTGCTGTTTGCTGAAGCAATGAAAAGTAAATGAATTCAGAAGGCACAGCGCCAGTTTGAAGCGTCACAAGCAGGGGCCTTATGGTGTGCAGGGATGTATGCACTTTGGTTTTAGTGCTGTGTGCACAATTACCTTGTGCAGGCTGTCGGAGCTGGTTCCTTCTCTGGTGTAATCCTTGCCTTTTGAGAAAAAAAAAAAATCAGCTTCTGATATTTTGTGCTGACCCTAACGTCTAGTACCTTCCATCTAAGAATTCAGTGGTGAATATCTGTTGACTGGTTAGATTCTCTAAGTTGTGAGGGTTGATTACAAAAAGACTTCTGAACCCTCTTGAATTCAAGCAGTCTACTTTATAGCTGCATAGGAGAGCTGCATCACAGATCGAAGAACACATCCTGGCAGCCGTGAGGTCCAGTGATCTATAAGTATATTTTATTTGTATCTATTCGTTTCTTTTTAAAAAAAAATGAATTCATCATCAGCCTTTAAATATTAAGAAATATAAAAATATTAAACCCAGCCTTCTATCTTTGTTTCAAAACTGTAAGATCTGACGACCTCATATTACATTCTTGCAGGCTGACAGTTCATAGACCTGAGTAGCTGTTGCCTCCTTTAGGATGATCATGAAGTTCACAATTTGTCAAAGTCCCTGTCACTCCTGTCTTTCTTACATTTGAACCACCCCACTCACATGATGTTATATGACTTGTTAAAGTTTAGAATATTTTTACTCCCCAAGAAAGCAGTTAGGAGGGACATCATTCCCCCCCACCCCCCCGCCAATTCCTCACTCTGTCCTTGAGCTTCAGACTTCCAATTTATTGCTTCTAAGGATGTGAATTCCTTCTACCTTCTTCTAGCTATTAAAAAGTATTGCTACTGTGAACATCTGTATGCAAGTTTTTGCGCAGATACCTGTTTTCATTCTCTTGGGAATATAGCTAGGGATGGAGTTATTGGATCACATGTTAACTCTGTATTTTGACATGTTGAAGAACTGCCAAATTGCTTTTCAAAATGACCACACCATTTCACATCCACACCAGCAATATAAGAAGGTTCCAGTTTCTCCACCTGCTTCTCAGACACTCTTATTGTTAACTTCGTAGTTAACCTAGTTATTATTGTAAAGTGATATTTCATCGCCAGTTTAGTCAAAATATTTATTTACCCTGTTACACAAAATAGAATTTCTTAATTGTCATGCAGAAATGTTACTGATTGATTGTGACAGTTACTCATCCCTCGGCCTGATCTCAACCAACACCAAATAACATAATGCCACATAGTGTAATATGTCCCTGGGCTATGGTCTGTGGAGTACCAGCAATGAATCTCATCGGCCTGATGGATGCTTGTTCCAAATTCAGATTCCTGGTCACACAAGGATTTAGACTATCTGGGGGTGGAATGTGATCTATAGGAAGTCCCACGGCTATGTAAAAATAAGCAACATGTGTGGACCCAAATACCGTGACAAACACACCCTCATCATAATTGTCTTATTTACATGTTGAATTACACCAAAATGGCAAAAAAAAAAAAAAAAAAAAAAAAAAAAAAAAAAAAAATTGAGTGAGGAGCCAAGTGCTTTGTAAGTAACGTGTATAAAAACGGCCACACCGCTCAGCCATAGTTTCTCAGTTGACCTGTTTCTGCACGAGTGATATGGGAGAAGGAGACATGATGATGCCTAGGGTTCTTTTCAGCTGTAGTGGAGCTGTAGCGTTTTGTAACCACTGGTAGAAGAAGATGCTTCTAGGGAAGCTTTGACACTTTAACAGTGACAAAACGATAAACATTTACTGAGTAGTCATGACATGCAAGGCATCGTGCTGACGGGTCCCACCACGTAGATGACAAAACTGCATCTCTGGCCTTGTGGGATCCAGTCTCCAGAGGAACTGTATCTTCATTCCATATATGACACAATTCTCATTTGAAGAAAGTCCCTGTAACTTCTCTGTCGCTTCCTGTGAGAGCACCTGGCAGGGATGGTGGGTTTGTACTCTTCCTATGACCATTTGGTCTCCTCTTTTTTGATCTTTTTTTCTATGATTTTCTTTCTCAGGTTGCCACAGATAACACTTGGTGGCGCTGAGTCTGTGAATTTGCTCTACTGTACCTGGAAGGCCACCAGTCTGGCCATAAGAGCATCCACAAAGGCATCTGGAAGCAGCAAGGCCTTTTTCCTTAGTGTGACATGGCATTTTTCAATAATCCTGTCTGTCTTTGTCAGCAGAAGTGGGTTTTTGGGACCCTCTTATTATTGTGGAGGTCCCACAATGGTAAAGATGACCTTGGGTCTTCAGTTTTCTTTATCAGAAAACAAGCTTCATTATATGTATTTGGGGCCACAGCCTGGGGGTGTTGCATCTTCAATAAGTAGGTGACTTAGAACATACCTTTCACCCCAGGATCTGGAAACCTTTGACAGCTTCTATTCTGTGTTTGATGGCTGAGGAAAGTACTGATGATAGCAAAAGGGAACTCTGGTCCTTGTCTGTTCAGGGAGTAAGAAGGAGGCTGATTCTCATGAACAACTGAGCCTTTTCTCCTGAGGCCAGTATGACCCAAACCCCATGTGAGTGACCAGAGTACTGCAGTAGACATGTAATTAATGCCTTTTACTTACTTATCATGTTCTTGTGAGTGCTATGCTTGTCAGCTACTGGGAGGTGAAGTGGCAATAAGGGACAATTATTTCCCTCATTCAAGAAGGACAGACCAAGGCTTCAATTGACACCGGACCAACCCTGTTCTTTTAGATGAGTTACCAGTTCAAGATAAATTTGGGCTAGATGTGAAGGTCATGTGGTAGAATGCTCGCCTATCATGGATGAACTCCCAGGTTGATCCCAGTGCAACATAAACAGAGTGAGGTAGTTCATACCTCTGCTCTCAACACTCAGGAGGAACACTGAGGATCAGAAGTTAAAGGTGACCTTTGGCTACTACATAATGAGTTCAAGGCCAGCCTGGGCCACATGCAACCCTGAGTGTCTTCTCAGGGAAACAGGCTCTCTTGCCACCAGTCTCAATTAGCACATAATTTCAGATCAAAAGGATGGAACTTCACCTCCTTGGTCTTCTTGCTCGAGAATTATAGGGTTGTTTGATATTTTTTTTTCCAGGTTAAACTGTAAGAGAAAGAAAAAGCCATTCAATCCTTTGTTTGGCTGTGTTGGGAAGAAGCCAAGAAGGGAATGAAAAAGAGCCATGCTTGTTTTCTCTCAGGCACTGTTAATTAAGAGGAAGCTACATTCATACAGATGTACCGGCCATGAACTCTGCCTAGGCTGTCTGGGCTTTAAACCCAGCTAGCTACCAAGGCCTTTTTCCCTTTATGTTTCAATGTTGTCCTGGTACCCTAAGAAACTCAAAATGTATGTATTCACACTGCTACACAGCCTGCTTTCCCTCTTTCCTTTTGGTTTTTCTCCCTTTGTTGTAAAAAAAACAAAACAAAACAAAACTGCACAGCCTGTTCACAGTGTCAGTTTCGGCACTGTGATAAAAAATTCAGTTTAATCTTCTTGATCCCATTTAATGAATGTAGGCACCATTTATATTTAAATTCTTTGAGTTCCCAGATCTTACTTTACTTTCAAAGTATTTATTTATGTATTTGTGCCTGGTGTGTATAGAGACCACAGGACATCTTGTGAAGTAAGGTTTCTCCTTCCATTTTTATTTGATTTACAGTGATCAAACTCGGGTTTTCAGGCTTACATGGCAAGTGTCTTTACTGGCTGGGCCATCCAGCCTGGCCTCAGTTTTCATTTCATTTTATTATTTTTAAAACTATATTTATTTGTGTGTGTACACATGGAGGTCAGAGGACACTTTGCAGGAGTCAGTTCTCTCTTTCTACCATGTGGGTCCAGGGCTTGAACTCAGATCGTCAGGCTTGGTGGTGAGCAGCTTCACTCACTGAGCCGTCTCACTAGCCAGATTTGACTGTTAATGCAGAGTTTCTGTTTCAGTTCCCTCCCCCTATAGTACCTGCAGAGCAGCCAGTATATTTCCCCCCCTCCATTTCCAAGACCATCACATGATTCCTGCTCAATCATATTTCTCCTTATAAAATTTAGAGTCCAGACTCTGCTCTATCTTTGGGGAGTAATGTAACCTTGGGCATGCACTGCCTGGGCTTATCCATCTGAGGGCACTTGTGGGTTGTTATGAGGTTTGATGTCTGGCAGTAGCCTCCCTATCTCAAGCTCCTGCCATGGGTCCACCCGAACACAGCTGCTGTCGGTTCCGTTTGTCTCCTCATCATCCCTGCAGCTTCTCTGGTTTCCACCACTTGTGCCTTAGCATCTGAGGCCCTTACAGCAAGTTCACACTGCTCTTTCTAGACCCGTCTCTCACCACTCCCCAGCATCAACCCCTGTCCTCCAGCCAGCCCAGACTAGTCAACAGTCCTACCAAGGCCTTTACTTTCTTCACTTGGTTCAGCCTATCCTGCCTTCACACAGTTACCTCTCTGCTTGGCTCACCAAAATCCCAGCACCCAAGGAACCCTTAGGCATCCTAACCAAGGACCCCTTGGATGTGATCAGTCACCTCTGAACATCTAGTCTTTACTGAGATGGTATTTGTTATAGACTACCTGGAAAGAGATATTATTAGACACTTTGTTTACCCTTCTGGGTTATAAACCTCTTGAAGGCAGGAAGTCTACTTTCTCTTATATGTGTGCTCAGTAAGTATTTTTGAATAAATGAATAAAGCACCTTTGTTCCCCAGGTTTGAATCCAACAGCTTCCTCGAATGTCCAAACCAAGGGAGGCAGGGGATGTAATTATCAGGACCCAGCGCTGTATCCACTTGCTCTCTCTCTCACTTGCTCTCTTTGAGCTGGGGCTCTCACTGCATTGCTCAAGCTGGTCTCAAACTCCTGGATTTAAGTAAATCTCTTGCCTTAACTTCCTGGTGCTGTATACATGTACCACTCCCTCCAGCTACATCAACATGTTTAACTGCTAAGTCTTAGAAACTGTGATAATTGCTGGGGTTAAAAATAATTACGGTCTAATTTACTGATTCCTAGGTGCTAAGCACTGTGCTAAGTAATATTTTTTTGCATTACCACACATAATTCTCATGGCAACCACATGAGGTTATTATTTTATTATCAAGGAATTATTGTGTAAGCTATAGGTCAGAGAGGTTAGTGAATTTCTTAAAGCCACCCAGAGAGACAATAAAAGAACGTCTTAGTAATAGGATATGATCTACCCTTGAAGGGACAAAGCTAAGGTTAACCCTGATGCTAACTACTCTTCATACTTGGTAGAAAGTCCTTTCCCAAAGGGCTCAGGCCATGCATTTTGAAACTGTTTTAAATCCTCAGACAGGCTCCCAGTATATAGCATTTGCTGGACTGGAACTTACTGTATAACCCTAGTTAGTTTTAGACAGACAGACCTCCCTTGTCCACCTATCAAATGCACCACCATGCCTCTAAGATGTCGTCTTCAGGATTACCTACAGTCTTAAAGCTAGGACAATTTATACCAGACATTTTAAGGCGAATCAGTACTGTTTGCCTTCCAGTCACTCAGTGCTTTGATTCACATGATAATGGCTCTCCTTTCTTTTTTATGTTACCCATTATCTTGGTGTTATACATTTTAATATTCTTATTTTTGGTATGATAAGTTATTGTTTCAAAAAATTTAAAAAAAAAATTACCCAGAGTTTTCATACCTGTTTTCTGCCTAGAATGGTATCTTCAAGGTGATTAAAACTTTAGCTTTGGAAAGTTCTGAGAAACTAAGTTTCTTTTTCTTCTCCTTTCTTTCCATAAAGCACTGTCCGTACCTTTTCCTGTTATGAGCTTCCTTGTATTATGCAGACTTCTCTGCATAAACCAGCTTTCTGCATTGATTGTTTTGTTGTCCACGCTTATCTTTTTCCTTAGGGCATCTAGCTTGTAAAACTCACTGCCAACATCACTATCCAATTGTCATGGCTGGTGTTTTTTGTCATGGGTTTGTATTTTGTGGGGTCTGAAGCAGACTGATTTTTTTTCTGATCTGGCCCCTTTCTTTCTGGGGCAGTTGGGTCTCTCTTTATTCATTTATTTATAGCTCTGCTGTGGGTATGGTTTAGAGGCTTGGTTTTTATTGCTTCAATTGCCCTATAGTAACTGACACACTATACACACTCCAGGTTCCTGTTCCCTTTACATATGGGCACACACTATTCCATGACACAGACAGACTATAATGAATTGCCTTTATCCCTGGGTATCTGAGATTCTGGGTTGCTGCGCTGGTCTGTTCTTCCTAAACACAGAGCCAACCACAATGCCTGTTGTAAACCAGCACTGTTTTATTTCTTCTGGCATTTCATCGCCATGGGTGCCTCTCAACCTAATTATATGTTGATTTGTAATCAACAGAAGCTTCCTCTCATTTGATTTCATGCTGACTCTGTATCCCACAGGTCCCTCCACACACACCATTTGGAAACTTCCAGGATTATTGTCTCAACTTCAGTTTCATTAAACAGGTCTCCTTTCATGATGGCCTGATTTTAATCTGTTACTTTTCTGTTCAGTTACTCTGTCAACCCAAAAGTATCTGTTGTCTATTTAAAAACAAACAAAGCACAGCAAAATGTTGGTGGGCTCCATTTGTCTATCTGAAGTATTAGGGAAAGCACCGTCATTACCACAAGACAGTCCAGTACCCCACATCTCTCTGCTTTACAATAAGATACCTGACCTTAGGAAACAGAAACAGTCTCAACTAGAATCCTCATGGAAGTCTGATTTGGACACAATGAGAATTCATCAAATATGTAGAAACTGGATTTTCTAGGCAATCTAGCCTTTTTTTCCCCCCTGTATTTGGGAGTGGTGAAGAATACACCCAAGAACTTGGTGCAGATAAAAATTGGTGGACAAACAGAAGATGTGTCAAGCAAGACTTCCTTTCTCCCTGATGAACTTTTTCTACTATTATCTCTGAGAAGATGAACAAATATGCAAACAGAAGCCGCCTTGGGATTGTCTTTTATTGACAGGCTACTGTGTTCAGTGATTCCTACAGCCCAGAGTGTATGCTGGACAGTTGGAAGCTTTCTGAAGCCGTCGTATTGTTAGGGAATAATTAGAGTGAATGAAGCAGGGAGTAGGGGTTAACAGCAATTCTTTGTTGTAAGCAATTGCTAGTCTTGGCATCAATATTAGTAACAAGGCCAATCTACTGGAAGGATTCTAAACAAAAGATGGAAAGGTTGCGCTTGGTTTGTCTAATCCATCCAGTAAATCCACCCATGCATGGCCATTGTACCCTGTGAGGTCTCTGGAAATGCCTTTGGTCACACTGCATTCCAAGCCACTGAGTGGGTGATCTCTGCATAGTCTTGTACATGGGTTTCCTAGAATGCTCCCCATATGGAAAAGGGATGCACAGGTGTTGCCTTGGCAATTAATCAGCATACTTCACAAAGACAGTAATCTCCAGACATTGGGATAGATGAATGAGTATCTTATGAAAGGCTCGTGATCTTTTCTGTGGCTGGAGGAGTTAGAGAATGCCCTAATGCAAAGGGCTAGATGTGTCTATTGAGATTAAGGCAAAAACAAAACAACACCCAGGTAAACCGCTGACCTGTGTTCTCATCCCATCTGCCCACCCCAGCCCAGCTGGGCTCAATCTTTGATTCATCATCTAATCCATCGAACTAAGGTACTAGACACCTAGTACTTCACAGACAGTCACAGAGGTAGGGGCTAAAGATAGAGCAGTCACTTAGCATGTGTTTATTTCACAGCACCGAACACAGTTCCAAACAAGACAGATAGTAGCTCTTAACACGGAGTGTCTGTTTCTCTTCACCCATGTAGAAACCTGGAGCTGATGGTAAATGCTGAATCCAGTCAACCTGCAGCTCTGGTTGATCAGAATTGTAATCAATACACAACAATAGTGCCTTGCATAAGGGCCCTGGAGTCCCGCACAAAGCCTGTCGATTTTATTTTTAACAAGTGCATGGTATTATGTATCCTACTCCCAAATCAGCTTTCCACCAAAGGTCCCCATGACTCTTGCTTTCTGCTGTCATCCAAAAGGCCAGAGATGCTAAGGAACATAGAAGTGGAGGGAGAGATGTCTCCAGGAACATTTATGATCTATATACACCTAAAAGGTGAATTCTTGCCTCAGGTATTGAATAGGGGTCTAATTTCACAGTCTGACTTGGACCAAGGATAACTGGTCAAGACTGGTATTGAACTCTGAGCACTGAGGCCAAAGTGATTTTTCACCTTTAGACTCTTCAGAATATACCTGACTGTCCCGTTTGTGTGAAGAGTCCTGGTGTCAGGGATGGGGGCGCCAGGCTGTGTGAGAAGAGAAGTGGCTTGACGGCAGTGTGGTTATTTTCAGTTTCCCAGCTGCTCTGGAAAACAGCCAAAATGAGTGAGATACAACAAGCCTTCAGTGTTATTGTAAGCCACAGAGACTAGGCCCCTCATTTTAAAAAGCTCTGTAGAGTTTAAAGTTTCATGTGTATTTGGTCTGGGGCAAGTATACCCCTAAACTTCCTCCAGGAAAACTTTTACTTGCAGGAGCACCCAATGGGCCTTGCCTCCCTGGGCAGATTGTGTCTTGAGGGAGATAAAGCAGTGTAGCACCCCAATAGGCCTTTCTGCTGTTTGGCTAGTGGAGGAAGATTGATACAAACCGTTCTGAGCCCTGTCTTCATGGCCTCTGACCGATTGTGGGAAAGACTAAAGAAAACTCCATTTGGTCTAGAGTGGATGGTCTAGCCGAGGGGAGAAGGTAGAGTGCTAAATCCTCTGGGATGAGTGTGCTTGTGTGATGTACACAACTTGACACTCGGGGATACCAGGCAAAGCTGAGCAATGTTTTATAAGCCCAAGCCCTGGCATCTTTCCAAAGGATGGAAAAGCTGGCCGTTCAAAGCAGGTCACCCTCCATGGGAGAAAAAGCTCATGGGCCTGAGGTGGCTGTGTCCGGTCCTGCCTTGGCAGTCATGATCCAGGCTTGATCACTCTTCAATGTGACTCTTGTCTGCAGTTCACGTCAGCAGGCTCTTGTTACTGTCTTCCTAAGTCGTGTTGACATTTGTAGGCAGAGAAGAAATCTGGATAAGTAAAAGTCTTTTCTTAACGTTGTTTAAAAGCATTACTAAAAAGAGAAGAGGGTTTCTTCAGAGCTATGTGGAAGTAATGACATTCCTCATGGGTGTGGAAGCCCAGGTGGGTTAGCTTGGCGAGCTGTTTCAGGCCACAGACATTTGTGAGCAGTTCCAGGATGCTCTGGGATGGATACTAACACATCCATCCTTCAGTGGCCACCTCTTTCTTCCCAAGACTGTCTTTTCTGTCATAGGGCTTTCAGGATTTTTCTGAAAAATTACATTGCATTGGTTTATGACGAGCTTAAGCTTTCAAAGAAAACTTACTGGATCCTAAAGGCTGTTTTATGGAAGGGGAAGAGTGTGTATCAAAAGCAAGCCATCTTTTTATCTTAGAAGTGGCAGGAGGTGTCTGTTCAACCTACATCTGTCTTTTCTGTGTATTTGCAAACTGCAACTGAGGGCAGCAATGTGGCTTTTCCTGAAGTTACACAGAAAGTTAGTTTGGAAACAGCAAATAAAGACCCTGTCTCTTCATGCCTGGTTTGTCATCATAATGTGAGCTCTGTTTATAAGGAGGAAATTCAGTCCTGTGGCTTTAAGAAATTTTATGGGCCAGGCAGGGGTGGCACACACCATAATCCCAGCACTTGGGAGGCAGAGGCAGGCAGATTTCTATGAGTTTGAGGCCAGCCTGGTCTACAGAGAAAGTTTCAGGACAGCCAGAGCAGAGCTACACAGAGGAAACCTGTCTCGGAAAAAAAAAAAAAAAAAAAAAAAAAAAAAAAGAACATTGTGAATATATAAGACATTGAAGCGGCTTGTCAAGGTGGTCTTGGCATCCTTAATGAAGCATAATTTTAAAGGAACTTATTTGGAACACTCTAATTTTAACCTACAGTGATAATTCTAGCCCACAGAACTTTTGCACCAAGTGCCCCCACATACATTTCAAACCGATCCTCAAGGCCATTTTGTGGAAGCAGGAAAAACACATCTAAGTACAGCTGTTTCCCAGAAAACAGAACTGAAGCTGGAAGCTGTGTGTGACCTAACCACACTGCTAGGAAGCTGCTGAGCAGGGCGCGGCCCAGGTGTGCAGGCCAAGCCCACGGCTTATCTCCTCACCCCACGTGCATTCCTTGCTAAAATGACATTTTACAAATCAGTTCCTTTTCCTCATCTTCTCCTGCAGTGGCTACACTTCTCCTGCCCAGTTCCAGACAATGCTGCCCCAGCCGCACCATTTACCCTGTATGGAGGGAACAGGCCTTTTCAAATCACCGAAGTAGAGTTTTCATTGCTCTCCCTTCCAGGCCCAGTGCTCTTTGCTTCCCGGTCAGATGAGAGGGGCTGTTGGGGTTATTGGCAGTGTCTCACCAGGCTGCCAGTGTTGAATGACCTTCATTTTTAGAAAGAAAAACAAGGGATGGGGAACTTGGCAAAGTTCATGGCTCCCTTTTCTCTCCTCTGAAACCCAGCCCGCGTTGTCAGGACATGCTGCTTGCTTTCACACGGAACGCTAGGTGGCAGGATGGCCACACCACTGGCTGGGGTGCCAGGGACGGGAATGAAGAGGCCTAGACCATCTGTGGCTTGGGGAGATTAGGCAAACCAACCTGGCTGATATTTTCTTGACAGGGAACTGGCCGAAGTGATTCTGAAACATATGCTTCCAAGATACTGTCTTTAAGTTTCCTTCTCCCTTTATCCCCTCGGCCCACTTGCAGTTTAATTTTTCTGCCCCATTGCATTCTGGTAGCAAAGGGCAGACACCGCCTGCCAGCAGCTGCTTGGAAAGGCAGACTGTGATGTGTGCACACAGTGGTGCTGGCACTCTTGCCTTGGCATGTCATTTGGGTCATGGGTGCCTGAAGGTAAGACCTTCCCTTGAGTTAATTAGAGATTTCTCAGAGGGACAGCAGAGCCTAAAGATCACAGTACCACTAACCCACTACCCTAAAGATCACTGTCCCCACTAATTCAGATACACTAAAGATCACAAAAAAAAAGAAAGAAAAGAAAAAGAAAGAAAGAAAGAAAGAAAGAAAGAGAAAGAGAGAGAGAGAGAGAGAAAGAAAGGAGATTTTTGTTCTGCTGGCACAGCGCCATCTTGGTTCTGCTGTGTAGCTGGACTGGGAGAGCTGCTATAGGTGGGTGAGACATGGCTTCCAGTTTTTGTTTTTGTTTTCTTACCTAATAGTTTACTGGGGTCTGCTACCCTGGATGCCTCGAATGCCACAGGCCGCAGGCCACAGTAAGCTAAATAAAGCTCCAGTACAAGTTGTGTCCTTTCATGTTGTAAAGAGCGTGAACTTTGGTTACAGAAATACTTCTCTGGATCTTTGGATTCTTTTTTTTTTTTTTTTTTTTTTTTCCTAAGAAAGAAGGAACACCATTAAAACAAAACATTGCATTACCAACTGAGGCTAGCACTCTGAGAGTACCCGCCTTGTGACTCCAGTAAATCCAAGTCAGAGTGTAGAAAAATGATCAAACAGAAAGATTTCATTTTAATTACAAAGCGTTCTTTACTCACAGCTGAAACCACAATCAGATTTCATTAAACAGTGAGTAGTGAGTTCCTGATGTGAATTGTAAGTGATTCCATCTATGAGAATTAAAAAAAAAAAAAAAAAAAAAAAAGGACCGTGTAAGTCTCAACTTTTCAGGAACTCACTTGTGTAATACCAAGAACCAAGTGTCTTTGTACAAGAACCAAAGTCACTTTGTACATATGCTTACATCATGACCTACCATTTCCCAACTGGGGAACCCATGGCATTTTTTTAGTTTTCAGCTAAGGGTCCTGATAAAATCCTAATTTTGCACACACAGCCTTGGCAACACAGAAAGGCCTTGTGAATGTGACCAAGGTGACTCGTCTACAGGATAATATTGTAGATGAAGGCCCCAAGTGTTCTGTTTATTCGGTTGCCTGATGGACTTAAGATTCTTTCATTAAATTCAGCTATATGACTTTTAAGAATACCTCAAACAACATACGTAAAGCAGGCCAAGAATATTAATTGCAGGCCACCACCACAGCAAGGCTTTGAAGCTGGGAGAGGGTGGTGAGACCTTCTCCTTCCCTAAGAAAGAAATGTCATAAAAATTCCAAAGCAGAGATCAAATTTCCAGGGGCGGGGCTTCTTTATTGTTTCCTCTAATAGCTGTTCTTGAGCCTTCTAGAGTGCATACAGAGTAGCTCTGGGCACCCACTAAACTACAGCCGGACCTGGCCCCTCTCTAGTATTTTGCACTCATTTTGAATGATTAATCTATGATATTCTTGCTCTTGTTGGTCCTTTCTTTTATCCTACCCTCCTTCCCTACCCCGGAAGGTCCCATCTTTATTTTCACTCTTTTCCGGTGAATTGGTTTCTTCTGCCCTTAGAACCACAGCAAATGTGTATTGGATCTTTACGGTGGTCTTGGCTACGTGGATCATGCTTTAAAGTTCCAGGACTGGAGGGATGGTGAAAAAGAGTCACAGCTTGTTTCTGTATTTGTTTCTGTGTCAAGTGGTGCAGTTTTCTTACTACAGTGTCTGAGAGGTAGAACTCCATAACTTACATTTTCAGGGAAATAAACCAGAATTCAGTCAGTTCCATTAATGAAATGTTTTCAAATACTGCAGAGTTCTTTGCCTTTGTAATTCCACACTGAGCAACAAAGTAATGGCGGCCTTAGTATTTTTCTCCACAGGAAGAAAAAACACTCAAAATAGGCTCTCCACCCCCAACCCAGAATCCTCCAGGAGCAGGCCTCTTGAGTGTTGCTAGGCCTATTCACAGCTTAGGACACCAGCACTAATTCACTGAAGACCTCATACTTACTTCTGAGTGACAGCTCTGGACAGGGACTTGAGGGGCTGGGATCTAACAGAAAAAAACAAAAAAACAAAAACAGAGAGTGGAGCTGGGGGTCAGGAGGCATTTGCAGGGGGAGGTAATGTGGGAAAAACACAATAGCTGCCCCAGCACAGGACTGCATCTTGGGATACCAGCACTTCCACCCCAGTAGACACAAGCTCTTAGGGATCAGCTTGCCTTGATTTTTAGCATAAAAAAAGCCAGTAACTACTCTCAGTGTCAGTTTATTGAGCTCTCCAGCACAGACTCATAACTTATATTAATTAGGAGGAAAAAGGGAAATGCTGGGCAAACAAAGTTGACTTTGACCAGTTATCAAGGCTCTGCTGTTTGGAGTCATGGACAAGTCCTTGATTCTTGTATGACAGAACCAGGGTGGGGAGCAGGAAGAGCAATTCATCTTCAGTACACTTTCAAGAAGGAACTTTGTTTTCCCCCAGAACACATTTTGTTATGGATTTACCATCCCTGTAAGGTCTAATTTACTATGGTGCTCCCTCCCCTAAGTCTGAGCACCTTTTAGAAGCCTTGTTAACATTCCTTCTTAAAAGCATCAAACTTGTTTTCCTAGAGGGGTGTGTAGCTGTAGAAGGGACGGGGCTCAGACGGTTCACTATTTTAGATGCTGGTAAATAACTTGAAACCTGTTAAAGCCTTTAAAGGAATGTGGAGGAGTTGTCCCCTTGACTCTCATGTTCCAGAAAGCAAATAAAGGGAACAATTTTCAGAAAAGAGTCAGTCCTTGATGGGCTCTATTCTTTACAGTATCTTGCAAATGTCACATCTGTCTCCAGAGGTCCATGAATTGATTCACTTGTCTCCATGTCTTAACAGGTTCAACATCCTTATCCATTGCCCCAAATAATTATTTTTCATGTTTTTGTGTTATCCTTGTCCAGACCAGCCATTTAAAAAGTATAAAATATGGCTTTTGAGAGAGAATAGTGTTGCTTGGTGCTGGCATGCTAACAGATGAATGTAAAAAGTCTCCATTTTGCAAACATCAGTATCTGTTGGCACTAGGCACAGCTCCTACCCAGCCATTTTATTAGTCATGCAAATGAAGATAAACCTTCATAGCCAGCAAAGTACAAAAGGAACTACCTGGGTTTATTGAGCTTTTAAAGGAATGTCTGTTGTAGCGTACCCGGTCATTTTTGAAGCTCTTCTTTCTAAAGGATTGCTATGGTTTCTACAAAAGGGAAGAAACTCACATTCCTTTCTGACCTCGCAGCTCCAGGAGTGTTCCTGTGGCAGGCAGCAGAAACCCAAAGCAGCAAGATGGTGATATTCTAAAATTGCATTTTGGCTCTGGAGATTTTGAGAGTGGCTTGGTTCTGATTCTCTTGGAAGTGATCTATAGTGAAACTCAAGTGTGTGTCTTCCTCGGGTGCCTGAGAAGTGATGTGAATGGAGGAGGAGAGATAGAATGAATAATGTAGATGTGCCATGGGTATGCACTTGGGGATTTACCTTTAGGTATGGAACATTAGTACACACATTTAACCATAACCTATTTCCAAGTTCTCATTCACACACAGCAGCGTGTGCACACACGTGCGCGCACACGCACACGCGAGGTGGGTGAACACTTTTGACAAACAATGGAGAACTGTGCTATACTTCAATGTTTTTCTTCGTTTGTTTGTTTGAGGCAAGGTTTCACTGTGTAGCCCTGGCTGACCTGGAACTTCCTGAGATCAGGCTGACCTCAAACTCACAGAGATCACCTGCCTTTGTTTCCCAAATACCGGGATTAAAGAGTATGTCACCACATCTGGCTCAATATCTTTAATAGAGTCTGTTTAATAGAACTGTTTTATGATTTCCCTTTTGGTAGCACTATTGCAAAAGCAATAACCTGCATTCTTTTTTAACAGCTCCTATTGTCATATTAAGTCTATACTCCTTAACTCACTTGTTATTGATGGCCAAGAAGGGTTGTGTTAGTCTTTTTTAAATGACTTATTTTAGCCAGGAGTAGTAACACATGCCTTTAATCCCAGCACTTGGGAGGCAAAAACAGAAGGATCTTTGGGTTTGAGGCCAGCCTGGACTATAGAGAGAGTTCCAGGACAGCCAGGGCTACACAGAGAAAAATATTTTTTGAGGTTATCATATAATTACATCATTTCCCTTTGCTTCATTCCAATCCTTCCATGAACCTTTCCTTGCTCTCTTTCAAATTAATGGCCTCTGTTGTTGTTGTTGTTGTTGTTAATTGTTGGTGTATTTGTATGTGTATATGTGTGTATATTCCTAAATATATAAGTAATACCTGCACAGTCTGTACATTGTTAATTGTATGGATGTTTCAGGACATCACTGGTACTTGAGAGGAACAATGTAAAAGGATGAATTATTCACTTTGACTCACAGTTTGAGGTTTAATCCATAGCCCTCAGGCTTTAGTGCATGGAGGCCTAGGCAAAAGCAGAACCGTCATGGAGAAAGGGCATGGTAGAAGAAAGCTTTCCACCTTCTGCATCCAAGAAGCAAAGAAGAACAGAAACAGGCCAAGGCCAAGTTAGACACGAGTTATACACTCAGCAACCCACTTCCTCCAGCTAGAGTCCAGTGTCTGCATTCACCAACAGATTATATTATTAAATCAGAGTTCTCATAATTATCTCTGAAAACACCCTCCTAGAAACACAAAGACCAATCAAGTTGATAAGATTAACTTTAACAGGTGGTTTTAAATTTTACACTCTTTAGGTAATATTATACCATCATGTTCATTTTTTTATTAAAAAGAAATATTCTGTATGAATGTGGTCATATTCTCCACTAAAAAAGTGAGAAAAAATATTTTATAGTAATTGTTTTCTCTCCATGCATGTTTAACATGGTGGCATATTTCCCCCTAGACTATACAATGGTTACCATTTTCTACTTGGCATTACTATTAGATCCTTCATATAGTAAAGATTTCTTATAATTGTTTTTCTTAATTTTTATTTCAATTATTTTTTATAGTTTTTTAAAACATCTTTCGAGCACTTATTTTCTACCATTTCAAGTGGTGTGTATGTGTGTGTGTTTGCATGTAGTTACTCTTTGCAGTAGTCCTGTGAGGTGTGACATTATATCTATTTTAATAATGAGGAAATTAAGGTACAGGGAATCATAGTCATAGAAATAGCATAGCTAAGATTCAGGCCTTAACCTATACTTCAGTCCTAGTTTGTGTGAGGTCCTAAGTTCAAGTCCATTACTGCCAGAGAGAGAGAGACAGAGCGCGGGGGTCAGACAGCATGAACACGAGCATGCACATATGCCTACTGTGTTACACTCCTATATGCCCTGCTGGCTCAAGGTCCACTCTCTCTTAGTCATCACTAGAAAAATGTTCATCATCTCTTCTAACTTGAATCCATAATTTTAAAAAGGCATATCTCCGTTTTCAACAAACATCAGCTAAAATTGAACACTTCCTTTGCTTCAAATACACAATAAACATAAACCATAATAATATTAGCAGAACCTGAACTTTAAACTACAGATATTTAATATTGTACATAAATCATACATCTAGTGCTTAAGAGCCATGTCTATTAATATTTTAATAGTTTTACATTTTATTGCTGTCAGTCTGGATTTTGCCTTGCTCTATGCCAGGAAGTGAGGGCTCGTTTGTAATTTAGTTATTCAGCATCCCTCATATAATGTTATCTCTTTAGGAACTTGGAAACAAATTACCATCTTCAAAACAAGCATTATCAATGCCACCAATTGTTTTTTTCAGTTGTTCATTTCCTCAGAGTTCTTAGCCCAATTTCCTTATCTACTTTGGTCTGCATGATTTTGTAGAATCTCATGTTATTCTTAGTTTTAAAAGTTAATGAACTAGGATTTCTTCAAATTGATACATATTACTATGCATATTCATGTACACACACACACACACATACACACACCTGTGCATGAAATCTTACTCAGGAGGCTAGGTCAGGCCATCTTAGGCTATACAAAGGGTTTCCAGGCTGGCTTTAGCTACATAATTAACTAAAGAATAAAAAGTAGATGATCTATGAACTTGAATCCATAATTTTAAAAAGGCATATCTCCGTTTTCAACAAACATCAGCTAAAATTGAACACTTCCTTTGCTTCAAATACACAATAAACATAAACCATAATAATATTAGCAGAACCTGAACTTTAAACTACAGATATTTAATATTGTACATAAATCATACATCTAGTGCTTAAGAGCCATGTCTATTAATATTTTATATGTTTTAAATAATTTTGAAACAATTTCTATGACACTGATCTCATTATACCTCTATGGTTTGTATTTTATGAACTAAGTCAAACTGGTTCTCTTCTCCTTTCCCATCTTCCTCCTGGGTCACCTCCTCTGCATCACTTTTCACTTAGGGTTCTCTCTGTTTCCCTCTGTCTTTCTCACTCCATTCTTCTCTTTTTTCTCTTCCTCTTTCCACTTAAAAACATGAATATTTTAAGGAGGTCCATGTATTCTTCAAAAACAAAAACAAACAAACAAAAACCAAACAAAAAACCCAAAAACAAAAACAAAATAACCAAAACCCTTTTCTCTTTCTGGTTTATAAATGAATTCAAAGCCAGGGATAAACAAAAGGCGTAGGTAGAGTAACTCATAGCAAGAATTTGAAAGCACAGTTTGGTAAAGATAAGTGTAAAACAGTCACCTGTAGGTAATTTGGAATTAACTGGTCTAGCCCCCAAGAAAGCACTGGACCTTCTTTCTGGTCCTCTGACATCTGCTTTTGTCCCAAGCCTATCCAGTCACTTTTCCAAGTTTTCCCTCATAAGGCAATTATTCATTCTTCATTTTTCAATGAAGTGATTTTCAAAATACTCACGAGGGAGCCCCATGCTGAAAGAATGAGACTGTTAGACTGTATTGTTGAGATTCAGTCACTTCTTTGGGATTGTTTCAAAACTGCGTATCTTTTATGGACAAAAGTTATCATATAATTTTCTCACCCAAAGTGGAGTTTTTGATGCCTGTAATAAGTTGGTGTTCAGTTACTCAGGTGTTTGCACTGTGGCCTGCCCTGTCTGCTGCAACATAATAGTCACTGGCCGCAGATGCCATTTATGTAATCTGGGTGGCTATAGAATCTTTCTTTCTGAAAGTAATTTCTATGTCTGGGATAATGCCATTTTTCTACACCAAAAACATTAGCTCGTCTTACAGTTAATATAAGCTGAAAATTAGAGGTGCCTGGGGGAGGGAAGCGAGGCCCACAGATTGTTTACATGAGTGCTATAGTTTCACTCTTTATGCACCAGTCACCTTGGAAGAATTAATGCCCTGTATGTGTGCCAATCAGATTGCCCCCATCATTGCTAAACATTCCATTTGCTTTATTAGAATAATAAATACTGTACCAAAAAAAGAAAAGTAGTTCATCTGGATCCAGGCTGTGGTCAGCTGAAGAAATGTATGCCGCACCTTACCTCTGGCTGGACTTGATGGAGAACGGGGATGGAGAGAGGATAGAACCGATAGTTACAGATTTCCTAATGTTGAATTTGATGACTGATCTCCAGCCCTAACCTTTGGAACTTCTTGTCAGCAGTGCAGGGCCAGTGCTGGTGTCCACTTTGCTGACTATTCCTGCTGTGTCCCTCTCCATCTGATGTTTGGCAAGCACTCTGGAAAAGAGTGGGGTTCATTATCTTGCTACATGGATACGTAATCACCTCCCCAAAAAACTTGCTCAAAATCCATACAGTGTTTTATCTGATTTTATGGCTGTGACTCTGAACTTTCATAATCATTTAAAAATAAAGTGGCTTTTCAGGTCCTTCTATGATAGATGCCACCTCTTGTTTTACTGAAATGCAAGACCAGTCGCAGATCAACTTGATTTCCTAATTCATGCCTGTAAATATCCTTTAGAACCTCATTGCTCACTGTAGATGATCTATCCTAACGTCTAACCTCTTCCTAACATCTCAGGAAGTCCTTTTGGATCCTTTCCTCCATCCTACTTCAGAAAGTCTCATAGTCTTACCTTGCACCCGATGTTGCTTGTTACACCTTCTCCCATCTAACGTCATGATTTAAGTGTCCTTTCCATTGCCAACTACATTAAGATTCGCCCCTCCACAAACTAATAGCTACACATCCTCAGTTCATCTCCTTAGCCAAGCTACCCAGTTGCCCATGGTTATAATCATTACAGGGTATAAACCTTCAACTTCTTTTCCTTAAGGAAAATCTACTAAGCCTAATAATTCTCTGTCCACTTAGTGGCTTTACTGGAGAAACATATCCTAGATCAAAGTCTGCCCTTACCATCTTACTTGAATGCCTTCAGTCCTTCCTAGGATTCATCCTAACATTTCTCTCCGAAGCAAATATCTTTTCCTTTTACCAACATCTAGTACTTCTCTTTTGTTCCTTGGTGGCCATTCCTCTGATTTCTCTGAGGACATAAAAGTAAATCTCCTATTGTTACTCATATTGTTAAGGAGCCTTTCAATTCCATGTATACTCAGGTTCTTCCTCATCTCAGCTACTTATTCAGACAGCGGTTCCCACCTACTTTCAGACCCTCACACACTTCATGATGTTTACTCCCACCTTCTACTTACTAATTTTCGTAAAACATGCTGAAATAACTTCCATTTTCAAAATGAACCCTGCTAATGCCAAAGCCTGCCCTTCTAACTTATCTCTTCCAACCACCCACTCAGGCTTTTGCTGCCAGGGTTTCACCAAAACTGTTTCGTACAGGTCACTCATGGCTGTTGGCCTGCCTTGTCAGCTCCTTTCATCTTGCACACCAGGCTCGCCATGCTCCTCCCATTGCTTATCCTCTCTGCTTTAGTTCTCAATTCACTTGTGATCACCCTGGCAAAAACTCGTGTGTCTACTCAAATGTTGTGTCACCTCAGATTCTCTTAACTGCTGAGCCATCCCTCCACCCCAGTTCTGCTGCATCTTAATTAAGGGAGCCGTTGTAGAAAAAAGAAGATTGAATGCCCAGTCTCAAACTTCAGATTCTAAGATTGAAGCCCTTTATCACATCTGAGATCCAATTTTGTCTTGTGCAGAAGCAAGAATAAGAATGGAATTACATTATTGCAAGAATTAAATATCACATATAGAAGTAACTAGAATAACTAAGACAATGCCTGATACATTAGAACATAGTCTAGAAGATGATATTTATTCATTCTTCACAGTTTGTTGCAATCATGTTACTGTTGGGTATCAGAACGTGTTATTTCAAAGCATAACACTTTGGCATGCTAAGTATTTTGAGCTAATGAAGATTGAAAGGTTTCAAAGCTGCCAAGTTTGGTGGTGTACTCCTTTAATCTCAGTAGTCAAGAGGTAGAGGCAGGAGGATCTCTGTGAGTTCAAGGCCAACCTGTTCTACATAGTGAGCCAGGACCTCCAGGGCTATGTAGAGAGACTCTGTGTCAAAGAAGGGAGGAAAGGAGGGAGGGAGGGAGGGAGGGAGGGAGGGAGGGAGGGAGGGAGGGAGGGAGGCACAGACAGGAGGGAAGACAGGAAGGAAGGAAGGAAGGAAGGAAGGAAGGAAGGAAGGAAAAGAAAGATCTTGAAGTCAAGCGTCTCTCTCTCTCTCTCTAGGCTCCTCCCATCTTCCTGTCTCCCTTTGGATCTTTATTATCAGAAGGCCCCATGTCACATAAAACTTTGACTGTGTATATGGGTTGTGCATTTCTCCTGTTAAACTCTCTTTTGTTGCAGGAAACTGTTGTGACCCTTAGGGTGGCTGAGGGAAGATATCACCTCCTACTGCCCCTTCGCTGTCACCACTAGCTATCAGTGTCTTTCATAGCTCAGTGTATAGGGAAACAGAAACTCGTTATGATCGGTTCCCATGACTGTGTATTATCTTTTGAATGGATTGTTAGTCATGGTAATAAATGAATCTTGAAGTCAGTCCTCTTTGAGCCTCACCTGCCATTTCCTGTCAGTCATGCTTGTTTCTCTATTTGCATTAAGCCTCCATCATGTGAGTGGCTCTCATCCTAGTGTCTCCTACAGCTCTCCGCAGCATGTGGTTTGTGATGCATGCTCAACAAAGGGCTTTTGAACTGAATCTCAGCACCGTCTAGGGGAGGTAACGGATATGTTCTTGCAGGGAATTAGACCTCAATCTAATGATTAAGCTATGGCCATGCTTGCTGCTTCTTCTGGAAAGCCCTGTGGTCTTGGTGAAGGCAACTAGGCCAGATAGGCCCAAGGACCTTAGATTGTAATTAAGGGCATGGGGAGGGGGGACTCGGGGGAGAATACACTCTGATAGTCCAGCCAGGTTATGGCTCAGCATCTCTAATCTTT
The DNA here is from genome assembly GCF_011762505.2 of Arvicanthis niloticus. Lineage (NCBI taxonomy): Eukaryota > Metazoa > Chordata > Mammalia > Rodentia > Muridae > Arvicanthis > Arvicanthis niloticus. The sequence continues at coordinate 36,655,850 of NC_133430.1, read as the reverse complement.
TCTCTTTTCAATAAGAAGAAAGGGGAGATATTATATAGAGAGACCTCAAAGGAGTCAGTTTCCTGGGGCTTCTTGGCTCTCTGTAACTTCGTACATTAGGCTGCTAGAGCCTTGTTTTCCCTCATAGCCCCTTTCTTGGAGTAGTTAGGCATGGTGTCTTAGCCAGAATACTGAAGTCTAAGTCAGAGAAATACGTCTAAATGGCTGTGTCTATAAACCCGTTTTGTCTCAGAGTCATTTCTTTTCTCATAAGATATGTATTGGCTACAGTCTTTGGGCTGTATATGCCAGACATTGAAGAGTAAGTAGCAATAAAGGCAGAGGTCCGACCTGGGAGGAGCTTGAGTTTTAGTAGAAGGGTCCAGGTGATGATGACCAAAACAAGGTATTTCCAGGTAGTTAGTGATGATAGGCAGGCAGACTGTCTGCTGCACAGTAGATGGTCAGGGGAAGCCTAAAAGAATTTGAACCGTGACTGACATTATGTGAGAGTCTTCTGGTTATGGGGAGAGCTAAGGAAACTATTCAAACAAAGAAAAGCTGGAAAGAAAAGACGTCTGGCTGTACTGTCCTATGTATGTGTGTAAGTGGACAGGGAAAGCCAGTGCAGGGAAGAAAAGTAATTTGATTTCTTTGCCCATTGCAAGGTTTCTGGTTAACACCCCAACATCTAAAGACACAGATTGACAAATTTAACAAAAGTCTTAGGTGTCTTAGAGTGAAGGCTCAGACACAAGGAAAACTCTACTTTTATTGGCTAGCTTTGATCAAGTATAGACTTGTATAGACTTATGGTTGGATAAAAAGAGGTTATAGCCCGCTGGGAGTGACTTGGGGGGAACTTAGAAAGCCTGGTTGGTTTATTCAGATTCTTCCTGCCCTGTTTGCTTATCTTTTCTTTCTTCCAGGGAGAGAGAGGAAAGATGGCTGTCACGTCTGTATCTTCAGGAGGGAAAGTCAGGCAGTCTTTCTTTCTTTTCCTGTTTACTCAGTTTCTTCCATTTAAAATGCTTAGTATGTCAGAAATTCTTGCATCCCATCATTCTATAAGGCCACATTCTTTTATTTGATATTCAATGGCCAATATAAACAACTACATAATGAAATGGTATTGGGACATAGGAGACATAGGAGGAGAGAAGGGGGACAGTTTAGGAGGGGAGAAGGGAGGGGAAGGGAAGAGAGAAGAGGAAAGATAAGGGAACAGGGCCTTGCTTGTAGCCCAACTTGTTTTCAAATTCAGATCCTCCTGCCTCTGCCTAAGTGGTGTAACTACAGCTGTGCCTGAAAACTTGGCTTTATAACATATTTAAAGATGTCCTTATGTCTATTTGATTTTAGTTTTGTTTTATCTTTTCATTTCTTTCTTTCTTTTTGATAGACTGTAAAAAGAACATGAAGTTGGTTGGTTGGTTAGGAAGCAGGGAAGGTCTGGAAAGAATATGATCAAACAGACTGCATGAAAATAATTTAAATAAAACACCTTAAAGGATATTCTTATGTAAATTCTTAGAAACAATGAACACACTCACAAAAATCATTAATCTGCCATTAATTGTCAAGGGCCTTATCTGACCATTGTTTTACTCCAGGTCAACTAGAATGCTTCTTTATTTTAAGCAAACTTCCTGCTCTTCACGGATTTTAGGCCACCCTGTCATGAAGACCCTCCATCTCTGGGCTTTGTGCTTAGAATGTCACAGTTTAAGGAAGCCTTCTAAAACTTGGCATGTTCCACAGCCTGGTGCAGAAGTTACTGCCTACAGTTTTTGCTGGCTTTCTCTTTCAGATTTTTTTTTTTTTTTTTTTTTGTTCCTGCCACAAGGCAAAAACAGGAAAGAGATGTGTGTGAAAGAATGCTCTCTCTTTTCCTTTTGTGGCGATTGTGTATCTTATGAGAAGGCCTCAAAGGTTCCCGGAGCTGTCTGCCTTTTCATGTAAATGGAGCCCTTAAGCCTATTTAGAAGTGTGTAAAAAGCCTGTGGGAGTTGAGGTGAAAGATACTGGGCCGTAGCATCAGCATCTCATTTAGTTTATTCAAGTTCAACTGGGCGCCCTTTCTTCTACATAATTAAAGCTACTTCAGGTTTGCATGTGACACTTGTCCATAGTAAATGACGTGCTATGCATATTACCGTATACACATATTACTGTGCAGCTCTATAACTACAAAACCAAGTGTCTTGTACTGGGAGGTTTAAGGGATTTCCCAGGGTAATTTTGACAATGTTAATTTTGCAAACTTGAGAATGCAACTCCCATGTAAAGCGTGACCCTCTGCCTTAAATCCCTGCTAATTCACTAGTGTAAGGAACCAAGAGATCCAGGGCTCATATTCACACCTTACACCTAAAGCAGTAGCAGGTGTGGACTGGCAAAGGACTTAATAAGAGGAGAAGGGGCAAGGTGGAAGGATTTCTAGGAAAGACAAGGATAGAACCCAGAGACTTGAGATTCCTGTGTCAACGCTGCCAAGGGAGTCTGGCCAGTCACCGGTGCACTTTTTCCTCCTATGAACGAACAGCACAAAACAGCACTAACCATGGGCTTGCTATTGTTTATAAGTGGATGTAAGCCTTTCTAGGTGGCTATTAAGCCCCTTCCCTCGAGACTGTCCCACCTTCTAGGACTTGTTTGTGCATTTGTCCTGTGAACGTTACTGTGTGTAGGTACATCACCTGTGTTTGCAGTGCTGTATGTAGGCAGACACAGAACAGCAGGGTCAGAACAGATAAGGTTCTACCTTCTGCTGCCCTGAGGCTTGGATGAGGTGGGGGAAAAGCCATATAATGGAGGGAGTGGTGGGCAGTCACAGGTTGTCCTGGAGAAAGTTCCCTTGCCCTCTTCCCACCTCCCCACCACCCAAAGGTAGAGGATTTAATTAGATGCAGAAACACCCAGAGACTGGGAGAACTGATAAACAGCTCAAATCTCCATTTCAGTGCAATTGGTCTTTGTATCCATGGACCTTTGCTGTGGGATTTTCACCTGCCTACTCCATCTCCTATCTGATCTCCTCACAAATCCTTTAGGAGGCTTAATAGAATTCTGAGTCACTTCCTCTGGAGTTGGAATCCTTCCCATAACTCTTAGTAGTGCAAGGGTTAAAGACATGCTGCTCAAAAACAATATGGTGCCCGATGTTTGCAGAACCCTGCAGAAGTAGAAAGATCACCCTCTTCTTTCACCCTGTCCCTCTGAAGTAGTGATCAGACCCTGTCTAGGCAGCTGCCTTCCCCAGACCCAGAGGAAAGGGCTATCTTTTACTCTGAAGGTCTTCAGACACAGGGAAGAGGCCCTGTTAAGCCTCTTCCCGTTTACTTCTGTTTTCCATCTTCTGATCTTAGGCTCCAAATGACCTCTGTGTTAAACCTAAGCATAAAATAAGCTAATAAGAATCCTCATTTCTGAAGGCTTTCATGCACATAAAACCTATACTCAAGGCACTGGGGAGGTGGTTCAATAGTTAAAAGTTCTTGCAAAGGGTCTGGGTTCAGTTCTCAGCAACATGGCAGCTCACAACTGGCTTGTCAGACATCAAGCATGCACATAGCACACGCACACACACACACACAATTATATTAGCTAAATGTACAGTAAAGATGAGCATATTTCATGGTGTCTTCCTGCTTCCTGACACCAATTCTTGTTTGAACACACAGAGTTACACTTTACCGTAAGAAAAAAAAAAAACAAACACGCCAGTTTTGTCTTTCAGTTCAGAAACTTGAGTCAAATCAGCAGTCTCCAGGAGGAGGGACGCTGTAAGGCCTACGTGCTTTAGTAATGGGTCTAACCCTCCCCCTCCCTTATTTGACATTTTCTTGTGGAAAACATCTGGTTTAAATAAGCACCAGTGTCAGCCTTGATCATCAGAAACTAGAATGCAAGAGTCACAAACAGTGTCTACTCAGTACAGGGAAAGAGCAAAGAACAGCAGGCAGAGAAAGTGAGCAGTGTAGTGAGTGAGTTTGCAGATAAATTCCACCTATCCCATTCGTACCTTTTGATGGCTTACATCTCTCTTTTGGTAACAGCCGAGGACCTGAAAACACAAGTGTGTGATCATCCTACCCTGTCAGACCCTTGAGATGGCTCAGCACATAAACACACCCTCCACCCTTGGGCCCTGACAAGGACTCAAAGAAAGCAGTAGATAGAGCTCTAAGAATTCTTATGTTTAAAAGAAGTTCCCATTCAAGACTATGTCTCCTAAATGAGTACCCAGTTTTGACTGGCTATCCTCTGATAATAATCAGGGGTAGATATGCCATATTGACCAACAGATGTGGCTATTTGGGACTATCCTAAATTGCTCAGTGTTCCTAGCTGTTCAAGGGGGTTTGTTCTGGAGTGACTGATAGATAAGGATAGAGTTCTATTCCTGCCACTCTCAGAGGTGCACAGGCTTGATGGCAGTTTGGCACAGTGGGACTGAAGAAGAAGTTTGCTGGGTAGGCAGTGTTTGGATGGGCAGGGATTTGTAGATCTCAGACAAGCCAGGACAAGATACTTTCAATACCTGAGGCTCCATTAATCTCTGGGAATGCCAGAGGTGTAGGAGGCATCCTAGGATATTCCTATTTGTTAAAGGTGAAGAAAGTATATTGAAGGTAGTTACTAGGACTTTATGAGTCTAGCGATATTCATGAGGTTAAGGATGTTGAAGTAGGGATTATTTCAGAGACGTTAGAAGAGTTGGAAGGTGATGAATGGTATATCAGAAGTGTTCAGGATCTAAGGAAAGTGAGTGGAAGGACAGGAGGAAATGAGCATTACTGTTATGTGCAGACAACCTTCTTTGGCATCTCTCATCTGCCTGCCTGGATAGAAGGTATTCCAAACTTAAGGGATGGCTCTGGAGATGAGGAAAATAGAAAAACATGGTCTATCGACCCCCCAAAAAACTTCAGCTCTTGGGATTGTGTCTCTAAGTAGCATATAAAACTCATCATAAGATTTGATGTGAAATAAATAACAATCTCAGGCAAGCAGATTAGGTAGAGTATCAGCAAGTGACCAGACATCTTGGTATGCCTAGGGTAATCTTGGATTTCAGCTTCCTTTCCTGTGTCCAGTTCACCTTACCATGAAGAGTTATGCTCACAGATGTCTGGAGTAAATATGCTTTTATAAATCTATGATAACAGTTGTCTGTGGCCAAAGCAGAATTCTTAAACTGGGTGCAGATGTAGGGTTATAAATGGCAGTTATTGTGTTTGGGGAAATGAGTTTACCACTCATATACAGATAAATATGTCACAGGTATTTGGGTACCAGAGCGAGTCCTCAGCCATCATTTTTTTTGATGACTACTCTCTTGTTCTATACTGATGACAGTGAGTGACACATAGTTCCTCTTTAAAAAAAAATGCTCCCAGATCAGCAGAGCAGATGCATGTGAAAATAACTGTACTGAGTAAGATAATAATTGTTATTCTGTTTGTACAAGCCAAGCAGCACAGAGGAAAAAACCAATTCACTCCAGAAAACTAGGGAAGAACACATAGAGGAGGAAGTACATGGCTCACATTTAGAGGGGTGAATATCACCATGATCACAAAAAAAAACAGGAGGTGGGGTTATGGGGAGGGGTAGAGACACAGTAGTGTAGGAAACACATGACCAGGAGCTGAAGGGCACCAAGTTGGAGTATAGATAGACGCTCCCATCAGGAGGACGTTCTTTTTTTATTATTATTGGATATTTTATTTACATTTCAGATGTTATCCCCTTAATCCCATCCCCCCCACTGCCCACCCAGGAACCCCTATCCCATCCCCCCTCCTCTGCTTCTATGAGGATGTGCCCCTACCCACCCCCCACTCTCACCTCCCCACCCTCGAATTCCTCCACACTTGGCATCAAGCCTTCATGGAACCAAGGATCTCCTCTCCCACCTATGCCCGACAAGGTTATCCTCTCCTACATATACAGATGGAGCCATGGGTCCCTCCCTATGTGCTCCCAGGCTGGTGGTTTAGACCCTGAGAGCTCTGGTTGGTTGGAATTGTTGCTTTCCTCATGGGGCTACAAACTGTTTCAGCTCCTTCAGTCTTCTTTCTCACTCCTCCATTGGGAACCCCATGATCAGTTCAATGGTTAGCTGTGAGCATCCACCTCTGTATATTTCAGGTTCTAGCAGACCTCTAAGGAAACAGCTATATCAGGCTCCTGTCAGCATGCACTTCCTGGCATCCACATCAGCTTCTGCCTTTGGTGACTGCACAAGGGATGGAGCAGGTGGAGCAGTCTCTGGTCAGCCCCTCTTTCAGTTTCTGTCCCAGGCTTTATCTCCATATTTGCTCCCATGAGTATTTTGTTACTCCTTCTAAAAGGGCCAAAGCACCCACACTTTGGTGTTCCTTGTTCATGAGCTTCATGTGGTCTGTGAGTATCTTGGATATTGTGAGCTTTTGGGCTAATATCCAATTATCAGTGAGTGTATACCATGTGTGTTCTTTTGTGATTGGGTTACCTCACTCAGGATGGTATTTTCTAGTTCCATCCATTTGCCAAAGAATTTCTCAAATTCATTGTTTTTAATAGCTGAATAATATTTCATTGTGTAAATGTATCACATTTTCTGTATCCATTCCTCTGTTGAAGAACATCTGGGTTCTTTCCAGCTTCTGGCTATTATAAATAAGGTTGTTATGAACATAGTGGAGCATATGTTTTTGTTATATGTTGGAGCACCTTCTGGGTATATGCCCAGGAGTGGTATAGCTGGGTCCTCAGGTAATGCTATGTCCAATTTTCTGAGGAACCACCAGACTAATTTCCAGAGTGGACTTATACCAGTTTACAATCCCACCAACAATGGAGGAGTGTTCCTCTTTCTCCACATCCTCGCCAGCATCTGCTATCACCTGAGTTTTTTATCTTGGCCATTCTGATTGGTGTGAGGTGGAATTTCAGGGTTATTTTGATTTGAATTTCTCTGATTACTAAGGATATTGAACATTTCTTTAGGTACTTCTTGGCCATTCGAGTGTCCTCAGTTGAGAATTCTTTGTTTAGCTCTGTACCCCATTTTTTTAATAGGGTTATTTGTCTGGAGTCTAATTTCTTGAGTTCTTTGTATATATTGGATATTAGCCCTCTATCGAATGTAGAATTGGTAAAGATCTTTTCCCAATTTGTTGGTTGCTGTTTTGTCCTATTGATAGTGTCCTTTGCATTACAGAAGCTTTGCAATTTTATAAGGTCCCATTTTGTCAATTCTTGATCTTAGAGCATAAGCCATTGGTGTTCTGTTCAGGAACCTTTCCCCTGTGCCTAGGTATTTAAGGGTCTTCCCTGCCTTCTCTGCTATTAGTTTCAGTGTATCTGGTTTTATGTGAAGGTCCTTTATCCACTTGGACTTGAGTTTTGTACAAGGAGATAAGAGTGGATCGGTGCTGGACGGTGGTGGCGCACGCCTTTAATCCCAGCACTTGGGAGGCAGAGGCAGGCAGATTTCTGAGTTCGAGGCCAGCCTGGTCTACAGAGTGAGTTCCAGGTCAGCCAGGGCTACACAGAGAAACCCTGTCTCAAAAAACAAAACAAAACAAAAAAAGAACCAAAAAACAAACAAACAAAAAGAATGGATCAATTTGCATTCTTCTACATGCTGACCTCCAGTTGAACCAGCACCATTTGTTGAAAGTGCTGTCCTTTTTCCACTGGATGGTTTCAGCTCCTTTGTCAAAGATCAAGTGACCATAGGTGTGTGGATTCATTTCTGGGTCTTCAATTCTATTCCATTGATCTTCCTGCCTGTCTCTGTACCAATACCATGCAGTTTTTATCACTATTGCTCTATAGTACAGTTTGAGGTCAGGGATGGTGATTCCCCCAGAAGTTCTTTTATTGTTGAGAAGAGTTTTCACTATCCTGGGTTTTTTGTTATTCCAAATGAATTTGCAAATTGCTCTTTCTATCTCTATGAAGAATTGATTTGGGATTTTGATGGGGATTGCACTAAATCTCTAGATTGCTTTTGGCAAGATGGCCATTTTTACTATATTAATCCTGCCAATCCACAAGCATGGGTGATCTTTCCTTCTTCTGAGATCTTCTTTGATCTCTTTCTTCAGAGACTTGAAGTTCTTGTCATACAGATCTTTCACTTGCTTGGTTAGATTCACACCAAGGTGTTTTATAGTATTTGTGACTATTGTGAAAAGTGTCATTCCCCTAATTTCTTTCTCAGCCTGTTTATCCTTCTAGTAGAGGAAGGCTATTGATTTGTTTGGGTTGATGTTATATCCAGCCACTTTGCTAGAGCTGTTTATCAGGTTTAGGAGTTCTCTGGTGGAAGTTTGGGGGGGTCACTTAAGTATACTATCATGTCATCTGCAAATAGTGAAATTTTGACTTTTTCCTTTCCTATTTGTATACCTTTGACTTTCTTTTGTTGTCTAATTGCTCTGGCTAAAACTTCTTTTACTTTATTTGTTTCTTTTTTTTTTTTTTTTTTTTTTTTTTTTTCCTACACACTGGAAACACTTATTTCACCATTTTCTTCTTCTTTTTTCCTCCTTCCCTTCTCTCTCTTGCTCCAGGCCCGCTTGCTCCAGGCCCCACTCTCTCATACAAGGGCATTAGATCTCATTATGAATGGTTGTGAGCCATCATGTGGTTGTTGGGATTTGAACTCATGACCTCCAGAAGAGCAGTCAGTGCTCTTAACTGCTGAGCCATCTCACCAGCCCCTTCTAGTACTTTCTTATCTGGCAAAGCAATCCATGTTTGTACTGTTGGTAATAGGGTTTAGGTCCCTTGTTCAGACCCCAGAAAGCAACAGGGAGAAATGATAATATTCTTCTCTTACTGGTTACAAGGTTCATGGCTGACACCCCTGTCACAGAGGGGGATTAACAAGAGAAAAGCAGAAACAAATACATCTAACCAAAGGTTTATCTAACCAATGGGAAGCCTTCAGACACACAAGCCCAAAGACCCATAGAAACTAATTTTAGGGACCGTTAGGCAGAATCTGATGAGAGGACATAGGGTGGTACTAACTCGGGGACCTAGCAAAACCTATTTGTTCCAATTCTGTTTAGCCTCCAAAATATGAACAGAAGTTCGCTAAAATGAGAACCTATGATCTGCTTCTTGAAGACGTAGGTCAGAGAACTTTTAAAATAGCTTATTTCTGAGGACACAGGCCAAAACTGTTCTTCCTGTTTGGGGGGTGAATATATTTATGTTTTAGTTTCTATCATTTAAAATACTCACTATGACAAGGTGTCATGTTTCCTGGACTCATGTTCTGAAACCCAACATTCTTTAGAAAGGAAATTGATTTTTGGTCTAAGTGAAGCTAATAGAAGAATGTGTTATAAATGAATAAGGGACAGAGTATATGACAAATTTGACTCTATCACATAAGATCTGAATAGCTTCTGAAAAGTTATTCAGTGACTCTGGTATCTCTGTACCATAGGGTTGGTACAATACCATCACCATAATGTTGCTCCTCCAGGGCAGAAATAAATGTGAGAATTATATAAATATAAATATTATATAAATTATATTATATATTATATATTATATATTATATATTATATATTATATATTATATATTATATAAAGTGCTTTGAAGAGCTGTAAAAGCGAATTTATCAAAAGGGTCATTACATCATTTATTGTGTAGTGCTGGAAGTCACTACAGAGATACAGAACTCCTTCTTTTCAGTGCATTGTATATAAATAACTACAATGGGTGGAAATAAATTTAGAAGGGGGAGAATACTGTGCTTTCAGCAAATATGTTGCTTTTTTGGACGAAAGTTTTACTCTTTTGACTGTCAGTTCTAAAGATGAACAACCCAGCTGATTTGGTTCCCCCAAGTACTCCTAAGAGTAGGAACACTATGACAACCACAAATATTAGAGACATACCTCAATTTAAGCAAATTGTGTAAGACAAAACTATTTAGTATTATATGTTAAAAAAAAAAAAGTCTATGGGTCTAGGAATGTAATTTAAGGTGGTTACATTTAACACAAAGGGGATTATGACAAAGAGAGCATGGTGACCAGAGGGAAATCCAAAAGAAAAAAATGGGTCTCCTACACAGAGTGACACAGAGTGAGATGAGTGATCGATCTCTCTTACTTATGAGAGGAAAACTTAAAAATCAGATTAATTTCAAGTTTTCTAAAGCTCAGTTTACATCTAATAAAGTGCTTAGCTTAATGAGTTTCGGCAAGTATGTGTACCTAACAGAGTGTCTATAGCCTAGCAAGTTTCCTTGTGCGACTTTGTAGTCAGCTGTCTCCCTCCTTGGCCTCAGGCAAACATGGATTTACTTTTTGTTGTTGTTATATAGTTTTGCTAAGGTTTAATTTGAATTTATAGTCTGCCTGATGATCAAAATTATGATAGTTGAACATCATCAAAATTTGGGATTCAGATCTTATATCTGATAGAGCAATTCCAGAAACTTCTGAGTTTTACTGTTTTTATGCATCGGTGGAGATGGTATCTATTTTTCTATCCTATAAATCCATCGTGACTAATCCGAAGAAGTCATAGAGGGGAAATACTTATGTACAGTCCAATTGACTATTTGGGAAATATTAATTTCACTTAGAAGAGTGGTACTTCCAGACATTAGCTCTTAGAGAGGAGATGCCAGACCTTTCATGGTACCCATACAGATAGATCCTTGAAGTGACACTTGGCTGATATATCTCAGTTGACATCATCTTACTTACTTTACTTTGGGCATAGCTATAATGTAAAATGTCCTCAGTGGCTCTGGCTCTGTGATGCTGTCATAATTAAATGCTTTGTAGTTTTCACTTGTCTTTGGATAAATCTGAATTTTTCAGTTAATGTGCTTCTCTGTGTGTCAGCTGCTGTATAAACTGCTGTTGTTTGAACAATTGACTTATCTATCATTTTTATTGGAATGGAGCGAGGAACTAACTAAGCTTCTGGTAGGGTTCTATTCATTTTCCTTGATCAAAAACAAAGAAACAAACAAAAAACCTGAATTACATTCCCTGCTGGCTAGAGAGTTCAGATCACTTTTTTATCTTCCTTGTTTGTGAGGTATTTTTCTGACATCTTATAGGCAAACCTACAAAATGTTCAGATCTCACTTTTTAAAACTGAGGTAGTGAATTGCACACACACACACACACCACACGCGCACACTGTTGCTGCCGTCTGCCTCTGTGTACCCATGGATATCTTTGTGTGGATTGTGCATTTTCAAAACAGAACTGGCCGTCAGCACAGCACTCTCACTTCCCCCGTGGACATTTTGTAGCTTCCCCATAGGGAAGTGAAACTGGTGGTGGTTAGAAGAGATTGACTCTGTTGAAGCACATTCTGCCAAGCGGCTGTTTGTAGATAACCTTTGTCTTAGGGTAATAAGGCGGAGGCATTCCAGCAGGCATCTGAAAACAGCCCTTACTTTGTAGTGTGCCCATATAAGAGAGGCTCTGAAGATGCATCGTTGACCCTCAAGTGCACTTATGATCCAGAAGGGAAAGATGGCTGAACCCAGGGCCATTGGTAGGGAAAGCTAGGAAACAATACTCAGTGTCGGGTCCAGATTCTTCCCATTAGAAGGTCTGGAACAGAAGGCTGAGTACTTTTCCTGTGTGGATGAAGAGTTTACCTCTGCAGCCTCCCACAGTCCTTAGTGGAACTCTCTGGTGGATGCCAGTGTTGCCGTTGACTGGCTGTGTGTCTTCAGAGAATGATTTAACCTTTCTGAGATTCACTTTTCTTATCTATAAAGTAAAGATGTATTGTGGAGATCAAAAGAGACACAGGCAACATAACTCTGCTTAAGAAAGTCGTCTTCATGTTTCAATAGGTCTGGCTGGATTCAGGTACTGAGTTCAAGCTCTGACTCTCTTATTGTCTTATCTTTATAAACTCTTTTAAAAATTAATTTTATTTATTTTATGTATATGAGTACACTGTAGCTGTCTTCAGTGTACTACACTAGAAGAGAGCATCAAATCCCATCACAGATGGTTGTGAGCCACCATGTGGTTGCTGGGAATTGAACTCAGGACCTCTGGAAGAACAGTCAGGGCTCTTAACCGATGAGCCATCTCTCCAGCCCTCTTTATAAACTTTTAAGCTCACTTTCCTTCACCTGTCACACGGGTATGATAATATAGATATGATCACTGATAGTGGTCAAACAGGGGTCTCTCTGTCACTTAATAAGGAAATGACAGAGGCAAACTGGCCATTGAAACGGTGCCTGAGGTAGTGTGGGAAGGAGCCTGACATGAGGGAAGTGTCAGAGTGGGAGAATGCCTGTTAGTTAGGACTGACAAGGCTCTACCCTTGATCAAGTTTTAACAGAGCGCTTCCCCCTCACTTCATCCAAATAGGCACATTATTTTTAATTGTAGTTTTTGTCAAAGTAAAATATGTATATTGTTTCACAGATTTAGTGAGAGTATAATTCTTGACTGAAAACAACAGTCCCCTCTCCTCCCTTCCCCCTCCTTCTTGCCTCTTCCTCTCTAGAAGCTGCCATTGTTGAAGCGTCAGTTGAGGACTCCACTGGCCTCCTCATTTCCAGCAGACACACTGGAGCTGGCCTTTGTTTTCTTGGTTTAGATGTTATCACATGCCTTCTGTTGAGGATGGACTCTGAGCTCTTAGGCCTTTCTCTCTCAGTGACACTTTTAATATAACCCTGTTTCTTATCTGTTTTTAGCTTTTGTTTTAAATTTTTTAATCTATTTATTTATATTAATTTTATGTGTGTGACTGTCTTGCCTGTGTGCATGTATGTCTATGTACCACATGCATGCATGGTACCCAGATTGGCCAGAAGAGGGTGTCAGATCCCCTGGAATTGGAGTTACAGATGGTTGTGAGCCACCATGTGGGTGCTGAGAATTAAACCCAAATCTTCTTGAAGAGCACTCAGTGCTGTTAACTGCTGAACCATCACTCCAGCCCTCTTAATATTGGATTAAAACCATACTTAGCATGTGTATTATTTATATTATTGTGAAGTATTCACAGTAATTTATAAAATACGTCATAATTAGATCTCCCTTTCTTGATCGATTTCAACATTTCTCTCTGCAATGCATGTACATCCTAGGGCTGAGGACGTAGCTTAGTAGAGTGCTCACCTAACATGGAGGAATTCCTGGGTTTATCCCCAGGCATAAAACTGAGTATGGTAGTGCATATCTGTAATCCCAGCAATCAAGAGCTAAAGGCAGGAGGATCAGAAGTTCAGACTCGTCTTTGGCTTCATAGTGAGCTGGAGGCCAGTGTGAGCAACAAGAGCCCTGTCTCAAAATGAATAGGTGATGGTGGTGGTGGTGGTGGTGGTGGTGGTGGTGGTGGTGGTGGTGGTGGTGGTAGTGGTGGTGGTGGTGGTGGTGGTGGTAGTGGTGGTGGTGGTGGTGGTGATGGTGGTGGTGGTGGTGGTAGTGGTGGTGGTGGTGGTGGTGGTGGTGGTGGTAAAGCAGAACAATATTCTCTACCTTCCCACCATCTTTAAATTGATAAAGGAATTTGAAACCATGGCTGCTATGCCTCTAGCTTACTTAACATTAGCAGCAGAGTGCTGATGCCATCTAATACCCAGCCCAGATACAGATTTCTCTGACTGTCTCCAGGATGTTCTTTTACCGCTATTAGTTAGAATAGGGTCTTTGAGCTTCTGCAGAAACTAGATGTCATTTGTTCCACACTGGAGATTAAGCTGATGGCTTCCTACTGTTCTCTTTCACCAGTTCTGTGTCTCTTTTAAACTGCCAGCATGGCTAAAGGCACTCTGTTATGTCATGCCTCCTTCTACCTGGACAGGGAGCTCTGAAGTGTGAGAGTCCCTCCATAGTGAGGGAATTGGCTGGGAGCCACCAGGGTGAGCCACAGTGTCACACAGGCTTTGAGGATCTCTCGGCTGTTGTTGTTTTAGTTTTGTACTGCCCTGATTCAACTCCTAAATACAGCTTGAAATGTGGAACCTCCCTGCTTACACACACAGCGGTGGACACTCTTAGCTCCACTCCCCTACCTCCAACCCTCCCCACTCCCCCACCCCCCCCACCCCCCCCACCCCCGTTTTCCTTCACAGGCAGGAGATTATGGGGCCTATTCTTCCTGAAAAGTTAAGGTACCAGATACCAATGTTCAGTGGAGGGGAAAGTCTATCCTGGTGTCTCTCGGCCGAGGTCTCCTTACCATTCTTCTTTAGGAGCGTTCTTTAAATACAAATAAATTCCTGGTATACGTGACTAATCTATAACCGTAGAAAGAAATGGGATGGCCACTTTCTCGATGACTGCTAGCACTTCTGAGTTTAAGGATCACATCTAAAATACTCTGTAGACCAAATTCTTATAACATGGGGTTCTGCCGCCCAGAATTGCCTTCCACATAACTAAATGCTCTCCTTTAAGGTCCGGGTCCAGTGACACTCTCCCTGAGTCTCCATGCACTCATTCATCTCTGTGTGCCTCCATGCACTCATTCATCTCTGTGCCTCCATGCACTCATTCATCTCTATGTGCCTCCATGCACTCATTCATCTCTATGTGCCTCCATGCACTCATTCATCTCTGTTTGCCTCTCTCGTGACAAGGATCATTTGTTCCCTTTCATTCACAGGAAATACCTGTCTGTCTCGTTTTCGTTTTAAGTATATTTGGTATTTAGTAAGTATAAGAGTTTTAAATTTAATAATGAAATAAATTACTTGAGCAGTTTGTTTCTATCTGATATTTGTTTCGTATCACAACTGTGCTTCAGGCATGTTTGGAGGGGGTCTGTCATCAAATGTAGAGTCCTATAACCAAAGTCACCTATAAAACTCCACTTAAGATGGAGTTCTCCAAAAAGAGGGAAGGACTGCAGGTTCTGGGTAATGGTGGATGGCTCATGGCTGAGATCATAGGCTCTCCAAGCCTACTTTTCAGGGAGAGGGGATCTGCAGAGGTGCAGAGATGCTCTGGGAAGGATGGCTTATTACACCAGTGGGACACTTATTACACCAGTGGGCAGAGACAACATGGTGGGTTTGGGGGGACTTAAACACATACTTTATTCCTGGCTTCCTTGCAAGCTTATCCTGAGTCTTCCTTGTCACCTCTTGCCTCTACTGGCCTCTCTTGGGAACTCTGTGGCTTAGTCAGTGCAGGAGACAGCTTGTGATAACAACAAGCCTCATATAGGCAGTGGAGGACCACCTTAGCTAAGCCTATTTTTTGTTTGGTTTGGTTTGATTTGATTATAGTTTTGGTTTTGGTTTTGGTTTTGGACAGAGTTTCTCTGTGTAGGCCTGGCTGTCCTGGAACTCGCTCTGTAGACCAGTATGGTCTCAAACTCATAGAAAACTGCCTGCCTCTGCCTCCAGAATGCTGGGATTAAAGGTATGAGCCACCACTGCCTAGCTTGAAAGCTGTTCATAATGAGTACCCATTAGAGAAAACAGGGAAACAATGACCCAGTTTTTATAGGAGAATACAGGTTCCAAGTAGCCTGCCCTCACTTCAAAGACAATGAGATTCCATTCTTGTGGCAGTTTTCCCTGTCTCTGGGAGGTGACCTCCCCTTTGGGATCAAGGAGCATCAAGACAATAGATACTGAATCAGTCAGGCTTGGGTTTGGTTCCATTTAAATGTAAACTTTAGACAAGTTGCTCTTTGTATCTGATTGCAATATCTACTTTATTGCTGGCTGTGAGGGTCAGATAATTCATTCACACATACTAGACATTTAAAGTTACTTTAAAATAATCTATAAAATTCTTCCCCTTAGCTATGTTATTTACAAAGCTGCATCTCACAGGTAAGAAGAGAGCCATGTTGTATTTTAAAGGTTCTTCTGCCTACTGTGCAAGCTGCTCCATACACCCCTTAGTTCCTTGCCTTTCTATCTTCCATAATGTGTTGTCTTGGAGAAGAAACTGATCAGGAAAATGTCAGCATGGAAAGTTTATGCTGGTGAGTTACCAGGATACCATCCCCATTCCTACCTGTTATTCATTCCTGGCAGTGGGATTTAGGATGTAACAGTAGATTTCCTGAAAGGTATCATCTAAGTTACAAAAGATTGGCCTGTAGTCACACGGTGTTGTTGCTTGCTACAAGCTCAGCAATTTGCTGTGTATAAGTGAGTGAGTGAGTGTGTGTGTGTGTGTATGTGTGTGTATGTGTGTGTGTGTGTGTGTGTGTGTGTGTGTGTGTGTATACATATGTAGGCCAGAGGTCAATCTTGAGTGTCTTTCCTTAAGGAGAGCCCCATCTTCTGTTTTGAGACAGAATCTCTTGCTGGGACTTATGGCTTGTCAATTAGGTTAAATTGGCTGGCCAGCAAGCCTTAGGGGCCTGCTGATATCCACTTCCCCAGGGCTTCCCCAAGTGGACACCATCACACTTGGCTTTTTATGTGGATGTAATGGTTGAATTAAGTCTTAATTTACAGATAGAGCTATTTCTCCAACCCAGTTGCTCAGTATATATATATATATATATATATATATATATATATATATTTTTTTTTTTTTTTTAATCTATAAAATAGAGAGATAATGCCATCTACGTCCCAGGGCTGTGATGGCTATTACAGAAAGTTATTTATTGAAATGTCATGGTTTACACCAGGGCCTGTGTGTGCCAGGCAAGCACTTTTTCTCTGAGCTATACCCTGAATCCCTTAAGAGGATTGTTTAAACAAGACACTGCACATGGTGATTGGCACTCTGTAAATATTGGTTTTCTTCTCTGTCCTTTTCAGGGTTTGTCCTCATCAAATAACATTTGCTGGGTATTCTAAAGAAGGCAGGGCCTCAAAAACTTTAGCTCTGAATTAAGAGGTGCTGGGGAAAGGTCAGCTTTGAGCAGAGCCTGTAGAAGCTTGTGACATTTGATGTTTGTTTGTTTGTTTGTTTGTCTGTTAATAAACAATAGTGGCTTCTCTTTCCCTTCCCCTGGTCTTGGGCCTGCTGAGTCACTGTTCCAGCCCCCTGGCCCATATCTGCTATGCCTGTGGAATAAAGTACCCCCCCCCCAAAAAAAAAGCACTAATAAAGGGCAGATCATTGAGGGATTTTGTTTGCATTCTTGTGCTTGCTCCCCTGGTGAGATAGGAAACCTTTAATAAGACTTTTCCTAAATAATGCTGCATGTGTGCGGGGAATTTTTCCCTCTGTTCTCCCAACAAGTGACCATTTCATGAGGTTTCTTTTCATTTTTTCCCTTCATCTTTCCTGCTCTTAGTGCATTCCACAAAGAGCTCATTCCTCCACTGGTTACTGATTGATGGGTCTATTCTCCATGTGCCCTTTAATTTTGCAATAAGCTAACAAGAAGTTGAGACCACAGAGTTAAAGAGAATTGACTCACTCACTCACCCGGATTCACTAGCCCAAGGGGCAGATTTAGTGATTTCACTGTGGTCCTGCTGAGGGCAGGAGTCCACGGGAAGGAATGCTGTCTTGTCAGTAACCAGGGAGAAAGGAGCTCAAGTGTTCTCCTGGTCTGAAGCAGCATGACATCTCTTCTCAGTAGTGAGCCCTTCCAGGAAGTCAACTACAGGATTTGATCCCTATACCAGGATTTGGAATTCCATGAGATATAAGCTAAGTGGAAATGGATAGTCAGTACTTACAGGTTCTCTGTGACTTTTCTTTAAAAAGAATCAAGGTATGCCATAAAATAAAACAGCTATAACCCGCCACTGGCATTTCGATATGAAAAAATTTTAAAAAACAAAACAAGGACAGACCTCTGCCTCTGATATCCCCACCCCAGCTGAGTTTTCCCCACAAGGCCAGATGTTCAACAGGAAGCAAAGGCACTAATGTAATATTTCATGACTTGATTTCCAAACATGCTAAAAGAGCCAATCTTTTTTATTATTTTTTTTCATTGCTACTGTATATAGATAGTAACCAGTCTGAAAATACAAATGCTACTTAAAATAGGAAAACAAGAACAAATTCAAATGGCTCAGTAGACCCTAAGTGAGCCAGTCTCTACAGGTCCAAGTGAAACTGGAAAGACAAATGTCCACATGGAATTTGCCTCTGCCATGAACTTGCATTACAGACCCCAATACTGTGTGTGACTGCAGCACACTTAACCAGCTTGCCATCTGTCTGTCTGCTCTTATGTAGCAGCTTTTCTTCTGAAACCCTCGTCATCACAGTTTAGCAGAAGTGAAAGCATTAGCAGCGTGGTTAGTGGCCAAGACAGAAGAAGAGTCCAGGAATCTGTGTCCTTTCCCTTGCCCACACCTACGAGTGCATGGTTCCTCCCCAGCCTGCAAGCTCAACCTTCCCAGTCTGCTGAGTAGACTACTAACCGTTGGCTCATTCCTTCCCTTCCTACTGAACGTTTGCTTTATTCTTAAACATCTTGTTTAAGAAGCACCTCCTCTCTAATGTGTGTGGATATTATATGTATATGTGGATGTGTGGAAGCCAGAGATTGATGTCCAGTATCTTCCTCTATTACTTTCTACATTGTTTTAAAAACTATAATTAAAATACAATTAACTCATTCCCCCTTCCCTTTCTTCTCTCCAACCCCTCTTCTGTACTCCTCCCTCCCCATTTTACTCCCTCTCAAATTCATGGCCTGTTTTTCTTTGATTGTCATTGTGTTTATATATATGTTGTATTTTATACACACATGCATACACACATACACATGTTTAAATTGCTGTGTGTATTCAGTGTTGCTTGTATGTGTATTATTTCAAGTCTGATCACTTGGTATTACATGATTAATTAGTTTATTAGTTGCCTGTAGTTCTTTGTCCAGGAGTTGGTGCCCCATGATATTTCCCCCTTCTTTATTAACACTGCCATTGTTTGGGTCTTGATTAGGTAGCCATGTTACTTCAGTATCCTGGATGTAGCTTCCTCATCATTTCCAAGAGACATGATCTCACAGCAGACTTCCTGGTCTTCCAACTCTTGCATTCTTTCTGCCCTCTCCTCTGCAATGTTCCCTGAGCCTTAGGTGAAAGAGTTGTGTTGTTGATGTATCCACTGGTGCCAGGCACCCCATGATCAGTTATTCTCTATATTTTGACCAGTTGTGATTTTCTGTGATGGTCTGCTGCAAAGATGTGAGGGGTTTCAATGAGGAGCAAGAGATTGACTTCTTTGTGTTTAAAGGATAGATATTTAGAACACAATTTGGAATTATGCTGGTCTAGTAAAGGGATAGCAGTAGGTTCCCTTCTAAGATCCATGAGTCATTAGCCCTAGGAAGTTAAGTAGGTTTCCTGTACTAGACCTGATTCCCCTCCTGTTGAGCATGACTTAAGTCCAATTAGGCATCTGTTGGTTACCACTAAGATGTGAGTGCCACTGTTACACCTTTCAGTATATCATACCATGCTGGTCATTGTTGTGGTTCATAGGCATTGCAGTGTCCACCTTATTTTTTGAGACAGGGTCTCTCCCTGAACCTGGTGCTCATTGATTAGCAAGACTGGCTGGAGAGCAACCCTCTGTGATTCTCCTATCTCAGCCTTCCAGCCTCCATAACTGGCTTTTTACATAGATGCTGATGGTCTGAATTTAGGTGGTCAGGCTTGTACAGCCAGCACTTTACCCACTGAGCCGTCTTCCCAGATTTCTTTATCTGATTTTGCACAGAACAACATGGAACTTGGTTACTCTGATATTAGCATGCCTTGTCTGATGAACTGAATCAGTAAACCATGAAGCCATGAGTTTTCATGCAAAGGACTGTTACTTGGAAGACCCAGTATGGACCAGGGAGCCATATAAGACTGATCTGAGTCTGACCCAGGGTGCTGCTTGATCTCTGGAAAGCAGGATAGTAATGTTGACTTTGCTGGGTTGAAAGAATGAAGTAAGCTAAATAAATGTCAGGTAGGCATTCGGTGTGGAGTCTGTAGATAGTAAGAACTGAGTCAAAGCTGGATTCCATTCTCTCTTCCCTCATTTAGAATAGGGACCCAGAACAATGTCAAATCCCTTGAAGTTTATACTACAAGCAAGAGTTTACAAGGATTAGAAAGACAAATCTTTATAATGAGTACCATCATAGATGGCTTGGTTTAACTGACTTCCCCTTCTTGGACTCGTTTGAGACCAAGAAATATTTCCATTAAAGTCTTGTTAAAAGAAAAATAACACACAAAGCATTGAGAAAAATTCTTGTAGTAAGTTCCTTAATACTGAGGCTGAAGTAGGTATGTTAAAAGCTGAGAAATTAGTTGAGGCTCAAATATTTGGGAAGATTTTCATGAAAGAGTTGAGGGTTCACCTGGACGCTGAAATACAAAAACTTAAGGAAGAGTAAGGGAAGGGGTTTTCAGACTGGAGCCTTTGGGATGGGAAGAGTGAGAACCAGAGGAAATGAACAGCGAGACATAAACAGGTTCCAAAGAGGATGTCATAGCAAAGGTAATGTTCGTTAGGTACCTATCAAGTGTCAGGCTTTTTAAAAAGCACTTCATATGCTGTCCTTTGTCTTCACAGTGGGGATACTTGCTAACCCAATTATGCAGCTCAGGAAAATGAGGCATAGACAGAGCAAACAATCTACCTAAGTGTAACCCTGGTATTCCACTACTATTAAGAGAAGGGAGCCAGAATGTTTGATTCCAGAGCCTGCCTACCCATCTAACCATGATGGCTACCTGAGTTAGTTCTCAGTTTCCCTCATACACTAAGGATCAGTTAAGACCAGTCTGTGAATGAACTCTGAAAAGTATAAAAGTGCCATTACTCATGTTAATGATGTCAGATGAGTGGTACCAAAAAGGCATCTGAAAACGAGGAAGGGAGAGATATAAGATATTGGCCCCAGTATGTAGTTAAGCCAGTAGACATTGCATATGTCTAACCATCACCTCCAGCAACTCTGATGCCTGCCAGGGCCTCACATTTCCTCTCAGACTCTGCTCCAGATGGCTATTGCCAGGTCACCAGAGAAGAAACTGGTTTGTCATCTGGCATTGGGCCTTGTACCTCAGGTACAAGAGATGGACCCTTGCCAGTATACCCACTTCAGTGAGCCTGTAGCATCTGACTAGGGGTTTGCTAGTGGTCACGTTGGAGAGTGCCACACCAAGGATACTAGGTAAATATTTGGCCACCTTCTATATTTGTTCTTGACCTATTCTTGTGTCTCTCCTTTGTTGACTCTGTCTAATTGTGAATTGTCCCTGTTTGTGTCTATATCAATGTCTTCTAAATATGGATGAAGAAGCATGGTATCATTCTGCCTTAAAAATAATAACTGATTCAACTGTCCATCTTTGAGGACGTGAAACAATTTTTGTATGTGAGCATCTGATAAAGCTGCTGACTTGGGGATTTCTAAGTAGAACTGTTACCCAACCTTTGAACAATGGTGGACAAAATGTCATGCTACAGATTCGCTCTGGAGATGGAGATAATGGCATCTGCCCAGTCAGTGAGTTTGGTGAGCCCATGCCGGCTAGGATGTCACACCATTTACGTTGGGAACATAGAGATACAAACAGGGAATCTAGTACTGCTCTGTGCCCCACAGGACGTTTCTGAGGTTCCTCTGATCTTAGCTCCTGTCTACAATAAGCATACATTAGGCTGGAGGATCAGAGTTGGTGTGGATGAAGTTGGAGTCCCCCAAGAGTTCTATCTTCAGTCTCTTTGGGGAGCAAATGACTCAATAGAACTATTTTTCTTGTCCCCAAATGATTGTAAGGAGGGGAAGTGTTAGTACCAGCCATCTATGATGGTACTTATCACAAAGCTGTGTCTTTCTAACCCTCCTTGCAAACCAAAGGGAGGGGAATCCCCAGCACCAAGACATACACGTGAATAGAAAGCACCACAAGTAACAAAAACACCCAAAAAGGTCATCAGAAACTCAGGGAGGGAGGGGGCTGGAAATTCACCTCCCTGCCTGTCTGAAGAGCTTGGTAGGCAGAGATGAGGAAGTGGGCAAAGACAGCCAAACAAACTTCATGCATAGTGACTCTGCCACAGAAAATGTACAGCACAGCTGGTAGGAAAGTTTCTTTCACATCCGTGTGAACCTCAGAGCCATCTGACAATTGGCCACCTTCTTTTCCACACCCAAGTAGCCAGCCTTTCTTGGCCCCATGCTAACTGCAGTATTTGATATAGTTGGTAAATATACCATTGGAAGCCACGGTGGTTACCCTGTCACAACTAACCAAGAGACTGTGTCATTTCCTGCAGTGGGCCCAATACCACCAGGTTAGGCTAGAGGTGGAAACAACACACTGGCCTGCTACTTGTGGTTCCTCAACTGTTGCCACCACCTTCCCACCCACCCCCCAGACCCAGAACTAACAGGTGCTAACGTCAGCTCACTGTGGCCAGGCAGGGAACATGTTGATATACAACTAGAACTCGCCATACCTATGGACCACAGCACCACAGCTGCTGGCCACAGATTTCCCTTGGAGTGTGCATTCTGGGGGTAAGTAGGCCAAAGAGAAGGCCTCGCCATCATACAGCACAGTTACCCCATACCTGGTGTGAACAAATGGTAGACACTGTCCTTCCTCATACATTTCTCTGAACTCAATGGTAGAGATGATGGAAGTAGAACTCTTAGTGGTACCCTCTGTGACCAGACAGGTGAGCACAGAAAGCTGAGGATATTTAGCGTCCCTCCATATGTGCCGCCCCTCACGCAGAGCCTGTATTTCCTCCAGGGACACTCCTGATCAGCAATTCATTTCTCTCCAGCCTGGCTGTGGCTTGCTTTGGTCTGATTCTCCCAGGGTGTACACTCCAGGGTGTACACCCCATAGCTAGCAACTGTGATGCTGTGGCCACAGGCATGGCAAGCTCTAGTTAAATATCAGTTTATTGCTCCTTGGTCTCAATGACTTTAGCACCTATTAGTTCTGGGACTCAAGGAGGGCAACAATTGAGGAAGCCAGTCCACTAGAGAGATCTGTATTCCCAGATCACCCTGAAGAGTGTGAATGGAAGTCTTTGCACCATGAATTCAAATATGCCCAAGCTGTCTTTCTCTGTTTTTCCTTCTCCTTTTCCTCAGCTGCTGCCAGGTATCTCTGGGCAGAGCAACTTCCTTAAGGCTGAAGATAGTGAGAGTCCATGGCAGTCCTGGAGTTTTGTGTACAACAGCAGAACTAATGCAACCTGAAACATGTTAGCATTTTTCTTTGTAGCCCCTTCTACTAACAGCCATCAGAATACATTAATTCTCTCCATCTCTTTTGTGGACTCAACACTTTAAAGAACAGAGGAGTTAGGCACATTTCCCAGATTGCACAGCAAATTCATGTCAGAGCCAAAACTAAATATAGGCAGACTGGAATCCCACAGGCGTTTTCTTTAGGTCAAATTGAAGCTTGGTGTTTTATGACTAATATTTCAAAAAGAAAAGCCCTGACAGTGGTGTTCGCATTTTCCCAGATAGCTGTTGTCCTGCATTCAGTCCTTCACGATGGAAATAGCAGACCAGTGTCCTAAAGCCTTATCGGTTCTTTATTCTAGAGCTGATAGTTGATATTCTCTGAGTTGAAGGGGGGAAATGATCTTTTTTTTTTTTTTTTTTTTTTTCATCATGGAATGATTTATAATTTTCCAGAGCTTGGCAAAACTAAGCCAGTGAATAGTAAAACCAGATTTGTTTTTGTGATACTCAAATTCCAGAATATTTAGTCTGAGTTTTCCTCAACAAATGCTGGATATCTCTTTCCAAAGATGGAAGCGGGTAGGAAGAGAGTGGGAGGGGTGGGGCCCATATTTGGACCTGATGATGAGCCTACCCTGTTCTTAATCCATTTCCATACACACAGAGAGAGAGAGAGAGAGAGAGAGAGAGAGAGAGAGAGAGAGAGAGAGAGAGAGAGAGAGAAAGCACTTTCTTCTGTTTGCCTCTCTCAGGGGCTCTCTGGGAGCAGGAGTGTTGTCCAGACGCTGTCATGGTCAAGAAGCAAGAGTAGAGCATGTTGAAAAACCAGTCCAGGGCCTTTCTCAAGCCTTGGTGATGAAAGGGCTCAATGAACCTGAACAGCTTCTCAAAGGAAAGTTCCGTCCTCTGTCTTCTTAAGAGCAAAGCATTCTGCAAGCTTTAACAGATCTGGGATCAAAATGCAGAATGCCTGACTCACCCAAGGCTTTGTTTGGGTAAAATGACCAGGTAGGTCACTGTCATATCTGCAATTAGGATACTTTAAGGTACAAGAAGTAATATTTTAAAAATCTTCCTGGAGCAGATAGACCATTTTCAGTACAAAAAGAATGATTATGCCTTCAGAGCCCCGGAAAGGCCATGCCTCATCATTTTGAAAGCACTGTGCTTGTACCTGGCTGGCGGTGAGTAGAGCTGGTGCCTGAATTCTGCTCAGGGTCTCCTTCCCACTGGCTCTGTTCTTCAGTGGGCTGCTTATTTACAGTCCTGGCACCTAGCCCTCCTGGTCCAGTTAAGGTGATTTTGAAACTTCACTTATTCTTTGGAGCAGGCTGTGGTCATTTTCTACCAGGGAATGGGCAGAGGAGGAAGTGGTGTTCTGGGCAAAGAACTCCTTAAGATGCCTGAAGTCACGTGATGTTTTCTCTTTCTAATCTACCCTTTGAACTCTGCTGCAAATAGACAGGAGTTCCATGAAGAGTTTAGTTTCCAGGATACCTGTAGCTTCAGAAATGACCAGTCCAACGTATCAGAAAACTTGACACAATTATGTAGACTCTTGCATGCTTGTCTTTCGAGAAACTAGCTGTTTGCCTATGTGGCTCAGAGTTATGTATTAGTATGACTAGTGGCTTGATATCAACTGATTTGGGACAGTCTTTTAGTGAATGTCTGGCCGTGAGATCCCATAGTTCTTGGCTAATAGATTGAATTCTATAATCCAGTACTTCAAGTCATGGAGAAGTCCCCTGCTAAATAGACCTGGGTTCAGAGACCCTCTCTCCTCTTCCTACTGTTGCTTTAGGAAGGAGGAATATCAAGAAAACCTGTATGCTCCTCCTGTCATCTGGGCTGTTGAACTCAGGCAGGTGACTGCTTCACTCAGTGGAAAATGGAAATGATAAAAATCTGTCTCTAACATGCCCACACAGAGTGAATGGTAGCATTTGTCATATTTGTGATTTAAAAAAAAAAAAAAAGTCTAACTTGTTTGAAAAAGCCATGTGGAAACCTACTATTTTATAAGCCTTGTATGAGTGAGTGTGTATGTATGTGCATGTGTGCATGCATGTGTGTGTGAGAGAGACAGAGAGAGAGACAGAGAGATTGTATTGAAGTTAATGTCATCCCTCGCCTCAAGTTCTTGATCAGAGACCACAGACAATGCAAGTTATTGTCATTGTTCCTAGTTGCCCACTAGAACTTGATGATAAAATCCTGTTGATGGTTGATGAAGACACTGCACACATTGTTCAGCTTATTCTACTGGCTAGCTTTCAGAGTATTGTTAGGGGCTATGCATACCACTGAGATTTAAACAAAAAAAAAAAGTCATCAACAGATTTACCTAGGTATGCCCTGGATATCCTGGGAACTGCAAACAATGAACCTCATGGTAAGATATGCCCATGGTTATCATAGTGGGATAAATGTTATGGGATAGCCCAAATTTCTGATTGGATTTAAAGCCTGGTGCACAGAAGGAAACACATGCCAGGTACTGTAAATGTGGCTAAGAACCCGTGATGGGGTGCTCACAGGACCCATGGTTGAGCTTACTTCTGTTCATTTACTAAGTGGACATAGTATCAAACTGTTCTCTAATCTTCCTCCCTGTAGGTTACTGCCATTCTGAGACTCCATCCAAAAAGTTTGCCTGTACATTCGATGGTGGTTAATACAGAAACTCAGAGCTGGTCAAAGTACAGAGAGTAAATGTCAGGGGGTGCTCACCCACAAGTGAGGTGTCTGTCTATATCATAGTCTCTCCTCAGGGTTTACAGACCATTGAAGGAAAGGAGACAGAAGGTTTGTAAGTATCAGAGGTCAGGGAAGACGAAAGTGAAGTGGTGTCTTCTGAACATTCAAAGATGGCTGTGCTTACAAACTCTCAGCAGCTGTAGTTGCCTGTGCAAGACTTGTACAATATCATGCCAGTCAGCACTGTAGCATGGAGAGAGAAGGATTCATAAGTGTCTACCCCTGCATAAGAAGTATTCAGAAGTGTCTGAGGAGCTATGGACAATTGATGTCTTATGGGAGAAAGAGAGAGATTTTTTTTCTTTAAGAGGGTTGTCACTGGTAGTCACCTTGCTCCAGTGGGTGGCCCCAAACCCAGGAATGTACAGACAGCACAAATTGGAGTCAGTTATTTTTTTAAAAAACTTCAAAAAGAAGGCACAAAGTTAGAGGGGTAAGGGGGGGGGGATCGGGGAGGAGTGTATTGGGGGATGAATGTGATCATCAAAATACATCATATGAAATTCTCAAAGAATTAAGAGATATTTAATTGAATTATAAATATTAAGTTACTAGTTTGCTGGCCATTAAGATTTCATCTGCCGCTAAACAAGATCAGATATTCTACCTATTCTACTCCTGCTGACTACAAACTTTATCTTTTTTTATTATCTTCTAAGAGTTGAGTAAAAGGCACTTCTTATATCAAAGGTAGAGTCCTTCATTCTTTTCTCTCCAACTGACGCTGATACTCATAGTCGGCTATGGTATACTTGACAGTTGATGTTTATACTCATGGTCGGCTATGGTATACTTGACAGTTGATGTGATACTCACAGTCGGATATGGTATACTTGACAGTTGATGCTGATACTCTTGGTGGGCTATGGTATACTTGACAGTTGATGTGATACTCACAGTCGGCTATGGTATACTTGACAGTTGATGTTGATACTCTTGGTGGGCTATAGTATACTTGACAGTTGATGTGATACTCACAGTCGGCTATGGTATACTTGACAGTTGATGCTGATACTCTTGGTGGGCTATGATATACTTGACAGTTGATGTGATACTCACAGTCGGCTATGGTATACTTGACAGTTGATGTTGATACTCATGGTCAGCTATGGTATACTTGACAGTTGATGCTGATACTCATGGTCGGCTATGGTATACTTGACAGTTGATGTTGATACTCTTGGTGGGCTATGGTATACTTGACAGTTGATGTTGATACTCTTGGTGGGCTATGGTATACTTGACAGTTGATGTGATACTCACAGTCGGCTATGGTATACTTGACAGTTGATGTTGATACTCTTGGTGGGCTATGGTATACTTGACAGTTGATGTGATACTCACAGTCGGCTATGGTATACTTGACAGTTGATGCTGATACTCTTGGTGGGCTATGGTATACTTGACAGTTGATGTGATACTCACAGTCGGCTATGGTATACTTGACAGTTGATGTTGATACTCATGGTCGGATATGGTATACTTGACAGTTGATGTTGATACTCATGGTCGGATATGGTATACTTGACAGTTGATGCTGATACTCATGGTCGGATATGGTATACTTGACAGTTGATGTTGATACTCTTGGTGGGCTATAGTATACTTGACAGTTGATGTGATACTCACAGTCGGATATGGTATACTTGACAGTTGATGCTGATACTCATGGTCAGCTATGGTATACTTGACAGTTGATGTTGATACTCTTGGTGGGCTATGGTATACTTGACAGTTGATGTGATACTCACAGTCGGATATGGTATACTTGACAGTTGATGTTGATACTCTTGGTGGGCTATGGTATACTTGACAGTTGATGCTGATACTCATGATCAGCTATGGTATACTTGACAGTTGATGTTGATACTCTTGGTGGGCTATGGTATACTTGATAGTTGATGTGATACTCACAGTCGGCTATGGTATACTTGACAGTTGATGTTGATACTCTTGGTGGTCTATGGTATACTTGACAGTTGATGTGATACTCACAGTTGGCTATGGTATACTTGACAGTTGATGTTGATACTCTTGGTGGTCTATGGTATACTTGACAGTTGATGTTGATACTCATGGTCGGATATGGTATACTTGACAATTGATGTTGATACTCATGGTCGGCTATGGTATACTTGACAATTGATGCTGATACTCATGGTCGGCTATGGTATACTTGACAGTTGATGTTGATACTCTTGGTGGGCTATGGTATACTTGACAGTTGATGCAGATACTCATGATCAGCTATGGTATACTTGATGGCTACTCTTGAAAGCTCCAACACTAACACTTCTAATCCTTCAATGTGGAGTGAATCAACTTGACACTTAAGAGGCCAAATAAAGCAAAATTATTCTGGATAAGGATCAACAATCTAGAGAATTTTGTAAGTATAACCGTGTATCATCAGAGTGTAGCTAAAGATAGCTCAACTGAAGGCAGGCAGTCTGTACTGGGCTCATACAGAAGTAGAGAGTTGGGCTTAAATGCTCAAGCCTCCTGCTTGATCTTTAGGCCTGATGACCAGCTTCTGTTCCCACCCTCTGATATCAAAGCATTTGACAGTTGACTTAATACTTAATGGAAGTGAGTCATATACTTTGTTTGTGTGTGTATGGTTTTGTGAATGACCAGAACCCTCTATATTCTGACCTAAACTACATCGATTTTCCAGCCATCTTCCTAACTAGTTCCTGTCTCTTTCCTCTAATGTCCAAGTCTTCTCTGTGACAACAGGGCCTATTGTGTTGTTTATGAATATGTACCTTGAATTTAATTCTCCCTAGAGAAGTTCATTATTTCCTTAAACTGTGCACACAGAGGCATTGTGCCATGGTGCACAAAAAGATGGACAGGGTATATTTATAGAAGATGATGTGGGAGGAAGCTTGGAATGAGCCACGTAGGGAGTAGAGGAAGCCATGAGTGAGAGAAGTCTTGAGTGAATATGTGCTGTTGACAGGAGCACAACCATGTCAAGGACCCCATAGCCTCAGGTTCAGAGGGACAGCAGAGCCTGCATCAGGAGACCAAGTGCAATGTTGGCAATGTATGCTGAAACTATCAACCATAGCTCTCTTTATATATAGGTATTTACAGTCAATCCCTTTGCTCCAGCTGTATGCCATAAACCCTGCCTCCTTGTTTATCTGTATGTAATAACCCCATGTCTCTGTTCATCTGTGTTCAATAACCCTACCACTCTGGTCGGCTCTACATAATAGACCCTCCAGGTGAGAGCTCAGACACTGTCCCAGGTTTTTGTCCACGTGCCCATCTGTCTGTCTTTTATTCATTTTCTTACCACTATAGTCAAGTTCATCCCTGGAGCCATGGTGCATGTGGCATGGAGACTTGTCTTTGAAGGAAAGAATGACCCCCTCCTTCTGTTGGAAGGGAGCATTAGCAATGGGAGACATAGTCTATGCTCCATTCTATGAGGGTGCATCTTGTATACAAATGTAACTTTTATGTATCCTATAGCCATGACAATGCTAGAAAACAAGCCAGTGATCTCTCCATGGGGGGAAAAAAAGAGTCAAGACAGTAGTTGCTGTATAGCTTGCAGGGATCCATGTCTCCCCGCACGGTGGGAGGATGTATTCTCCTAAGTAAACATTGAGCCAGATTCAGTCTCTTCCTGATTCCAGATGAAAGCATGATCATTAAATCTCGTATCTTCCCTTTTGTCCAAGAGTCCCCCTCTGGCTTTGTAGTTATAGCTGATGGTGATGTGTGCATGTGTCCTGTTTTCAATTAGCCACGCTTTTAAGGAAATGGCGAAAAGAACAGATGCACTTCCAATTCAAGTTTCATTGCCCTTAAAGATATAAATAGCAATGTATGTTTTTTGTCAACAGTGAAGATATGCTCTACAAAGGGGGATATAGACTTTTATTTGTGATATTTTTATAGATGAGAAACCATTAAAATGTTTTCTTAGCAGGTACAAAAAATATACATTGTACATACTAACAGGCTACTATGTAAAGTTGGGCATGAGACTTCTAAACAAGCAAGTCAGAGTCAGCCATGGATAACTGCAGACAGCGATGGGGATATTCCATTTGCTCTAGGCTAAGTACTGTGTTGAAGACTTTAAGTAAATTATCTAGTCTAATCCCAAAGCTCCTAGGAGCAAAGTTTATCACAGCCAGAAAATTTATGATACTGGCCAGTGTCACATAGGTCAGAAACAATAGAGCCAACATCTGAACTTCAGTCTTTCTAATTCCAAAGCCACTGTCTTAAACCTCTGTGCAAACTGCTCTCACACAGATTTACGTCCAATATCAGAAGCCCCAGTTGCTCTGGTGGAACGAAGTTTACGAAAAGCCCTCGGAAGTGTCAGTCGGAACTCATTTTAGAAACCAGACAGTGTTAAGACTCTGTTTATAACTCCGCAGTAGTATTTTATAAGGTATTTTAAGAGCGTAGTTTTCACATCTCCAAATTGCCTCAGTGAAAAACATATCTGTAGGCTTCTGTCCAAGTTGTGATTATTTGTAATTGATGCTTTTGGATGTGTTTCTGTTCCATCATTTTGCTAAACACAGATTTAGAAAACCACACAATTCCATCAGATGATATGATTAGCAAGCTCCCGAGTTTCCAGGCAGTGGGAACCTTTGGTGACTTGGCTTTAAGACTCAGTGATAACAAGGGGGAGATAATCAGCAGAGCCACTTAGGAGGGAGAAAAGGCTGCTTCTTCATCTACTGTTTCAGTGGAAGCCCCTTGTTTACCCTCCCCACCCATTCATTCTTATGTTGGGGATCAATCCTGATCCTCTCACCTGGGAGGCAAGTGCTCTGCCACTGGACTGCACCCCAACTCAGACCAGACATTTTTGAAGCAATCTGTAGCCTGCTGGAGATTTG
Source organism: Arvicanthis niloticus (assembly GCF_011762505.2). NCBI lineage: Eukaryota > Metazoa > Chordata > Mammalia > Rodentia > Muridae > Arvicanthis > Arvicanthis niloticus. The sequence goes on along the minus strand of NC_133430.1, from coordinate 36,625,097 downwards.
CTGACTATTACCCACTCCACACAGTGAAAGCATCTCATTTTTGGAACCTTCCGTTACAAGAATAAACTTGAAAACAAATGATAGAAATATTTTAGCTGATGTCTTCTCATTCATGTATACATTTCTGGAGAAACCATGTAGCTCCCTTTCCTCTTCCTGTCCCCAATATATATGGCAACAGGCTTTGCTTTACATAATAGGTACTATATTTAGTGAAGCCATATGTGTGTGTGTGTGTGTACATGTGTGTGTGTGGGGGGGGGTGTGTATTCTGTTGACACATTCCTAGAGTTCTAGTCATTCTAGCCAAGCCATCATCTGGAAGAATCCCACAAAAATGAAAGCTCAGTTTTTATTGCCATGTTCCTAACCAACTAAAAATAACCTTTAAATTGTTCAGAGGAAGCAACCTTCATGTTTACAGAAAACTGAACCAATAAGCATGACAGGGGGCCTCTGAGTATGATCACTGATATACTTGAATGAAAACACCATTGTTGCATGGGGCATGGTGTCATGCACTTTAATCCTAGCTCTCAAGGGTCTAGCCTGATTTCCATAATGAATTCCAGGACATTCTGAACTACATAGTGATACTCTCTCTCAAAAGAAATAAATTTTAGAAAAGAAAATGTCATTATTATACTCATCACTTTGTAAAAAGAATATATGCTAATAAAAGATTTTAATAAAAAATTAAGACTATATAACTAGACTTTTCAGAAGTCACAACTTAAAACACAAACAAATAAAATAAAATAAAAACACACAAACAAAAAAACTAGAACATGCATTATTTTGTTTCTTGGTAGATAAGGTGCATATTACTATCAGAGAAATGTCAGTGTCTGATTGGCTTTGTTCCAACTGATTATCGTTCCTACTGTGGTAGTTTCACATAAGTTTTTTAAATAGTCAATTTATTATTTTATGTGGATGAGTGTTTCTCCTGAATGCCTTATATGTATATAGCTCCTGCTGCAGCCAAAAGAGGGTGACAGATCTCCAGAGCTGGAGTTACAGATGGTTGAGAACAAGCATGTGGGTGCTAGGAACTGAACATGGGTTCTCTGTAAGATCAGCAATTTCTCTAGAACTTTTATAACAAAAATTTGTGGTTAGCTTTAAAAAAAAAAAAGACTAAGTTTGGTGGGAATGACCTACCAAAAAAACTAATTTCTGATGTGATTTATTGTTCAGTTATTAGAACCAATATCTGAAGCACAGTATGTCATTAACACACGTCGTCATCCTTTTAGAATAATTGTAGTGGCTTCTGCACATTTATTGAACATTTACTTACTACCAAGCATTTCATTAAGTACCTTATATTGATTGTCTCAGTTCACATAAAAATTCTATAAGACAGATATTATTTTGTATGTAAAACATGGGAGTCAACAGTGACTTTTCCAGGATCCAGAATGTCAAAGTCACAATTGAATCCAGCTATATTGAACTCTGAAGTTTATACTATATATTATGAAGTGAGAGGTGGACTATATTTTGTTATTAGTAGTCTTGCACATAAATAGTTGTTATTTGGGGATGTGTTTACTGACGTCAGCTCATGTGAGTCTTACTAGTCTGGATGAGAAGTGGCAAAATGAAAGGCTGAGATATGAGAATGGCGAATACTGCACAGGTTTCCAGAGCCTGCTCAACACTCCTAGAAAGTGTGCAGACAGCTGGAGACATGAGTCTCCCCAACACTGACAACCCAAAGAGTTTGTCTATGCCAATAAAGCCCCTCAGTTATTAACCTGACCTTGCCATCCCCTTCTCCCCACCCCTGGATTAAGCCACCATGGGTTCTAATTGATTCAGGATTTGGATGTGGCAATGGTGACAAAGGTGGAGTAGAATAGCCGGATTATGTGGAAGTCTTACAATATAGCTAGAGATAGAACACTTGGCTGGCATTCACAAAGCCCTGGGTTCAATCCCCAGCACCACAAGAAATTTTTAAAAGATTATTCTGTTAATGTCTGGACGGCAAACTCATAAGCTAACCCTCACAACAGACCAAGACAATTCTATTAGGTACACACCAAGCACTGAATTGTACACATAAGGGGATGCTGCCTTCAGGTGACCAACAGGTTTCCTTCAAGTGTCCAAGGGTTTCTTCTCATGATGGAAACCTCATGCAGAACTTTTGAAAATGATTGTGTTCTTGGAATTTTCTAATAGAGAATTATTGTTTTATTCTTTCTTTACGTTGTTTTTTGGGGGGGCGGGGGGAGGGATGTTTTTATTTCGAGACAGGGTTTCTCTGTGCAGCCCTGCCTGTCCTGGAACTCACTCTGTAGACCAGGCTGGCCTCAAATTCAGAAATGCGCCTGCCTCTGCCTCCCAAGTGCTGGGATTAAAGGTGTGTGCCACCAGTGCCCAGCTCTTTCTTTACATTGTTAAGCAATAGAATAGATTTTATTAGTGGAAATTTTTAAGGAAAAGAACGTTTTTGATACCAAATATAAAAGCATTGTATAGAATTGAGTGATATGAGCTTCATAGTTTAGAGTCTTTTTCTGGAATTTTAAGTGCTGCAAACTTTATTTTTTAATAAAATCGTGTTAATGTATGTCTAGCGAAACTGCACCTCTTTTGCTACATCAACTAATTTAAAAGGAACCTGTGTTCTTTTAGAGATGAGTCTTATTCCTGCTTCATAAATGTGGAAATAAAACTGTCGTTAGGGGTGATGGGAAGAAGCAGCTGACTTCCAAACTTTAAATGATGACTTTAAAATCAGTACCAGCATTATCTTGGATTTGGGAGGCAGTTTTCAAAATCGATACATTTTATAAAATGTGCACAGATGCTTCTTCATTCTGACTTGCTCTCTGCATTTAGCTAATATTGTAACACTTCTCAGCTTGCTCGGCATCTGGGGCAAATCCATCAGCCATTTAAGCTCTGAGGAAAGCCCACCTGCTTCTGCTCTCTGGGTCTTGAATAACGATAGGCCCTGCCTGAAGATAAGCTGGTGATAGTTCAAGCAGGGGCTTTCCTACCTGGCTTATCAGTCTGCTCCTAAACCACAGCCTGCCTTTTGATAGCTCTAATAATTAATTTGGTCTTCTCTCTTTCTTCTCCCTCCCCCCTTTGTTCTCCCTGTCTGTTCACAGGTTATCTTGACGAATCAAATTACAACCCATCTGAGTGGAGCCCTCCCTTCTCAAGCAGACCTGGTGTCTCCAGCTGATGATCTGTCCATGTCTGAAGGTAAAGGATCTGTCCTGGGGAGACTGAAACATGACACTGACTTACAGCCTGTTGCCTCCTGTTGAGAGCTGGGAGGCCTGGCTACAGGACTCCACCAGGTCAGTGCTGCTGGCTGGAGCCTGGTGATTGAGGCTTGGACATCTTGCCAGGGAGCTCTGTTCTTGTCTTTTGCTGTCTCTGAGTGAGTTCCCTTTGAGGTATCTTCATACCCATCCATCGTGCCCCGATGGATGGAGTCTTGTTACCCCTCTGCAGTGTCCCCCTAACCAGTTGCCAACTGTTTCTGAGAATGATGCTCCCGCCATTGCCTTTACCCGTGGTCCCGTGGCGATCTTACCTTTTCTTTGTGCCGAGCACCTCTGGACTGTCTACAAGTGTGCAGAGGTTCCATGAGCAGGCGTGACGTTCCTGATCAGCTTTACAGAAGGAGCATGACAAAGTCTCCATAGTGGTAAATCTGTCCATTTTCTCTGCCACCTCCTACTAGCAAAGGTCAGACTGGCTGGGATTTTGAAGGCAGCAAGCCTTGAGTAGTTGGGGGATCTACAACAGCAGCCAGAAGGTGGTTTCTACTTTTGTTGAAAGTCCTCCCTTGACATTTCTGGGCTCTTCTAGTTACAGTTGAATTTGGGGCATGGCACTATGGGCCCAAGCAGACGCACACAGTCTTTCTAGCCCATCTTCCCTTTCTACTTCTGAGAATTGGTCATGATGGAAGACAGGGGACTTTCAGGCCTGGCAGGGCTCCTGACTGCTTGGCCAGGTAGGCTTCCTGGATCAGCACCATTTTAGTCTCAGACTGGAAGGCCGACATGTCTGCTTCTTGGTGCTGTCTTTGGAGTAAAAGCTAATGACATATTTGTGAAAGCTGTGATGCGCTGTGTCCCTTTCTTCCACACTCAGTGCTCTGTCTCCCCTCTGCCACCTGAGCTGAGACCTGAACAAGCTGGAATTCACCTCTCCTTCAACTCCTCCCATCAAATCAGCTTTAGCTTTCTTTCCAAATATATCCTTCGTGTGTCTCTTCATTTTCTTTGAGATTTGTGTTGTGATCAAGTGATTTATTAAAACTCATAATTGGTTCATTTTAATCAGCCCTGTAAGACCTTTTGTTTCCATTCTGCTGTTTGGCTTCCTTCCAGGTGTCGCTCTCTCCTACTCAGCGTCCTGAGGGTTGTCTCTTCTGAGGATGTGCTAAAAGAAGTGTGCCAATTTGAAAATATTCAGGGATTTGGGGTTTACTGTAACAGCCATGTAATACAACATGGGGTTCGGCAAATGCAAAAACACCCATATTTTTCTTTTGAGTGAACCAATTTCTAGAACCCCACTAAATAAGGTTGATCTTAACTCTTCAGGGTCAGCCCTCTCCTGGCTAGTCAACCTACTAAGTCCTTGAATGAAGCGTCTGTGTCAAGTATGCAGTCTTCTGATGCCCTCTCTCTGTCTCTGGAGCAGCGTTTGTTTCTCTTTGTCCTCTTCCCCTCTCCCCAAGGCCTTCAGGCTGGAAGACTGCCTCTTGTGTAGAGGGGGGCCTCCTAGCCTGTACAATTGGCCTTGCTCTCTTCCTCCTCTATGCCTTCTCTGCCTTCTCAGATATGTAAAGAGATGCTCTAAGGTTAACTTGGTAGATATTTCTTTCTGCTGCTAGAGATTACATTTAGGGCCACATGCATGTTATAATGGCAAGCCCTTTACCACTGAAACATGTAACCAGCCCTAAACTCCCAGATTCTCAGAGACACACACTATGCTGTATTCTTTTTGTGTTCATGTTTTATCTCAGTGACCAACGAAAGTTGTAGGCATACTGTGAGCAATAAGTAGCTATTAAGTGAGTACCAGTACTCTGCCTATATATGTCATTAAAAATCATTACAACTACACACACAAACACACACACACACCACCACCGTATACACGATATACACAAACACACTCGAATACCATACATGCACACATCACACACACACATGTACCTTATACATATACCATATACACACTATGCACAAAGACACTCAGAAACCATACCTGCACACATCATACCCACACATATACACACACAATATACATATGCATATACAATACATACACTACACACAAACACAGTCACAAACCATACATGCCCAACACACACACACACATTTGTTCAGCTCTGAGGAAACTGCAAGAGACTGTCATCCTTCTTTATTTGGAAGTAAGTGGATTTCTTTTTCTCGACTTCCTGATTTATATTAAGCAAAGAAGTAGAACGAAGTGGAGGGAAGCAATGGCTTTGGACTCTAGTGGAACGGCAACAGGAAGGTGATAACAGCAAAGGAAGTTCCTAGCCCCCCCTCCCCCCTTAGGTAACTCACTGTCTCCGACTATGAAACCCTAGCAGGATTGAAGCAATTGAAGTTTTGTTTGTTTGGTTTTTTTAAAGATATTTTTCTTGTATAGCTAAATAGGTAAAGAGGATGTGGGAATGTTTTTCCCAAAGTCTAAAGTGGAGTTACTTACCAGCAAGTTAAAATGAACAGATTTTGGCTGGGGAAAGCACTTGCCTAATACTCATGAGACAGTGACAGTCCGTCCCCACAACTTCAGACAAAGAGGTGGGTGGCGGTCATTTCTTAGAATGCTCATTCCTGCTCAGCTATATTGCAATGGTCCCGAAGTTCCTATGAGAGAGATGAGAAATACATGGCATAAAAAGAATAAACTGCTTGTGGTTTCAGTCCTTTATTTGGTCATTTTTGCCTATATGCTAACTAATGACCATGGACAAATCTTTTCACCACTTTGGACCTCAGTTTCTTCTTCTCCTGATGTTAGTTTGAAGAAGTGAAAGATTGCTTGTGTCCTTTTCAGTCCTGACAGGGTGAGGTGGCTCTGCAGATGGGAAGCACCGAGCCATGGGTGGCTCTTCTGTTTCACAGAGTAAACCTGTAATGGATTTCAGCTGCAGAACAGAGGCCCTTGCTTAAACAGTGTTCACTTGAGAACAGTTGTGGGGTGAAAGCCTGCAGCCAAGAGCAGCCAGCAATAAAAAGATCTGGTTGACCTGAGAGGAGAACCCAGCGGGGGTTGATCCGGGAAATGAAGTCCCTCTGCTCTGCTGCAGAGAAGGGAATACAAGTGACCTGGTCCAACTGAGCCATCTCTTCTGCCCAGGCTGATCTTGTACTATTAATATCTGCCAGCTGCAAGCCCAGAGCATCCCCTGCTGAGATCAAAGGAGCCCCTATCTTAGCTGGAACAAGGTCATCTGCACAGGGCTATAAAAGTAAGTCCTGGCTGGCTACAAGGATGGCTATGGGGGAGGAGAAGTCAGGAGATGGGAGGCACTCTGTGCTCTTTAATCTCAGCTGACCAGCTGTTGCCCTCCCAGTGTTTGTAGAGTTGAGAGTTCTTTGTTTTTGCATTGCTGCCTCTGCCTTATTCAATTTGTGCCTGGGTTGTTGTCTGGATTAAGCACACCCAGTGTTCATTGGGTCCCCGATGTGAGTCTCTGCATTGAGGTTTCATTCCAGTGTTGAGTTACACAGCTCCGAGGTGGGAAGGCCAAGGAAGGGAGGAGTGGTCTCCGTAGGCCAAGGCCTTTCCCAACCTACTCCTGCCCTACACAGCTTGTATCTTAGGAAAGAATAAGAGGATGCATTCAGATACTTGGCATTTTGCATCCTGCTTTTTCATGAACTATCTCATTAATTCAAGAAAATAGAACTTTCAGAGCCCAAGCAAAGTCATCCCAGCCCAGGGTGTTTCTCACTCTCTCTGGGTTGCATACACTTCTGTTTGGCTGTATGTTCATATGGAAGAGATACAAAGTGAATAAGGGACAGACAACCCCAGAAACATATATGGAATAAGAAAGAAAAAAAAATATAGAAAGAGGGGTGTGTGTCAGGCTTGCCAAAGTGTCCATGCTAACTTAGAGCAGCCCATTTGTCGCACTTTGTATATTAGAATTAAAATTCCGCTGGTGGGTTGACCTTTAGACCTCCTTACTGTCTTAAAATAATATCAGGGCTGGAAAAGACTTCAGGAGTGTTCTATTTGCCCAGCCCATCATTTCACAAATGAGACCAGGTTAAAAAAAATAATAACTTTTTTTATTGTTTTATGTTTTCAATCATTCTAGGCCTAAGTAGGTAGTGTTATTCAACGCAACTTTTCCTGGTATTGTTCTAATGGTGAAATTCCTGATATATGACATCTGAGATCATTCAAATGGTCATTGCAACTTTTCTGATTCTTAGCTCTTGTAGTTCTTCCTTGTAGTGACTGAAGAGACCAAGGGTTGCTGGGCCTCAGCCACAGGGACTCTCTTTCCCCCATATTGATCATTAGGGGAAAGATTTAATGATCCAGCTGCCCATAAATGCTTATCGTAGTCTGACCTGGGATTTGAGCAGAGCTGACCAAGTCCCCATACACTGGGGCATGGTCGGTAGGTGACCTTGTTGTATAGTAGCAAGATTGGAGCTCATCAATCTGCACCTTTAACTTGCTCTCTTCTGATGGTTTGGGAGGGTAGCAGTTAATTTTCAATATGGTGACATGTCAGGCCCACTTGAGGAGTCCCAAGTGACTTCATGGGATGGAAGACATTACTGGGCTGCCATCCCAGCATTCCGGCATCTGCCATGTTGGTCTCTTGCTATCTCTGTTAGTAGTCTTTGGTGGACTACAGCACATGGAAAGTAAAACTTGAAAGTGCATGGAAGGGTCAAAGCTAGAACAAAAGAAAAAAAAATAAAATGTGCTTCTTACCAGAACCAAGAATGGTTTTTAGTTTTAGTGCTGGAAGCCTTTCTATTCCTGGTGCAGTCAAGGGAATTGATGGCTGATTTCATTTGCAAGAGAAAGTATTTTGGGATTCAAATTCCCTAACAAGCCACCCTTGCAAAAAGCTGGAGTCCATTTGAAAGATTATATGCAAGTGTGTGTGGCTTGTGTGTCTTTTAAAATAAATTTAGCAAGCAAAAGCAGCTCAGAATGGTTGGGGCGAATCGGGGACTCGTGGTTGTGAAAGAAGCAGACTTCAAAGCGTGGTATGAATTCTCTAGTTTTATTTCCACTATTGCTTTCCAGCTGGCTCTGCTCTGGATTTACTGCAGGATGCTTGAAAATGCGGCTCCCTGCTAATCTCAGACAGTTGCTGTGATCAATGCTTTCTTTCATTTCCGATAAAAAACACTGGTGTTTCTGCTTAAATTGTGTATGCTTTCAGCTTTATTATTTTAGTTGTGATTTATTGTTCGGCATTACCCAAATTTGTAATCCATTAACCACAAACTTTTGGGTGGGTTGGTCAAGTTAGCCAACTCTCTCCACATGTTAGCTCCAAGGCCCTTCAGAGTTCAAGCTCACACTGGAGTTCATAGGTTTGTGGAGATCATGTAGGCAGGGATCTGGGTGGGGCAGAGTTTTGCCCACTACTCAGGTGTATGGTATATGGCTACAATTGATGCTTTAAAAGCATCAGGTGTCCCTGTGTGATTTTGAGGTTAATATTAACAACGGTTGTCAACAGCATTTAATTAACATTTCCATAGTACTATAAATTGTCTTAAAATAATAAATGTCTTAGTCCCCCTCAAGCAACTGGAGCATGAAGAAGAGAAGGAAACTGCTCAAAGGCCACACCATGAGTGGAAGGGTGGTGCCAGGAACAGGAGTCACCATGCTTTCCATGAAACCTTAGATTTGGACATCACAGCTTCTTAGGAGTGAGTTTTGGATAAAGATATTTAAAGGACCCAGTGATCTTTCAGTTTTTATTCCAAAGCCACAGACATATGTCAACACACAGGGCGTTTCATGTGTTTCTCTTCACAAGGGCTCATACATTTGCCCACGCCACACATTCCCTGCATTCTAGAATCTGCTGTGCTTGACTGTGCCTGTATTACTTCCAGCAACTGTTTAGATGCCATGGAAAGACTAATTTATAGAAGAAAAAAAAAAAAAAAGATTAAAAGCACACAAAAAATGTGTGGTGTTTGGCTACAGAAAGTCTAAATATTGTGTAAGGGCAGGGGAAACTGGGGTTGAGAGGAGGCTGGCACAGCCTACAAATGTCAGAAAAGCCATAAATCTCCAAAGGGAGGGGAGCCTAGTGAGGGTTCTCAGCAAGGAGGCCAAGGGGGCAATATAACCATGACTGAAGGATCAAAGCAGAAGGGAACATTAAAGCCAAGCACTGGGAAGTCTGCTTAGCCATGAGCTTAGTACTCCTCTGGTAAAGGAAGACACAGTTGAAGCACAGGTGTAAGTTACCCACATTAGATGACAGTCAGAGGGGACAGTCTTTGGATAGCTTTGTGAGACCTGGATATATTGGGGGGGGGGGGTTGTTTTGTCTTGTTTAAAGTTTTTAAACCATATTTCTTTATGTATGTCTGCAACAACAAATGACAAATGAGGAGAAGGTGTTCCCCTAAGAAATTTATACCACACGTACAATTAGCAATTGAAACCTTCAAAGGTCAAGCTCAGGAAACAAGTCAGTGCCCAAGTGTGTCAGAGCGCCATACATGGATACAAAGCCCAGATCCAAAGGAAAGGACTGCTTGTTTCTTCAGGGATCAAACTGAGCCCTGGGAGAGTAGCTTTCTCCCTGAGCTGCTAGCACTGAATTACTGAAAGCCAGCAAGAAAATCCTATCCTCAAGTCACTAAAAAATATAAGTTCCATGAGGGTAAAACTTTGTTCACTCTTAGTCCCCACAAAGGAGAACAGTAATGGGAAAGGGCAGTTACTCAGCAGATGTCTGGTGAATGGATGAGGACCTGCAGGCAGAAGGGGAAGAGTCTTGCTGAGAGCTTTAGGCCTAAGGAATGACACCACCACTGGACTTTTTAATAACCTCACACATTATGAATGCCCCCACATTCCTTCGGTGTGTGTCGGCGTTAACCGTAAGATGAATGGCAGCTGGTAGTGCAGAGGAAGGATCAGACCAGAGAGTACAGGAGGCGGAATCTCACTCACACAGGGGTGGAGACTCTGGTACTTTAGTCTGATACTCTAAGGATGTTTATTAGACTCCTCTGATCTATTAGTTCCCACGTTAGACAGGGGCTGAGGAATCTGAGACAGACTCTCTGGTCCCTGCTGATTGGGAAGCTCATAGGTAGTGGTGTATGTGATGGACAGATTAGTAGCAAAATTGGGTAAATCTTTGTAAAAAAAAAAATTCAAAGAATTGAATTTAAAAGGTTTTAAAATGTAAAGATTTGGTGTCACAATGGCACAAGTTTTGGAGATTGTGAAGTGAACACATGAAATTCCTGACTGGGGGATGGGCTCTGTAGGAAGACTACAGCAAGAGGGAACTTCAGTTCAACCTTGAAGGATCCTGAACAGGTCCTAAGGAGAAAACAGTGCTCCCTTTTGGTGCTCCAAGCAGAGGTTTAAATTAAAAAAAAAAAGGGGGGGGGGAGGAATGGAAGGAAATAGGAGGAAGGAAAGAGGAGAGAAGGAAACTGGTGGAGTAAAGGAAGCTAGAGACAGATGGAGACCCAACTGTGAAAGATCTACAGCATGCTAATCAATTTTGTTTGTTTGTTTGCTTGTTTGTTTTGCAAGTCTGGTACCCAGCCATTGTAATAGAGCCATTTTGTACTTGGAAGATATTTCTCAAATAGTAATTTATAGACTAGAAATGATAGGAAAAAAAAACAGAGGAGCTCCCATCTTGATCACTTTGGGGTAGGGATCGCCCTAACCTAATAAGAAACTCTTGGTATACTTTAGTCTTTTAAGGTCCTGAGTGGCCAGGTCTAGTTTTGATTTCCCATCTCATTGGCTCAAGAGAGATTTATCTCATACATTAGGTTTCTGAAGATATCATGTGAGCCTGGCTTGATAGTTCATGCTTGTTTTTCTAAGACTTTGGAGAGGGAAGATCAGGAGGAGTTCAAGGTAATTTTGAACTACATAGTGAGTTTGAGGCGGCCTTGGCTACAGGAGTCCCATTCAGCTCTCCATTCATTTATCAAAGCACCTTGTGGTTAGACAGAGCATCACCATACCTATAATTCATTGTTAGGATGTAAGAGAAAAAGAACAAATGATTTAAAGTCCTAAATGACACTGTGGAAATAAATACATGTATACCTCATGTTCCTTTTGCTAATAGTTGCAACAGTAATGTCAAGTGACTAGTATATACTAGACACTGTACCAAGTGCTAAGAAAGCTCAATACGTTTGTGAGGGTCGTGTTTTTTTTTTTCCCCAGTGTTGTGATCACGCCTAGAATCTTTATGTTGTTGTTTCCACTCTTATGTTAAGTTTTTTTTCTCCTTTTCTATCGTTTGATAATTTCACACACACATATATAATTAGTGTTTTGATCAAGTCTACCCCTACTCCCTTCCCTCCAATTCCTTCCCTATCCTATCTTACTGCTTTTCCTTCCCAGCTTCATGTGCTCTTTTTTCTCTAACGCACTGGGTCTACTTGGTGCTGTCTGCATGTTCATGGGTATAGGATAGGCCTTCTCTCAAAGTTTGCATCCCTGAAAAATAACTGACGCTTTCTTTCCCAGAAGCCATCAGTTGTCAATAGTGCTTCAGCTAGGAGTGGGGCTTCATGAGCCCCTCCCACATCTATACTGGGAACTTAACTGGCTTGAACTCAAGTCTTAGGTATGAAGGCATAGCCTCCATGAGATCACGTATGCAGTGGTGCTGTTGTGTCCAGATAATACTGTTTCACTGCAATGTTCACTACCTCTAGTTCTTATGGTCCTGCCTCCTTTTCCTCAGTGATCCCTGAGCTTTGGAGAAAGGAGGTGTGACATGGATGTCTCATTTAGGATCGACTCTTCCAGTCTTTTATCCTCTGCATGTTTACCTGTTGTGAGTTTCTGTGTTAATTGCTATCTACTACAAAAAGAAGCTTCTTTGATGAGGGTTGAGAGATCCACTAATCTATTGCTTTAAAGATAAGAATTTGGGGGCAGTGTATTTAGTATGTCCATTTAGCAGAAAAATGAATGGAATCAGGTTCCACCCTAGGGCCTATGACCTAGCTGGCCACAGAGTTTTGGCTAGAGTTATCTGAAAGGAGAAAACCTCAACTAAGAAAATGGCACTAAGAAAATGGCCCCATAAGATCCTGCTGTAAGGCATTTTATTAATTAGTGATTGATTGGGGGGAGGGGGGAACCAGCCCATTGTAGGCAGTGCCATCCCAAGCTGGTGGTCCTGGGTTCTATTAAAGAAAGCAGGATGAGCAAGCTATGAGGAGTAAGGCCGAAGATAGTGCTCTTCCATGGCCTCTGCATCAGCTCCTGCCTCCAGGATCCTGCCCAGTTCAAGTTCCTGTCCTGACTTCCTTCAGTAATTAACAGTGATATGGAAATGTAAGCCAAATAAACCCTTTCCTCCCCAAGTTACTTTTGGTCATGGTGTTTCATCATAGCAACAGTAACCCTAACTAAGACAACCAGTTAATGGTACCAGGCACAAGCTTCATCTTGTAGTACAGGCTTTAAATCTAATCAGAAAGTGATTGGTTACTCCCATAACAGGCACTGTCTTGCCAAGGCATTCTATTGTAGCTCGGAGGGGTCACGTCTGTGTAGGACAATTGATTACTTTTCTCCCTTGGTAGCTGAATAGGACCTTTCAGCACTAAGAAATCTAATTGATGGTATCAGGTAGGGGTGGGGACAACTTCCAGGTTGGTACCAGTTTGATTTTCTATGTCCTATGACTCAGACATTTTTATCTTTAGCAGTAGGATCTTACCGTCAAGTTCCACTGAGTAACCAAGAACTATCATAATAGCCTTTTTTAATGGGGGGGGGGTGTGTTTCTATTGAGTCACACTGAGCAACAACTGGAAAGGAGGTGATTCATCTCTGCTACTGGGCTTATTATTTGATAGCCTATGGTGTCTGGAAGACACATTGTCTTCTTCCTGTCCCAGTCATGGGTCATTTTAGAGTATTCCTCTGGCCCTCCTTTCCCTTGGCCACACTAAGTGATCCCTGTTGGCCTTTTCAGAGTGTTTGTAGGGTTGTGTTCCATGTTTACAAAGCAAGGTGCTATATTCTCCTCTGAGCCTCAGACTGACTTCTCTCTTCATCCTGTGATGATATATAGAGCAAACACAGGCTGGACCAACCCCTCTATGGGCATTTGGCACCTTCCCTATCAGTTATTACACTGGTTATCAAAAGACATCTTTGCATGTTGAATTCTATAAGCTATCTATATTTAGCATATTTTCTGTAAAGCACAGTACAAGCAACTGTGCAATTAAATTATCTAAAACACGTTAGAAATAGGACATTTGAAAATGAGACAGGTTCTACCGTTCGTTTCCCACATCTCACTGAGTGGGATGTGTATGTCTGGCATTGGGTCTAGTTCCAAAGTCTCCCAAGTTTTCTTTTGAGAATTCTTTACTATCTCAAGAAAAGTGAGACTACCCGTCTGTCTGTCTATTGATCATCCATTTATTTTTGAGGTGTGCATGCCACAGCATGTGTGTAATCAGAGGACAGTTAGCAGGAGTTGGTTCTCTTCTCCCACCATGGTGGATTGCAGGGCTCAAAGACAGATCATTGTGCATGGTAGCAGACACCTCTACCCACTTCATCATCTCACTGACCTTTAACCCCAAATCTGAGCATTGACTCCATCCTTTCTGTTGCTTGCACATTAATTTATCCTTTCATTGAGTGTAGAGCACCTATCATATAAAAAATCTCACTGCTTGCTCAGAGGATAGAAAGACCAGTTTCAGCCTGCTAATTTGTTTTATTGTACCAACTCTTATGCTCAGTTTCTCTGTTGGGAGCCTTAGAATTTCTTCATGCCATAATGAATTCCAGCCCTATGTCTGAGTTGGCCAGGTGTTGTGCTATGGTTGATTAACTAACAAACAGAGAATGGCCTGATAACGAAGTTTATGCACAGGCAACAATTGTTGTTGTGTTGTGTTGTATAGCAACTAATGAGTTGTCAAGAGTGAAGGATAAGGTCAAGTCCAGTAGGAGGCTCAACAGGTAATTCCACTTGCTGCCAAACCCCAACAACCTGAGTTCGATTCCCAGGAGGGAACCGAGTTCTTCTATGTCCTCAACACACGTGTCTGGCATGCGCTCACCAGTAAGTAAATAAGTAAATGTTATTAAGGGGGAAATGGAGGTCAGTTGATCTCTGTCGTGATGGCATGGGCCACCATCACAGGATATCTGAACAAAACTAAGACAGTCTCCTTGACTAGTGTTTTGAATCAGCAGGTATGCAGCAGTACCCTGAATATCATCTGATAGACTGACTGCCTTTGTCACTGGTCACATCCACCTGAAAAGTGGCAGCTGAGACTCAATATCATGCTTCACCAAGAATTCACCAGCCTGACCAAGGTAGCTCAGTGTAGCTTACACCTGAGGCGGTCAACTCTTTTATCTTGGGTAGCTTTTTAATGAGAACCAAATCAGGTAAACTATTGCTTTGTTTCTAGGCTCACTACAGACACAAACAATTAATCGCATCCTGGTGCAGTGGTTATGTCAGGGAGCCTGGCTTTTCTATGCCGATCATCTGGTTTTCCTGCCCCTTGGGGTTGGAGTTTGGAACTATTAAAGAAGTCTTGGGAAAGCTATAACCCTTGAAACTATAGCTGTTTATCAGCAGGCATAATAAAAAACAATTTTCAGCCAGGGCTTCACTACCAATGGTAGTTTAAGATAACTGTCAAAATTATAATTTATCGCCCGCTCCACTCTAAGAAGTAGGAAATTCTAATTCACAGGTCGTATCTGGTGTCGTAAGCAACTAGTGCTCTCAAATTAGGTTAGTCACCTCCGTTTTCTGGTTGTTCATCTGCTACCAGCATGAAACGCTCAAAAGAAACCTCACTTTGTTGGCTGTTTCAGATTTTTTCGAGAAACTGTTTCCTTTATGATGATATGCTTCTCAGTTGAGTTTGGCGTGATTCATCCTCAATATGAATTAGTGTGAGTCAAAGCTGAATAATCAAGAGAAGACATCTAAAATTAGTCCTGGCCTTTGACCAACTCATATTAAAAACCATAATAGGAATAGAGAGAGAGTAGTCTTGGCCCTTTGCCTATTGGTAAGCATTACAATGGTGAGTGCACCTGCAGTTAGTGACAAGTTCGTACTGGGGACATCTTTGTTAACATACTTTGGCAACACATTGCTTTGGGAAGGCATGCTTCTATGGCTGAAGTCCATTGGGAGCTGTCTGGGACAGAAAGAGGTTTAAAAAAAAAAAAACTGTGTATGAACCCCAAGGGACAGGTGATGGTATACCAGGCTGTGAGTTCCACCTTCAGGGCAGGAATCTAGAAGAGTGAAGAGACTCATGAGAAAAGAGATGGTTCTGTTGCCCAGTCACTCTTCCTCAAACTACGTGTGGCTAGGAAAGGAAACCCAGCTCCCTCGGATTGGATGAAAAATATTGATTTTTTTTTCTAACTGGAATTTGACAGGGTCAGTTCATGTCTGGGTTTTCAGCACTTAAAACAGGGCTCTTTTGTCTTGGGAGGCGGCTGGACTGGTTTGTCCTCCAGGCAGGTGCACAGAGGGCGGTTATTGTAGCCTGAAACACAAACACCAAGCCCCTGCGCCCTGATCCACACACTCTCCAGCATGGCTCAAGGAAGTAAAATGAACAATGACTCTTGCAACAGGCAAGCACTGTAAATGCCACTCCTGAATGAAATATTTCTTAAAACTTGGTATCCGTAACTTGATCGGCTCTTAAAACTTAATTATATGTCAGGGGAAAGGAAGCCATTGGCTCCTCCAGCTGTCCAGGTTGAACAAGAGCGCACAATGGACCATATCCGATTCGCAGCCATACTTAGGTAATCAGATTAATATCTCTTGAATTGAATTTACCCTTTTGATATGGACTCCTTCAGCTGGCTTGTTTCACATCTCAAATTTTGACAAAGCCTCGCGGCCTTTGAATAAGTTCCCTGAAATCTATATGCGGGAAGCCTGTGCTCTTTGGAGCAGTTTCTGGGACGTGTACCAATTAAATGTGTTTCTGGCACACTTTTAATGGCATACTTTCCCCCGAGTCAACAACTACTCCAAAATCTGAGGTCATTTGTTTAATTTAAAAGCAAAGGTTATGGAACAACCATTGCAGGCTTCACAAGCCAAGTCCCTGTGGCTCTGAAAGGAGGGATGAGGAAGGAGAAGGCTATATAAACCAGGATACTCACACACAAAATAAGTTAAGTACTGTGTCTCTGTTAAGTGAGTATCAAGCAAGGTTTGCCCACGCCCACTCCACCAACCTCCTTTCCCTTTCTTTTCCAACCAATCCCTCTCCTAGAGCTTTCTTACTCCAGAGGGAGTTTCACACAGTTACTGTGGATCTCGTAGGACAAACATCTGGACTGGATTTCTGTCAGCTGGAGACGAGAGAGGACTGTAAATGATGCAGTGACTTTTTTCATCCTTATTAAATTTATTTATAGCCAGTCTGAAGCCAGGAAACATGCCTGGGCCTTTGATTGGATGTTCTCGAGGAACGCAGGGCAGATGGCATTTCCCCCTTGTTTTCTAAATAGTATCAAAGATAGCCTTACATAATTCCCAGCTCGGTCTTGTTTGTTTGTTACCACAAAGGACACATCATTAGGACATTTTGTGCGTCAGAATGCTTCCACTGTGTTAGCTTATCCAGCGTGCCTTCCTTTCTGTCAGGGAGAGAAGGAAATGTGCCTGGCACAGCATTTGACAAACTACAGTGATAGAAAGTTCGTGTCTGGTTTGAGACATGAACCAGTGACATGGGAAGTTTCTTTGCCAGAGGAACTCAAGTTGGGCCCCACTCTACCTTTTCCACTTAACAAACCTTCACATCTTAAGGCTTCTAAATCAAACAAAAACAAACAAACAAACAAACAAAACCTCCTTCATTTTCTCATTACTGAAGATAACACAAAGGGTCTACAAGAGATATTACCAAATACTTTGCTCTGCCCTTAGACCATATTACATAACAGTCCCCTAGGAGTTGTGTAATTATTTAAGACGCAAGGCTTCCGACTTAGTCAAATGAAGATTTCTTGTGGGCCCCTCCCAGTACTGTGACTTGAGATGATCCTTTGATTTCTTTCACTGGCATTTGTAACTGCATTGTTTATTGGTTTTGTTTTGTTAAGGCTTGGGAATGAGGCCTGCTACCCACAGACATTTTCTTCTCCAGAGTAGACTGTTCAACGTCCTGCCACCCAAGTCAGCCATCCTCAGCCTGAACAATGGAGCCTAATATTCCCCATCTTGCTAAGGGTTACTCTCTGTTATGAAATAGAAGGGAAATCAAATGCACTCTTATTGGAAAAAGCCTCCACTAATGCCTATGAATAGGCAGTCCTCAGAGGGAAGACTCTTAGGAAACAAGGGGTCCTGCAGCAGTATCTCAGCTCCCAGGTTCTCAGTCTCCAGGCCAACAACAGATCCTTGCAGCAGCAACACTTTTTGTGATGTTCCTGTGTTACCAGGAGATGAGTGTTCTTAGAAATGTTAGCAGATTCTTCCAAGGGTCATCTTGCTTGTGGAATAGGGAATCTATTTTTATAACAAAACTCAGGGTGGCCCTGTGTCCACTGGTCAGATGGAAAGCTTCATCAAGTGGGGGTATCTGCTCTCTACTGTTGAGCCAGCTCAATGGTGTGACACTGGCCCTGGCACTGAAAATAGCCACATGGTGGTCAGTATTCATTCTTATCTCAGTTTGGGACACTGAGTCACAAAAGGGAAACGCCAAGGGTAAAAAATGTTTGCTATCAAGAAGGAAGGAAGGACAGACAGAGATGAAATGCAGAGCAAGGTGAAGGGCGTGGAGTTGGGACCAGATGGATTGCAACCAACACTGTATCTTTCAAGATCGTAAGGCTGCGTAGTTCCTGACAGATTTAGCTTCAGTGTTTTCAGAGATGAAAATTACAGGTTGAGTGAAGGGCAAAGAGTTCTCTGTCTATGCTTAGAACCATCTACATAGTTTTCTTCTTCTTCTTCTTCATCATCATCATCATCATCATCATCATCATTATCATCATCTATCAAATCTCCCTAAAGGTGTTTTTCTTCTTTTTCCCTTCCTTCCTTCCTTCCTTCCTTCCTTCCTTCCTTCCTTCCTTCCTTCCTTCCTAACTTTCTCTCTTCCTCTTTCTTTCTTTCTTTCTTTTCTTTCTTTCTTTCTTTCTTTCTTTCTTTCTTTCTTTCCTTCCTTCCTTCCTTCTTTCTTTCCTTCTTTCTTTCAGTATTGGAATTAAATCCATGGCTGTGGTACACTCTATTCACCCTGATACATCCCACCTCAGGCACCCACACCAATGGCACTGAGCTATATCCCATATGCCTCTCCCTTCTTTATTTACTTTATTTTATTTTGTGTGTATGAGCGTTTTGCCCGTGTGTATGTATGTGTACCATATGTATGTCTGATGCCCACAGAAGCCAGAAGAGGTTTGGATCACCTGGAACTGGAGTTACAGATGGTCCTTTGTAAGAACAACAAATGCTCTTAGCCTCGGAAC